>NC_143502.1:9390000-10015000 GCF_051622355.1 Phaseolus vulgaris
TTGATATCCTGTAAGAAATACTGATTGAATACAACATGATAAATTAAAAATTTGTTTGTTTTTCATCAGAACAAAAAAATCAACTGATTGTTTCCTCGAAACAACCGATTGTTTTCTCTCTGACAAACACTGGGCAAAACTGTTTTTAATTTTTGAATTCTGGTTTGTAAGTCTGTTCAACCTAGTGACGTGTATGGTCAAAATTATATATATTGCATGTTTGAATACAATTTAACTCTGTTGCATCTGCTATTAATGGATCAAATTCCTTCAAATCTTGAAATCAAAACTTCCTTTAATGCTTAGTCAAGATCACATGTGAATCTGTACATTTCTGATTTGACTGACTATGTCAGCTTTTTGGTTCAGACTTGATTCGCTTTCTGTGTTGAAAACAACCAGCTTTGACCAGGTTTTCACAGCTATAAAACCAAGTGCATTTAACTGCTGCTTCACACTCAAATAATCGGTTATTACATCTGTTATTATAATCCTATTTCTTCCTAAAGTTTTTCTTTGCAGAAATTTGTTCTGATTTGAGCAATGGCTGGCACTCCTCCCTCGGCAAAAAGAATGAAATCAAGGGGTGTTAAGAGCACTGGAAAACTTGAAGGATGGTTTTCGGGTGATGCTACTCTCATCAACAAGTATCTACTTGAAACAAGTAGAAAGAATGTGAACACACCAAAAATGGTATCTTTCACTTGGATGAAACAGTAAAAGCTGGATTCTGTGAGAAACATTCTCAAGGAGCAAAGTATGAGAAGATTCCTAGAGCTCACTGGGAACATATATCCAAATTTGGTGAAAGTATTTTACACAAACCTTCAAATTAGTGGTGACTCACTTACTTCACATGTTAAAGGTATAGATATGGTCATCACAAGTGATCTATGGTCTGCTGTGACTGGGCTAAAATCCTCTGGACTAAGGATCAATAGAGGAAATCTTGGAGTTGATGAAGAGTTCAACAAAATACAGTTCTAGAAAGGATGTCTCAAGAATCCCCACTTCAAAGTGAGGAATTTTTCAGTTGGTGGAATAAAGCTTGATGAAAGGCTTGTAGCTTTCATTGTTTCATGGATTCTCACACCTAGGGGGAGCAATCATTCAACACTCTCTGAAGAAGATCTCCTTTTGATCTACTGTATCATGAACAAAGTGAAGATCAACTGGATTCACACGATCAAAGAACACATGCAAAAAACCATGAGGTTGTGACTTTCATTATCCCTATGCCATTTTGATTTCTAAGTTTCTTCATTATTTTGAAGTGAACATAGAAGGAGAGCTAGTTGAGGTAATCAAGCCCTCTAGTGAAATCAACAATGGATCCCTTAGTAAGATGGGATTTACTAAGATTGGTGGAAGATGGGTGAGCAAGGATGGTGACCAAGCTGGCCCAAGTGGAAAAAGTGAAGGTGATGAAACTGAGGAGGCAGCAATGCAAGATGAACCTGCTGTTGAAACTCAAGAGGATGATCATAATGACATCAATATGGGTGAAAGAATAATTACCATGTTACCTTTTGAGAGGCTGATGATCAATCATATGGACACCTTTGCTAACAATCAAAGAAACCTCTACGATATGTGTGAGTCAAGGTTCAACAACATGGACACATGCTTTTCCACACAAGATGAGAAAATTGAGGAAGTCCAGAGATAGATCTTGGAGCTACAATTTGAAAGGGAGGATAGTCCTTCATTCTAGCTTATTTGCTTTCCATTTTCTTTATAATGTTTTTAAAATCCTACCATTTGTCTATTTGATGAGACAAATAGCGGGAGAAATTTGGAAGTGAATAGGCCTTTTTTTTCTTGAGGATGAACTTGAGGATAAAACATCATTATCATCCCATGCCACATAGACCTTTATTGCTTTTCCTCTTTTCTCATTCTTGAAATCTGTTTTTTCTTTGATTTCACTGTTGGGACATTCTGCCTTGGTATGATCCTGTTCACCACAGCCATAACAAGTGTATTTGTTAGTCTTAAAATCATTGGAATTTTTTTAACTATACCTCTTTGAAGCTTGATTCTTCTTCTTCAAGAATTTGCTGAATTTTCTTGATAAGAGACTCATGGTGTCTTCATCACTTTCACTTGAATCTTGTTGTTGTTTGCACGCTTTGAGAGTTATTCCTTTGTTGTGCTTGTCCTCACTTTCTTGAACAACAAGCCTGTTCATTCAAGCTCATTTATCTGTGATTGATTGATAAAGATTCATTCTTAATCAAATATTTGCGAAAAGCTTTTATAAACAATTCACCCCCTCTTGTTTAGCCTTATAATTCTAAAACACTGTTCTAATCTTAAACACAAGGTTAATTTATAATTTCCCCAAAACTCAAATTAATATTCCAATCCTCAAAATAACACCTAAAATTAAGAAAAACTAAAAAAAAACATGACAAAATAAAACTAGAAAAATAAGAAAATAAAAAATAATCTAAAAAAGAAAACTATAATGATAAAACTATGTTTGTTCTGTTTTCGCTCAATTATCTCCTCTCAGTAACTCATCAAGCTCTATGTTAAAATTATCATCTACATCTGTAGATGGTCCTGCTCCATCTCCATCTACTAGACCTGTCCCTCAGAAAAATAATACTTGTCCCCATGCAACATAAGCTCCAAAATAATCGGAGGCATGCATGTGTTTCGTTGCCCTCGAGGAAAGCTGTTATAGGCCACCTGGTGAAGCTGCATCATTCCACGATGAGTAACACACTGTAGAGTTGCACATGCTCCAAAGTGGCTTTTTGTTCCAGTCGCATCTACTACATGGTGGCTCGAAGAATTGAGATTTGCTCTAAAATCAGAGCCTCCATGGAAGATGATGATGGGCTAGCCCAGTGAAATGGTGAGTAATGAAGGGGAACATCACCAACATGAGGAGGTTGTTCATTTGTATTGGTGAAATTTTGTGCAACAAACCTCCTATCTATGGATGGTCAAATTTTCATTGTTTGGTTTACCTCGACCCCATGACCTGCACAATGAGCAACTATTAAATTAGGGAACCCCGAAGAACCATTTGCCTTCTAATTGATCTGATTCACCTCCATTCTGACAAACTTATAAATCTCATAAAAAATAATCTTAGCCACATCAAAAGAATAGTCCTCTTTAAAAAGAGAATAGAGGAGATGACACATGAGAATATTCAATTCTGAAACATAACCAATAGGCACAATGTTGGCCAGCATGAATACCATCCAGACTTGAGACAGAGTCTTCATATATTTTCTCAATATCCTTCATGGCCTACCAGTTGATCCCACTTCATAAGAACGATTTTCTATGCAAATCTGCCTGACCACCTTGTCATCATTAAACCCAAAGGTTTTAGCCTAGGTGCATTCATCGTCACCTCTCAACTGTATGGGTTCCCCAAAAAGGCACTCATGGAGTCCCTATCAAAGGGCACCCCATTTTCCTCTAACCTTGGACCTCATCTCTTGCGCTCTAGTGCAGGCATTAGCATAGAACTCACATACCACTTCAGAATCGTACTTAGCCAAAGGCTATGTAAGTCTAATCCAATTTTTCCTTTGCAACCCATTTAAAAGTAAATCAAACACCTCTGGCTGCAACTGTACTCTTCTTTCAGTAAAAAAAGTCCAATTTTGAATCTCGTAATATCACTTTTTCTTTTCACTATCTCTAAAGAAATTCCTTGTTGAAGGCTCAGGAGAATTGCAGTCAACCCTGACTCTTTTTCCCTTGGAAGTTTGTGCTACAATGCTCTTTGTGCAACCCATTTTTTCTACAAACACCATAATTACAATTGTCATAATAAAACCCCCTTAACAATTCAATTTTTTTTCATAGATAAGCACCATGAGAAAAAAATCACAATTTAAATTCAATTATCATATGATTGTAATCGTTTTCAACATTAGATATTATGAACATGCCAAATATATTAATACGCACCAAAATTTTAAACCAAATCAAAGAATTTGCAAGAAATTTTCCATGTTAGCATTTTATCAAAGGCTTAGAATGCATCCATGAAAGTGAGGTTAATGAATAAAGGGTACCTAAACTAAGCATCCAAAATCATCAAACACTCTCAATCAACACTCACCAATCAATATATAATCAAAATTAGCCAAGAATTTTGCACAATCACGATAAATCCTAAAACAACCAAAACTAGAAAATTAATAAAGAATAAGATAGAATATCCTAAATAGAAACTAAAACATAGATTAGAGGTAAGAACACTTACATGGCAAAGATTAAGCAAGCAAATTTGATTTGGAAGAATAAAACCTTAGGGAACTTGGAAAAGAGAAAATCGCAAGACAGAGGTTTGAGAAAGTTTTAAAACTATTTTGAATTTGAAAACTACCTCTCTTTCCTGTTTTAAAAAAACTGGCAACGAAAGTTCACTTAAGCGTGTCATTCTCGCTTAAGTGAGGCTGACATGACACCCTCGTAAGTGAAATCTCACCCAGGCGACATTGGTCTCGCTCAGACGAGACTTTTCCAAAGAGCACCCTTTTAGAAACGCTCAGGTGAGCTATGTCTCACGCATGGGACTTTCTCTACACCTAAAATTTCAAATTTCTTCAAAAAAAAAATATTCTCTTTCTTTTCAATAACATGAATGTATCTCACAACACCAACACTAAAAAAAAAAAGAACTAAAATAAAATATAAAAACAAATCATAATGAATAAAAAAAACACCATGTGACCTCCTAGAAAGCGCTTGTTTAACATCTTTAAGCTCAATGTTTGTGTCTTTAAGGCTCGTCCAAAAGAATCATCATGGTGAGCCTTTCATTGTCACCACCCAGATACAACTTCACCCGATGCACTACCCAACTTCTGTGTGACACTAGGTCCTCCAACTCTACTACTCCATAAGACTTAAGTTCCTTAACAAGATAAGGCCTAACTACTTAGATTTCAACTTTTCAAGAAAAAGTCTCAATCTGGAATTAAATAATACCACAAATTGGTGAAACTATATGTGATACCTCAGACTACACATAAGGAGTTGTTCTTTTATAAAGAGTAAGTAAATGTTCTCATGTTATTCCTTATGCCTCTAGAATCTTGATGTAGCTCAGTTAAATTACATTACAGCTGCAAAAGAAATGTTGGTTATTATGTTTACTTTAAAAAAAATTAGGTCATATTTGCTTGGTTAGATACAACTTCACCTGATGTACTACCCAAGTTTTGTGTGACACTGGGTCCTCCAACTCTACTGCTCCATAAGATTTAACTTCCATAACAAGATAAGGGCTTAACTACTTAGATTTCAACTTTCTAGGAAAAAATCTCCATCTAGAATTAAATAATAGCATAAATTGGCCAATATGAAAATTTATTTTCAAAATCATCTTGTCATGATAGATTTTAGTGCGTTCCTTATAAAGCTTCAAGGAGTTATATGCATTGAGTCTCATCTCCCCAGGTTCCTGAAAATGGAGTTTTCTCTTCTCTCTAGTAGTTTTATAATCAAATATACGTTGTGTTGCAACTCCACAAAAGGTGAAATGCTTTCCCATTAATCAACTAAAATGGATAAAGAGCACTAGGAGTTTTACAAGCAGTTCTATAAGCCCACAAAGCTTATCAAGCTTAATGGACCAATCTTTTATGGACGATTTCTCTATCAAAAACCTTTGTCTGCCCATTTCTTTGCGAATTATAGGCTTAAACTACTTTATGACTAACCCCATAATGTCTTAAAACTTTCTTCAACTGGGTATTGCAAAAATGAGAGTCACATCACTAATAAAGACTCTTGGAGTGCAAAACCTGCAAAAAATATTCCTTTTAAGGAATTTAATTAGTGTCTTAACATTTGCCTTCTGTGATGGAATTGCTTCCATCCATATAGATGCATATTCAACTACCAAAAATATATACTCATTTGGAAAAGAAGATGACAACGGTCCTATAAAATCAATCTCCCAACAATAAAATACTTCAATTTCTTAAATGTTTTGCAGTGGCATCTCATGTCTTTTGGAGATGCTTTCTGTTCTTTGACATATGTCACATATCTACACATACTCATGTGTGTGTCTAAATAATGAAGGCAAAAAGAAGCCTGGTTGGAGGATTTTCACATTTGTCTTTTCCTCAATAAATTGTCCTCCATATGGTGAATTATGACATTGTCATATAATGTTCTTGGCTTTCTCTCTTGTGACACATATTCTCAACAAATTATCTGCACCAATCTTGAACAAATAAGGATCATCCCACATGCAATGACTAACATCCTTAAAAAACTTTTTCCTTTGATGCCAATCAAAATCCTCGGGAATTGGTCCAGAAGCTTTGAAATTAGCCATGTTTGCAAACCATGGTCTCTCCTGAATTACTAACAGCTTCTCATATAGAAATTTATCAAGAACCTCATGTTTCAGTGTAGTCACCTCATCATTCCCTAGTCACTACAAAAAATCATGTATGTGGTGGCAGTTATTTTCGTATAACCTGACATTTATAACTGCCACATTATACGTTTGTGGCGGTACCGTGTGCCGCCAGAATTCTTGCCGCCACAAAGTTTAATGTGGCGGTCAATTGAGAATCGTTGTAGCAGACGTCATATAATACATTGTATAAAATGGCGGTTTTAAGCACGTAATATATGTCATTTATAAATGTCATAATTTTGAAACTGGGTAAACCAATTTCAATGTAAATAACGACAGTGTTAAACGCCACTTAATACGGTATAATATGACATTTATAATAACCATTACAACTGTCATAATTCGAATATTAAATATATAATTTAATTTCTATACTTTTTAATAATTTATTCAATTCTGTTTTATAATTTAATTTCATATTATAATTAAAGTCCAATACAAAATTAAATTTCATAATATAATTAAATCATAACAAACTAATTTCATAATATAGTTAAACTTGAGTCTTGATAAATGATTAACTACTTTATTCAAACATCCCTTTTTATCTTTGATTTCCAAATCAAAGATTGGAACACAAAATAGATGTTTATTAAATTGAAATTTTAAATAAATAAAACACTATGAAAGGTAATTTATGAAAAAAAAATTATTATGAGAAATATTCTACATGGATTCTTAATAATATTATATCTCTAAACTTTTAATTTGGTTCTTATTAAAAAAACAAACAAAAAAATTGTGACTAATTCATTCACATAAATAAACATAGTTAAATTAGTTACTTTTGGCAATACTTTTTTAATGTTTGTTATAATTTTTAAATACATGGTTTACAAAGTTTAAGTAGCTTTAAACCAAAACATTCAAGTCTCCTTTTTAGGTTAGAGTTTTCTTATATTTATAGGGAGATTCTCATGGGGTAAAATTCTAGGTACTGGAAAACAAATTCATAGTGTTAAACCCTTAATATTTTGATAACCAAATATCTTTCCAAAATTGATGTAAATCTATTTCTAGATCCATATAAGTTGGCCTAGGGGTGATCTACAAATTTGTTTTGGGGTAGCTTAATCACTTGTTTTGAAAGTGATATGATTCCAATAACATGATGGAGATATGATATGAACATGTTATGGATTCAACAAGAGTTGGAATATGATTAGGCACTTTTTAAGAATTGGATCAATGTTCTTAACATTCAAGAACTCACTAAAACACAAGTAACCAAGCCAAACTCACATAGAAACCCATTTTGAACAACAAACCCATTGATAGAAACTCAAGAACACAACATATAGCAATTATACCCATGGAGGACGTGACAAAAAAAGAAAGAACAACCAATTTGCACCGATTAAAATTGAATATAAGTACAGAAAATGAAAGAGGACATCATAAGGAAGAGATTGCACCGATTGAAAGTGAAAACAAACAAGTAGAACAAAAATGGGTAATTTGGAATGAAGGGAAAATGGATGAAGAAGATGAAATGAAATAGGGAACTTATGTAGTTGGAGTTCTTGGAGATCAACACGCCACTTGAAGGATGTAAGGCTCTAAGATGAGTGTAGATGCCGCCACTTGAGGTTCCAAGATGCTCTCAAGATGAGACTAGAAGAAGAGGAGACACAAGTCTCTCAATCACTCACCAATTTGGGAGAATTTCTTTACTCAAAATATCAAATCTGTATTTAGAAGGACTCAATCCCTCCTTATATAGGAGAAGGATCGGTCATGTAAATACAAGAGGCTTACAAAAGAAGCTAACTAAAGTTCCCTTGTAACTCTCCCACTTCTAGCGCCTAAAGTGAAGGAGGAAGGGATATCTTCTAGAATTTTCTAAAGCTAATATCTAAAGATGCTTTACACAAGAGGTATCTTTAGGTTTCCCTCTTAGCACCTACCTAAACACTATTCTATATTATTTACAAATTTATACAAAAGAAACTATAAAGAGAGATATTAATTGAAGCCCATTCTTGAAAGCTTGTAGTCTTCTTTTGGCTTTAGACTTGGTTCTCTCTTTATTTTAATTTTTCTTTAATTTTTGAGAAGACTAGAAGGAAGAACTTCAAATGTTTCGGTGAATGACCTCTTCCTCCATTAGTAAAATCCTCTCTTATTTGATCTCTATCATACTCCTCGAGTTGGAGAGAATTCGACCATGAATTCTGATTCCCTGCAGATTACAAAGTCAGTTTACTATCAAAATTAACAGTTGAATAAGAGAAAGGCAAACATGACTTAGAATTTGTAAGCAGTGGGAGTTTAGAAAAGGAGGTCCTATAGACAGACCAAGTTGGAAAAAATTGTTTGGGAATGATGATTTTTGTTGGAAAAAGTCCTCTTAAATGGTGAAAACCATTAGGAGGTATGAAATAATCAACCCTAACATTTTTTAACCAAGATGGTGGTGAAGTAAGAGCCTTTGGTAATGAAAAGGATAAGGAAGGAAAACACCTTGGATGTGAAAGGATAAGACCCATGTCAACTTGGCCTTCTTTGGCTTTTTCATTTTTACTTGTGGTAGGTGGGTGAGTTAGGTCTTGTTTTACCTTGTTTATAATTAAGGTTTGCTTTTGTGGACAATGAAGAGTTATGTGCCCAAAACCTAAACATTTAAAACATTTTATATTTGAAGTTTTGGTAGGTGACTTAGAAGTAGAAGGATTTGTAGTAGAAACTTTTTTTGGAGAAGTGGTTTGTTTGGAAAAATTGGAAGGAGAAATTCGAGTAGAAATTTTGTTTGCATCCTTCCTAGAAGAGTTGTAGAAACCATCATCATGAGTATTTTTGAAAGTTGTTTTCAAAAGATATGATTCCACCTTGATGGCTATGCGAAGCACTTTCTTTAAAGAAGAGTACTCATTTAATTCTACAAATTCTCTAATATCTCTTCTCAAACCACGTACAAACCATTTTATCTTTTACTCTTCATTAGCATGCATATTCATTTTAGTCAAAGTTGTTTCAAAATCTTTAAAGTATTCATCTACCATCCTATGTCCTTGAGGAAGCCTTTGGAACTTCAACAAGTGTTCCTTCCTAGAAGGAGGAACAAACCTCGCACGCATACACTCTTTCAAATCATTCCAAGAAACCACGGGAGGTCTCTTGCTATATATAATGTCCATTACAATGTTATACCACCATTCTTTGGCATAGTCCAAAAAGGATAAAGAAACTATCCCAAGTTTATGGTCATCTTGGACCTTATACACATTAAAAATATGGTCAACCTTAGCTTCCCAATCTAAATACACATTAGGATCACTATCACCACTAAAGTTAGGTACTTTTACAAAAGAAAGTTGAGGCATTGCTTCTTGGTGATGTCTTTGTTCATGGTTATAGCTCTCTCCATGAGAATGATGGTGATGCCTCCTTCTTCTATAATCTTTTCCATGGTCGTGAGCATTGGAAGAATCCTTGGAAGAAAGTCTAGGAGAATGATGTCTTCCATGGATGGAATGTGAGGATCTTTCATGCTTCAATTCAAGTTTTGCTAATCTTTTCTCCATGTGTTTTACTTCTAAAATTTGAAGCCTTGCCTCCATTTGTCTCAATTCCTCATCTTGTTGTGCAGATATTGTTTTAACTTCTTGTAATTCATCAATGAAGTATGCTTTTGGAGGGGAATGAAGTTTAGAAGGTGCTGAACTCGATAAGGTATCCATTGCAAAATCAAAACAGCAAACACAAAAAGAACAAACTAGTGCAAGAAAAACAAGGTTAGAAAATGGAACAAATATAGTGCTGGAACGAAAATTAAAAGACACTCAAATCACTCCAAGAAAGAATACTTCCCTTAACCAATCTGCTCTTGAGGCCTTAGTAACCTCAAATGAAAGATGTCAAAGCAAAAGCACTCTATCTCAAAGCCAAAGCACCACAAAACTTAAAGAACAATAAAAGACAAACAAGAAAAGGTGTAAACAAGAAAGGCTATAACAAAAGGAATACAAGAGATATGACAAACACAAAGAATAGTGAATAAAAGACAAACAAGAAAATAAGGTACTCAATGAAAAGGATGGTACACAAAAGAAACCTAGAGAAAAGCACTAGAATAGATGAAGAAAACAAAAAACAGAACTACTGGAAAATATTTTTGTGCAAACTGTGCGTGATGTTTACAGATTTATCTGGAATTGTATAAAGCGAACTGGATTATGATATTGTAACCACAGAAATTTCAAGATCTTATCTCAATAATGGCACTGGAATTACACAAAAACAGTAAGCCAATTAATTGCGATAAATTTTGTAAAATCACTGCCAGATTACCATATTTTTTTCGGCAGAATTACACACTGATCCTATTTCATTTATCATTTTTTTTGTACTTGGAATTTTGATGTACTTCTTTTTTCTATTCTTTAATAACACTTTGAAGAACTCAAATCCAGAATTTCAGAAATTTCCAGTAAGCAAATAAATTGCAATAAATCGAAACAGAAGAACCCTAACAGGAATGAAAAACAGAATTAAGAACTAGCAAAGACATAATAGAAATGATGTTTAAGAACTTGTATAGGTCTATTACACAAGTATGAACTCAATACTAAAAAGAAAATGCACCAAAGGATCAAGAAACAAACACATAAAATTGTACTTAACACAAAATCAAGAAACAAAAATTACAACAAAAGGACCACATAGAATTGATAACATTTTTGGAGAAACATGACTTGACAAAACTTATAAGGATTCAAAAATCAAAATGACATAAAAGACAATGTAATAACAACAAGAAAACAGCAAGAAATACCCAAAAATAAACCTAAAACAGAAAGGTAACGACAAGAATGTAAAGTTCTTGAATTAAAAATGCCAAAACAACTCAAATACAAACAAGAACAAACCTAAGACTCATGATACCACATGATATGATTCCAATAACATAATGGAGATATGATATGAACATGTTATGGATTCAACAAGAGTTGGAATATGATTAGGCACTTTTTAAGAATTGGATCAATGTTCTTAACATTCAAGAACTCACCAAAACACAAGTAACCAAGCCAAACTCACATAGAAACCCATTTTGAACAACAAACCCATGGATAGAAACTCAAGAACACAACATATAGCAATTATACCCATGGAGGATGTGACAGAAAAAAGCAAGAACAACCAATTTGCACCGATTAAAATTGAATATAAGTACAGAAAATGAAAGAGGACATCATAAGGAAGAGATTGCACCGATTGAAAGTGAAAACAAACAAGTAGAACAAAAATGGGTAATTTGGAATGAAGGGAAAATGGATGAAGAAGATGAAATGAAATAGGGAACTTGTGTGGTTGGAGTTCTTGGAGATCAACACGCCACTTGAAGGATGTAAGGCTCCAAGATGAGTGTAGATGCAGCCACTTGAGGTTCCAAGATGCACTCAAGATGAGACTAGAAGAAGAGAAGACACAAGTCTCTCAATCACTCACCAATTTGGGAGAATTTCTTTACTCAAAATATCAAATCTGTATTTAGAAGGACTCAAGCCCTCCTTATATAGGAGAAGGATCGGTCATGTAAGTACAAGAGGCTTACAAAAGAAGCTAACTAAAGTTCCCTTGTAAAGCTAATATCTAAAGATACTTTACACAAGAGGTATCTTTAGGTTTCCCTCTTAGCACCTACTAAACACTATTCTATATTATTTACAAATTTATACAAAAGAAACTATAAAGAGAGATATTAATTGAAGCTCATTCTTGAAAGCTTGTAGTCTTCTTTTGGCTTTAGGCTTGGTCCTCTCTTTATTTTAATTCTTCTTTAATTTTTGAGAAGACTGGAAGGAAGAACTTCAAATGTTTCGGTGAATGACCTCTTCCTCCATTAGTAAAATTCTCTCTTATTTGAAATCTATCAGAAAGACTCGAGTTGTGAACGATAATGGTTGGATTACTGATGAGACATATTCTTAGGTATCAGGCATGACCCTAATCGGACTTTACCTTGTCGATTTTATCATGATAGTACACATCTTCCCAACCTTGAGTCAAATAAGGTGAAAAGGCTTAACTAAATGATGCAAACCCGGACTTGAATCCATACTTGTTTTGGAGTTTATAATTTTGAATGATTTCTATGGAGACAATGCGGAATTTGGATGAATGTATAATTCATATTAGAAAGATGAATTTGAGGTGTGGAAGTAGAGATTTATAAGAGGTGAGACCAACTTCTAAAGAGTCCTAGGCTAGACACACAAATTGGTGCTAACATAGAGTGAACTTGAGTCAAATGACACAACATTTTGGCATAAATTTTGTAGTCAATTCAAGTTCAATATATTTTAGCACCAAATTGTGTGTCTAGCCTAAAACTCTTTAGAAATTGGTCTTACCTCTTCTAAACTCTACTTCCACACCTCAAAATCATCTTTCTAATTTGAATTCTAACTTCATCTAGCTTTCGCATTACCACCACAGAAACCATTCAAAGTTATAACTCCAAACAAGCAAGGATTTAAGACCATGTTTGCATCATTTCGCATTAAGAGTTGAGTCTTGAAAGAGGTCTTTAAGAGATACGTTTTTTCTTCTTATATTAGTTTTTGTCTTGTCCCTCTTTGCTTGAGTTTAGGATATTTTTATATCCATGTTTTTTCACACTTAATTGGTCCAATTGCTTGTTCCATTCTTGAATCAATGATTAGGATTTCATACTAAATGTTCTAATGTTAGATTTTTAACCTTGTTTACTTATTTTTAATTTTTTAATCCTCCATGTTTTGTCTGGGGAATGTTTAGTCCTTTTACATATCATAAATTCATAGAAGTTGTCCTATTTTTTCCTTTACACAAAATTACTTCAAAATAAAAAAACATGTTCCCTAATTTGCCTATGTTGCTTTTCTTTACTGTTTAAGTTCTTTTGCTTTTAGTTCGTAAGAAAAAAAAAACCATAAAACCTACAAATTATGCCTTATTTTGTTGTTTGTCTTTCAATTAACTTCTTTTGAGTAATGTCATTTTTATTCTATCACTTGATGTTTATCTTTCTATTTTGAGTTTTTCTAATTTTAATTTCTTTCTACTCTTTTTAAAGTCATTTTGAACTTGAAACTTTTCTTTAAGCTTCTTGCTTGAAACTCATCACTTTTAAGGTAGCATCTTAGGAGTTGGTGGGAGAGATAGTAGAAGGTTGATTGCATACAAAACTTTAGAGAACAAGGAGCATTTTTGAGAGGAGGCTTGACAATTTTCTTGGTGTTCATTTTGTGCTTGACATGGAATTTTAAAATTTTATCTTTGATTCCTTTGTAATCTTTCTCTTACTTTGATGTTTGGGAACAAGCCTTTAGCACAATTCCATTGAAACTTTGTAATAGTCATCACGTATTAGTTGTGAAAGTGTGTCAAGTGATTTTAAGTGTCACTTGCACATTCACTTAGTGAATTCGTCTAGTTTATTTCTTTCTTTATTACCTGACAAATAATTTTGTGTTTCTTTGCATTTTTAGGTCTTCATGACAACTAGGTTGTGTCCTTTCTCTTGTTAATAGGACACTTTGCACACAAAAAAGGAAAATTATTTTGAAGTTTTTTTAAAGAAAATTTTTGTAAAAACTATCTAAGGAATCTCTAACTAGGAAAGACATGGTTATTAAGTTTGTCGTAGTGATTCTTTCTAGGGAGTGAACTTAGAGACATTTTAACACTTTAACCTTATAGGAAACTTCCAACTTTGAAAACCTTTTATGAAAATCTTTATCACTCATTTTTGGGGAAAAACCTTTGCAAAAAAAAAACTCTTCTAAAAAAACCAAAAAATGAGTGATCATACACACCATTTAAGTGTGCATGTCTTGGGGAACGAGAGAGTGAACATTTTAAGGGATGAATTCCAAAATACAAAAAAAGAAATATCAATGGAATGGCTAAAATCATGTTTTCTCAGTACACACATCAACAAGAAAAAATTAAGAATAAACATGGAGAGCGATCAAATAGAAAAAAAAAACTATCATAATGAAAAATATAAAGAAATGAAAGAACTTGTAGGGAAAAAAAAGAAATTTATAATGGAGAAAGAGAATTTATAAGAGAAAGGGAGTTTAGAAAAAACTACAAGCTCTTATTCAAAGAAAAGAGAAAAGGAAGAAAAGAGAGAAAAAGAGGAGAAAAAGAAGAAAGAAGAAAATGATAGGGATAAAAAAAGAGTTTCTTACAACACCCATTACAAACATGGTTAAAGAATCCGTAAAGGGGGATTACAATACTGAATATTTCTTTTCAATTAAATGATTATACTAACTCTCTTTACCGATAATTTCAAAAACATCACTTTGTCTTTGTTACATGACACAAAGCAAAGAAAAAAGTAAAGTGAAGAAAAAGATTATTCTAAAAAGTTGTTTTGTTACATTCTCTTTTAAAAACAATTTTCTTAGTTTTCTTTTAATAAAGAAACTTACTCAAATATTGTTTTGTATTTTTTGCAAATGGATCTTTAATTCAGGAGGAAAATGAAAAGAAATGAATAAATAAAGATGGTAGTCCTTTAACATCACTTAGATTTGAGGATAGATCCTTCTCAAATGATCTGATGAAAAATCATTCAGCCATCACATTGTTGACTAAGAAGAATGGAAAAGATAAAAGCCTCCTAAAAAAAGGAAGAACAAACATTTGAGATAAGAATATTAAAAAAAAAATCCTTCTTTTACTCTTGTAAAAATGTATAGGAACTAATATTTTTGTTTTTTAAAAAGTAGATACATAAGTGGACCTAATTTGGACTTGAATAGGCCTTGATTTGGAGAGTCTAAGACCCAACTAGAATATGTTCAGCCTTCTCCATTAGAGAAGTCCAAGAAACCCTAATTGGAGAGGAAAGAAGAAAGTCTAAATGTTCACCGACAAGGCCACATGACCAAGCAATGTAGGACTTGCTTTTCATGGAGTGAAAAAAATACAAGTACAGCTACACTTTCCACAATTAGTCTCACTTTCTCTAGTGCATGAAGTGTGTTGACTAAGAAAAGAGACTCAAAACACTTCATCCACTAAGGAATATAGGACTAATTGTAGAAAGTGCAACCCCACTTATGTTTTTGCCCCTCCATGCAATACGTTGCTCAATTCTTTGAAATTTCAAGTGTTTTATAAGCTTCAATGCCCCTCCACTTGATGTTTGGTCAGGTGACCTTTTAAGTGAACCTGTCAACTACCTTTTTGCCTCTCCAATTACTATTTTTGACTTTCCTAATGGAGAGGGTTACACGTTAACTTCCAATTAGGTTTTAGACTCTCCAAATCAAGACCTATTCAAGTTCAAATTAGATACACTATTTCACGAGGAAAACTCTCAAATTGTCACATCTTTTTAAGTACGTTGTACAAATTTGTGGTTATTCCTTATCATCTTGTTAACTTTGGCAAGGCTCTAGCCTAGTTGAGGCCATTTTATGGGATACCTTAGTCCTTCAAAATGCGGTCTTCAAATGAGCTAGGGTCCTTTTACTCGTTCTTAGTTCTTCTAAAGTTGGTCTAAGGTCAATCTCCGACCAATATGAGGTTGACACTGGCCTTAGTCATGCCAAAAGCAATTTTTGATCGAGTCAGGGTCAATACTAGATTTAGTCATCATAAGATCAATTTTCGACCAAATTGAGGTTGATATTGCCTTAGTCACGTTTAGGTCAATCTTCGGCTAAGTCAGGGCAAAAATTAACCTTAGTCATGTCTTGGACCATGTTAAGGTCAATATTGATCTTAGTAAACCTAAGTCAATCTTCAACCAAACTAGGTTCAGTACTAACCTTAGTCATCCTATATCAGTCTCTAGTCAAACTATGATCGATACTAGTCTTAATCAGACTAAGATCAATACTAGCTTTAGTCACACTAAAGTGACTCTCCAACTAAACCAAGAAGAATATTAACCTTAGACATGCTAAAGTCAACCTCTAACTAAATCAAGGTAAATACTAACCTTACTCATTTTAAATATGGGCAAACTAAAGTTAATACTAACCTTAGTTATAATAAAGTCAATCTCTTTCAATACTCACCTTATTCATACTAAGATCAATCTCTAACCAAATTGAAATCATTTTTCTCAATCATAATTTTAAGAGTAAATATATTGTAATTCTTGTAGTCAACCTCAAAAAGTTTTCATTGCAAAAACATCTTCAAAATATCAGCTTAAATCAAACTAAAATACCAAAAGAATTAAATTTGTGTTGATGAAAGTCATAGTAATATATATTATTACAACAAAGTATAAAATATTTTAAAACTTGTTCGTTAAATATTATTTTTATTAAATAACTTAAAATGATATATAGTTCAATAAAATTTATATTTTAATTTGACAAATTTGCTCTCCCAAACTTAACTAAAAATCTTAGTTAAAATTATTACTTGATAATATTATTTTTAAAACAAGCACAATATTAAAAGCATTACATTTCAATTTCCAATTTTTGAAGAACTTTTAGTTTCACATAATTGACGATATCACTATTTTGAAAAATAATAAGTAAAAAATATTGATAAATTACTTTTAAAAGAATACCTATATTAAAATAATATTATTTAAACTTAAGTAATATAATATATAACTAATAAAATGTTTATCGAAAGCTTTTTATAAAATCAATATTGTACTCTGTAAAAATAATTGCTAAACTAAAATTTTTGTATCTTCAAATACATTATTCATTTATAGGGAAGTCCTATTTTAAAATAGATTTTCATATTAATCCCGTTAGTGTTTTTAACTACGACACTGTTTTCATATTAATACCTTAATTCTTTTAAATATTATGCATTTTCATAATTTAAAATCACCTCAAAAGAGTTAAAAGGACAAAGGAACAACCCCACAGGAAAACTACTGTATCCATATGCTAACTTGAACTAGATACTCAGACAATTTCTTTCTTGTAAACCCAATACCTTTAATGCATTCAAATTTTCCAGCATCTTCTACTCTGTCAAAGAACATTAAGCATTATAAGAGAAAAACAACTTGTATTATTTCATTTTGAGAATCAACGCCTGCCAATAAAAATTGAGAGTAACTACAATATCTCTGCTACATCTGAATGAAGATATCATTTCCAAAATCCACAAGGAAAGTCTTAACATGTAAGCATGGAAGTGTAGTCAAAGAATTTGAACCAAGGTTTCAAATAGGCCAAAAGAATATTGAAAATTGCAGTTACAGTCACAGTACTATTAACAACAATAATTACAGGAATATATGGCCACGATCACGGTAAAATTAAACTCAAGGATCAAAATCTAAAAATTAGCCTTATTCAGCCACAAATAAGCACAATGTCAAGGTTTCAGTTCTCTACAATCATAAGTAACCACATCACGAGTTTCCGCAGCAAGAAGAATCATAATAAAGTGATAAACCTTGATTTGCCATAGTAAAACAACATTTCACCGGAAAATTGTTTTGGACAAAAAGAAATGCACATTGATGATTTGGTTGTATGAAAACAAACATATCATGAAAGACGAAATTTAGGGCAGTTTTCCTGCTTTTAAACATGAGGGTAAGCATGTTCAATCTTTGAGGCTGCCCCCCAAAAAAGAGATCAGATCTTGGCCGGGTGAAATTGAGATCTCAAACAGCATTTGCTGAGAACCCATTGGAGCGGCCTAAAACAATTGTTGAAAACCGTAAACAAATTAATAAAAGTAACTAATGAGAACGATAATGAATCAAAGGCTATGTGCAAATCTTCCCACATACTTTCTGCAATATCAGAATCAAATCGCAGAAACAAAATGAGAAAAATTAGGGTTTTCTATGCGCCCGCAACGGAACTCGGACGCCACTGCATTGCTGCTGCGCTCGGTTCTCTCAAAGGCACTTGAATCCCTAATTGCGAGTTCGTCACTATTTATATACAAAAAAATGAGTCGTGCTGGAAATGTCTCTTTTACCCTCAAATTTAGGGTTTCTTGTTTTATTTCATACTAACCGGCGCAAAATACTACTTTTAAATGTGTGCGTTGTTCTTTAAAATTTAATTTTCTTTAACTTTATAAAATACTTTTTATATTTATAGATGACAAAAGATTGGCATTTTAGACTAAAATGATATAATTTCGTGATATTTGAGGTTTTAAATTAAAATGACGTTTTATTTTTGAAGATTAAAGGCATGTTTAAATAAAATAAATTAAAAATAATTTACTCGTTATAAAGTTGAAAAAATAATAAAGTTGTGGATAACTTAAATGAATGGTTCTATTATACCTTCAAGTTAATTTTATATTTTATAAATATTTTTTAATTGAAGTAAAAATAAAAGGAATAAATTCAAATTAAAATGTATAAAATTATAAATAATATGTATAATTAATTCTTATTTATTTTTTTCAATTTCATTATCATTATAATTGCGTTTTTATTTATACTTTTTTTTACAATTGCTACAATTTCCGTTTGATGTATTCTACAAGCACTTTCTTATTCAATATTGTTCCTGCTAGGGAGATGGGACCTAGGGAACTGTTGAAGTCTTCTTCTCCTTCCTTCGGTCGGGCAGGTGAACGCTCCTGCCGCCCCTGCTGCCGAGAGGGAACAGGTCGGCCCTTCCCACAAGTCCAAGAAAAGGGCGAGGGATGGTGGTAAACCACCTACCGCTCCCCCGGCTCTCTACCGACGCCGCCTCCTTCCCGCCGCGAGATAGTCGAGGTGGGCTCTCTCTCCCCTCGGCACGTGGAGCAAGCATCCGGTGCTTCAGCTAGTGGCCATCGACCGCCGATCTCGGCCCTAGATCTTCTAGGGGGTAGTCACAAGTTCACGCGTAGGGTTCGCGTGGCTCTCCCTGAGGGGACCCGGGAGTCGATCCGGTCGGTCGGCCCCATGGACCTGCTGAAGAGTGGGCTGGAGCTTATGTGCCGGTCCATTGTCCTTGTTGAGCAAGGGATCGAAGGTCATGGTCAACATGCCGAGGATGCCTCTCGGTTGGAGCAGAATCTGGCCGAGGCTCGCGAGAACTTGAAGCGGTCTTTGGCTGCCAATGAAGACCTCTCGGCCAGTGCCGCTCGGGAGGCTGCCAAGAGGGAGCTCGCTGAGAAAGATGCTGCCGAGGCGAGACGGCTTTTGGCCTTGGCCAAAGAGGAGGCTTCGAGGGCGGTAGCCGAAGCTGTCGAGGTGAAGAAGGTGGCTGAGGAGAAGCTTTCGTCCTCGGCTGCTGAATTGGCCGCCCTCCAAGCTGCCAAGGACCAAGTTGAGGATGAACTCAACCGGAACTACGACGAGTCGGAGGAGCTGCTTAAGCAGTGCTTCGACCGAGCCGTGCGCCAAGCCCATTTTCTTTATGGGGGACCCCCGGCCACTGGTGAATTTAACATGGACTATGAAGTTCACCAAGGTCGGTTGGTTTCAAGTGCCGAGGCGGGGTCTTTGGAGGCATCGGAGGCTCGGGCGGTCGGGATCCCTGAGGGGGAGGCCGAGGCTGAGGAGGGGGAGTGCTTGGAAGTCCAAGACTAGGTTTTTCCCTTGGCCGGGGTGTGGCCTGCTCTTGTTTTTTAATTTCCTCCTAAGCCGGGGTGTGGCTTCTTTATTTTGCTTTTTGTTGTATCGCCCTGTTTCTATCATTTAATGTATGGTCTATCTTCTTTTCATCTTTGTTTTGCGTAAAAATTTGCGTTACTCTGTCGGTCTCCCATTGATTCGGGCGACCGGCCAAAGATTACGAATTTATACGAGCTTGGGCGATCTGCCAGTATTTTGCGAATGTTAGGTTCGAATAGTAAAATGTGGGCGATCGGCCATTTTGATTGTGGACGTGTAACTCGAGCAAATGAAATATGGGCGATCGGCCAATATTTGCGAGCGTTAAACTCGAGCGAGTAAAATGTGGGCGATCGGCCATTTTAATTGTGAACGTGTAAGTCGAGCAAATAAAATGTGGGCGATCGGCCAATATTTGCGAGCGTTAAACTCGAGCGAGTAAAATGTGGGCGATCGGCCATTTTAATTGTGAACGTGTAAGTTGAGCAAATAAAATGTGGGCGATCAGCCAATATTTGCGAGCGTTAAACTCGAGCGAGTAAAATGTGGGCGATCGGCCATTTTAATTGTGAACGTGTAAGTTGAGCAAATAAAATGTGGGCGATCGGCCAATATTTGCGAGCGTTAAACTCGAGCGAGTAAAATGTGGGCGATCGGCCAATATTTGCGAACGTGTAACTCGAGCAAATAAAATGTGGGCGATCGGCCAATATTTGCGAGCGTTAAACTCGAGCGAGTAAAATGTGGGCGATCGGCCATTTTAATTGTGAACGTGTAAGTTGAGCAAATAAAATGTGGGCGATCGGCCAATATTTGCGAGCGTTGGAATCGAACAAGAGGGCGTTCGGTAGGCCGGCACTTGCGATGTTATTCGAGCAAGTGGGCGTTCGGTAGGCCGGCACTTGCGATGTTATACGAGCAAGTGGGCGTTCGGTAGGCCGACACTTGCGATGTTAATCGAACAAGTGGGCGTTCGGTAGGCCGGCACTTGCGATGTTATTCGAGCAAGTGGGCGTTCGGTAGGCCGACACTTGCGATGTTAATCGAACAAGTGGGCGTTCGGTAGGCCGGCACTTGCGATGTTATTCGAGCAAGGGGGGCGTTCGGTTGGCCGGCACTTGCGATGTTAATCGAGCAAGAGGGCGTTCGGTAGGCCGGCACTTGCGATGTTATTCGAGCAAGTGGGCGTTCGGTAGGCCGGCACTTGCGATGTTAATCGAGCAAGTGGGCGTTCGGTAGGCCGGCACTGTTGAAGCGGGCGATGCTGTTGCAGGGGTGCTTTGCTGAAGCGGGCGATGCTGTTTTTGGCCGCGTGGTAGTATCGCTGCAGCAAAGGTTCTTTAACCTCGAAATCTCCATTAACTTGGCCGACCATCACCTGGGAGTCGCTTTTGCATGCAACCTCGCGCGCTCCCATGTCGTAGGCTAGGTTCAGCCCGGCCAGCAAGGCCTCGTACTCGGCCTGGTTGTTGGTCGCCCGAAATCCGAACTGGAGGGCTTGTTCCAAGAGGAGATCGCCCGGCCCCTCCAGGACGACTCCCGCTCCACACCCTGTTTTATTTGAGGAGCCGTCCACGTAGAGAGTCCAACCGGCCGAGAGGGTGGGCAGTGGTGTCAGCTCGGCCGAGAAGTCGGCCAAGCATTGAGACTTGATGGCGCCCCTCGGCTCATAACGTATGTCGAACTCGGAGAGTTCGACCGACCATCCTATCATTCTCCCAGCAAGGTCCGGTTTAGATAAAATTTTAAAAATAGGGTAGTCGGTTCTTACAATTATGGAGTGATTTTGGAAGTAGGGGCGCATCCGTCTTGCCGTGAGGACGAGTGCGAGGGCCACCTTCTCAATCATCTGATATCGGGTCTCGGCCGAGTGGAGGGTTCGGCTGACAAAGTATATGGGTCGCTCCTCGCCCTCGGCTTCCTGCACTAGGGCGGCGTTGACTGCTTCTTCCGAGACTGCTAGATATACCAGGATTGGGATGTCGGGTCTCGGCTTCTGGATGACGGCCGGAGACGCAAGGAACTCTTTGAATTTTTTGAAGATTTCCTCGCATTGGTCGTCCCAGACGAATTTTTTACCTTTTCGGAGCAACTGAACGATCGGCCTCGTCCTCTCGGCCAAGCGGGGGACAAACCGAGAGAGGGCAGTCAGCCGTCCTAGGAGTTGCTGTACCTCCTTCACGGTGTTCGGGCTTCTCATGCTGAGTATGGCCTGACATTTGTCGGGGTTGGCCTCTATCCCTCGGTGGGTGAGCATGAAGCCTAGGAACTTTCCTCCCTCCACCTCGAAGGTACATTTTTCGGGGTTGAGTTTCATGTTGACTCCCCTAAGGGCCTTGAAGACCTCGTCCAGATCCTTCAGATGTTGCTCGAACGAGTCGGACTTCACGACTATGTCGTCCACATAGACTTCTACCGCCCGGCCTATCAGACCCTTGAAAATTTTGTCCATGAGGCGCTGGTAGGTCGCCCCGGCGTTCTTGAGGCCGAACGACATTACCTCGTAGTAGTAGTTGGCATCGGCCGTCATGAAGGCCGTCTTCTCCCTGTCCCGCGGGTGCATGCTTATCTGGTTATAGCCAGAGTAAGCATCCAGGAAGCTCATAATTTTGTGGTCGGCCGCCCCATCCACCAGGCGGTCAATGTTCGGGAGGGGGTAGGTGTCCTTCGGGCATGCGCTGTTGATGTTTCTGTAGTCGACGCACATCCTCCAGTTACCGTTAGGCTTGGTAACCATGACGACGTTGGCCAGCCATGTCGTGTATCGGGCCTCCCTTATGAATCCGGCCGAGAGGAGCTTTCCGGCCTCCTCCTTCGCCGCGAGTCGTTTTTCGTCGCCCAAGTCCCTCTTCTTTTGGGAGATCGGGCGGGCTTCCTTGAATATGGACAGCCGATGGGTGATGACATCCGGGCTGACTCCCGGCATGTCGGCCGGCGTCCATGCGAACATGTCGACATTCTTTTTTAGCGCGGCGTGCATGACCTCGGCCTCGGCCGCCGCCAAGGCTGTCCCTACAGTCGTGCTGTGCTCTTCGTCGAGGAGGGGGACCCTCCTCAGCTCCTCTCTTGCCTCTAGCCTATCCTCGGTTGCCCGGGGATCAAGGTCTACTAGTGCCACGGTTGGCTGGGCCTCTCTCAGCCGGTCCTTCCTGGGGGAGCGGTCCTTTCGGGAGGACTTTCTCGCCCGAAGGGGAGAGGTGTCTGCCCTTAGAGGCTCCTCCCGGAGGCTCTCGGCGTAGCACTCTCGTGCCTCTTTCTGGTCCACGTGGACTGTGAGAATGTCTCCTGTCTTTGAAGGGAATTTCATTGCGAGGTGGGGGGTTGATACTATGGCCATCAGCCGGTTGATGGATGGTCGGCCGAGGAGGATGTTGTAGGAGGTGTTGGTGTCGATGACCAGGTACCGGATTTTGATGGTCCTGGTGCTCTTCCCCTCTCCGAAGGTGGTGTACAAGTCGATATATCCCTTGGTACCCACTCTCTCGCCCGAGAACCCTACCACGTGGTCGTCGTATGGCATCATCTCGGCCTCGGTCATTCTCATGGCCTTGAAAGTTTTCCAGTAGAGGATATCTACCGAACTTCCTTGGTCCACGAGGGTCTTCCTTATGGTGAATCGATCTATGTTGACCGCTATCACCATCGGGTCGTCTTGCTGGCGGTAGTCCACGCCTTTAAAGTCTTCGTCCGTGAACGTGATGGGTGGCATCCTTGGTCGGAACGCCACGGCGTTTACCTGGTGTACCGCCCGGAGGTGCTTCTTCCGGGCGTTGTTTGTGCTTCCTCCCCCGGCGAAACCGCCGACTATGGTGTTGATAACCTCTCGGTTACCTCTCCTATCGCCCTCCCTTGGGGGATCGTCCCTTCGAGGGGGGTCGGCCCTTGCGGGTTGCCGGTCGCCTCTGTTATTTTGGTTTTCTCGGCCGCGCTGGGGTGACCATGTCCGTCTGGGTGGATCCGCCCGGCCGGGTTGGTCTCGGCCATTCCTGACGAAACGGCGGAGATGCCCAGCCTGGATAAGTTCCTCGATCTTATCCTTGAGGGCTTGACACTCGTCGGTCGAGTGTCCGGTGTTTTGATGGTACCGACACTACTTCCTCCGGTTGGCATTATTTGGGCTGGCTACCTTCCTTGGGGGAGGGATCAACTCGGCGTTGAGGGCCTCGTCCAAGATCCTCCCTTTCTCAGCCGTCAACGGCGTGTATCTCGAGAATCGAATCGTTCGGTCTCGATTCTCCCGTCGCCGCTCAGTTCTCTGTGTCGGCCGCGCCTGGCGGTCCTTTTCTTCCTTCCTTTCTCCGCCGGCCTCGGCACGGGCCTGGTTGCGGAACTCTCTTAGTTCCTCTAGCTGCATGTACTTAGCGGCTCTCTTTCTCAGCTCATCCAGGCTGTCGGCCGGTTGCATGCATAGGTTGTCGGCAAAGGGCCCCGGGCGCAGGGCCGTCAGCATGTGGTGCATGGCGACATCCGGACTCAGATTTCGGATGCTCATCGCCACTTTACTGAACCTATCCACGAAGGCTCTCAACGACTCTCCCTTCTCCTAGCGGATGCCTACCAGGGCGATTGAGGTCAGATGATGCGGCCGGCTGGTCGCGAACTGTGTTTCGAACTTTGCGACGAGCGTGGCAAAGCTGTCGATGGAGTTGGGTGAGAGCTTGGTGAACCAGCTAAGGGCTGCACCCTTCAAGGATGTGGGGAACACTCGGCACAAGACGGCGTCGTCCGAGGTGTAGAGACTCATATGGGTGGTGTAGGCGTCCATATGCTTGTCCGGGTCGGTGGACCCGTCATATCGGTCTCGGTTGAAACCCTTCCACTTCTCAGGAAGTGGGACTTCGATGATGTTGTTCGTAAAGGGGTGACAGCGGTTCGGGTCGGCCGTCAGGGTCGTCCGGGTGGATCTGATTAGGCACGAATCGTCGCCCATTTCAGTCTCGCGGGGAGGGGGTCGGCCTCTCGTCCCCTCGGCCACATCCGGGTTGGGGGGAGAGGTGTAGGACTTGCCGACCACGTTCGTCGGTATGACAGAGGGTCCTCCCTCCCCCAGCTTCTTTCTCATATCTTCGTTCTCCCTGCGGAGAACTTGCAGCTCTTGCTCATTTTTCTGAGCGGCCTCCTCGGCCTTTCTTCGCATTTCGGCCATCTCCCTCTGGAGAGACAGCAGCAGCATTGTTTGGTCGGCTTCAGTAATCCTTTCCATGCTTCTTGTCGAAACCATCTACTTTTTTCCTTCAGCTAGTTTCCCTCGGCCCCACGGTGGGCGCCAATTGTTCCTGCTAGGGAGATGGGACCTAGGGAACTGTTGAAGTCTTCTTCTCCTTCCTTCGGTCGGGCAGGTGGCTGAGTGATGAACTGGGATCATTCTCTTCCTTCTGCTTATCTTTCGGCACTCGGGACTCGGTCGTCGGGTGAACACCGGATGGTGGGGGTACCTGCGAAGGCACTCCGACGCTCAAGTCAATAAAGCGGGTGGTTAGCTCTCAGGTAGGTGAACAGTAGTAATGACATACCTTACTCCTTGAAATGCGTGCTATTTATATTATTCTAGTGGGCCTACCTTGTTGGGCCCGTTTATCGAGGTGGATACCGCTTAGGGTTGCATTACCTAATTCTTGATGATGGATTAGCTTCACTGATCTCGGTCTGAGCGTTAATTGTAATGGGGTTCGGCCATCGGCCAAATTCCCACGGTGCGGGTCTGCCATCGGCCAGATCCCTGTGGTCTTTGGCGGTTTCGGCCAAGCCTTCTAAGGTCTCGGCCTGTCGGCATATGTCTTCAAAGGCTTCGGCCTCTCGGCACAAGTATTCAAAGGCTTCGGCCTCTCGGCACAAGTATTCAAAGGCTTCGGCCTCTCGGCACAAGTCTTCAAAGGTTTCAGCCCCCGGCCAGTCGGCCAAGTCTTCAAAGGTTTCGGCCAGGTTCTCATGGTCTCGATCAGGCTGACACGACATCGGGCAGCCGGGTGGGTCCCGATCTCTCCCCCGTACCGGTACAAATATTATCCCCACTTCTTGATTTTTCTTCTAACAATAATCTCTTATTTATACTCTCTTCTTATGACCTTTGTATTTGAAGTCTTTTACCATTTCTAAATATTATATTTTTATCATTCTTCACTTTCTGTGAACGATGCTCTCCATTTAGAACATTCTCAACGATTTTATATAGTTTTTTTACCTTCATGTGATTTTGAGCTCTTTATGAGTCAGAAAAATATCCTGAGTTATGCAAAAAAATATCTTCGACAAATCAGTTAAATACTGATTAATTGAAAGATGATACGTATATTCTTCAAATATACCAACATACATATATATCAATATATCTTCCTACAAATCAGGAATCACGATACATATAATAACACAGTATTTTCTTAAATAGTGTCAACACAGTATTTTCTTTCCTGGAAATACTATGTCTGGATTAAGATTCATATTCCACATCTCACAATATCCTAAATCACAAAATTAAATCATATTAAAGCTTAGAGTTTCAAAACACACACAAAAATTCATCTAAGAATCACATAAATATCTAATCAAAGGATTTTTCAATTAAATATATATATAATATTTTTTTTACATAAATTATAATTAAAAACCATAAAAAAGAAAATCAACCTTTTAAAAGAAATCAGTTTTCAGTTTTTTTAAGCTAGCTTGAGTGAAAATTATCTAGCTTAAGCAAGAATGGACTCACCTCAAAATCATGATTCTTGTAGTAGTTTAGGTCAAACTTGTGATCCTCATATTTCAAGTTTGCAACATTAATCCAATAATATAGAGTAATTCAGATATTCTTTCTTCGATACCTTTGTAACTAAATCGTTAGAGTCAAGGAGTTTCAAATTTTTGTAGAATGCATTTATGAGATCATCATAGTATTGACCTTTCTATGACACAAATATTTTATCTACTTAACCACTGGGACAAATGATCCTTTCTTGAAATATAGAGATTGTATTTTCATTTTATTTACTTACAAACGAGACAAGACCTATAACTAAATTTGTATTTATACATTTTTGGAAATCAGAATGATGATGACTATTTTGGCAATTTAAGAGATAATATTTCTCTGTTAGGGTTTTTTCTTGCATCTTGTGATCTTATCAAGAATCCATCAATTCTTGTGGTGATCATCCTTAGGCTTGTCAAACTTTGTTTGTGGCACCTCCCTCTATCCAGGTTTTCATTGTTACTATTTTTAATTTTTAATTGATTTTGTTTCGTAACCTAAATTCTTATTTCCACGGTTAGTGTGTGAGAAGTGTAATTTGGAGGGCATGGTTGAGGTTTTATGTCAAGCAAGATACATTGGCGTTACAAAGAATAATGTTAAATATAGTATAAAAAAAACCTAAAAGATGGGTGGCATAAGGTTCACAACTTGTTTAGTGGGTTAAGCGACTCTAGTTGGAACTAGTCAACGCAAAAAAAAAATTGAGGTAGATGAAGAAGAGTAGACAATACAGTTAGAGAATAAGTTTAGACAATAACACTTGTGTTAATATGATGTTTGTGGACAAAATCGTTTGCCACAAAATGACGAGTGACACCCATAAAGTTTTGTGACCTGTTAGAAGAATTATGGGGAGCCAATTGTACCATAGGTAATATGGTAGGCACAACACAACAAGTTTGTAAACTTAGGTGTGGAATAACATTGTTGAAGACAACTTCATGGAAGAAGAGTACACTCCTACATTTGATCATATGCAACCTAGTCCTCCACATATGGACTCATATAGTTCAGGTGTATATGCATTTGTACCTTTGATAGCTTCTGGAGGAACTTCGTCATCAAGGGGATCTAAAAGAAAAGCCCTGGTGTTTGATTTAGACATTTAGGCTCATTTCAAGAGGATGAATACAAGAATTGATAAGATGGTTAATAAAAGGAACAAGCACTACAACCACTAAGAAATTATCACAAGTTGTAGAGTGACAAGTGGTTGCAATTAAAAGGTGCAATGAGGCCATAGAAAGGCGCAACGATCTTACCAGTGAACAGGTTACAATTTTGAGACACAGGTCACTAGTCCAATATTATGAGACTAGCATTTGGGGCACGATTGTCCAACTTATTTTGAATGACAACCAACTTATCATGCAATGTTACAATTTCCTATGTAATAACCTTGCACAAATGAGTAAAATCTTCGAAATGCCTCAACAATTTCATCTTCTGTCACTTGTTGAAAATTATGACTAGAGGAGGATTGTCTAAGTAATGTTAATGATTAATATAGTTGTTTGAGTTTAATAATTTGGGTTATGTTTCTTGTTTTATGAATTATTTATGTTACAATATATTTGCTTTATTTTGTATGTGGGAATGTTTTCATCATCTTAGTTTGTAATATGATAGTAACTTTTAAATTTCAATGTTTGGTTGTGCTTAAATTAAAATCAGTTATCAGTTCATCCCAGTTTGTCAAGTTACATGGTGATCCCTCACTCTCGGACTCATGTGTCGATAATTAACCTACAACAGATGTGGAATCACGATGCCTTGGTGAATGCGGATCAATACATTTTCATATTGTATCTAAGGAGCATCCCTTTGCACCACCCTAGACATACGAGTGTTACATTTGGTGGACACAACTAACTCCACCCTATCGTCATGCAACACTCGTGGATATCATCGAATTGTTTGATATGTCTTCTATTTCTAGTGATGACCCAGAAGAGGACACAAAAGAAGGCCTTGAGAGGATCCAGAAGAGAGAATGCTCATCATAGCCTCGAGGAAGATCTAAAAGAGGATGTAGAAGACGATGCACGACAACCCTAAGGAGGATCTAGAAGAGAATGGTCTTAATAGCCCTAAAGAGGATCCAAAAAAGAATGTTGATTACACAATATCAGATGATGATAATAACGATTGATGTGATGATGAGTTATCTTATATGTTGGATTCTTGTTTTTGGACTAGCGTTTGAAAGTTAATATGACATGTTGGTAAAAGTATATTATGTGCATGTGATGTAAAGTTTTATTAAGAAACTTTTATATTATGATTTGAAGAAAAAAATACGTATTAAAATATACTCTAGAAAATCTAGGAAAAATATAACTCAGAGATAATCAACCATAAAATAGAAGTCTAGTATTTTGTAAAGGACAAAATGTTAGTTATTTAAAATTTGTATTTATAAGCTAGTGAGGTTTTGTGTGATGAAAAATTAAATATCCAGAATAATACATAAAAAATATTGATATTAAAATACCAATGTCAAAATATAAACAGTAATAGACTGATAAATATTTGTAATAACAAGTACGTATGGTTAATGTTTGTCTTTTAATAAAATTTGAAATAGATTTTAATTTGACCTAAATCAATATTGAATCCCTCAAAAAAATAAGAGGTACAAAAACTTTACACCAAGTTATCTAAACCTTCATATTTTAATTCACATAAATTCCTAATTAATTATTTACAAAAGAAATTTCAATACTGAATCAAACTTTAGAAATATTGAATTTGTAAATATTTCTATTTTATAAAGACATTAATTACATTAAAGCTATTTAAATTTTTTCAATTTAAAATGTAAAGTTAAAATAGGTTACTTTAATTATAAAGTATTATAGAAAGTTATTTTGATTTAATCATTGAAACTACAATTCATTTTAATTATTAATTTTAATGAGCAGGTTCCTTCCATTTGCATGCAAATATTTGCAATTACATTGTTACTGTAATAAGCCACTATTATTGAAAATTCCTTTTTAGAATTAATGGTTATTGTTACATGCATTTTATATTTATATAGGTAATATTTTCCAAAACCAAATTCACTGAAATGTTCTTCAAAAATTAGCCACGTTGCTGATTGTTTTGCCTCATATCTAATCACACAAGCCAGTAGGAAGACATGCAGCCATATGGTCCTTCCTTGGATGCATGTGATTACTTATAATGTCGTCCTACCACAAATATAATATATATTATCATTACAAAAAATCATTAAGTAAAAATTAATTTTAAAATTAAAATAATTAATTATTATTTAATTAAGTTAAAAATTATTTTATAAACTAAAAAAATATTACTATCTAATATAACTTTTATTATTAATAAAAAATTATAAAATAATTTTTAAATTAATATTTAATCATTAAAATTTTAGTTATTTATTATTTTATATTTTAAATTAATTTCTATTAATTTTTATATAGAGACTAATTTAAAATTTAAAATATTAATAGTTAAAACATTGGTATCTAATTTAAATATCAATTTAAAAACTATTTTATAAATCTTTATTAATAATAGAAATCACTTTATATACCAATAATTTTTTGTCTCTAAAATAATATCTAATTTAGTTAATACATTGACTAATTATTTTTTGTCTTTAAATATATTTATTATTTAATAATTTTATTATAATATACATAAATTTTTATTATCCGACCTACATATGTTATAGTGGTGAAGGACGTTTTTTAGGGTTGCCTTACAAAGTTTGGGAGAACATTGTTTGCATATCAGTTTATGGTATCGTTTGCATATCAGTTTACGGTATCCAAGTATGAAAAAAATATTCTTCTTCTCAAACTTTTTGATTTTTTTCCATAAATAATAGTGGCTCCTTCTTCTCAATTTGGATTCCTTGATGTATTGGATGTATGAGTGGCAATGCGGGACGGGCCGTGAGGATTGACTCACAACCCGCTACAAAAAACGTAGGGCAGACTCACTATTTTGATTTGTCAACCCACGTAGGTCCGCTCCGCATAATCCACAACCTATGTGCAGGAAGGGGCGGGCCAGCCTGCTAGCCCGTGTAAAAATAAAAAGGTTTTTTTCCTAGCTCCCCATCAAATTTCTTCTTGCACCCCATCAATTCTCGAAATCAAATTTTGGAAATCAAAATAGTTGTTTCCAATTTCAAAGGTAAAATAATTGTTTCAGAAAGGTTATTCCAAATATTTTTTTTCTCTTCTAAATTTTCATTTATGGAATTTACTTTTACATTATGAAAATTAAATTTTGAAATTGATGAGGTGCATGAAGAAATTTGATGGGGTGCCGAAAAAAAAATCCTAATAAAAAAATACACTTTTTCCTCATGCAGGTTAGCTCGCAAGACTACGGGCCAACTCTTATGTGGGGCGAACCAGCAAATTCAACCCAAATCAATTTTGTGGGGTGGGCCAAATGTGGAGTAGGCCAATACGAGGCGAGCCAACCCATATTACCACCCTAATCGGATGGAGTTTGGCATAAACAAATGGTGGAGTGAAGCAAGGAAGAACTTGTAGGAGCTCTAGGACCCTTAGAGTAGCCGTGAGGTATATGGAGAGTGATAAGTTATACTTAATCACTTGAATAGATGAAGGAGGGATCAAGAGAGATGTATACCATAAATAGAGGAGACTAAGAAAAGTAATGGCTCGAAAATTCAATAACATAAATCTAAGTTCATTGATCTAATTTTAACCTAGCCTTGCACCTCTATTTATAGATGCCAAGGCCAAGTTACAAAGCAAAGAAAGGGAGAATTTGGAATTCAAAAGTGGCACCAAGTTAGTCACACATTATATGTGATGCCATTATGATCTGTATGACTTGTTTCTAGATGTTAGAGTTTACTATGACCGACCTAGGGTTTTATGTGGACCAAATTGGATCCAATTAAACCCTGGGTAGGTTTAGAAACCCTATTTTAACCCTAATCTACCTGAAGCTCAAAACCTGTGCTATTTAGCCTAATTTGAGGCCCAATTATTTTATAATAAAGTAAATTCTATTCTAATTTGTACAATTAGGTCATGACTTTAAACACATGTAAGAGAGAGTATATGTCAATCTCTGCTGAGTCCCATTCTTCTTGGATTCTCCTAGCCATTCTCCCAGTAGTAGGTCCTCAATTTGGAATCCTGCCATCAATTAGCATAAGTTCAAATCATTTGTATACAATGTTAACAACATCCAACTATAATTTCTCTCTTTAAGCAATGAGATATACATTATATTGTAATTGGTAAATTCATTCATAACCCATGCATCCTTTGTCATTGTCGCTGCAAGAGCAAAATGAATTATCCATGTGTAGATTCAGTCCCATAATCGATTATGTTTCCTTGCAGTTATGGTGTAGGACATAATCAATTATGTGTCCTACACCATAATCGATTATGGAGTCGAGGCATTGTGAAAAATATTCAATCAGAATAATTATGATTCCTTATTACTGAATTGAAATACTACTCATTTACAAGCAAAGGAGGATTACATACTTTCATTTCTAAATTATTAAATAATGAATTAATATGTTTACATTAATTCAATTTCTTTAAACTAGCTTTTTTCGGGTCAAATATCATATCTTCCTCATCTTTTAAACCAAAAAGACAAAAGGATCACTCCCAAAGGAAAGGTAAGGAACTCGTGCAAGCTTATAATTCAACCCCTCATCCACCAAACCTACCTCCATTCCCCCATTTGTTAGATCATAAACGATAATTTTCAAATGAAAGACAAATGAAAAAAATAGTATGTTAATTATAAGACTAGAGTCATTATGCAGCCAAAAGTCATGGATTTTTCATTCTTTCTTATCGCTGATTTTACATTTCCTCGCATTTTTTCTTTTCAGAGATTTGCCTTAAACAATAGGGGGTGGGGGGGGGGGGGGGGGGGGAGGTTGAATTGTTTTTAAAATATTTTCACAAACTTTGAAGGTATAGAGAAAGCCAATGAAGAATCAAAGAGAAAGGAATCAAGTTAGCCAAGAAACAAATTTGTTTTATTATGTTTCAAGAAACTCAACCGGTTATTTTTATCAGCAGTTAATAAAAACAAGACAAAACAGATTTAAATGAGATTAAGGATAGAAAGAATCACATAACAGATCTACACTGGGTATTCCACTAAGCAATCAACAACCTTGATTACAAACCACACACCAAAGAGGTGATCTTGAACCCTTCAAGAACACACACATCCTTTAACAAACAACACACTACATATCACATAACACCCTCTAGATTTGCACACAACATGTTTACAAAATTATAGTATACAAGAGAGAATAAGGATAAACCAACCGATTGAAACGATAAAACAACTGGTTGTTTTTCCACTTCTTTGTAAAACACTCTTTTTCAAAAGAATTTGATTTAAACCAACTTTGGATCCTAACTAAGAGTGGATTTACAAATTCAAACTACCCAGAATCCACACACACAAGCAACAACAAGACCTTCAACTAATCTTCATAGATTTGGAGACATCAAAGCTCTTGTTCAATAGTGTCATCAAAAGATCAATACTACTACGAAAATCTCATAAAAATCTTTTACAAAAATTTGAAATTCCTCGACATTGACGATTTAGTCACAAAGGTATTGAAGAAGAAGATTTGAATCACTCCAAATGATTGGATGGTGCAAACTTGAAATATTAAGATCACAAGTTTAACTTAACCCATCTCGGTGACCTAAACTATGACAAGGATCATGCTTTGCATCTCCGTGATTGTCCTTGCAAGAATGCATGAAGTTTAACTATTGCAGTGGATTATTACATTATATATATATATATATATATATATATGTCCTTATGTTCTTTTTGTAACTCATATATTATGGCATGTACGTTTTTTATTTAAGGTTGGAGGCTAACTCAAAATTACTCTAGTCATATTTTTTTGAATGAAAAATCTTTGAAAATTTGAATGTGATCATTATAAATGGTATAATCATGGTCCACAACAAGAGCAAAAAAGTGGAGATGAAAATTTTGAGATTCAAGGACATGATGATCAGCTTTCCAATAATGTAATATGTTAAACCAAATATAGGGAGGTATACGAAGACTACAACAAAGTATGCAAGGGCTACAATTAGATTTCAATACCCTATCACGCAACCTTCTCATGGTCTCGACCATGTCCATGACAAGATTAATATCGTTGAAAATAGGATCATGGAACTTGCCGATAGTTTAGAACAATCTTTAACTTCATTTACATTTATTATTGTATATCTTCCTTTCTCTTTTATTTCCATGTACTCGAACTTAATTATTTTGTCGTAATTATGAATTTTAATGCATGCCTATTAGAACCATTTGCATTTGTTTTCATGAACACACACAATTTTAGTTACCAAAATTATTCCTTTACATCATAATATTGGTTCAATCAAAATAATTGTGAACTTTTTTCCTTAATTAAAAATTGAGACACAAATAACATATATATATATATATAAACCTTTAAATATAAATATTCATGTTTATTTTAAATAAAAAATATATTAACCTTAACAAATCTAAGACAAAAGTATTTTGATAAATTAATAAATTATATAATTAAATCATATTTATTTTTCAGTTACATAAATCACATCAACTACAAACTTTACATTCAGTTCTGTTAACTTTACATCCAAATAACATGTTTCTCCTACTTTCCTTCCCTTTCTACTCACTTTCATCCAAACAAATTCTTAATCTTCAATAGAATAATAATAATAATTATAACAATATTGTTAGGAAGATAAAATAGAATGTCTCAGTTCATTATTGCTTACACTACTTTAATGAGGATTGTAGCTCTAGGACATGGTTGGATCGGTACCCGTCTTTTAAATTATATTTAGTCCAACGCATATTTTAAATTCGTAAAGTCCGACGCGTATTTAACTGACTTGAGGTAGCCCTAAAGTAGGTGTGATCATTTTAGACCAACTATTTCTAAACCACTTTGTTTGGATTCGGATATGAGGGAAAGAGAGGAGAGGAAGATAAAGATTCTTTAGATTGAAAAAAAAATTGAGTCAAAAATTTCTTCAGAAGATGTGACTAAAAAAAGTGATAATCATATTATATAAATAATTACTGATATACCTCTGGGTGCATTTTATTAAAAATGAATATAAATTATATTTGAATAATAGATAACTATAAAGAAATTACTTTATGTAATGGAAAAATATTTAGAAACATGAATTTAAATTTTTTAATATATATAATAAATTGGAAAAGGGGTTGAATTTTTATTCCCCGCACGAATATAAAAACATAAAACTGTATTAAAAAAATTGTAATATTTAAAATTAGATTTAGAAATGAAATTTAAATATATGTTTGATGAAATAGGAATATGCAAATGAATTTAATATACTAGCAATCAAACATGATGGTGAATTGCACGTTATGAATATTTTTGAAGAAAATAAAGCCTATTTGCTTCGTTTTACTAGGGATTTTTCTTATAGTCACATGCCTTGGGTTGAGTTGATGAGAACTAGATTTTTGGAGACCAAATATAATAAGCCTGTCATTTATAAATCTTTTTCGATTTGGCGAGGTATTGTTGAATTGTATGATATTATTCTTGGAAATACTCATTGGATTGTTGGAAATGATGAGCAAATTAACTTCTGGAATGACTCTTGACGTTCTAAAGCTTGTATTTCCTAGTACTGAAAAGTGTCATCTTGCTTCTAAAGCTGCTGCTCATGCTTGGTGTATGCCTGCCATTCTCTTTGCAAAACATTTCGGGTTTGGACAATATTCAAAATTTGGTTCTCACAAATTTACCTAATGTTCCTAATTGGACCTTGGATGACTCTGGTATCCTAAGTCAAAAATTGGCTAGAAATTTCTTTCGCACTTCTCATAATCCCTCTAAGTGGGGAAGTCTAATTTGGGAGAATTTCATTCCTCTTACCAAGACTTGTTATTTGGAAACTTTTATATAATAAAATTCTCTCTGGTAAGGAGATTCAACTTAGAGTACTTTGCATTTCTTTTTTGGGTGTAATATTTCTCTTAAAATCTGATCATGGCTTCAACAAGTTTTTCCAAATTTGATTTTCTCTCTCTTAATGATATTTTGCAATTTCTCAAATTTGCAAGTAGTCCTCTTGTGAAAGAAATTCATGTAGTGGTTATTACTAATGTTCTTTGGATGATGTGGAGACTGCAAAATCATGTTAGGTTTCAATAGAGTCTAAATTTGGATTTGACGGATATACACAACCTAATGGCATATCAAGATGTTAGGTAATTCTTCTAAAAAAAGTACGAATAGTGATATTACTGACTTTGGCATGTTGAAGTCCTTTGATATCCAAAGGCCCCAAAAAGAAACTAGGTCTCTGTGAGTCATCTCGAAGATGTTTGATGTTGGTTAGCTTAAAATCAACACTGATGTAGCTTCTAGAGGAGCTTCTAGAGGGTACCCTAATCATGTTTGTGGAGGCATTTTTAAAGGGAGTCATGGGGTCTACATGGGCAATTTCTCTTTGGTATTAACAAATCCTTTTATAACGAAACTATTGGCTATTATTTTGGCGATAGAGATTTGTGTGGATCGTTGTTATAGATGTTTGTGGTTAGAATGTGAGTTATGCCTTGGTTTATCAAGCTTTTTCTTCTCCTCAGCCTATTCCTCGGGTGGAAGATGGATGAAGTGTCTTAAAAGTTATGATATTTTGGACTTTAAGGTTTCTCACATTTATTGTGAAGGCAATTGTTGTGATGTCAGGCTTGCTAACATTGAGATTGACAATAATAAACTTGGCTCTATGTGGTTTAATGATCTTCATTCTAATCTTAGTTTAGATTTTTTTGTACTAGGTATCAACTCTCAGATTGTCGTTTTGCTTAGTCATGTCCTTTGTGTGAGTGTGGTTGTCTGTTTCTGAGCATGGGTTTGGGTCGGTTCCCCATGTTCTTGTATAATTTTTCTTCCTTTTATGCAACTCTCCATGTAATAGCATATGATTGTTGAATATTGGGATGTCAACTTGGGATGCTAATGTTCATAGTGATGTTTAACATGTGAAACTTTTTAATAAAATAAACTAATACTTGATTATTCATCAACTTTCCTTCTCTTATCTCTATATCTTTGGTAGAGCATCATGTCAGAGTGCAAACCCACTCATCCTCTTTAAGGTGAGGCCATATTAAGTCTAGTCTCAACCTAGTGGAAGTTCACAAAGTTTCTTCCTCTTGATCTCTACAAAACACTTTCTTTACCAATTATTTTTCACAATGTGAAAACTAGCAAAAAATAATAATACTAATTTTGTTTTTCTGACTGCGATTAGCTTGAGGGCAGCCAATATTCTGCCCTATTAATCCATGCAAATCCACTACAATTCATAAATATTATTCCTCTCTAGATAAAGATATTTCCATATTTCAGTTAATTAGACAGTACACAGTTGGATCTAGGTTGTAAAGTCAACCATCTCTCGCCAAGATAGCAAGAGGAAAAAACGGTAGTAACCTTCCTAAACCATACCAATTTAAAGCCTATTTATTTGAAATAAATGATTGACTTGTACATTGAGAATTGAGGTAGAATTTAAACATCTCAACACCTGCATCAATAGGCATAAAACCTGGTAATTAACACTATAATAATAAGCTGAGATTCATGTTAAAGATTTCACTTTCTCTGTAGTCCGGGACACAGTGTTCAATAAATACTTTAAACAAAAGATGAATGCAGACATCTTAAACACAACTGAAAGGACAGTACCTTCATTAAAATTACTTCATTGATCTAGTAGTCCAAAGCTGCTAGGTGGCCATACCTAGTAACATACAGAATTTGAAATATCTTTAACGGGAGATTTAAAATCAGTAAATAGAACACAATTGTACTTGCCAACAAGTGTTAACATCCACCTTTTTGCTATCATGTAAAATATTTGTAGTAAAGCATAAAATGGTTCGACTGATTAATCAGAATGACCTAGTTTCCACACAGCAAATGATGTTTTCACTTTCCACTACAATGATAGATCAAATTATTCGAGGTTATGATATCTTACAATAGCTACAAATATCAGCAGTTGCCTTATGCATTACAGTTTCAACTATGGTTCTAAGTACAATGATAGATCAAATTATTTAAGGTTATGATATCTAAGATCAACAAATATCAGCAGTTGCCTTATGCATTTTCAAGTATGATTCTGACTACAATGATAGATCAAATTATTCAAGGTTATGATTTCTAAGATCAGCAAAAGACATTGCTAACATAATCACATAAACCAATAAAAGTAATTAATTCGGTTGATTTTGTTGAATTTATAAAACAATGTTAGCAATGTACCAATTTACCCTCATCATTAATGACTTCTAAAATTATTTTCTCATTTTTTATTAATAAAAAACACACATATCCATAATATTAATAATGAGAAAGAAAGAAAAGAAATTTAATGTTTCATAGAATCTATAAAATACCTTACCAACAAATTCTTTTAAACCATGTCTTATATTAAGGGCCGTAGGGAATATTTAATTATTTCTCCCACAAATACTCATAATATTTAATTGGGATAAACAAGTAAAACAAATCTGATGTTGTATAAAAATTATAAAATGTCTTATTAAAAGAACCAAATCTCATAGTAAGGACTAGAGGCAGGCAGTATTTATTAAAACAAGTTCAACCATAGTTCAATCACGGTTAGACTGTTGAACCTTGAACTTGAGTCTTGACCAGTTCAATGACCAGTCTGCTTTTAAAAACATTGGTTCAACTACAAAATCACTGATTTATCCAAGTACACTAGCGAGAAAAAACAGTCAAACTTAGCACTGCAATAACATAACAGTATCAATACAACTCTATCTCACTCTGCAATGTTATGGGAAATAAAAACTATTTAGACCACATGGAGATAAGAGAAAAGTGCATCATGAAGTTCAAACAATCTTAAGATAAAGGAGAGAAACCTAAAGTGATAAATTATACAAGAATGTAGTATGTCAAGGTACAACACTTACCCGGAAAAACACTTTCCCTTCTATGAGACCATATGGAACAGGACCGAAATGGCGTGAGTCACGGGAAGCATAAATGTTATCCCCCTGAATCCAAACATGCCCCTTAGGCACCTGTAGAGAAAAGATTGATAAAACAGATTATAACAGTAATTAAAACATAAAATCAAATAATGGACAGAGAGATCAAAGCAACCAGCAAAAGATAAATTCCAAGCAGAGGGAAAGAAGAGCTTGGGAAATAAATAAATTATTGTGTAATAAGTTATTACCTTCTTAACAAAAAGAAAGTTAATAACTACTTATTGCATCTTAATTTCAGCAAACAAAAGTATTTGGATTGGCATGATAGCCTAATCAAAATTGCATGCACATGAAAATTAGGGTGTAGGGTTTAAAATAAATGAGTATATTGCATCATAAAAAAAACACTTAGAATATTTTTCTTAAAAAAATACTTGTTTTCAGCCTAAAGCAAAGTGAAATTTTGAGTGACATTACTATTCATCATAAACAAATAACTCATATTTTCAAGTGACCAATGAGTGAAACAGAAATGCATTCCATTATGTTTAAGACTCTTCTGCTAATGTTATACATGGGACAGAGCTGCTGTGTGGCACCAGCTAGATTATTGCCTGGTCATGAAATGCAACTGTACTTTTCCATTCTATATACTGAGAAGAAGTAGCAAATTACTCTAACCATTTTCTTAGTTCCACATATTCTTTAATGAAAATGTCACCTAAACATCTGAGTCAGTTGAATGAGCAGTCAAAAAGACTCATCTAACTGCGATACAACATACAAACAACTTATGATAAATCACAAATTAAAAGCATCAACCAATGGCTTTCAATCTCATGACTAAAGAAACTTTCACACCTGCCTCTACTCACTATGATCTTACATGATATACAATTAAGCTACTACATTATTACAATTATATGTATATATACTCTATACTGCAAATATTCATCTAAATTCATAACAGGAAAAGAAAGGAGGCATTTAGGTTGATGTTTCTGAAGTCTATCCAGGAAAAAGTGAAAACGGAAAAAGAAAAATAGTTTCAGCATTTCTTACAAAAACTTTTTGAAACGGAAAACAAAGTGAAAACAAAAAAAATGTTTTCTTTTTGAAACGGAAACAAAGTGAAAACAAAAAAAAAAATGTTTTCATAAGTCAATCGACCCCTAACTTTGCAATAGGTTGAATCTCATACTTGCTATCTAACATAACAAAACCATCAACAAGTTACATTTCAAAGACTTTTGTTATCTACCAATGTAAAGTCAGTTTATACCGTCAACTAATCACAATCCATAAGGGCAATCCCTGACATGGTGGTAAAGTTCCATTTTGGTGACCAATGAGTGAAACAGAAATGCATTCCATTATGTAAAGTCCCTGACATGGATTTGAATCCGAGCCAGTCTCTTTGCAGATGCAAGTGCATGTGCAAGAACAAGACAATGTACAATGACCCTCATCGTACTTTCGTATTGTGAGGAACCTTCTGCTTTGTTGACTTTGATAATTGGATGACAATGTAAAAACAATTATACCCATTAAACTCTTTTCACATTCACTTACTACAAAAGCAAAAGAAAAGAATAAAACACAGATTAATTTTAGAGCAAATGAAGAACAAACCATTAAGCACACACACCACTGCAACTTGAGAAGCCTCAGAGTGCATAGGGTCGAAGTAAGTGACGGTGTCCCCTTCCACGGCCACGACGCGCTTCGTCAACCTGATCTTAGGGTTGAGAGGGGACCGAACGAGAACCAAGTCGCCGTGCCCGACGTTCCCGAGCAGCGGGGAGAGGTGGTCGGCGAGGAGGACGTCGCCGGTTACGTTGAGGGTGGGGAGCATGCTAACCCCATACGCCTGCAAGCAGCGAATCACGCAATTGAATCAAAAGGGTATCCGAAAAGCACCAAGAGGAGCAGAAAAGCTTGAATCTTTGAAGGCAATACGTGACACGGGGAACAGAGGTAGTTGCTGGTGAAGTGAAGCCAGCACAGGAAATTCACAGTGATGGCTGTGCGATCCAACGCTTCCTTCGCTGCGCTTCTCCATTGAGCTATGTAACCCAAAAACCTCATCTTTCTCTCTCTCTTCTTTTCGAAGCTTGTTATTACACCATTTTCTTGGCTCAAAAAAGAAAAAAAAAAATCACCGAGTCTGCAACCAACCAGTAATTTATCGGAATATTTGAAGAGAAATGGTTGAAATTTATTTGTATTAGGAATTAGGAAGTATAAAAAAATGTATTTGTATTAGAGACTAATTTTCTAACACTATTTTTCCAAAATTAAAAATAAATTTCTAAAATATTTCTTACTTTAAAAATAAAATCAACAATTTTACTAGGATAATAAATAATATTGTCTTAAATTTTTATCTATAATTTTATATTATCAGGTTTTTTCATATATTTTTAGATATTTTTAAAATTTATATGAAATATGTGTATATACATACACTATGCAAGATTTGACCTAGGATGGTAATGTGGGTTGGGTCCGCCAACACTTCCTCATTTAGATGAGGCAGGTCAACCTTCTGAACTCGTCAGTCCGTATTGATCCGTCCCACATAAACTGCTAACCCGATAGACCATAGCTAGGCTAAACAGATCTTTATTTTAGACACTTTTGAAGAAAAATCTCATGATTTTTTTTAATTAAGATCGGTGGTGGTCAATATTTTATATAGAACTTTATCTATTAACTTTTTTATACATTATTTGATTCATTAAAGTATTGTTGATATTTACTTTATTATATTATGCATTAAACCTACTTTGGTTCAATTTTATTGTTCTTCCTTGCATTATTGTCCAAAATCAATCTTGTTCATAATTCTTTTGTTTTTGAAACTATTATTTGTAAAGTTCTTTTTTGAAAGTTGTTTGTTTAATTGAATTTTTGATTTGATAATCAAATAATATTGTATCTCTTGGTTTTAATCATCAAAGCATTTTTCCTGTAAATCTTTTGTGTTAAAGGTAAGATATTGTCTCTACTACTTATCTATACAGAAAGTCTGAATCTAATAACTGTGAAACAAAAATTTGTTGAATCTAAAACCAATCTGTTATATTTCTTAAACTGCTTCTTGAGATCGAAAAATAAATTTGTTGTTCCTCAAATCAATTGGTTCTTTTCTGTCAGGTTTTATTAAACAGTTTTCTTTGCAAAAAAATTATAAGTTCAATTCACCCCCTCTTGAACTTAGACATTAATAAACCCAACAATTGGTATCAAGACCTAAGACTTGTAGCTTACTCAAGTTTTTTGTTCAATATGTCTGAGTTTAAATCGCCTTTTGCTGAGGGTGCATCTATCAATAGACCCCCTATGTTGGGTGGATTGAAATATGCATTATGGAAAATTAGGATGAAATTTTTTATAGAATCTATTGACATGGGATTTGAATGCAGTGGTAAATGGACCTTTTGTGCCTGTGTAGGTTGTCAAAGATGAAACCGTGAAAAAGCCTTGATCTGAATGGAGAGACAATGAAAAGAAAAAGATATAATTCTCTAGCCAAAAACATCATCTCCTCTGCCCTGAATATGGATAATCCATGAGGGCACGAACGATGTGAAAAGGGCAAGAAGGCATGCCCTCATCCAGGAATATGAGCTCTTCAGAATGCAGCCAGAAGAGACTATTGCAGATGTGTTAAAACGATTTACACACATTATAAATCATCTCACTGCACTTGGAAAAGTTTTTGATAGAGAAGAGCTGAAAATCAAGAACTGAAATGTCTTGAAGTATGAAAAACAAAATTAAGAACTAGCAAAGACATAATGGAAATGATGTGTAAGAACTTGTATAGGTCTAAAATACAAGTATGAACTCAATACTAAAAAGAAAATGCACCAAAGGATCAAGAAATAAACACATAAAACTGTTCTTAACACAAAATCAAGAAACAAAAATTACAACAAAAGGACTACAAAGAATTGATGACATTCTTGGAAAAACATGACTATGACAAAACTTATAAGGATTCAAAAATTAAAATGACACAAGCACAATGTAATATAAAAAAGAAAACAACAAGAAAACTAAAAAATAACCTAAAAACAGAAAGGAAACAACAAAAATATAGAGTTATTGAATTAAAGAGCCTACAAACAACTCAAAACACAAACAAGAATAAACCTAAACTCTAGATACCACATGATATGATTCCAATAGCAAGATATAGATGATTCTTTGACATTTTATGGAATCAACTTGAGTTGGAGATTGAATAGGCACTTTTATAGAAATGGATCAATGTTCTATGTTTCAAGAACTCACCAAAACTTGCACCAATACACCAAAACTCATATGGAAGCCCATTTCTTGTCAATTGAACCGATTAAAATGTATAAGTATTGAAATGAACCGATTAAATTGCCTTAAAAGTGAAATGAACCGAACAAAGTCTTAGAAAAGGAAGAAGAACCGATTATATTCAGCAAAGAAGAAGATGCACCAAACAAAACAACAAATGAAGCTAAAACACCGAATAGAATTGCAAGAAAAGGCCTAAGACAAGTTTAAGGAGTTCATATGGACATGGAAATGGAAGAAATAGATGGAGAAGAAAGAAGACTTATGTGGTTGTAGTTCTTGGTTGATGAACACGCCACTTGAAGTGTGAATGCTCCAAGATAAGTGTGAATTGCCGCCACTTGAGGAACCAAGGCACTCAAGATGAGACTAGGAAGAGGAGAAGACAATTCTCACTCACTCAATCACCAATTTGGGAGAGTTTTGTTACTTCAAAAATCAATTCTATTATTTGAAGGACCTAAGCCCTCCTTTTATAGGAGCAAGGGTCGGTCATGAAGCTTACAAAGCTTGCACCACAAGCTAACCAAAAGTCCCCTAAGCTAATGCCTATAGTGAGTCATGAAGAGTCACCTTCTAGAAAATTCTAAACTAAAGCCTAAAGATGCTTTACAAAAGAGGTATCTAATGTTTCCCTCTAAGCACCTTCCTAAAAACTATATATTTAAACATTCTACTTTTTATACAAAAGACACTATAAAAAGAGAAAACAATCTACCACTACTTCCTAATTCTTTAAACTTGCTTCTTGTAAGCCTTTGAGGTAAGCTAATGTCTCCTTGAGCTTCTTCAACTTCGGCCTCTACCTCCTCTTGACCTTGATCTTCGGCCTCTATTTCTTCTTGATCTTGATCTCCATCACATTATAAATCATCTCACTGCACTTGGAAAAGTTTTTGATAGAGAAGAGCTGAAAATCAAGATTCTGAAATGTCTTGAAGTTGGCAGCCTAAGGTAACAACAATCTTTGAATCCAAAGATTTATCCAAGCTCTCCACTGTTGAATTGTTCGGGAAAATTAGAGAACATGAATTAGAACTCAACAGATTAAAAGAACAAGAATCAATGGAAAGGAAAACCAAAGGTATTGCATTAAAGTCCAGTGTGCAGAATGATACAAGTGAAGAAGAAGAGAACTCTGGACAAGATGAAACTTTGAGTCTTCTCATTAGGAAATTTAGCAGATTCCTGAAGAAGAAAAGTTGGGAAAGAACTCAACTAAAGAAAACGTACTCTAAACCTAATTAATCAAATTCATCTAATTACACTTGCTTTGGTTGCGTTAACCAGGTCACATAAAAGTTGATTGTCCAAACAATCAAAATAAAGACAAACAAGCTAGTAAGAAGGTTGAAAGAAGCAGAGGAAAAATGATGTATATCTCCTGGGAGGATAATGTAGTATCTTCATCAAGTGATTCATCAACTAAGAGTGAAGAAGCAAACATGTGTTTCATGGTGAACAATGAAGATTCAATCTCTGATTCAGTTAGTAACTACTCCACTGATTCAGAAAGCTATGATCAACTATTAATTGTTTTCAAAGAAACCCGTGATGAAGCAAATAGGTTAGTTGTTATATGCAATAAACTAAGAAGTGCAAATAACATACTTAAACCTAAGGTTAAATCACTTGAAAAAGAATTGTTTAAAGCTAAAACTAAGTTGATTAGTCTTGAATTAACATGTTTGCATGCATCTATAAAAACCTGTGAAAATTGTAAGAATCTGGAAAAGAAGGTTCAATAGTTGTTAAAAACTCTGTCCAATTTCACTAAGGGGAGGGAGAATCTTTAACTCTCTTAGGATAACAGAATGTTGTCTTTAATAAAAATGGGATTTGATACAATCCAGGAAGAAAGAACAATGTTAAAAAGCTGTCAAGGTTTTTTGTTCCAGCAAGAACAAGTTTTTCTTCTTTCTACAGTTTTAAACCAAAGTTTACTCCTTCCTATTTCTATTGTATGAAATTTGGTCACACATAAAAAACATGTAAGTTTAAGAAATTATCTTGTTCCAAAAGGACTAGTCAAATGGCTTCCTAAGGAAAGGTGATAATTTGACTTGACCCAACAGTAAAGGGTACCATATATATTGATGTTTATTGTGTAGAAAAACAGCAGAAAATCAAACCAGTGGTATTTGGACAGTGGCTGTTCAAAACACATGACTAGTGATATTACTCAATTCACAAATTTGAAGTTCAAAGTTGAAGGGCATGTGACCTATGGGGACAACAATCGTGGAAGAATCCTTAGAAGAGGAAATGTTGGAACCAAAGGATCAACATTAATAGAGAATGTGTTATATGTGGAAGGACTAAAACATAGCCTTATATGCATCAACCAATTATGTAAGGGATACAAAGTTAACTTTGAATCCAACAGGTGCACAATTTCAAATGAAACTTCTGGTAAGGTGTTGTTCACGAGTAAAAGGGTAAATAATATTTATCTCTTAGATATAATGCACAATTGCCCTGTAAATGAATGTCTTTTGTCAAAGGATGATGAGTCATGGCTATGGCATAGAAGGTTAGCCCACATCCATACAAATCATCTAAACAAATTAAAATCTAAAGAGCTTGTTTCTGGCTTACCAAATATAAAATTCCAAGATAACAGGTTGTGTGATGCATGTGTGAAGGGCTAACAAGAGTCTCCTTTAAATCAAAGGATATAAATTCTTCAAATGAACCATTGGATGTTTTACATATGGATCTGTTTGGGCCTTCCAGAAATGCTAGCTTAGTTGGAAACTATTAAGCTTTGGTGATTGTGGATGATTTCTCAAGATATACTTGGACTCTTTCTTGTTTCTAAAAATGATGCTTATGATGCTTTCAAGAAATTGGCTAAAATATTGCAAAATGAAAATTGTTGCAGCATAAAATCAATTCAGAATGATCACGAGGGAGAATTTCAAAATGCTAGATTTGATAGATTTTGTGAAAAACATGGGATTAACCATAGCTATTCAGCCCCTACAACTCCCCAACAAAGCGGTGTAGTAGAAAGGAAAAATAGATCACTTAAGGAGCTTGTTAGGACCATGTTAAACGAATCCAATCTTCCCAAATATTTTTGGGCAAATGTTGTATACACTGCTTCATATGTGCTAAACAGAACCTTAATTAGGTCAATTCTTAAGAAAACTCCTTATGAACTCTATAAAGGTAGAAAGCCTAGTATAAGTCATCTTAGAGTTTTTGGGTGCAAAGGTTTTATTCTGAATAATAGGAAAGATAATCTGGGTAAATTTGATCCTAAATTTGATGAGGGCATACATATTGGCTACGCTATTAATGGGCATGCGTACAAGGTGTATAACAAAAGATTGCTTACTTTGGAAGAATTTATGCATGTGGTGTTTGATGAATTTGATGATTACCTACATAAACCTATTGTAGATGAACTTGAAGTAGATCATTTAAGAACTGTACTTCAAAAGAATCAATTAATTGATTTAGATATAACTAATTCACGTGTTGTCAAAGAACCTGTTGATACTGCAGATTTGCCCAAAGAGTGGAAAACTCCTAGAGACTTAACACAATGTGATTGGCAACATTGAAAAGGGGATCTCAACCAGGAAGTCTATGAATAATTTCTGTAAAATAATGGCATTTGTTTCACTGGAGCACAAAAATCTGAATGAAGCTCTATAAGACAACAACTGGATATTGGGTATGCAAGAAGAATTGAATCAGTTTACAAGGAATGAGGTATGGTCTCTAGTTCAAAGAACATCCAAGATGAATGTCATAGGAACTAAGTGGGTATACAAAAACAAAATGGATGAACATGGAATTGTTATAAGAAACAACAAGACTGGTGGCCAAGGGTTACAACCAGGAAGAGGGAATCGATTATGATGAAACATATGCATCAATGGCAAGACTTGAAGCTGTCAGACTTCTCTTAGCTTTCTCCTGCATAAAAGGATTCAAACTATTTCAAATGGATGTCAAGAGTGCCTTCCTGAATGGTTACATAAACGAAGAGGTCTTTGTTTCACAACCCCCGGGTTTTGAGAATCATAAATTTTCTAATCATGTATTCAAGTTCAAAAAAGCTCTCTATGGACTCAAACAAGCTCCTAGGCAATGGTATGAAAGATTGAGTGATTTTCTAATGTCTCAAGGCTATAACCGTGGTACATCCGACAAGACATTGTTCATTAAGAAAAAAGGTGAAGACATTATACTTGTGCAGGTATATGTGGATGATATCATTTTCGGTTTTATAAATGAAGGCTTATGTGAAGCATTTGTAGAGGTTATGAATAGTGAATTTGAGATATCTATATGGGGGAGTTGAATTATTTCCTTGGTCTACAAGTCAAACAACTAAAAGATGGGATCTTTATAAATCAAGCTAAATATTGCAAAGATCTGCTGAGAAAGTTTGAGATGGATCAATGCAAGGCAATCAACACACCCATTCTACAAGTTGTCACCTTGATCAAGACTCTGCGTGGAAAACCTGTTGATCAAACCAAATACAAAGGTTTAATTTGTTCTTTATTGTATCTAACAACTAGTAGACCTGATGTGATTCCAATAGCCACATAGAACAAGATTCTTGACACTTTGAGGAATCACCTTGAGCTGGAAAATATAGAGGCACTTTCTTAGAAGTTGGATCATGGTTCTAAGTCAAGAACTCACCAATAACAAGTACCAATTCCCAAACTCATTTGGATGAACCAAATATTGTCAAATTGAATCAACAAAGGAATTTAAAAAGAAGAGACCGAATAGAATTTGAATCAAAATCAAATGTACCGAACAGAATTAAGAAACAAACAGAATATAGGTGCTGGAAAATTAGAAGAACCGAAACAACAACAACTCAAAAACACAAGGCAACATGAACAAATTGAAGAAGAAGAAAGGAAGGAGAAGAGGATGCTCATGAAGATGGAAGATAGGTTGGATGATCACGCCACTAGAAGTATGGATGCTCCTAGATGAGTGTGCAAGCCGCCACTTGAGGAAACCATGGTCCTTCAAGATAAGACTAGAGTAGAAGCTCAAAAGCTCTCCAAATGCTCACTCCAATTTTGAGTATAGTTTCTTTAGATGAATTCCAATCTGAATTTTACAAGGAAGGCACCTCTATTTATAGCCTAAGGTGCTGAAAAATGAAAGCTAAACAATTCAAAATTCCCTCCCAAAACCATCTAGAACCGGCGCTAATTTGCAAAGCAAGGAAGGTGTGATCCTTTCCTTCACTTTGGCACCCCCTATTCTACTCCTACACCTATCTACTAATACACCCCCCTAAAGCTCCTAACTAAAACCTAAAAGATGCTATAACAAAAGAGGTTTCTAAGGTTTCCCTCTAAGCACCTTCAACTAAAGACACTACAAAAAGGGAAAATAAATGTCCTCTAGCTCCCAAGGCTTTGAACATGCTTCTTGTAATCCTTTGAGGTGGACTTTGACCTCCATGGGCGTCCTCCATTTGTGCCTCCACCTCTTCTTGAGCTTGATGAGTGGCCTCCATGTTCTCTTGGGCTTGATCTCCATCATACTCCCCGAGTTGGAGAGAATTCGACCACGAATTCTGGAGACCTACAGAAAAAGGAGTTAGATCGCTGACATTAAAAGTATGACTACCTAAGAATGTATCAGGCATATCTAACTCATAAGCATTGTCATTAATCCTCTTGAGGACTTGGAAAGGTCCATCCCCTCGAGGCATTAGTTTGGACTTCCTTTGAGTAGGAAAACGATCCTTCCTCAAGTGAAGCCAAACCCAATCGCCCTCATCAAACAACAATACTTTTCTCCTTTTATTGGCAAGTTCAGCATACTTGCCAACCTTCTTCTCAATTCTCTTCTTGATGTCTTTATGCAAAGTTTTCACAAAAGAAGCCTTTTCATCCCCATCTTTGCACAAGACATCTTCAAGAAGGGGAATAGGAAGAAGATCAAGAGGTGTTAGGGGATTAAACCCATAGACCACCTCAAAAGGAGAATGGGAGGTGGTAGAATTTACTACTCGGTTATATGCAAACTCAACATGGGGTAGTAAATTCTCCCACACTCTAGGATTCCCCGAAATAAAGCATCTCAATAGTTGTCCCAAAGTTCTATTCACCACCTCGGTTTGACCATCAGTTTGTGGGTGGCAAGTGGTAGAAAATAAAAGCTTAGTTCCAAGCTTGCCCCACAAGGTCTTCCAAAAGTGACTCAAGAACTTAGGATCTCTATCGGACACTATAGACCTAGGAATCCCATGCAAGCGAACCACTTCTTGGAAGAAGAGGTTTGCAATGTGGCATGCATCATCCACTTTGTGGCAAGGAATAAAGTGAGCCATCTTTGAAAAACGATCCACTACCACAAAAATGGAGTCCTTTCCCTTTGATGTCTTGGGTAAGCCTAAGATGAAATCCATAGATATATCTACCCAAGGCATTGAAGGGATAGGAATAGGAGTATAAAGACCATGGGGATGCATTTTAGACTTAGCTTTGCGGCAAGCTATGCATTTATCACACAAACTATGAACATGTTTATGCATATGAGGCCAAAAGAAATGTTCATGCAACACATCCAAAGTTTTAGCAACCCCAAAATGTCCCATTAAGCCCCCCTCATGAGCTTCTCTAACAAGAGATAATCTAATAAAGCATTGGGGAACACAAAGACGTTTTCCCTTAAAAAGAAAGCCATCTTGAATAAAAAAGTCTTTGTGTCCTCCCTTAAGACACTCTTGATAGAGGAGAGAAAAATCAAGGTCATCATGATAAAGTTCCTTAATGTGATCAAAACCAAGATATTGAGAGGTTAAAAGATTTAGCAAGGTGTATCTTCTAGAAAGAGCATCCGCCACAATATTTATTTTGCCTTGCTTGTGTTTGATCACATAAGGAAATTGCTCAATGAATTCCACCCACTTAGCATGCCTCTTGTTAAGTTTGTTTTGGCTTTTCAAATATTTAAGAGATTCATGATCACTATGTATCACAAACTCTTTGGGAAAAAGATAGTGTTGCCAAGTAAACAAAGCCCTAACAAGTGCATATAATTCCTTATCATAGGTGGAATAGTTGAGATGACTTCCCTTCAATTTCTCACTAAAATAGGCTATGGGGTGGCCCTCTTGAAGGAGAACAGCCCCAATACCTATGCTTGAAGCATCACACTCAATCTCAAATGTCTTAGTGAAATTAGGAAGGGCCAAGATGGGAGCATTAGTCAATTTTTCTTTCAAAGTATCAAAAGCATTTTGTTGTGCTTCTCCCCAATGAAAGACCACATCCTTTTTCACTATGTCATTGAGTGGTGCGGCAATGGTACCAATGTTTGGGACAAATCTTCTATAGAAAGAAGCAAGCCCATGAAAACTTCGGACCTCATTCAAAGATTTCGGTGTAGGCCAATTTTGAATGGCCACCACCTTTGTTTTGTCCACATGGACCCCTTTACAACTCACAACAAACCCTAGGAATTCTATATGATCAAGAGCAAACATACATTTAGCAAGGTTAGCATACAAATGTTCCTTCCTAAGGGTTTCCAAAACTTGCCTAACATGCAACCTATGATCATTCAAAGATAAGCTATAAATGAGAATGTCATCAAAGTAAACCACAACAAACTTACCAATGAAAGGTCTAAGAACATGATGCATGAGGCGCATGAAGGTACTTGGTGCATTAGTTAAACCAAAAGGCATAACTAACCACTCATATAAACCAAAGTTGGTCTTAAAAGCCGTCTTCCATTCATCACCCGGTTTGATACGGATTTGATTGTAGCCGCTTTTAAGATCAATCTTTGAAAAGATTTTAGAACCATGTAATTCATCCAACAAATCATCTAGTCTAGGTATGGGATGCCTATACTTAATGGTTATGTTATTTATGGCCCTACAATCCGAACACATTCGCCATGTGCCATCCTTTTTTGGCACTAAGATGATAGGCATAGCACAAGGACTCATGCTATCTTGCACCCACCCTTTCTCAATCAAAGCCTCAACTTGTTGGCGAATTTCCTTGGTTTCACTTGGATTGGTCCTATATGCGGGACGATTTGGTAAAGAAGAGCCCGGTATCAAATCAATTTGGTGCTCAATCCCTCTCAAAGGTGGAAGTCCATTTGGAGGATCTTGAAACACATCTTTGAACTCTTCTACCAAATTTTCCAAGCAATGAGGACTATCAACAAGTGATTCTATGCTAAGAGTTCTAGGGATGGCTAAAAAAAGAGGATGATGAGCCACTATTTCCCTTTCAATGTCACGCCTAGACACAAGGAGTGTAGGCTTAGAACTCTTATCTTTTTTATCTTTTTTATCTTTTTCACTCTCCCTCTTTTTCTTCATGATAACTTGGTCCTCATGGACTTCTCTTGGAGAGAGAGATTTTAAAGTAACCTTGTGACCATGGAATTCAAAAGATAATTTGTTGGTAAAGCCATCATGTAAAACTTTTCTATCAAATTGCCAAGGCCTTCCCAAAAGAACATGAGTGGCTTCCATGGGCACAACATCACATAATACCTCATCTTTGTATTTTCCAATGGAGAAATGGATGAGGACTTGTTTATTAACAATTATTTCTCCTACTTCACTAAGCCATTGTAACTTGTAGGGCTTTGTATGAGAGATAGTAGGCAATCCAAGCTTATCTACTACTCTTGTACTAGCCACATTTGCACAACTACCCCCATCCACTATTAAGGAACAAATGTTGTTTTGAATAAGACATCTTGTATGGAAAATATTTTCCCTTTGACTTTCATCAAAAGGTTGTGAAACTTGTCCAAGAAGTCTTCTCACAACTAACAAGTCCCCTTCAAGTGGACATTCGCTCTCTTCCTCACTAGATGCATGAGAATGCAATGAATGCTTTGGAGAATCCGAATCATGCTCACTAACTACAATGCCCTCATGCATGTACATACTACGTTTGGAAGGACAATTTGCAGCAATATGACCATAACCCATACATTTAAAGCATTTAGTGTTAGATGTTCTAGTGGGAGACTTAGGTCTAGAAGTTGATGGCTTAGATTCCTTGGGTTTGAAAGAAGAATCTTTGGAAGGATGTTTAGAAAAAGAAGTTTTGTTTCTCCAAGACTTGGAGTAGTATCCATCATTGGAAGCATTTTTAAAAGAATTTTTCTTAGCAAGTTGGGCTTCCACCTTCATTGCAAGATGAACTAAAGAACCCAATGATGAATACTCTTGTAACTCAACAATGTCTTGGATATCCTTCCTAAGACCACTCACAAACCTAGCAACCATGGCTTCTTCACTTTCTTCTAATTCAATTTTAAGCACAAGCGTCTCAAGCTCCTTATAATATTCATCCACATTTAGCGTGCCTTGTTGAAACCGTTGGAGTCTCAACATGAGGTCTTTCCTAAAATGTGGGGGCACAAACCTAGCGCGCATATGATCCTTTAAAGAGTTCCAAGAGTCCACGGGAGGACCCTTGTGATAGATAATGTCCTTTACAATTCCATGCCACCATTTCATGGCATAATCACTAAACTCTAGGGTGGCTAGCTTGAGCTTATGCTCATCTTGGATCTCATGGATCTCAAAAATTTGTTCACACTTAGCCTCCCAATCTAAATACACATTTGGATCACTAGAACCATTAAAACAAGGTAGTTTGACCGAAGGAAGCTTGGACTTTGCATCATGGTAGAAGCCATTGCCGTAGTGAATTCTTTCCCCTTGGTGATGATGTCTTTGCCCATGGACTTGGGGTGGAGGTCTCCTTCTCCTATGCTCATCTTCACGGCCAACATCATTTGAAGAAGCTCTTGAAGATGGTCTATGAGAATGATGTCCATCATGGATAGAAGGAGATGGTCTAGTTTGTTGGACCTCCATCTTTTGCAATTTCTCCTCCAACCGTCTAATTGTTCTTTGAGCTTCATGTAATTCACCAATAATTGAAGCTTTTGAAGGAGAATTCTGCTTGTAGGATGCATCACTTGAAAATCCAGCCATTTGTAATTAAAAACAGCAAACACACAAAAACAGCAAACAAGTTAAAAATTAGCAAAAACAGTGAGCTTTGCAATTGAAACTGCCGAAGTGAAATTAAGGCTGAAAAAGATATCACTCTCAAAGAAATAATGTTCTTGCTCCAATCTGATCTTGAGGCCTTGGAATCCTCAAATGAAATATGTCAAAGCAAGCACACCAATCTTAAGAGCAAACCACCACAAAACCAAAGAAACAATAAAGACAAACAAGAAAAAGGTAGAAGCAAGGAAAGGTAATTGCAAAAGGAATACTATATGTAAGACAAACTCAAAGAGTAAGAATGAAAGACAATCAAGAAAATAAAGAACTCAATGAGAAAAGTAGGCACACAAAAGAATACCTAAGGAAAAGCACTAGAGTAGATGAAGAAAACAAAAAAAAATTTAGCTACTGGAATTTTTTTTTTTTTTATGCAAACTGTATTTGATATTCACTGATTTAACTGGAACGTTGTAGAGCGAACTGGATTATGAAATTTATACCACAGAAACTTCAAGATGTTAACTCAAAAATGGCACTGGAATCAATTAAAAAAAGTAAGCCAATTGAGAGAAATAAATTTTTTAAAATCACTGCCAGATTACCGTATTTTTTTCGGCAGGAATGTACACTTTTTTTATTTTATTTATTATTTTTTGTGTACTTCATATTTTTGAATGATTCTTTTTTCTATTCTTTTCTAACACTTTGAATATCTCAAATCCAGAATTTCAGAATTTTACAGTACGTAAATCAGTTGCAATAAGGAAAAACAGTAAGCACTCTTTTCAGAAACAGAGGAATCCTAATAGGAATAAAAAACAGAATGATGAACTAGCAAAGACATAATAGAAAATGATGTATTGGAACTTGTATAGGTCTAGAATACAAGTATGAACTCAATTCTAAAAAGAAAATGCACAAAGGATCAACATCAATTCAGAATATTGTATGACACCAAAGCAAGAAACAATCAAAACAATAAAAGTACTACTAGAAGTAATGACATATATGGAATAACATGACTAAGACAAAACTTGACATGATTCAAAAATTAAAAGACACAACACAAATTGTAACAAGTGAAAGGAAGCTTAAGGTAAACTCTAGGAAGGATAATGCCATTCCAAAAGAGCAACCATACTCATAAGAATTATGAGTGCCATAAACCTTTCCTCAAACACTTGGAGCAAAAGAAAAACAGCAAGAATACTCAATTAAAATTCTAAAACAGAAACTTCATGATATCATGTTTGTTGTGTGTATGTGTGCCAGGTTCCAATCTGCTATGAAGGAATCACATTTCAATGCTGCTAAAAGGATTCTGAAATACTTACAAGGAACAAAAGAAGTTGGCCTATGGTATCCATGTAATGTATCCTTAAATTTAACTGGCTTTTCTGATTCAAATTTTGCAGGTTGTAAAATAGACAGGAAAAACACAAGTGGAATTTGTCATATGCTTGGGTCAAGCTTAATCTCTTAGCATTGTAAAAAACAAGCGTGTGTTGCTCTTTCCACATCAGAGGCAGAATACATTGCAGCAGAAAGTTGTTGTGCTCAAATTCTATGGTTAAAATAACAGCTAAGTGACTTTGGAATTGTGTTAAGTAGAATACTTCTCTTATGTGATAACACTAGTGCCACTAACTTGACTAAAAATCCTGTTATGCATTCTAGAACTAAACATATTGAGATAAGACATCATTTTATACGTGAACATATTGCTAATGGGAATTATGAAATTAAATTCATTGGAACTGAAATGCAACTAGCTGATCTTTTCACAAAACCTTTTGCTAAAGATAAGTTTAATTTTTTGCGAAACGAATTAGGCATAATAAGTGTATCGACCAGGTCATCGGGTGTGATGACGTGTCTAGCACGTGACTACGTGAGGCGTGTTTAGCAGAGCCCGTGGCTAGAGAAGGGCGAGTGGTTCAGAAGCTAGTGTAGTCGCCGTTCGTGGAAGCGGCGTGTTACAACGTGCATGATCGGTTCTCGCCAAGATTGTATAACGTTGACTTGTTAGGCGATTCGCGACCAGGTAGCTTGACATCGCCGCAAAAAGCACGTCGTCGGATTTCCCAACAGACTCAGTTAAGGCTGCTGGGAACCCAGAAGAGTAAGTCCAACGCTATGATTGTTGCGCTGGCATGGGGCATGGAGGTCGAGCAGGTGGAAGGGAACAACTTGCCCATCAGCGACAGGATTCCCAGAGTGGACATTTGCTGGTGGCAAGGTTCCCCCAGCTAGAACATGCATGGTGTAGCAATAAGGAAGGTACCACTAACGACAAGCGATGTCATAGAGATGGTGCATTTTGCTGCTCCCGATACTCGCCTTGTCAGGTGGCGTTCTAGAGCATATTGTGTGCTAGCTTGCTCCTTGAGTAGAGGACTTAGCTGCGCGACTGGTTACTACACAGAAATAACGTTCAAGTTGCCCCAACCTAGATAACGACACGTGTAGGGTTGGATGCTACCAGTTACTCCAACCCAGGTGATGACACGTGTAGGGCTGGGTGCAATAGAGAAATGACGCTCGAGTTATCCTAGCTCAGATGATGACACTTGTAGGGCTGGGCGCTACCTGCTATCCCAGCCCAGATGGCGACATGTGTAGGGCTGGATGCGAGCCACGCGTCCAAAAGCATAACGGCCTGGAGAGAGAAGAAACCTAGCTATAAAGGTAAACTTAACAGAATTTGCAGAGGTACATTTTTCATTACGACTCATTGCTAGGGTTGTGTGCCTTTAGTATGGTTCTACAGAGCATATTTTCTCTCAGTTTTTTGGGTGTTCTTGTTACTGACTTGAGCGTCGGAGCGCCACCGGCCGCAGAGGCGCCACCTTGTGTTTTCAGGTTCTCAGAGAGGCTTTCTGTGGTCTGGACTTGAAGGGCACGTGGAGTCAAGCGGGTGAGGAGGTTCGTGACGAGGCAACGCTCTAGCGCTAAGTCAACCGGCAGGATGATCTGGCGCCCACCGTGGGGCCGTATAAAAGGTGATTCCCAACCATAGTTCGTGTTTGTTGAGGTTTTGGTGCTTTCTGTTCGACTGCTCATTATCGCAGTCGATTCCTGGAGTTTTCACCGTTTGTTTGGAGTTTCTTTGAGTCGCTGAGTTTGACGAGAAAGGATGAGGACAACGCGGTCTAGTTCAGTCGCGCCGTCAACAGACGAGGATGCTGTGTCTATGACGCAGGTCATGGACATGATGAGGGCGCTGCAGGAGAACGTGGCTGCATCACGTTCTGAACAGGAAAGGATGCACGAGGCACTGGTGGCCTCGCAAGCTAGGAATGAAGAGCTCAACAGGGTTAACGAAGAGCTGCGTAAAACCCTTCAAGAGCGGGAGGAGCGTGCAGTCGGGGACAGATCTGCTCCCCCATCCCCACCGCGCAGCTTTCCCATGCCATTTTCTCAGGAGATAATGGACTCGGTGGTCCTGGCCAATACTGTGGCGGTGAAAGCGTCTTTCACCGGGGTGGAGGACCTTGAGGCCCATCTCACGGCGTTTCATACTCAGATGATGCTCTCGGGGGGATCGGACGCGGTTTATTGTAAGGTGTTCATGAGCACTCTTAGTGGAACAGTGTTGGACTGGTTCGTCAGTATACCTACTGGCCACATTACCACGTTTCAACAGTTTTCCAAGATGTTTGTTGAGCAGTATATAGTGAACAAGGCACCACCATTGGTGTCTTACGACCTGTTTGACATAAGGCAGTACCAAGGGGAGTCCTTGAAGGATTTCCTGAACAGATTCAGAGCTCAGATAGTCCGCTTGCCAGGTAAAGATGAAGAAATGTTTGTACACGCCTTCAAAAAGGGTGTGTTACCTGGGCCCTTTAGTGAGTCACTTATCAGGATTTACCCCGCCACGTTTGCTGAAATCCGGCGACGTGCTGTGGCTCACATCGCCGCCGAGAGCGAAGTCTCCGAGAAAAGGGGAAATGTGGCCGCAGCTAAATCGCGCGCCCAAGCAAGGGTCCAGCCGTAGAGGGTGATGGAGCGGCTGCGGGGAAGAGGGACCAAAGGATGTGCCATCCTTACGACCCTAAGAAGAATAAGAACAAGGGGCCGAGGCGGCCTAGAGAGACTAATCGAGTTCGTAATGGGGTTGCCGATCTGATCGCCATCCCAAACATTGCTGCCAGGCTCAAGGTGCCTGAGAAGACGACGGAAAAGGTTCTGGGACCAAAACCAGACGCGTGGTGCGAGTTCCACAAGAGCTTTGGCCACTCTATCAACTCGTGTTTGGCTTTGGGACACCAACTCCCCGAGTTGGTCAAATGTGGTTTTTTGAAAGATTACTTGCTGGAGAAGCAAGCGGGCCAAGCGTCAGGATCCCAACCGACGGGCAGTGAAGGACAACAGCACGAGGTGCCCATTCACGGTGAGATCCACACCATAGCTGGCGGATTCTCCGGCCGGGGGTGCACTGCATCGCAACGCAAGAAGTACGCGAGGTCAATGATGTCAGTGGAAGTTTTTTAGGATCACTCACCCGACGTGGACATCACGTTCACCAAAGGGGATCTTAGGGACGTTGTGCCTCACGACAACGACCCTATTGTGATCTCTCTAGTCACGGCGGGAAGGACCGTCCACCGGGTGTTGGTCGACCAAGGAAGTTCGGCAGATGTAATGTTTTGGCCGACTTTTGAAAAGTTACAACTGTCCCCCGATCAACTGAGGCCATATGGGGGCTGCTTGTACGGTTTCGCCGGTGATCAAGTGGAGGTAAGGGGGTATGTTGAGTTAAGAACGACGTTCACAGATGGTTTGGCTTCACGAACAGAGAAGATCAGGTATCTTGTAGTAAACGCTCCATCAGCATACAACATATTGTTGGGAAGGCCAACGCTCAACAGAACAGGAGCTGTGCCTTCGACACGGCACATGAAGGTCAAACTACCATCCATGGAAGGTTTGATCATCACCATCTGTTCCGACCAAAAGGAGGCGAAAAAGTGCTACGAAAACAGCCTCAAGAACAAAAAATCCATATGCCACGTAACCACAACGCCACCCCCTGGCGCGGAGCCTGTGCGGGAAGACTGGCGAGTTTCGGATATGATGTTGGAGGTGGCCGCCGAGGGCGATGTTCCAATGGAAGATGTCGAGGCGAGGTCCGAAAACGCCGCTAGGATGGAGGGAGAGAGAAACTGCTCGGAGACCGCTAGGGAAACAGGTATCGCGAGGGCGCTGATCGCCAGCGAAAAGAAGCCTCAGCCAGTGGAGGAATGGCTCGAGAAGGAGATCAACGGCAAGACGTTTAAGCTGGGGAGAACCTTAGATAGCGAGACGTAAGACCAAATCGCCAAGGTGATAAGTAGACACCTGGATGCATTTGCGTGGGCTGCTTCAGACATGCCGGGAATCGACCCCGATTTCTTGTGCCATTGCTTAGCAATGGATCCCCAAGTCAGGCCTATCCGCCAAAGAAGGAGAAAGTTCAACGAGGAGAAAAGACAGGCGATCAAAGACGAAACACAAAATCTCCTTGCAACAGGCCACATCAGGGAGATCCAATATCCAGAATGGCTCGCCAATGTCGTTCTGGTCAAGAAGAGTAGCGGAAAATGGCGGATGTGTGTTGACATCACAGACCTGAACAAGGCCTGTCCAAAGGATTCTTATCCTTTGCCGAGTATAGACGCCCTGGTAGACAGTGCATCAGGGTGCAAGTTACTCAGTTTTCTGGATGCCTTCTCAGGGTACAATTAAATCAAAATGCACCCCATGGATGAAGAGAAGACTGCCTTCATGACGGAAAGGTCATGCTACTGCTACAAGGTGCTGCCCTTCGGGATGAAGAATGCGGGAGCCACGTACCAAAGGCTAATGGACAAGGTGCTCGCACCTATGCTCGGAAGGAATGTGCAGGCATACATTGACGACATGGTCGTAACGTCCCTGGAGAAAAACAAGCACGTCGCCGATTTGGAAGAGTTGTTCATCACAATAGCCAGGTACAAGCTGAAACTGAATCCTGAGAAGTGTGTTTTTGGCGTGGAAGTAGGGAAATTTCTGGGATTTCTCCTGTCGGAGAGGGGAATCGAGGCCAACCCCGAGAAATGTGCCGCCATTTTGGCGATGAGGAGCCCCGCCACTGTGAAGGAGGTGCAACAGCTCACGGGGTGGATGACCGCCCTATCCCGATTCGTATCGGCAAGTGGAGAGAAGGGCCACCCATACTTCCAGTGTTTGAAGAGGAACAACAGGTTTGTCTGGACGAAGGAGTGTGAGGAGGCCTTCATAAAGCTCAAAGAATATTTGGCGAGCCCACCAGTTCTATGCAAACCCCAAGCCACAACGCCACTCAGGCTGTATTTTGCCATAACCGAGAGGGCAATAAGCGCAGTGCTCGTCCAGGATCAAGATCAGGTCCAAAAACCCATCTATTTTGTTAGCAAGGTGCTGCAAGGCCCAGAGGTGAGGTATCAAGCCTTAGAAAAGGCAGCGTTAGCGGTTGTATTTTTGGCGAGGAGGGTGCGCCATTACTTCCAGAGCTTTACGGTGTTGGTAATGACTGACTTGCCCATCCAGAAGGTTTTGAAGAAACCAGATGTAGCAGGAAGAATGGTGAAGTGGGCGGTGGAGCTGTCGGAATTCAACACCAAATACGAGCCCCGGGGATCGATCAAGGGGCAAATTTTCGCTGATTTCGTGGTCGAGCTGTCTTCCGAAACAGCGCAAAACGCCAAGGATGACTTTCGTTGGTAATGACTGACTTGCCCATCCAGAAGGTTTTGAAGAAACTAGATGTAGCTCGAAGAATGGTGAAGTGGGCGGTGGAGCTGTCGGAATTCAACATCAAATACGAGCCCCGGGGATCGATCAAGGGGCAAATTTTCGCTGATTTCGTGGTCGAGCTGTCTTCCGAAACAGCGCAAAACGCCAAGGATGACTTTCGTTGGGTACTCTCGGTGGATGGGTCGTCCAACCAGCTGGGCAACGGGGCTAGGGTTATTTTGGAGGGACCCAACGGTGTGTTGATAGATGTACCGACCAGGTCATCGGGTGTGATGACGTGTCTAGCACGTGACTACGTGAGGCGTGTTTAGCAGAGCCCGTGGCTAGAGAAGGGCGAGTGGTTCAGAAGCTAGTGTAGTCGCCGTTCGTGGAAGCGACGTGTTACAACGTGCATGATCGGTTCTCACCAAGATTGTATAACGTTGACTTGTTAGGCGATTCGCGACCAGGTAGCTTGACATCGTGATAAGTGTCTAATTTCAGTAATATTTCATATTAAAATATAGACACTTATGAGGATTTATTGCTAATTTACATATAAAATAATCCCTAATTTATGAATTTATACCTTTTTACATTTTTTACGATCTTTATTTGAATAAGAGTATTTTATTCCTAAATTTGGTGTTAATTGCAGATTTCTAAGGAAGATTGGAGATTTGGATTAAAAATGAATGATTTGAGCTAAAAAGATAAAGATAGAAGGTCACAGAATGGAAAAAGATGCAAAGAAAGATTGGGCCTTTTTTATGTTTTATTATTTAGCCCATTAGCGCGACACAGGAAGCAACCTAACCCTAGAAAACTATGATAAATAGAGGGCTAGAGACTCAACCCTAGGGTGCCAGATTGAGAGGAAAACACCATAGAGTGAATTGTAACCCAATTGGGAGAATGGAAGGTGATAGAAGTATGCGTGGCTAATTCTACCCTTTGGGATTGGGAGTAATCTGCTCAAACTCTTATGTATTGAGGTGATATTTTATATATTAATATTCAGTTCTTGATTGATTATTGGTATTGTTGTTTTACTTTTAATTTTCCGTGACAAATTGAGAATCTTAAATCTGACCGGGAGGTATTTTTAGGGTTCGGACCTAAACAACAATACTTAACATATTTGAGTGCTAGGAATAGACTTGAAATGTTAATTGCTATTAAACGTCTGAGCTTTGTTCTAAGTTGTTCTTATAATTATGCCAGAGATCGATAGTTAGGGGACATTCTTAAGGATTTTATATGCGAGGAATCGATATAAATGATTTTTATACGGGCATCAATTTCAATCAAAGAACTTAATATTGACATGCTAATCAAAATACTTGAGAGTGAGAGAGATGAAACTAATCCTTATTTTTCCAATTGAAACAACTAATTCTTTGTTTGTTTTCTTATTGATCAGTGCCAACACAATTAATTCAAAACTCTTTTAATTGTTCTGTTTTTATATTTAGCGATTATTGTACTCGATAATTCACTGTTCCTTGTGGGATCGATATCCGTCCTTAGGGACAATTATTACTTTTGACAAACGCGGTGCACTTGCCGTAAAAAGTCATCAAGTTTTTGGCGCCGTTGCCAGGGAACAAATTTGATTTGTTGAGTATAATTTCCTAAATATTGTAAATATTTTATTTTTTTATTTGTTTTGATTTTGTTTATTTTATTAAAATTAGATTTGATTTGATTTTAGTATAGATTTGCTGTTTAAAAATAAAAGAAAGTTGTTGATTTTATATTATTTTCTTTTCTTTTCTTTACGTTATTTAATTTAGTTTATTTTTATTTTATTTTGTTTTGAATTTGATTTTGTTTTATTATATTTTATTTTAGTTTTTTTAGGATTAGTTTAGGTAGTTTTATTTATGTTTACGTAACTGTTACTTATTTATTTTAATTATATTTTATTATTAGTTTTAGTTTTTATTTCTACGTAAGCTAGTAAGCTAGTTAGTTAGAATATTAGTTGTTTACAATTATAGTTTTCAATTTTTTTTTTAACTTTATTTTATTTCTAGTATTTATTTTATTTTTTATTTTTTTTAGTACGTTATTTTTTGTTTTTAGAGTTTTCTTTTATTCTGTTTTTAGTTTTTATTTTATCTATATTTTTTTTTATTTTTATCTTCCAATTTATTTTATTTTATTCTTTTTAAAGAAAAAAAAGTTCTCTGTTTTTTTCTCTCCACTAATATGTTTTAGGAAGAAAGCAATATGACAGAACAGCAAGCACCACCTACTAGGAAGACACTTGGAGATTATGTCATGTACCAAGGACCAAGACATTTTTCTAGTATTGCAATACCTACTACTACCAAGGCCTTGGAAATAAATCCCGATTTTCTCACTCTCATCCGTGCCTATCAATTTACAGCAATAGAACATGAGGATCCATATTCACATTTGGATACATTTTATGAATTGGTAGGAACAATGGGTTTTCAATCAGGTGATCTTGAAAATGTTTATATGCGCTTGTTTTCTTTTTCATTGGCAGGAAAGGCTAAGGAATGGCTCAAATCACTTCCAAATCAGAGCCTCACTAGCTGGAAGGATGTAGAGGAAAAATTTTTGCAAAGATTTTTTCCAATTTCTCGCTACATCAAAGCAAAGTCTGAAATCTCTATGTTCAGACAAGGAGCAAATGAAGTCTTTTGTGATACATGGGAAAGATTTAAGATGATATTGAGAAAATGCCCAAATCATGGGTTTGAAGATATTTCTCAACTGAGCATATTCCTGAATGGTCTCAGATCTGACATAAAGATGCTCCTAGAAGCTGCAGCTGGTGGCACAATGATGGCCCTTGGTGTAGAACAAGCGACAATAATTATTGATGCATTGGCATCAACTGATTATAAAGCCCAACATGATGGACAAGATCTTCAGAATAAAGGGTTGTTAGAAAATGCACTCTTGGCTAAAAATAAGATTCTGACACAGCAGATTGAGCAACTAACTGCACAAATGGCTAAATTGCCCCAACAATTATATGTTGTTCATTCATCTCAAAGCCAAAGTCAGTCAATCAGGTGTGATTTTTGTGGAGGTGTTCATCCTAATGGTCACTGTTTTTATCAGAACAATTCACCTGAAGTTGAGGATCCATCCATGCTTGAAAGAATGAATAAAGTTCAAGACGCTCTGACAAAGATTGTGAGCGCGCAGGACAATATTGTGAGAGCGTAGGACAATAGCATGGCCATGATTAGGAGTATAGAGATCCAGATGAGACAGCTGACCAAACAAATTGCGATAATGTAGTGGCTGAAAAAGAAGAAAAAGATGAGATAGAGGGGAAGAGAGATGAGAAAGAGAGAAGTGAGGAGGAAAAAATAAAGAAGAAAAGTGAAAATAAGGAGAGAGGAGTTTTTGAAAAAGATTTATCATATCCTCATTCTCCTTCAAAAAGCGAGAAGGAAAGAAAATTCTTTGATAAATTGCTCCCTAAAAATTATTTTGCAGGAAATTTGAAGCAAGATTCAACATTTGAAAGATTTCGAAAGAATAGGAGCTATATTGAAGAAAAAAATATAGAGCTGGAGGATAGATACAGTGTCATTATTCAAAAAGGCTTGCCTAAAAAATTGAAGGACCCAGGGAGTTTTAACCTTCCCGTGTCTATAGGTGCTTTATTAGTAGCCAATGCTTTATTGGATTTGGGAGTAAGTACAACGCTATGATTGTTGCACTGGCATGGGACATGGAGGTCGAGCAAGTGGAAGGGAACAGCTTGCCCATCAGTGATAGGATTCCCAGAGTGGACATTCGCTGGTGGCAAGGTTCCCCCAGCTAGAACATGCATGGTGTAGCAATAAGGAAGGTACCACTAACGACAAGCGATTGTTACTGACTTGAGCGTCGGAGCGCCACCGGCCGCAGAGGCGCCACCTTGTGTTTTCAGGTTCTCAGAGAGGCTTTCTGTGGTGTGGACTTGAAGGGCACGTGGAGTCAAGCTGGTGAGGAGGTTCGTGACGAGGCAACGCTCTAGCGCTAAGTCAACCGGCAGGATCAATAAGCATGAATTGTTCTTTTTCAGTAAAATTATAACCTGTTGTTTCTTTGCTTAACGTGTTGTTTTTCTGATTCAAGATCACATGTATGACTAGGAAAGAGAAACATATTCTTGTCTTTTGACCATTGACTGACATGCGGTTTTTGACCAACAAATTGATGACTCCACCATCCAGGAAATCATAACTGAAAAGATTTATTGATTGAGTCATGAAAATTCAATCTGAAAAATTGATTTCCAAAATATTCTTGCTCTAATGTAAACTGAATTATGTTGCACATTGTGAAAGAAAATCTGTACAAAATCAGTTTTCATAATATTTTGTCTGATCTTACACTCCTTCTTCTGACCTTATTTTCTTCTATATAAACTTGTGTTTGAATTAAGTACGACCTACAGTTAACAACATTTCTGTAAAATTTGTCCAAGTTACCTTCACTTTGTGTTTTTCTATCACCAATGCACTAATATTATTCTGATTACTAGTTCCTTATCTAACATAGTCTCTAGCTATTTTCCTTTTCTTTTCATTTTGTGCAGTTAAAGCAATACTAAAATGGCATCCTCCACACCAAAAAAGAGAAGAACCTGAGAGCAACCTAGCAGTAACCATGAAGTGCTTGAGAATTAGTTTGCTTGTGATACAAAAGCCATCACAACCTTCATGCACGAGATGAGCAGAAAGCATATCAACATTCCAAAAGTGCTGGAATCTTCTTGGGTGAAAAGTGAAAATTTGGAAGAACCAAGAGCTGTCCTTACACATCAAAGGCTGAAACATTTTCTAGAAATGACTGGAAACATATATCCAAATTTAATAAAAATCTTTTACTTAAATCTCACTCTTGATGGAAAGAATTTGGTCTCATACGTGAAGGGGGTCAAGCTGACCATTACAAATGAAGTTTTGAACAACATAGTTGGGATAAAATATTCTTGACTGAAGGTAAGCAGAGGGAACACAACTGGCATTTAGGAGTTCAATAAAATCCAGTTCTGCAGAAGCTGTGTAAGGAATCCAGCTCAGCTTGAGAATCGGTTCCATGCAGGTAATTTGAACTTAACCCCTCGCTTTTTAGCTTATGTCATTGCATGGCAACTCACACCCAAAGGTAGTAATCATGTTGTCCTTCATGAGGAAGATTTAATTTTGGTGTATTGTATAATGAATAGAATTAAAATCAAATGGGTCTGCATTATGATGGAACACATGGTTAAATCCAAAAGGCTCACAGATTATAGGTTTCCATATGCCATTTTTGTTTCCAAACTCATTGACTATTTTGAGATTGACACCACTGATGAGAGAAATGAAACTATCAAGGCTGTTAGTGAGATAGACAATGCTACTCTCGCCAAGATGGGTTTTCAGAAGGAGGAAAACGCATGGGTGTACAGAAGGAATGTTGCTCCAAGAATGGAACATGAAGCATAAAACCGAGGCCATGCAGATGAAGATGATGATGCTCCACATGTAGAAGATTAGACAGTGGAAGCTGCTAAGGCATCTTGTTATGAGATGCATAACTCATCGCCTCACAAAATGCATTCACTAGCCTCATCTATTCAAGAGGAGTTTGTTGCAAAAGACATGAATGCTCTTGTTGCTTACCATGAACCTGAGTATCATGGGGAACCCTTATCCAGGTTTGAAAGGCAAGTTCTTCATCGCATGGATATTCTTTCTGCTGACCAGAGGGCTTATTTTGAGATGACACAAACTAGATTTCAGAACCTAGATCATCAAATTGAAGGCATTCAAGAGCAGCTTCCAGAGCTCTATTATAGGGACAAGTGATTTTTCTTCTATGTGCTTCATAAACTATTTTTTTTCTTCTGAACTATGGTTTTACTTTTATGCATTGGTTTTTATTTTGGACTGTAACGTGCTTAGACACTTTAAAACTTTCTCTGAACAATTATGCGTGTATGATTATTGCTTGCTTGTCTTTTTCTTTATGCCCCAACCCTGTTTGATGAAAACAAAGGGGAAGACGAAGTTTAGGTGCAGGTGCAGGTATTATGCATGTTCTACATGTTCTGTTTTGTTATATTTTTTTTATGTAGGTACATTTTTCTGTGAAAGCCCTGGTATATTTTTTGTCCAAGTGCAGAAGCTATAGATTTGGCCATAAGTCTTCCTTCAATGCAATGGGGATTTGTCTCCATCAAACAAAGAGAAATTGTTGAAGATAGATGAAGACTCTACTCAACTTAGATAAGGAAGTGTTTGATGAAGAAAATTTGCTTGAAGGTTTATGTACATTGTAATTCATGGTCCTTGTTAGGTTAGAAATTGTTAAATAGTCTTTTGCACTATGAATCTATCTTATATCTCATAACCATAGTGATGAGCTCAAGCACAAGGGTTACTTAAAAGTGTTTTAAAAAATTTGTTTCAAGTTTTTTTTTAAAACTAATTTACTGCACAAAATTTTAATTTGTTGTTTGACAAAACAATTGATTCTTTTTGTACTTGTGCAAATTTATTAAGCTTTTTCAAAATTCTGTTTTAACTAAAAAGTCAGTTTTGTTCACAGTTACCGTTATGAACTTATCTGAAAGTGGTTATGTTACCACCAAGAGTATTTTCAAAAAGCAATATGTTCTTTTGAACTTCAATATGTTATTTTTATAACAGTGCTTAACTGTTTTTGGAAAATCAGTTTGGATTTGAAACCTATAAAAAGGAAGGTTGGTTTTAGGTCAAATCATCCCTTGCAATCATGTTTTGCATACAGTTTTCTAGTGCTTTAATTTAGATTTTGAATTGAGTTTCAATGTTTCAAGTGCTCTTGTGCTGGTGCCTTTTGGTTAAAGATTCAAGGTTCTGTCAAAGTGTTGCAGCTGTAAGGGTCCTATTTTTTGAACTGTTGTATACTGCAATCTAGGTGTTTTCCTTCTTATACTTTTCTTTTGTAAAGGTGTTTGTAATTGTACTTCTTGATAGGGTTTCTAGAAGTAAGTGTGTTGCTGAAATAGAGTGTTTTAGCTTGTGATCTTAGTTCTTGAAGGGTTCAAGAACTAAGAAGTGTTTGTAAAGATTGCTTTGAATTAGTAAAATTCATCTTGGTATAAGATATGACTGGATGTAGCTCTTGTTGAGTGAACCAGTATAAAACTGTGTGTGCCTTTCTCCTTCCTTGATCACTTCTTTAAATCTAAAATCTGATAATCTGTAATAAAATGAATCTGTTGTTTTAAAATTGAATATGTTGTTTTAAATGTTGCTAGGTTAAATCATATACTGTTCTTCAAGATTTTGATAAGGCCTGTATGTTGCTTAATATTCACTGTATCTGTAATCATTGACTGAATAATACCAGTGTTAAAATTCAATTAAGTAATCTTGTTCAAAATTCTTTTGTTTTTGAAACTGTTATTTGTAAGTTCTTTTTTGAAAGCTACTTGTTTAATTGAATTTCTGATTTGATAATCAAATAATATTGTATCTCTTGGTTTTAATCATCAAAGCATTTTTCTTATCAATCTTTTGTGTTAAAGGTAAGATATTGTCACCACTACTTATCTGTACAGAAAGTCTGAATCTAATAACTATGAAATAAAAATCTGTTGAATCTAAAACCAATTTGTTATATTTCTGAAATTGCTTATTGAGATTAGAAAATAAATTTGTTGTTCCTCAAATCAATCTGTTCTTTTCTGTCACGATTTATTAAACAGTTTTCTTGGCCAAAAATTTATAAGTCCAATTCACCTCCCTTTTGAACTTAGACATTAATAAACCCAACAAGGTCAACCCTAGTCTCTATTGGTTGGCTTTCTCTCCTAGTTCTTCTAGGTGTAGGTTGATAATAGTCATTGATTCTAAGGCTCTCTTTCTTAGCGTGGGAGTCACTAGACCTAGAACTATATGCATGTGATTTTTTTAATTTCCTAATGTATTAATCTTTTTCTCTAACAATTTTCAGCTCTTCTTCTAAGATTGCAATATGGGCATCTCTTTCTTTCTTTTCTTCCAAAATTTGAGTTTCATGTTGCAATTGTCTAAGTGATAGTGTTTGAAAATCTCTAGCCAATTGTTTCAAAATGAGATTTTGAAGATTTCCTATCACTTTCACTATGACTTGAAGAATAAGTAGACATGTTTAGAGTTATGTGATAAAAGTAATTTCCAAAGAGAAAGATAGATGGAGTGAAGTAGGTAATTTCCTCAGAAAGGGAGGTGGATCACTGGGATCTCTTAAGTACCAAGCCTTTCCTTTCTTGATACTATCCCACACCACTTTTACAAACCTTTCCCTAAACAATTTACTTAGAGCACAATAAAAGATGAAAACAGAATTTTTGATGCAAGAAATATGCAAAGCAATAAAAAACACAATTGAAAATTGCTATTTAGAAAGCTTTTAAACTAGGCATTTCCTAAGGTAAGGCTTCTTGGCACTTTTGAACCTTAAAGACACATTCACGAATAAAACGAATTTAATCCACTAATTAATCAAAGTCTTGCAAATTACAACTCAAAGAAATACAAAGAAAAATTAGGACAACAAGTTTATGCACTAAAACTAAATTGCCTATTCTATGCACTCCACAACTTGTAGCTCCTTTTGTATTTTGTGTATATTTTTGTGTGAGGTTGTTGTTGTCTCTTGCTTTGCCTCTTTAGAATATTGAACCTAAGATATTCTGTTTTTACCTCTTTAGTGATGTAGCTTGCACCAAAAGTTTTCAGCTCCACAACTCACCAAAGCAAATTAGGTCACTTCCACCAAAAGAGGTCAAACAATTTCAAAGCAACAAAAATCAAATTTAAAATTGAGGACTACTGCAAATGGAGTTCGTAATTGACATGACTTGAAAGAGTGATCAAGAAATTGACAAGAAAAAAATTAAAGTTCACAAGAAAAGGTAACACACAAATTGAATCCTAGAGAGTGGAACTAAAATAGATGAACAAAACCAAAATAGCACTACAATATTTTTGTGTAAAATTTTATGAACTTGTTGAATTTATGTTGGACAAATTACTTCAAATTTGACTTTTCAATTTTAACCACAAAAACTTCAATGTGTAAGCTCTAAATGGGCGCTAGAATTTCATAAAGATAGTGCACCAAATAATTGCAATAAGGTTTTCAAATTCACTGCCGATTTAAATTTTCCAGAGTTAGATTTTTTTACACTCTGTCCGTATTTCATTTGCCATTTTTTCTATTTTGAATTTTGATGTACTTTTTCTTAACACATCAAACTGATCAAATTCATAATTTTTCACCGACATAATTAATTTTGATAAATGTTTTCAGTCAGCACAAAAACTGTGAAACGAGGAAAATCCTAAACTGGAATTAAAAACAACATTGGAAACTTCAAAAACATAATGGAATTGAATGGAAATTGAACTTGTATGGAACTAATAACAAGTGTGAACTCAAATTCAGAATATAACTTGTACTCAAATTAAAAACAAGCAACCAAAATTAACAACAAAAGTACTACATAAAATTGATGACAAATTTGGATGAACATGACATTAACAATACTTGAATGGATTCAAAAATTAAAATGACTCTACCAAATTGATTTGCACCGATTGAAATCTCAATAAGACTCTAATAAAACTAAAACAAAACAGCATTCTCAATAGAAACCTATAAAATTGCAATCGGAATGTTCAAGAACAATTGAACACAAATATAAACTGAACAAAATTTTCCAAAGAGCATTATGATCATAAAATTGAAATTAAAATAGCAAGACAATTAAGCAAATGATGAACAACATGGAAATGAAGCAAACACAAAAAATAAATGAAGAAAAGGCACTTTTTCTCTTGAAGAACCAAAGCTCATGATACCAAATGATGGTGTTGCCTTCATGACCAATTGGTTTCTTGGATTTTTTATGGACTTGTGCAGAAGCTTGATGGATGAAATGGACAAGGAGGGCTCCAATTGAGCAATGGGTTCCTTGAAGGTGGATGAGAGGTAGGGAGAGTGATTGGTTGGGCCATATCACTTGGAGAGGTGAAGAAGAAGATCAAGGTGTCTATCCTAGAGAGTCTAGACAAGGGAGTAAAAAGGCTTGCAAACTTGGGCACCAATTCACTCATATATTGATCTTAGTAATTCATGAGCCAAACACCTCAATTTATAAGAGAGAGGGTTGAACATTTTGGAGCTCAAATTTGAAAATTCAAAATAAAACTCTCCAATAAAAAAATGTCATGTGGAGTCATGTTTTCCATGTCTAGTTCTTTTGTTTAAATTAAATGTGGTTAAATCGGAAAATGAAATATACTTTTAGCATGAATTAAAGGTACAAAATAATTTTGAAGGGTTTCTTTAAGTTGGGGAAAAAGGTGTGGATAATTAAAGGTGGCTGGCTTTGAAGATAAGCCAAGAATGGCTGGCTTTGATTTCTTGTCTAATCATCCTACCATTGACTTACTTAGAGACGTTTAATTTTTCTGAATAGAAATCACACTAAATGACATTTTATCTTGTAGAATTCTCAAATTTTGATCTTATCCACATTACACTACCCAAAGTCTCAAAAATTATTTAAGTTAATTGACACCTTCCCATAGCTAATTATGTTAATGTAATACATGGTACTTTATGAGATAATTGGGATATTTGCATTGTGTTAGTTCTATATGTGTCCTACCATGAAAGAAATACATATGCTCATAAACTTGTCAATTTTAGCTTATATGATAATATTTCTTCAAAACGATGGATCAGTTTACCTAATTTCATAAATTACGATTTCTATATAAAAAATATGTGGTCTTTCAATTTACCACACATTAAGGATAGAAATGAGAGGTGCTGAATAAGGGTTTTTGTGTATGTTAATAGGAGAGAGAATGAATGGAAGGCATAGAGAGACAAAGGAGGAAAATACTCATATATACAAAAATCAATTAACTAATATAGAGGTGTGAAATATATAGGCAAAGATACACGCATAGTAATGACTAAACTAACTTAAGTAATCAATAGTGTAAAAAAACTTTTATATATCCTTTAAGTTTTACTAATTAATATTTTTTTAAATATATTAAACTTTTTAACATTTTGAAAATTACTTTCCAAAATTCACTAGTACAAAAATAAGAAAAGAGCGCTCCTTATTTAATGCGGTTCAGTGCTTAAACGCATTCGTAAAAAACGCGGTGGTATTTTTGAAATTATTTTTATTTACAAATGCGTTTTTTACATTTAGCCGCATTTATAAATGGTTTTTACCCTAAAAATTTTACGCGCTCAACAGTTTCGTTCATTCTCTGTTTGCGCTCATATCTGTTCTTCGTTTTCTCTGGTTGCGAAGTTCTGCATTTTCGAAGGTATGTAACTGCATTGCCCCTCATTCTCTTATTTCCATTGCCCTTAACAACTGCATTGAAATCCAATGGCTTTCGCTTTTCATATTGCTTTCGTTTTTAATGGGTTTCGCTCTGCATTTTGAAGGTTCCATTGCTTCCGCCGCAGTCGCATTTCGCTCTCGCCGCTCCGCCACTGCTTCCGCCGCCGCACTCGCCGCTCCGCCACTGCTTCCGCCGCCGCACTCGCCGCTCCGCCACTGCTTCCGCCGCCGCACTCGCCGCTGCTACCGTGTTTCCTCTTCTCCCCTTCCACTCTTCACCAACACCGTGCCCCTAAAATCCCAGCTCATTCAGAAGAATATACAAATGCGGCTATTTCAAATAACCGCATTCGTAAATCGAATTTGTATTTCTCTGATTTACAACTGCGTGCTGATTAAATGCGGCTCTATAGCCGCATTTGTAAATGTAAAATAGCCGCATTTGATTAACATTTCTGCGCTAGTGATTACTAAACTTTAACATTTAGGATAGTAATGTTTTGTCATTTTTCATAAATAAAAATAACAAATCTTTACATTTGGAATATATACTTCATCCCATCTTAAATCCCCACATAAATTGACCGTGATATTAACTAAGCATTATATTCTAAAGACAAATAAAATCATTGAATATATTTTATTGAAACAATTAATAAAGAATTCAGGTAACATTTTGTTTAAATAGTTATTACATTCATTATTCACTTGGTAGAAAACTTATATACATTATTGTTATATATATATATATATATATTTTTTTTTATCAACAATGAATAAAATTAATAAAAGAGACACTTATGGGGTGTTCCAACTCCCTTGTACAAAATACTAACCAAAGAACAATCAAATACCATCTAAAGCCTATAGGACTGCATAAACAACAGCTAAAACCAAACAGATTATAAGACTAATAACCATATTGGCTATAAGCTTTGCAAATCTCTGAAACCTCCACACATAAACCATCCTTTACTGTGGTCTTTGAACAACTAATTAGAACTACTTCCTTCATAAATGCTGCTCAAAAGACTTGAGACTAAAGTATAAAATTACTAAGCAGATCTAACACCTTCTGGACTCAAGTCACCATAGCATCTTGAACAGCAAGCAAGACCCTTCTTTACACTTGTTATATATGATATTATTTTTTTAAATGATGTATCAATCGTCTTAGTTTGAACGGATCTTATTACAATGGATAAATTTTGGATATACATATCAAGAAATATACTTGAATATATGAAAAGTTTGTATAATTTTTTGGACTTTTCAGGGAGTTTCAAGAACGTTAAAATCGCAAAAAACATTAAATATAATTTTTGCTAAAAATAATTTTTCTTGTAGTGTAAGTTAGGAAGAGTGGATAAGTTTTAGTTTTAGTTGTTAATATGTTTTTAAGATACTTATTTTCTCTTTGTTTTAAAGAATCAATTATGAAAACTTCCAACTTCCAACTTTATTTTAACTTTATTTTAATATCTTGTGTAATGAAGAATTAACAAGTTTATTAAAGAAGTTTGTTAATATGGGCATTGATTGACTATGGTTGTCGAAAAATCGTCATCATTCTCAGTCGTTAATAGCTTATTGTGCACTAGTGTCACTGATTTCTCGTAAGATGAAAGGAGAGAGGCTAGTAGAATTATCACTTCATCTTCATCATCTACGTGTTCTGAAGCTCCATTAAAATTTACATAAGTTTATGAAGATGAATTTTTAATGACATACCTTCTTCATACACAAGCAAAACAACCTCTTTTTCAATAGATAAACCACACTAAATAAATAACATTCTTTTCTTATTTTTTCTTATTTTGCACTAGAATTTGTTTGAAATGAACTTTGTCATGAACAACTTTTTTAGCTTCGGCCACAATGGCATTAAAATATTCTCTTCACAACCTCATAAAGCATATTCTCTAACAAATATAAAAGAATCATCAAAAGTTTCTTTTCCTAACTACTTTAGAGCACGTCTTGCGTACACCCCTTGCTATTTGAGCAAATCTCTAAATTTGATTCTCTAATTATTAAAATTGTTCTTTCCATTAAATTTCTCAATCTTAAATTTTAAAATTAACATTCATCTTTCTTTCAAGAACTGATTATTAACTGTAGATATAGATCAAAATTGGCTTTGATACCATTTTGTTGTAGTGCCAAATTAAGTCCAAAAACAATTAAAGAAGCAGTGAATTAATACTTATTGTCACATATATTAATAATAGAGTTCGTATAAGTATCATTGTTGTACTTTATGTTCAACAAGGATCAACCACCCTTACAAGACTACAACAAGATATTACAAAGTTAGTTACGGTTAGAAGTACTTCAAGACATCCAAACTAACTTAACAGAATAAGCTATTAAATGTCGTCTAAGACTAGAAGACCCTGTCGTAAAAATAAATTTATTACAATATCCAACCCTTAAAATTAGAGGAAGTGTGATCAATGTAATTAAGCATGACTTAATGGGATGTTAGTGTAATTTCTTTCTAAAATTAATAATATTATTAATATCATTAATATATTAATAATGATATATAGTTAATATCATTAATATTATTAATATATTTATATTCTTATTAATAATGTAATTAATATTATTAACATTGTCAATATTGTTAATATTATTAATATTATATGAATATTCACCAACTTCATCTTCATCAACTGTGAAGAAGACCAAACAAAACTGCAGAGAACGAAAGTGTAAGTGGTGAGCATAAACAACAATTTTTAGGTAAAATCGCCATCTATATCTCCACTAGTTGCAATATACAATGGTTTTTCTAAAATGGTTGTGTATGTTACACTGATAGACTACGATTCTTAGGTAAAATCACCGTCTATATCTCCAGTAAATGGAATATACGACAATTTTAAAAAGAACTGCCATATATACTTTCGTTTTAATTTAAAAAAGATCACCACGTTTTGATGGACAATATTTGACACTTAAAACCAGTGAATATAGACTGTCGTAAATAGATTTTTCTGCACTAGTAAAATCTCCTTATTTAAACATAACATTTAAAAGATAAAACAAATAAACTCACTTGAAATTCTTATTTGAGAATGATTTAGAAATTGTGAATTTTTTTAACTAAACACAAGGTAAAGGAATTTCTTGAATCAACCCTTTAAACGACTGTTAAACAACAATGCTTAACAAAATTAAACAAAGATTCGAGCTTTAAACTGTCAATATTTGGATGTATTTTAGAATGGAATCGTTTTTTGTCTTTTGTCTGTTCAATTACAAAGTAACCACTTAAAAAAAAGCATTCTCACACACAAACAAACATGTAAAGGAAAGTAATTAAATATATGATAATATCCCAGAAGTGATTTTGTTATTACATTATAAGCTGTAGTAGTGTAAACATATAAATGAGAGTAATAAGTAAACATAGGACAGTATCTAAGAAGTGATTTTCTTATTACATTACAAGCTTTTAGTATGTTTTATTTTCACATTTTCACTTTATGGAGAATGATATGAGCACCATACTGTGGTTGAAGAGTGATTAACATAGCTGGAGCATGAGCATATGCTGGAGAAAGTTCAAATGAGAAATGCTGTAAAATCATTGACAAAGCCATCTTTGCTTCCAATAAGGAGAAGTTTTGTCCAATGCATATTCTAGGACCCCATCCAAAAGGGAAAAATGAAACTCTACCCTTTGTTGCTTTTAGAACTCCTTCAGAAAATCTCTCAGGATTGAACTGCTTAGCATCTTCACCCCAGAATTCACAGTTATGGTGAACCAAAACAGTTGGGAGGAAAATCTGCACTCCAGCAGGTAATATTATGTTTCCAAGTTTCAAATCTCTTTTAGCAAGTCGATTCATCCCAAGTGCTGGTGGGTATAATCTAAGAACCTCATTCAAAATCATAGTGACCTGATACAAAAAAGATTTGTAGTGAATATAGAGGACATATAATTTAGCATACGATATATAATACAGTACTTACAATCTTTAGGCGATTTAAACCATCAAAACTTGGCTTTTGATTGCCAAAGACTTGCAAGACTTCCTCCCTTGCACGTTCTTGCCAATCAGGGTACCTACTCAGTAACACCATTGTCCAAACCAGCAAAACTGAAGTGGTTTCCTGCCCTGCAAAGTAGAATAGCTTGCATTCCTCGATTACATCTTCAAGACTCATTCCAACATTCTTATTGTCTCCCTTTGCATGTTCTTGAATTTCCTTGTGATTTGACTCCAAAAGTATGCCTAATAGGTCATCATTAATGGCTTCACCCTTCTTTAGTGCTTTCTCCCTCTTGTAAATCATATCCTTCAACGAAGCTTTTATATCTCTGTCAATTTCCTTCATTCTCCTATGGCTTTTAGTAGGTAAAAACCTACAAATATACATTGTTCCATCCCATTAAGTTTGTACATGAAGAGGATGGTTTTCCCTAACAGATAGAATTTTGCTATTGCAAGCTGTAAATTGAGGTAGAACATATCTTTGCCACACATTTGGTAGATGTTACTTGCTAGTAGTCTCAGTTTAACATTGAATGAACCTTTTCCCTATTGAATTTGCATTTAAGAGAAACCAAATATTTCCCTTCTAAATATTCGGTAAATTTGTTGTTCTATAAATTAAATTTCTCTGATTCCTATTATATTTTATTATTGCTAATCATTGTTTCATGCATTCCATATATATAGTAAGGGTAATTTAGTGAAAAAAACTCGTTTAATAGGCTTGAACTTGCTTTACTCATCAAATGAAACCAGCAAGTTACCTCCATCCAGGGATTTGAATTTTTAAGATAACTTGCAATGCAAGTTTAGCTTGCTCTCTTTGAAGTTGAAATATTCTTCTTCCTTCTTCAAAGCTACTTCCAAATGCTGATCGAGCGATAACATCACTAGTCATATTCTGAAGGAAAGGCCATGCATCTATTTCACATGATCCGTCGGAAGACAACATTCTTTCCCATTTGTTAACCAGATCATTGCAACTTTCGAAGAATAACGGTAACATGGCCTGTGGTGTAATAAGGAAATCACTCGGAGTTAGAATCACTTAACTCAAACTAACCATAAAAACATCCAGGCTTCAATATGCATGTTGCTTATAAACCAAATTTGTGTTGTTAAGAAAAGTATATGCTGCTTGCATGCAATATAGTTGCATAAAAATAGCATGCAGAATCTACTTGTGTATAAAAATAACCGTCAAAGAAAAGGACTTTTCTTTTTCTTTCTATGAATTGTGTATATAAATTCAGGTACCCTTTTGTATCAATATTTTGTTTATGCTTACAAAATATGTTGCTTGCCAAATCTATGCTGCATTTCTAGGGAGAGTACATTTTTCCTTGTTAAAGGAGAAGAAAACAAACACATACACGTACAAACGCAATTCCTTAGTTTTTTTCTGATATGTTTTAAAGCATAACACAAATCCATATCTAGCAAATGCAAGCAACTGACCTTTAATTTTTCTAAATTGAAAGCAGGGTTGATTAACCTTCTGTGCTTGCTCCACTTTTCTCCTTCATAGTCTGCAAGGCCAGTTGCTAGTAACTTGAGAAGTGGATTTATATCAGGCTTTGGGAAGTCATAGATCTTGTTAAATATATCTTTGATTTGCTCTGGATCTAAGATAGTCACCCTTGGCGTTGGTCCTAACCAGATAAAAGAATTCTTACCTGCATACCATCGGCAATTTATAAGGTTCAAACAGTTACACTAAGGATAAAAAATAAAAGGAAAAAAAATCAGGAATTAAAGAGGACATGCAACTTTATATGTGGACAGTTCTAATTTGAGATGAATCACAAACCATGGGAACCTTTTGATACACAATGAATGCACTCCTTAAGTGGATTAAGAGGGAAAATAAGCTTAATAACATCATATATTTACCCATACATTTCATTAAATTTTATAGGAAATATTATCTCATAGCATAATATCTATCACCATATATATTAGTTAAGATTTAATCATTTATCGTCCCAATTTCACCAAAATCTGTTATGTTATGCCCATACTGGAGTTGCTTCTAGTGGATTTTGATTCAGCTACATCAGCCAGTGTTCTGTACACATTCACCTTAAGTGAGCACATGCTCAGTTCTTCTGATGTACATGTTTGGTGCTTGTAAAGAGATGTCTTAACCGAATTTGGAAAAGTTTTGTCCCTTTTTGAGCAGCAATCAGGAGTGTCTCTTATGTTCTCTGATTTGGGGCTAGGACATAATGGAAACAATATATTTCTTCTTCAAATTTGTGATGGCATGGACCTTTAACTTCTTCTCTTCCCTTGATTTGTTTTAGGCATGTTTTTCACTGCTTCTGTAATTTGATCATTCATATATTGAAGTTTTCATTGAGAATGCAATTAGTGGCATAAGGAATGAACTTATCCATACCCACCATCAAATAGAGATTTGACCTTGTTTTTCTGAACTTTCCCCTGTTTTGTGAGAATTTTCTCAAGTTGTTGGACAATATTTTTCAAAAAAATGACCTCATTTTTACTTTCTCAGATTAATTGGAAGTTGTAAAGGATAGTGAGTGTAAACTAAGTCCAAATCAGTGTAAAACAAATTTATAAAGAAAGTTTGCACCTACTGTGAAATATCTTTATATAAAGTGGATATGAGACAACACACTTTGTGGACCATAATGGATGAATAAGTCACTTCTCACCTAATAAATTATTTTTATAAAATTAAGTTAAATTTAAAGTTAACTTCTTAATATCTACTCTTAATATATTTTAACTTTTTAACATATTTTAAAATATGTAACAAAAGTTAATATATTTTAAGATCTCTAACAAAATTTAAAGGTGTCACTTCAATGAAGTGAACTAATGAACACACCATATGCAACTCCTCAACGATGTTATAACATAAACCAAAGAAACACAACACAGTGTATAAGGGACCATAAAACACAGTCACTATATGTAGAACATTGAAAAAGAAAAGGGGTGCATGAGCACGAATTATCAAAATAGAAAAGTATTTGAAGAAAGTAAAAAGATGAAAATTGCAAAAAAGAATAGAATCATAAATAACAAACATACCATGTGACTTGACACTATGATTGATATAGGAAGAGACACGTGGAACTATGTCATCAGAGAGATCCATAGGTTTGGACAAGGCTTCCTTTCTCATCTTGAGAAACTCCTTGCTGTCTCCAACCAAAAGCTTGTATGGATTGCCTTGAAAGCCTTGCTCTCTTAGAAGCTTCTCAAGTCTCTTTGGATTGAACCATAACCAGTTCAGAATCTTCCATGCCCATATCAGAAGAAGTATCACTATGAGAGTCAGAGTTGTGGTCCATGCCGCTTCCATTTCTGTCTTGCTTTCTGGGTAAGGCAATGAGAACAGAGAAAGATGATAAGAGATGAAGAAGAAAAACCAGGATTTTTCACAAAGGTCAAGAGGCAAAAAATGTGCTGTCCTACACTACTCTCTAAGTTATCAACTTCAACTTCTCTTTGCTTTTGTATTTTTCTATTTATTCAAACACGAGAGTAACGATGTTTCTTATGTTTCCATTGTAATCTTTAACTTTAATTATTGCATTAAATGTACAAAATCAATTTCATCTTCTAAAATTTAAAGTATTTAATGTGATTTTAATTTTTTTTTTTTGTAAATTTAATTTGATATCAGTATTTTTTAGAAAATTCAATGCAGTCTCAACTTTTTTGAGACAATTCAATAGGACATTTTAATAGAAGAAACTACGTATTGTTTTATTAAAAAGATTTAAGATCATGTTGAACTTTTTTAAAACATTTTTTTTAATAGGATAATTTAATAAAAGAAACCATTTTTAAAATATTTGAGATCTTGAACTTTTTAAAAACTTTAAGACTAATTGTTGATATAGAGATAAAAAGGTAATTAAGTTTAACTTTATTTTAAGATTAAAAAATACTAAGAAATTCAAAATTTGTTGTAGTTTTTGTTGAGAGGAGTTATGTTGGTGTGAATTTATCTAGAAGAGTATAAAGTATTTTATATTTTTATTTAATTATAAATTATTATTTTGTTTTATTATATATTAACAAAAGCACATGTGCTTATTATATTAAAACATATATAATTTTATTATTTTTATAATTTTAATATTTTTATAAATAATTAAGGAAAAATAATACAGTTTATATATATATATATATAATTTTATAAAAATAACATTCAAAATTATATAACTATTACTTATTTTAAAATAAATTAAATTATTAATTATTTATTTTATGAAATAAATAAATAAATAAATTTTTACTTATTAGAGAGGAAAATTATTAACCTTTTTATTCTAATCACTTTATTTATTATAAGTAATTATTTTTTAAAAAATTATTTTTTTAATAATATTATAGATTCAAAATTTACCCTAAAAATTATTAAATAAATTAAAATAAATTTTCATGAGTTTATTCATTTTCTTACTGATAATGATAAGATATTATGATAAGATACTTAACATTTTATAATATTTTCAAAAAATAAATTTAAAATATTTTTAATTGATTAATAGTATAAAATCTTAATGAAAAAAGATCAGGACCATACGTGTATTTTCAACTAAAGAAATAATTTGTGTCACAGGAAATCTGACAATGTAGAAATAAGTACATTTGAAAATGAAAACTATCATCTATCTTTCATTGTTTGCATACGTCCATTTAAATTAATGAATAAGGACAAACAAATCCCCCCAACCTAGAATCTTCTTCACAAACAAAGTAATTGAATTCCAAAAAATATAAGAGTTCATTCCTCCCCAGAATTCTTAGAAATCAAATCTATAGTTTAATATCAGAACAACTTCATGGAAAGAGCACAAGATAATTCAACAAAAAATTATGATGTTTCCTATCAATTCAAACCAAGACAGGATAAGAATGTATTCAATTTTCAAGGTAAACAATTGTTACTCTTCACTGAGAATCAAACTAAGGAATTTCTCTCTTCATTTCTCACTGGTGAGTGTTTTCCCTCTCTTTTCACTGATTTTCAAGCTAATTTAAGGTTGCCCTTCATTTCCAGTTGATTACAAACACTTTCACAAACATAGATCTTGAGGTCTTTTTCAGGTTGTAATGAGGCTGGGTTACAAAGAAAATTTGGTTTTTCCAGGATAACAAAATGCACACTTAACAAAAGATTAACATATTTGCAATTCAACTTCTAATTGTGTTATCCATTATCCCTTCCATAAGATTCACCCATATTGCTTCTTTTTCTATTTTTGTAATCCCCTTTGCTTTTCTTTTTCTTTTTTTTTTCTTTTTTTTAGAAAAGAGAATGATTTTTTTTTTTCTTTTTCTTTTTCTTTCATTCTCAAAATCCCAACAGCCACACCAAACCCAATTCTTTTAATTATAGAAATTTGAATTGCACCTATGCTCTCCTTTTGTTAGCATACCACAAGGTAGGACAATATATGTATATCAGAAGCTAGGGTGCAATAAAATAATTTTGGCTCAAAATAGGGTTATTTTTCTGCACATTTCATCATATATTGCAAAGATTAGCTGTTTGGCTTTGAATTTTCTCACCTCCAACTTTATTAAACATGCCTCAATCATCTCCATATTTGATTTTGTGATGTAAATTGACTAGAAAATTAGGCAACCTCAATTAACTCTTCACTAGTGAAAGTCTCTCAAACTGTTTAAAGGTTTCGCACTCTCACTTGGTTGGCTAATTTCAATTCCTCATTTGTTCTCAGACATTGCTTTCAACTATTTACCTTGTTCCAACTTTTACACATTAATATCCTTTCTCAATTTGAGTGATGGTTCCAGCCACAAATTCTTTTTCAAATTAAGTCCCCGATCAATCCATTTAGTTGTTCTAATTTAAAACTATTTTTTGCTTTCTTTTTTCCAAAAAAATCATACCATCATCTATCTATATACAAGATTTCACTTCACAAAATATGCAAACATCAACCATTATACTAACTTAAGCTTGTCATCAACAAAATTTAAAGTAAGAAATATTAAACCAAACTGCTAAATCAACTTACTAAATTAAACTACTTAAACTAAATTAATACTGAAATTAAAGTTAAAAAAAAAGAAGAAGATAAAACCAGTTTTCTAATCATTCAGCATGAGAAGTATCAATATCCTCTTATGACTTTGTTCCGTTCTGTGCCAACATCATCATTCTGAACTTGGTTTGGATCTTCATCTTTTGTTGCTCCAGATGGTCCAGCTCTCATTTCAGATTCACCTCCAAACGCTCCTGCTGATGGAAACCATCCAGCCACATACATCCACATAATGATGATGAAGAAGAAGCATTGGATTTGAGGACAAATCCTTTTCAAGAGGGAGGGGATGATGGAAGAGGCCCAAGCCCAAGCCCAAATACAAGTTCAAGCTTCAGCTCAAGCCCAACAAATAGAAGATATGGGCCAACTAAGCATCATTGGATGTCTATTTTTGTAATTACTTTTGAGTATTTTTAGTAGAACATAAAGGGAGGTGTAGATATAGATATAAGAGGTGCAAATGTATAAAGCTAAGTCACACCTTCCATGTGACATAAAAAGAAGGTGTAGGTGTAGATTTAGGAGGTGGCAAAAAAAGATACCAAGTCACACTTCCCTTGTGACTAGAAATTGGCTCCAAATTCAAATGCTTCTCATTTGAATCTCCCTCCACTTTCTTTTGAATTTCCAGCCCTCTAAACACTATAAATAAGAGGGCTTGGCTCATGTATTTGTAAGATTGAATAGAGTATTGTTATGCTGCCCATTTAGTGCCATACATTATTCCTTGCCTAGCTTCTAGGTTTTGATCTTCATTTCACCACCTTCAAAGGGGCTGGCCGAACCTCCCCATTTCCACACTCTTCATGCACCTTCAAGGTCACCACACCTCCTAGGAGGACTTTGTCCATCTCCTACATTAAGCTTCCGCACCATCTTCACCAAACATCTAAGAAGAGCTCATAGGAAATGCCATCATTTGGTATCATGAGCTATGGTTCTTCAAAGATGAGTATCTCTTTGCAATTTTCTTTTTGACTTCTTCTTAAATCCGTGTTGTTCTTCATCTTCCATATTGTCTTGCTGTTTTTTAATTTTTGTTTTGATTTGGTGTGCTGTTTGGAAATTCCAATCGGTGCATCTTGTTCAATTGTTCTTGAGCAATCTTTGTGCAATTTTTGGTAGGATTCCATATAGTTTGTGTTGCTGTTTTATTTTAGGTATTTGAGTCCTTATTTCAATTTTATTTGGTTCATTTTGTGTTCATTTGAGTCTTTTAATTTATGAATCTATATGTGTTTTGTCTAAGTCATGTTCTTCCAAAAATGTCATCAAATCATAGTAGTACTTTGTTTGGCTTAATTGTTTCTTGTTTTTGGTATAAATGCTTGATCTGAATCTGCTATGTTTTTTATCCTTTGGTGCTTTTTATTTTTACCGTGAGTTCATATTTGTGTTTAGATCTACACAAATTCCATTTCACCATTTCCATTGTGTTTTTCTTTTAGTATATCTTGCTGTTTTTTTTCCAGATTTACAGAATCCCCTGTTTTGCATAACTCTGTGCTGGCTGTTTTGCTTAAGAAAATTATTTTCCCACATGAGAAAATTCTGAGCCTCTGGATTTTGCAAGATTGAGGTGTTATAGAAAAGACAAAAAAAAGAATCAGTTCAAAAAAACAAATAGAAAAAAATGATAAATATTATAAAAACAGTGTGCAATCCTGACGTTACAACTAGCGTAACTGAGCACTGATTTTAGAAAATTTATTCAAAAAAAAGGTGCATGTTTTTGGAGTGAAACCAACGCCATAATTTTTTTAAGATCTTAATCTGTTTGCATATAAATTTTCAGAAGCAAATATTAAAAGGCCAGCTCAGCATAAATCAGTGAAAATCACGCTCTCTGGACCACAACAATTATTTCAGTGGTGCTGTTTTTGATTTTTAAATCAAATCTAGTGCTATTCTATAAGTTCCATTTTGTGTGCATCCTTTCTTTGAGTACCTTTTTATTTGCTTGTCTAATTTCTTTGGAACTCATTCTAGTTGTCACATTTAATTCCATTTGTGTGGTACTGTTTTTCAAATTAATTTGTTTCTTGCTTTAATTCTTTGACCTCTAAGTTTGGTGTTGGATTAATTATCAATTGGTGCTTGTTGAGTGGAAATTGACTTGAGAGGAGTCTAGCTTTGCTTGACAGGTGCTGGATTGAAGATTTCAATTACCTAATTCCAAGAGGGACAAAGGCAAGGGCAGAAACAAACACTTCTTAAACACACCACATCCATTGGAAGGCCCAACAAAGAAGAGACAACAAAAGAAGTGCAAATAGAAAAATCTACAAAAGGGAGTTTAATCTAATTTTATTTGCAACTTAACTCTTGTTAATTACTTGTTTAATTACGCAATTAGATGGTGAGTGTGTCTTCAAGGGCTCCAAGTGTCCAAGAAGCCTCACCTAGGGCGACTAGTTTAGAACTATCTAGCTTAGTTTTGCTAATTGCTTTAATTGCATCTTTTTGTCTTTAATTGGCTACGCTTATTAATTGTTTTTGTCTTGTTTAAGCTTTGTTAATTTTTGCTTGGGTTGTTAGAAAGCTTGCATTGTTTCTTGCATTAAAAATTTGATTTCTACATCCTTATTGTGTTTTAAGTGATTTACCTAAAGAAATATTTGTGTGAAGATATTGAGGGATAGTTTTTGGCTAAGGCAAAGACTTGGTATTTAAGTAGTCCATTGTGACTCACATCTCTTACCTGGAAAACTACCTTCATTAACTTTCCTCATCTTTCTTAAAGTAAAACATTTCTATACACAAAGCTTTAGTCATGTCTTCCCACTCCTCTAAATCTATTGGAAGTGATATGAAGTCCTTAAAATCTCTTTTAAAACAAATTTCCAAGGACGTTCAATTAATTTCAAATAGACAATTGGATAATGAGGCCAAAATTAACGAATTGGCTAAAGCAAAGGATGAGAAGTCTCACATTTCAAAACAATTACCTTCTCATGCATCTATCTCTAAAGATCATGATTCTCTTGGGGAGGGAAGCCTTAGAATGAATGATCAAGCACCCCCTAGAAGACATAGACGAGATAGAAGAGAACAAGAAAACCCAAGAGAGGATAGGGTAGACCAACCCCATTTCCATGGAAAAGAAAATATAGACGCTTGCCTAGATTGGGAAATGAGGGTAGAAAAATTGTTTGCTTCCCATAAAGTAAGAAAAGAAAGAAAGATACAAAAGAAAAGAGAGGAAGACGAAGGGAAAGCTAAAGAAAAAGAAATAGGAAAGCCAAGTGAGGGGTTGTGTGAATCTAAGAATGAGGAATATCTTATAACACCCCTTACAAGCATAGTCAAAATAGAAAAGCATGAACAAACCCTTGAGAAACAAAAGGTGTGGGAGAAGAGTGTTCCTTCCCACAAGGTCATTCAACAAGACAAAAGATTTAAAAATAACTTTGAAAATATGTGTCTTGTTGAACAACCTAGCCTTTCCTTTTGTAAAGGAACACTTGCAAGCATAATAAAAAAAGAAGAGTCTTTAAAAGAAGCTTGCATAGATAAAGATGAAGTGGATTATTTCTCATATGTCTTAGGATATCACCAAGTGAATGTCAAGTTATCTATAAGCATCTACAAAAACAATTTTTTTATGTGAAGTAGTGCCTAAAGAAACTTGTCATGTCTTATTGAGCCAACCATTGCAAAGTGTACAAATTCTCATAAACAATGGTTGTAACAACGAGACTACCTTTACACATAAGAGAAAAAGTCTTCATGAAGGAGAACTCATGGGTCAAACTAGAGTTGATAAAACTCTAGAGCTTTTAAAAGGAAAACTTTTGTCACCCAAGAGAAAAGAGGTTCAAAGACATTACCTTAGGTACAATTGTTGTTTTAAAACTACACCTAAGGCAATGTCTCAAGAGCTCTATACTCCTTCACCTTTTGCAAATGATCCTTGGGAAGACACAAGCCTAAATTTCATATTAGAGCTTCCTTGGACCACAAAAGGTATTGATTCCATTTTTGTGGATAAGCGCTTCTCTAAAGAAGTAATGAGACTTCATAGTTTACCTCTAAGCATAGTATTGAAAAGAGCTCAAAACTTTGAAAACCATTTTTTGAGGATACTTTTAGAAAAACTTGGAACTAAGTTGTACTCTTCAAATTCTTATCATCCTCAAAAGAATGGTCAAACTGAAATTAAAAACATAGCTCTTTCTACTATCCCTAGAGTAATCATGAAGTGCACACACAACTCTAGAGATGAGCATGCATACAATGGAGTAGTCCACAAGATTACTAATATTTCTACATTTGAAATTGTATGTGGACTTAATTCTCTTTCTCCTTTTAAGTTGTTACCATTTCCTAAAGGAACTATGCCTAAGGAAAAAGTAACTGTTATTCGAAATTTTACAAAACATAAGAGGATTAGAGGACACATACAACCATCAAAAGGGAAATATTGTGAAAAGTTGCCAAAAACAAAAGAAAAACAAAAATGGTAACTTCATACAATCAAGTTTTCTCCAATTGCTCACACTAACTCTTTTGCTTTGTTTCAAGATTCCCATAGATGGACATTTGATCCTGGAGGACGAGCCTAGTTTTCAAAATAAGAATAAGGCTGTTGTTCGAGATCAAACTTGTAGATCTGAGGACAGATCCTCTCAAGAAGGAGGGGATGATGGAAACCATCCAGCCACATACATCCACATAATGATGATGAAGAAGAAGCATTGGATTTGAGGACAAATCCTTTTCAAGAGGGAGGGGATGATGGAAGAGGGTCAAGCCCATGATAGAAAAAGCCCAAGCCCAAGCCCAAATACAAGTTCAAGCTTAAGCTCAAGCCCAACAAATAGAAGATATGGGCCAACTAAGCATCATTGGATGTCTATTTTTGTAATTACTTTTGAGTATTTTTAGTAGAACATAAAGGGAGGTGTAGATATAGATATAAGAGGTGCAAATGTATAAAGCTAAGTCACACCTTCCATGTGACATAAAAAGAAGGTGTAGGTGTAGATTTAGGAGGTGGCAAAAAAAGATACCAAGTCACACTTCCCTTGTGACTAGAAATTGGCTCCAAATTCAAATGCTTCTCATTTGAATCTCCCTCCACTTTCTTTTGAATTTCTAGCCCTCTAAACACTATAAATAAGAGGGCTTGGCTCATGTATTTGTAAGATTGAATAGAGTATTGTTATGCTGCCCATTTAGTGCCATACATTATTCCTTGCCTAGCTTCTAGGTTTTGATCTTCATTTCACAACCTTCATAGGGGCTGACCGAACCTCCCCATTTCCACACTCTTCATGCACCTTCAAGGTCACCACACCTCCTAGGAGGACCTTGTCCATCTCCTACATTAAGCTTCCGCACCATCTTCACCAAACATCCAAGAAGAGCTCATAGGAAATGCCATCACCTGCTTCCCCTAAAAAATTGTGCCTTCCTTTCTTCAAATGAAGGTCCAACTTTTCAGCTCTTCATATCTTTGTTTCCTGTCTTCTGTTGGCTCAATATTTCTTGGTGGGCTAGGTGACTCAACTCTAGCTCTTTTGGCTTTGTTAGACCGTGTTGGGTTAATAGTTGGTGAAGTTTTGGTACAACCCATCTTCCTGCACATATAAAAATAACATTTCTCAAAATCAAAGCATTTTATTTGATTGGCATTTCAACAAACACTTGATATGCAATGGATAAAATAAAATTGAATGAGTACTTTTTGTTTTGGTATTTTATCCATGGAAACCATACTTAACTTTGATTATCCTATTCCACAATCCTATTCAACATCAAGACATTGAAATTTCAAAAAGATTGAATCTTTAAAAAACATCGAAACTATAAAATGGAACCAGCAGAAACATGCATGTCTGGACTGTGAAATGGAACCAGCAGAAATCCCAACAGCCAGATTGAATGAAAATGATTAAGGAGAAGAGTAATTACTTACCTTGACCATTGGAATGTAGATGAAATGTTTGTTTGAGAATGGTTATGTAGATGGAAGCTTTGAGATTTTTTTTAGAACAGAGGGCGCTTCTGAAACTGTATTAGGGTGCAGGTTTTTTAAAATGCGATTTTTATAAAATGCTGCAGATTTTTTTTTTTTTTATAAAACCCACTAGCTTAGGCTAGATTTTCTTAGCTCAGGCTAAAATTTGGCAGAGAGCAACAAAGTTTTCTAGCTCAAGCTAGCTCGTTTTAGCTTAAGCTAAAATTTGGCAGAGAGCAACAAAGTTTTCTAGCTCAAGCTAGCTCTTTTTAGCTTAAGCTAAATTTTGACAGAAAGCAACAGAGTTTTCTAGCTCAAGCTAGCTCGTTTTAGCTTAAGCTAAATTTTGGCAGAGAGCAACAGAGTTTTCTAGCTCAAGCTAGCTCTTTTTAGCTCAGGCGAAAGTTGCAGAACAAAATTTTTTCTTCTTTTTCTGCATATCTAGCTTAGGCTCAAAGTTCTAACTTAAGCTAAAATTAGTCTGCAATGAAATTTTCTTGAAAATTTTCATTTTGTCTTTGCCAAAAGTTTCAAACCTTTCTAAGCTTTCTTCCATCCATTCATTTCACCAAACATTTCAAACCTACATGACCATTTCACATATCAAATTGGTTTTAAAAACATCAAATGTTAAAACATACTACTAAATCAAAACAAAACTAAAGACACATTTCAAAACAAAACACTGGGTTGCCTCCCAGCAAGCGCTCGTTTAACGTCATATAGCTTGACGCCTGATTTACTTAAGGATCATTGAAGTGGATCATAGTGGTGTGCCTTTCAACTTCACCACCAAAATAATGCTTCAATCTTTGTCCATTAACCACCCAACTTCTTTTTGAGACAGGATCTTCCAATTCCACTGCTCCATATGGTTTTACTTGTTTGACTTGGAATGGTCCTGACCATTTTGATTTGAGTTTTCCAGGGAAAAGCCTCAACCTGGAATTAAATAACAACACCAATTGACCTGGTTCAAAAGTTCTTTTCAAAAATTTTCTGTCATGATAAAATTTGACTCGATCTTTATAAAGTTTTGAAGATTGGTAAGCATTGAATCTCATTTCATCAAGTTCATGAAGTTGCACTTTTCTCTTCACTCCAGCAACTTTAGGATCAAAGTTTAGAAACTTGATTGCCCAGTATGCTTTGTGTTCCAGTTCTACCGGAAGATGACATGCTTTACCATAAATCAATTGGAATGGAGACAGAGATGTAGGTGTCTTAAATGCTGTTCTATAAGCTCACAGAGCTTCCTCAAGCTTGTTAGACCAATCCTTTCTAGAAAAAGATACTGTTTTTTCCAAAATCTTCTTAATTTCCCTGTTAGAAACCTCTGCCTGACCATTAGTTTGAGGATGGTAGGTTGTTGCTACTTTATGTCTAACTCCATAATGTTCTAAAACCTTTTGAAGTTGAGCATTACAAAAATGTGAACCTCCATCACTTATCAAAACTCTAGGAGTACCAAACCTGGTGAAAATATTTCTCTTGAGAATTTTGATTACAGTTTTGGCATCAGCTTTCTGAGTTGCAGCTGCTTCCACCCATCTAGAGACATACTCAACTGCTAGTAAGATACATTCATTTGAGAATGATGATGGCAGTGGTCCTATTAAATCAATTCCCCAACAATCAAATATTTCAATTTCTTGAATGTTCTGCAATGGCATTTCATGCCTTCTTGTAATAGCTTCAGTTCTTTGACAACTATCACACTTATGAACATGTTCATGTGCATCTTTGAACAGAGTTGGCCAATAAAATCCAGATTGTAACACTTTAGCTGCTGCCCTTTGTCCATTGAAATGACCTCCATATGGTGAATTGTGACAATGCCATAGAATATTTTTAGCTTCATTTCTTGTAACACATCGCCTTATCAAATTATTTGCACCAATTTTGAATAGATAAGGATCATCCCATACATAGTGATTAGCATCTTTGAAAAACTTTTTCTTTTGGTGTCATCCAAAATCTTCAGGAACTACCCCTGCAGCTTTAAAATTTGCCAAACCTGCAAACCATGGCCTTTCTTGAATTGCAAGGAGTTTTTCATCAGGAAACTCATCTATCACTTCTGATTCAAGTGCAGTTACTTCCTCATTTGCAAGTCTTGATAAGTGATCTGCCACATTGTTTTCACTGCCCTTTTTATCCTTTATTTCTAAATCAAATTCATGCAGCAGAAGAATCCATCTTATTAGTCTTGGCTTGGAATCTGATTTTGTCAACAAGTACCTAATTGCAGCATGGTCAGTAAAAACAATCACTTTAGAACCAATAAGGTAAGATCTAAATTTTTCAAGTGCATACACTATAGCAAGCAATTATTTTTCAGTAGTTGTATAATTATTTTGAGCATCATTTAAGACTTTACTTGCATAGTGTATCACATGAAAAATTTTCTCTTTTCTTTGCCCTAATAATGCTCCTACTGCATAATCACTAGCATCACACATCAGTTCAAAATGATAAAGCCAATTAGGTGAAGTGATTATGGGTCCAAAAATGAGTTTTTCTTTTAAATTCTTAAAAACAATTAAACAGTTTTCATCAAAATTAAATGGAGTATCCTTATTCAGTAAATTGCAGAGAGTGTTGAACCAAATGGTGTTCAATGTTTTGAAGAATCCAAATCCTTTGAAGGATGATGAAGCCTCTGTTTTGCTTGATGCTGTTGTGCTGGTTTTAGCTTTGTTCTGGGGTAGTACAATGTTGTAATCAACCCTTAGATTAAATCTCAAAGCAATTAACATCTCATTTTTATGAAAGCAAAATGTTTTTCAAACTAAGTTGAAACAACCGATTGTTTTGTCGAAACAACCGATTGTTTACACTTAGATGTTTTGAGAAAGTTTGAAAACTGTTTTTGAATGGTGTATTTTGTTAAGTAACAAAAAAACCGATTGATTCGAGGAAACAATCGATTGTTTGTTTTAAAACCATAACAGAAAAACTGTTTTCTTTGACTGAGCTTTAAATGCTTTAACTGAATACGCTCCAGTCATTAAATGCTTTGACCAATCAACTTTAAATGCAATTAAGAGTTTGTTAAGATTTGATAACAAACTATATTCTTAGATATATTCTGAAAAACTGTTTTAATGTTTTAAGAATCTTGAAACATAGTTTTTAATCTAAGAGTTTTTCAAAAAGTTCTGAGATTGCTAAGAGTTGAGAGATTGATCAAGGTGCTGAATAGGATTTTACTTGTATTGATTTCAAATATTCATCTGTAACAAGTGTAATCTTTGTAAACTGCTGAACAATTTGTTTGTGTGTGTTGCTGAGATTGGTTGTGTTTTCTTGAGGTGTTCAAGATCAGCAATCTTAGTGTTGACCAAGGAGAGTGTGTGTCTTGAGGTGTTCAAGGTCATTCTCTTGGTTGTGGTGTAAGTGATGAAGTGGTGATTGCTTAGTGGATATCCTCAGGGTTTCTGAGAAGATTGGATGTAGCTCTGGATTGGAGTGAACCAGTATAAACAACTGTGTACAATTTCTCTATCCCTATCTCTTTAATTCAGTTTTGTTATTTTTGGAACTGGTATAAACAACCGATTGTTTCGCTAAAACAACCGATTGTTTTTCCAGCTTTGTGCTTTTGCTGTTTGTTTTGGAAAAACTGAATTCCTAATCAAGGTTCTTTCAAAGTATTTTCATTCTAAGGTTAAAAGTCTGCGAAAATCTTTCTTAAACAATTCACCCCCATCTCGTTTAAGGCCATATATTCTAACAATTGGCATCAAGAGCTTGGTTCTTGAAAGTTATTCAAGTTGATCTAAATTTTTTTTTCTATGGCTGGAAAACAATCTTTTGAGGAGGGTGCTTCAATCTACAAACCACCTTTATTCTGTGGATAGAATTACAAATTTTGGGAAGCAAGAATGAAAATCTTTATTGAATCTATTGATCAAAGAATTTGGGACTCAATTGAGAATGGTCCTTACATTCCAAAATTAAAAAAGGAAAATGCTTTCTTTACAAAACCTTTGTCCAAATGGACAGATGATGAATGTAAGATGGCTCAGCTTGATAAGTCTGCTCAAAACATTATAGCATCCGCACTAGAAACTAATGAATATTTTCAGAATATCAAACTGCAAAACTGCTAAGGAAATGTGGGAGACACTCAAGGCTGCTCATGAACCAAAGGAAGCAATGACAAAGAGTCAAGCAAGAAGAAAGAAAAGGCAAAACAAGAAAAGCCTCAATCTTTGCTTAATGGCCAGAACGGAGGATGACTCATGTAGTGTAAGTTCATCAAACTCTTCAAACTCTGAAAATTATGGTCAATTGCTTCAAGCCTTTCAAGAAACTCATGAAGAAGCCAACCGATTGGCTCTCTTGAACAATCGATTGAAAGAAAAGAATAGCTGGCTTGAAAACATAGTAAAGGCACTGGAAGAGGATTTAGAAAATTCAAAAATGGATTTTGAAAACCTGGAAATCATTTACAAAAACTCCTCTTGCAAGTGTGATACTCTAGTTTGTGAAAATTGTGAAAATCTTGAAAAGAAGGTCCACTATCTTGTGAAAACAGTGGATAAGTTTTCTAAAGGCCAATCTAACTTTGAGAGTGTGCTAGCATCTCAAAATTGTGTTTTTGGAAAATCTGGATTGGGTTTTAATCCACAAAACAAGCAAGATAGATTTTCAAAATCTTTTTCGAAAATGCCCGAAAAACAATCGATTGGACCATCGAAACAATCGACTGTTACATGCTTCTATTGCATGAAAAGAGGTCATTTTGTGCGATTCTGTAAAATCAGAAAACATGCTGTTCCTAAAGGGCTTATGAAGTGGATTCCCAAGAAAAACAAAGCTTGTATTGATGAGTATAAACCAGATGGACCCATATTCATAAGGGGACCAAACCTATGTACTTGAAAATCTTTTTTCTAGGATTTCTTGGAGGAAAGAAAACAACTTTGGTACTTGGACAGTGGATGCTCCAAGCATATGACAGGGGACAAATCAAAGTTCCTGAGAATATCCTTCAAGCAAAAGGGTCATGTCACCTATGGAGACAACAACAAAGGAAGAATCCTTGGGAGAGGATCCATAGGAGATGAAAGCATCTTGGTTATTCATGATGTGCTCTTTGTTGAAGGCCTAAAGCACAATCTTCTGAGTATTAGCCAACTTTGTGACAAGGGGTATCAAGTGATGTTCAAGACAAACACATGTGAAATCTGTCTACCCAACACCAAAGAGGTAATGTTTGTAGGTAAGAGAGTTAATAATGTGTATCTTCTTGATATCTCTTCACCATGTTCAATTGGATGTCTTCTATCCAAGCAAGATGAATCTTGGCTTTGGCATAGAAGAATTGCTCATATTCACATGAATCATTTGAACAAGCTAATATCAAATGATCTTGTGATTGGGCTGCCAAAACTCAAGTTTGAAAGGGATCACATTTGTGAAGCTTGCCAAAAAGGGAAACAAGTGAAGAGTTCTTTTAAAACCAAAAATCTTGTCTCTTCATTGAGACCTCTTGAACTCCTTCACATGGTTCTCTTTGGACCCTCTAGAACTATGAGTCTTGGTGGAAATTATTATGCTCTTGTTATTGTTGATGATTTCTCTAGGTACACTTGGACTTTGTTCTTGGAATCAAAGAGTGGTGCCTTTGCTGCATTCAAAAAGCTAGCAAGAAGGCTTCAAAACACAAAGAACAGCAACATAGGTTCCATAAGAAGTGACCATGGAGGAGAATTCCAAAATGAGAAGTTTGCAAAGTTCTGTGAGAAGTTGGGGATCCTACACAATTTCTCTGCTCCAAGAACACCACAGCAAAATGGAGTTGTAGAGAGGAAGAACAGATCTCTTGAAGAGCTTGCAAGGACAATGCTTAGTGAATCATCACTTCATAAGTATTTTTGGGCAGATGCAGTGAGCACCTCTTGTTATGTGATGAATAGGGTGCTTATAAGGCCCATCTTGAAGAAAACTCCATATGAGCTGTTCAATGGAAGGAAGCCCAACATCAGTCACCTCAAAGTCTTTGGCTGTAGCTGCTTTGTTCTCAACAATGGAAAGGAAAGCTTGGGAAAGTTTGATTAAAAAGCTGACCTTGGCATTTTCATTGGCTATTCTCTCACAAGCCATGCTTATAGAGTCTACAACAAAAGGTTGATGATTGTAGAAGAATCAGTTCATGTAGTCTTTGATGAGGTAGATCGCAGAACCAGTGAGAACCCAAAGATCAGTGCTGAGGAAGACGAACAGAGCATCAGTTTGGAGAAGCTAGACATCTGTGCAGAAAAACAACCGGTTGATTCACAGAAACAACCGATTGAAATTCTGCAACAGAGTGAGCTGCCCAAAGAGTGGAGGATTCCTAGAGATCTGTCAGTGGATAACATCATAGGGCAAATAAAGGAAGGTGTCTCCACACGTAGCTCTATCTAAAACTACTGCAGGCACACAACTTTTGTCTCTCAAATTGAACCAAAGTAAATTGAAGAAGCTCTCAAGGATGAGAAGTGGGTTGAAGCTATGCATGAAGAGCTAAACCAATTTAAAAGAAATGAGGTATGGTTTGTTGTCCCTAAAACTAATGAAATGAATGTTATTGGTTCAAAATGGGTTTTCAGGAACAAGCTAGATGAGGATGGAGTGATCACTAGAAACAAGGCAAGGCTAGTTTCCAAAGGCTAGAATCAAGAAGAGGGCATAGACTATGGTGAAACCTTTGCTGCTGTGGCTAGATTGGAGGCTGTGAGGCTGCTGCTCGCTTTTGCATGTATGAGTGGTTTTAAACTCTTCCAAATGGATGTAAAGAGTGCCTTATTGAATGGCTACATCAATGAGGTAGTGTTTGTAGATCAACCACCGGGTTTTGAAGATCACAAGTATCCCAATCACGTCTTCAAGTTGAAGAAAGCTTTGTATGGTCTGAAACAAGCACCAAGGCAGTGGTATGAGAGGCTTAGCAACTTTCTGCTATCACATGGTTATGAAAGAGGAATGGTAGACAAGACTCTCTTCATCAAGAAGTCAAATGCAGAAATAATTCTTGTGCAACTCTATGTTGATGACATCATTTTTGTTGCTACTCAAGATAGGTTGTGTGAAGAGTTTGTGGCTGCAATGAAAGGTGAGTTTGAAATGTCTATGATGGGAGAACTATCTTTCTTTCTTGGATTGCAGGTTAAACAATCAAAGGATGGGATCTTCCTAAGTCAATCAAAGTATTGCAAGGAAATTCTCAAAAAGTTTGAAATGGAGAATTGCAAAGAGGCAAGCACTCCAATGCCATCAAGCTGCTACATGGATGCAGATGCTGCTGGAAAGAGTATAGATCAAACAAAATACAGAGGTTTGATTGGTTCATTGCTTTATCTAACAGTAAGTAGACCGGACATCATGTTTGCGGTGTGTCTATGTGCAAGATATCAAGCAAATCCTAAAGAGTCACACTTCAAAGCTGCAAAAAGGATTCTGAAATATCTCAAAGGAACATCATATGTAGGTCTATGGTATCCTTCTCATTCTCCAACACACTTGATTGGTTATTCAGATTCTGACTTTGCAGGTTGCAAGCTAGATAGAAAGAGCACAAGTGGCACTTGTCATCTTCTTGGCTCAAGTCTAATCTCATGGCATAGCAAGAAGCAAGCATGTGTTGCTCTTTCTACTGCTGAAGCAGAATATATAGCTGCTGTTCGCTGCTGTGCACAAATCCTATGGTTCAAACAACAACTTGCAGATTTTGGTTTACAAATCAGCAAGGTTCCCTTGATGTGTGATAACACAAGTGCAATAAACCTTACCAAAAATCAAATTCAGCACTCAAGGACCAAACATATTGAAATAAGACATCATTTCATCAGAGATCATGTGCAAAATGGGAACTGTGAAGTGAAGTTTGTGGAAACCAAACTACAACTAGCTGACATCTTCACAAAGCCTTTGCCAAAAGAGAGGTTTTTCTTCTAGAGAAATGAGTTAGGTATTCTTGATCTTAATAGTCTCGCTTAAATCTATTTTTGATACATGTTAAAGTCTATTTGTGAAGACAAATAAGGGGAGAATTATTGGTTCTTGTATATCTATGTCTGTTTTGCATAAAATCTTTAAATCTTTGAATATAAAATTGCTTTCTGCTACTGCTAATAGAAACAACCGATTGTTTCGTGTAAACAACCGATTGTTTATCATGTTTAAAAAGTTGTAATCTAACTTGCTGCTGTAAGAAGCCTTGGATAGTATGAATGCTTTCTCTGCAGGAACTGCTTCAGATTTAATCAGTACAACACAAGCACCAGTGATTTATCTTCATCAAATAGGGGGAGATTGTTGAACCAAGTGGTGTTCAATGTTTTGAAGAATCCAAATCTTTTGAAGGATGATGAAGCCTCTGCTTTGCTTGATGCTGCTGTGCTGGTTTTAGCTTTGTTCTGGGGTAGTTCAATGTTGTAATAAACCCTTAGATTAAATCTCAAAGCAATTAGCATCTCATTTTTATCAAAGCAAAATTTTTTCAAACTAAGTTGAAACAACCGATTGTTTACACTTAGATGTTTTGAGAAAGTTTGAAAACTGTTTTTGAATGGTGTATTTTGTTAAGTAACAAAACAACCGATTGGTTCGAGGAAACAATCGATTGTTTGTTTTAAAACCATAACAGAAAAACTGTTTTCTTTGACTGAGCTTTAAATGCTTTAACTGAATACGCTCCAGTCATTAAATGCTTTGACCAATCAACTTTAAATGCAATTAAGAGTTTGTTAAGATTTGATAACAAACTATATTCTTAGATATATTCTGAAAAACTGTTTTAATGTTTTAAGAATCTTGAAACATAGTTTTTTAATCTAAGAGTTTTTCAAAGAGTTCTGAGATTGCTAAAGAGTTGAGAGATTGATCAAGGTGCTGAATAGGATTTTACTTGTATTGATTTCAAATATTCATTTGTAACAAGTGTAATCTTTGTAAACTGCTGAAAGATTTGTTTGTGTGTGTTGCTGAGATTGGTTGTGTGTTCTTGAGGTGTTCAAGATCATCAATCTTAGTGTTGGCCAAGGAGAGTGTGTGTCTTGAGGTGTTCAAGGTCATTCTCTTGGTTGTGGTGTAAGTGATGAAGTGGTGATTGCTTAGTGGATATCCTCAGGGTTTCTGAGAAGACTGGATGTAGCTCTGGATTGGAGTGAACCAGTATAAACAATTGTGTATAATTTCTCTATCCCTATCTCTTTAATTCAGTTTTGTTATTTTTGGAACTGGTATAAACAACCGATTGTTTCGCTAAAACAACCGATTGTTTTCCAGCTTTGTGCTTTTGCTGTTTGTTTTGGAAAAACTGAATTCCTAATCAAGGTTCTTTCAAAGTATTTTCATTCTAAGGTTAAAAGTCTGCGAAAATCTTTCTTAAACAATTCACCCCCCCCCCCCTCTCGTTTAAGGCCATATATTCTAACAGAGAGGTTTCTTTGAAAAATCCTTGATGAATCTCCTGTAAAAACTAGCATGACCCAGAAAACTTCTGATTCCTTTGATGTTGACTGGTGGAGGTAGCTTTTCAATAACTTCAACTTTGGCTCTATCTACCTCAATCCCTTTGCTAGAGATTTTGTGTCCTAAAACTATATCTTCTCTCACCATAAAGTGACATTTTTCCCAATTGAGAACAAGATTGGTCTCCACACACCGTTTTAGTACGGTATCTAAATTCTTCAAACAAGAACTAAAAGTAGCTCCATAAACAGAAAAATCATCCATGAAAACTTCAATTCCCTTTTCTAAGAGATCTGTAAAAATAGCAAACATGCATCTTTGAAAAGTTGTTGGAGCATTACACAATCCAAATGGCATCTTTCTATATGCAAAAATACCAAAAGGACAAGTGAAAGCAGTCTTTTCTTGATCTTCTGGATTTACAACAATTTGATTATAACCTGAATAACCATCCAAAAAGCAGTAATAAGCTTTGCCTGCCAATCTCTCCAGCATTTGATCCATGAAGGGTAATGGAAAATGATCTTTTCTTGTGGCTTGATTGAGTTTTCTATAATCAATACACATCCTCCAACCTGTGACTGTTCTTGTTGGAATTAACTCATTTTTGTCATTATGAATTACTGTCATGCCACCTTTCTTTGGAACTACTTGCACAGGACTGACCCAGGCACTATTTGATATAGGATAAACATCCCTGCTTCCAACAGCTTCTGAACTTCTTTCTTTACTACTTCCTTCATAGTAGGATTTAGGCGTCGTTGAGGTTGAGCTACAGGTTTGAAGTCTTGTTCCATGTGAATTTTGTGCATACAATAAGAAGGACTTATGCCTTTCAAATCAGATAGAGTCCATCCTATTGCTCCTTTATTTGACTTTAACACTTTCACTACTTCCTCTTCTTCTTCTGCTGTTAGAGAATTGCTGAGAATGACTGGTTTCTCCCCATTTTCTGCCAAAAAAACATATTTCAAATGAGTTGGTAGCTGTTTCAATTCTATCTTTTGAGGTTGAGAAATTTCTTCTTTGATTAGATCTTGCTTTTGACTAGCATCATAAAAAATCTCTTTAGCCTTATCTAACTCTTCAACACAGTCCTGTATTTCTTTTCTTTCCCCTTCATCTATGTCTTCAATACTATCCATGATAACTTTCATTAAAGGTTCAACTGTTAAACAATTTTTTTGAGTTTCAAAACAAATATCATCAATCACATCCACTCTGAAACACTCTTTTTGATCATTTGAATACTTCATTGCTTCAAAAATATTGAAGCTTACTTCTTCATCTTGAACACAAACCTTTAATTTTCCTTTGTCTACATCAATTATAACTTTGGCAGTTTTCATAAATGGTCTTCCCAATATCAAAGGTACTTCAACATCTTCTTCAATATCCATAACAACAAAATCTACTGGGAAGAGAAATTTATCCACCTTTACCAACAAATCTTCAACTATTCCATGTGGATATTTGATTGATCTATCAGCCAACTGCAAAGTCATTCTTGTTGGTCTCACTTCTACATCTCCAATTTTCTTCAGCATTGATAGAGGCATCAAACTAATACTAGCTCCAAGATCCAATAATTCCTTTCCAACAGTGAGATTTCCTATGGTAACTGGCAAAGTGAAACTCCCAAGATCTCTGGATTTCTGTGGTAATGATTTTTGAATTATAGCACTGCATCCAGCTTCCAATTCAACTATTTCCTGGTCATTGAACTTTCTTTTCTTTGTCAATAATTCCTTCATGAATTTAGCATATGTAGGCATCTGCTCTAAATCTTTAGTAAAAGGAATGTTAATTTGCAGTCTTTTGAGAATATCCATGAATCTTGCAAATTGTCTTTCTTTGTAGGAGCATGTGGATAAGGTACATCTTTTATAGGAACACTCCTCTCTTGTTTTTCACTTTTTTGATTTTTTTCTATTTTCTCTCCAATATCTACAACATCTTCCTTATTCCTTCCTTCTCCCCCCTTACACTCAATTTGTTCTTTTTCATTTTCTCTCTCACTTAAAACCTCTTCCTCAACAAATAAATTATCTCCAATTCCTTTTCCTATAACTTTCCCACTTCTAGTGGTGATAGACTTGCAATGCTCTTTGGGATTGGTTTGTGTATTTGCTGAAAATTGACTTCCTTGATTATCAGCTAACTGTTTAGCCAGCTGCCCCACCTGCGTTTCTAAATTTCTTATTGATGCTTCAGTATTTTTCTGATTAGATAGAGAGGCTTGCATGAGTTTCTCAAAAGTATCCTCCAATTTGGATGTTCTCTCATGAACGGAAGGATAATGTGGTTGCTGCTGATAAGGAGCTTGTTTGTTAGATGATCCAGCCTCTTGCTTCCACCCAAATCCTTGATTTGGATTATTCCTCCATCCTTGAGTCATGTTATTTGGAAAATTATATGCAAAGCCACCTTGCCTTCCTTGATTATTCATATACTGAACCTCTTCCTCTGATGGATTTTGGTAAGAGCATTGACCATTAAGATGTTCTCCCCCACAAAAATCATACTTCAAAGCTTGATTCTGAATTGAATGAGAATTTACTGCATGTAATTGTTGAGGCAATTTTCACATTTGCTTGGTTAATGCCTCAATTTCCCGAGTCAAAATCTTGTTTTGTGCTAAAATTGCATCTGAAGTACTAAGATCCAACACCCCTTTCTTTTGCACTGTATATCTATCATGTTGAGCTTGGTAATCTATTGAGGCTAAGGCATCAATGATTCTTGTAGCTTGTTCTGCATCAACACTCATCATTGTACCTCTTGCTGCAGCATCCAAGATCATTTTAGTATCAGGCCTCAAACCATTGTGGAATATGTTCAACTGAGCAATATCCTCAAAGCCATGATTAGGACATCTTCTTAACATCACTTTAAAGCGTTCCCAAGCTTCACAAAAAGGTTCTTCTGGCCCTTGCCTGAATGTGGAGATATCAGACTTAGCCTTGATATATCGAGAGAGAGGGAAAAATCTATGTAGGAATTTCTCTTCTACATCATTCCAGCTACTTAGACTCTGGTTTGGATGCGACTTTAACCATTCTTTTGCTTTGCCTGCAAGTGAGAAAGGAAATAGACACAAATAAACAGATTCAATATCATTTTCCTCGAAGCCCATGGTCCCAACCAACTCATAGAATGTGGATAGATGAGTATAAGGGTCCTCATGATCCATTCCAGTGAATTGATGAGTGCTGATTAAGCTAAGAAAAGCTGGCTTCATTTCTAATGATTTGGTGGCAGGAGGTATGGCTATGCTGGAGAAATGCCTCGGTCCTTGTTGCATAGCATAGTCTCCCAATGTCCTTCTAGGTGGATTTTGTCTATTTTCAGCCATTTGGAACTCTGTTTGATTGTGTGAGTTGAGAGTGTTGGAAGATTCTCCTTTTGTTTGTCCTTGCTTCTTCTTTTCTTCTCTCTTCTTGCTCTGATTTTCTCTAGCTATCTTCTCGATTTCTGGATCAAATTCCAATTAATCTTCAGGAACCTGTCCTCTCAATAACATGTATCTAAGACAACTCAAGCAAGGATTAGCACAGGATAAAAGAATAAAATATAAACAAGTGTATGTTCACAAAGAAAACAGAATATTCACAATACTCAGTGAGTTATACTTCAGAAATTCTTAAAAGAAATTGTTCCCCGGCAACGGCACCAAAAACTTGTTGATATTTGTACCGCCCTGGTGGTCGGGTGCGATGACGTGGCATCCTGCTACAGTATAGGCGTGTTGACAAGGCGCCAGGTTGACAGTTGGGAAGGAAGTCGGGAGGCACGTGTAGTCGCCGATAGTTAAGTTGGCGTGTTCCGATCTCCAGCTTACCAGAATAGGCGATCGCCAGGTTGGGGATGAAGTCGCCAGATGCAGACTCAGGCGACCAGGCAGTCGGAGATCGCCAGAACAAGCACATCGCCGAAGATGAAGGAGAAGCAGATTATGAAGGCGGCCGGCGAGACCACAGGGAAGGTGTATGAAGGCCCTACCTCGCCAGTTTCAGTAGAGATCGCACTCCTGAGTTAGCTATGCACTGGGCAGTACCATGCATAGGTAACTTAGCCAAAATGAGAGTAGAAGCAGCGCCAAGTCAGAGAGCCCCAGATGATGGCACGTGTACAGTTGGATACGAGCCACGTGTCCAAGTCTGTAACTGCCAGGAGAGAGAAAACCACCAGGTATATAAGAGTTCCTAACAGATTTTCTAAAGGTATGCACGTTCAGTTCATACACTTTACGCTTGCGAGTGACAGAGCTGTTTGTGAGAGAGATTTGCACGATTCCAATTCTTAGTATTTGGTGATACCGCCACTGACTTGAGCGTCGGAGTGCGATCGGCCGCAGCGGCGCCGTATCGTTTCTTTGCAGGTTCTTGAGATAGATCCAGAGGAGGAACGGAGGTGAGAGGCGGCGCGCACGTCGATCCTTTGACGAGGCATTCTCCAGCGCTCCGGTCAACAGGCAGGATCAATATTTCTCGGCAAGTGTACCGAATCAACTGTAATATAGTACTTTTTAAAGTACAAATGTCGAACCCACAGAGAACAATTCTAATTAAGATGTTCTGTTTTAAAACTCATCAAGTATAGAAAATAATTTTGATTGTTGAGAACTTGTTCATTAACAAATTAAAGATTTCACTAGTAACTAAGAGATATAGGGTTTGATTCAACCAAATACAAAACTAACTTATCAATTATAGAGAAAGATACTTGGGATTGAATTGCGTCTATCTCAATCATCTGTATTTTGAAATAATACAATATATAATACTCAAAACTACTTATTCTTGATGCTTAATTTAAAGTCATTCATCTTGATTCCTCACAAATGAAATTCATAAGATAATTTCTCAAACACTGATTCCTCAGATATTTAACAAATCATCCAGCTTTAGGAACAGAATTATAATGCAATTAATAACCTAGAATCTATTCCTAGCATTACAAGTTATCAAGTATTTTCATTTATTTCATATCCTTAAAGGTACTTTCCAGTTAAATTTAAGGATCAAAATCAAGACTCTATTGATAAGACAGAATCAAGCAATAAGCATAAAACAAAAATACCAAGAACAAGTACAAAAGAGAATTATATATATATATATATATATATATATATATCACCAAGAATACATTTGATCAAGGTAAATTACATTCAATCCCAAGTTAGAAAGAACTTAGCCACTCATGACAACTCCTCCAATCTTCATTCTTGATCTGGATTGCATAAGAAGGGCTGATCTGAGCAAGTTTTGTTGAACCAAGTGGTGTTCAATGTTTTGAAGAATCCAAACCCTTTGAAGGATGATGAAGCCTCTGCTTTGCTTGATGCTGCTGTGCTGTTTTAGTCTTGTTCTGGGGTAGTTCTATGTTGTAATCAACACCTAGATTAAATCTCAAAGCAATTAGCATATCAAGTTTATCAAAGCAAAATGTTTTTCAAACTAAGTTGAAACAACCGATTGTTTTGTCGAAACAACCGATTGTTTACACTTAGGTGTTTTTTAGAAAGTTTGAAAACTGTTTTTGAATGGTGTTTTTGTTAAGTAACAAAACAACCGATTGATTTGAGGAAACAATCGATTGTTTGTTTTAAAACCATAACAGAAAAACTGTTTTCTTTGACTGAGCTTTAAATGCTTTAACAGAATACGCTCCAGTCATTAAATGCTTTGACCAATCTATTTTAAATGCAATTAAGAGTTTGTTAAGATTTGATAACAAACTATATTCTTAGATATATTCTGAAAAACAGTTTTGATATATTAAGAATCTTGAAACATAGTTTTGATCTAAGAAGAGTTTTTCAAAGTATTCTGAGATTGCAAAAGAGTTGAGAGATTGATCAAGGTGCTGAATAGGATTCTCTTGTATTGATTTCAGATTTCCATCTGTAACAAGTGTAATCTGTGTAAACTGCTGAACAATTATGTTTGTGTGTGTTGCTGAGATTGGCTGTGTGTTCTTGAGGTGTTCAAGATCAGCAATCTTAGTGTTGGCCAAGGAGAGTGTGTTTCTTGAGGTGTTCAAGGTCATTCTCTTGGTTGTTGTTGTAAGTGATCAAGGTGTGATTGCTTAGTGGATTTCCTCAGGGTTTCTGAGAAGACTGGATGTAGCTCTGGATTGGAGTGAACCAGTATAAACAACTGTGTACAATTTCTCTATCCCTATCTCTTTAATTCTGTTTGATATTTTGGAACTGGTATAAACAACCGATTGTTTCGTTAAAACAGCCGATTGTTTTTCTAGCTTTGTGCTTTTGCTGTTTGTTTTGGAGAAACTGAATTCTCAATCAAGGTTCTTCTGAAGTATTTCCATTCTAAGCTTAAAAGTTTTCAAAAAATCCTTCTTAAACAATTCACCCCCCCCCCCTCTCGTTTAAGGCCATATATTCTAACAATTGGCATCAAGAGCTTGGTTCTTGAAAGTTATTCAAGTTGATCCAAAAATCTTTTTTCAATGGCTGGAAAACTATCTTTTGAGGAGGGTGCTTCAATCTACAAACCACCTTTATTCTGTGGATTGAATTACAAGTTTTGGGAAGCAACTATGAAAATCTTTATTGAATCTATTGATCAAAGAATTTGGGACTCAATTGAGAATGGTCCTTACATTCCAAAATTCAAAAAGGAAAATGCTTTCTTTACAAAACCTTTGTCCAAATGGACAGATGATGAATGTAAGATGGCTCAGCTTGATAAGTCTGCTCAAAACATTATAGCATCCGCACTAGAAACTAATGAATTTTTTCAGAATATCAAAGTGCAAAACTGCTAAGGAAATGTGGGAGACACTCAAGGCTGCTCATGAACCAAAGGAAGCAATGACAAAGAGTCAAGCAAGAAGAAAGAAAAGGCAAAACAAGAAAAGCCTCAATCTTTGCTTAATGGCCAGAAGGGAAGATGACTCATGTAGTGTAAGTTCATCAAACTATTCAAACTCTGAAAATGATGGTCAATTGCTTCAAGCCTTTCAAGAAACTCGTGAAGAAGCCAACCGATTGGCTCTCTTGAACAATCGGTTGAAAGAAAAGAATAGTTGGCTTGAAAACAGAGTAAAGGCACTGGAAGAGGATTTAGAAAACTCAAAAAATGGATTTTGAAAATCTGGAAATCATTTACAAAAACTCCTCTTGCAAGTGTGATACTCTAGTTTGTGAAAATTGCGAAAATCTTGAAAAGAAGGTCCACTATCTTGTTAAAACAGTGGATAAGCTTTCTAAAGGCCAATCTAACTTTGAGAGTGTGCTAGCATCTCAAAATTGTGTTTTTGGAAAATCTGGATTGGGTTTTAATCCACAAAACAAGCAAGATAGATTTTCAAAATCATTTTCGAAAATGCCAGAAAAACAATCGATTGGACCATCGAAACAACCGATTGTTACATGCTTCTATTGCATGAAAAGAGGTCATTCTGTGTGATTCTGTAAAATCATAAAACATGTTGTTCCTAAAGGGCTTATGAAGTGGATTCCCAAGAAAAATAAAGCTTGTATTGATGAGTATAAACCAAATGGACCCACATTCATAAGGGGACCAAACCTATGTACTTGATAATCTTTTTGTAGGACATATTGGAGGAAAGAAAACATCTTTGGTACTTGGACAGTGGATGCTCCAAGCATATGACAGGGGACAAATCAAAGTTCCTGAGAATATCCTTCAAGCAAGAGGGTTATGTCACCTATGGAGACAACAACAAAGGAAGAATACTTGGAAGAGGATCCATAGGAGATGAAAGCATCTTGGTGATTCATGATGTGCTCTTTGTTGAAGGCCTAAAGCATAATCTTCTGATTATTAGCCAACTATGTGACAAGGGATATCAAGTAATGTTCAAGACAAACATATGTGAAATCTGTCTACCCAACACCAAAGAGGTAATGTTGGTAGGTAAGAGAGTTAATAATGTGTATCTTCTAGATATCTCTACACCATGTTCAATTGGATGTCTTCTCTCCAAGCAAGATGAATCTTGGTTTGGGCATAGAAGAATTGCTCATATTCACATGAATCATTTGAACAAGCTAATATCAAAAGATCTTGTGATTGGGCTTCCAAAACTCAAGTTTGAAAGGGATCACATTTGTGAAGCTTGCCAAAAGGGGAAACAAGTGAAGAGTTCTTTTAAAACCAAAAATCTTGTCTCTTCATTGAGACCTCTTGAACTCCTTCACATGGATCTCTTTGGACCCTCTAGAACTATGAGTCTTGGTGGAAATTATTATGCTCTTGTTATTGTTGATGATTTCTTTAGGTACACTTGGACTTTGTTCTTGGAATCAAAGAGTGATGTCTTTGCTGCATTCAAAAAGCTAGCAAGAAGGCTTCAAAACACAAAGAACAACAACATTGGCTCCATAAGAAGTGACCATGGAGGAGAATTTCAAAATGAGAAGTTTGCAAAGTTTTGTGAGAAGTTGGGAATCCTACACAATTTCTCTGCTCCAAGAACACCACAGCAGAATGGAGTTGTAGAGAGGAAGAACAGATCTCTTGAAGAGCTTGCAAGGACAATGCTTAGTGAATCATCACTTCCTAAGTATTTTTGGGCAGATGCAGTGAGCACCTCTTGCTATGTGATGAATAGGGTGCTTATAAGGCCCATCTTGAAGAAAACCCCATATGAGCTGTCCAATGGAAGGAAGCCTAACATCAATCACCTCAAAGTATTTGGTTGTAGCTGTTTTGTTCTCAACAATGGAAAGGAAAGCTTGGGAAAGTTTGATGAAAAAGCTGACCTTGGTATTTTCATTGGTTATTCTCTCACAAGCCATGCATATAGAGTCTAGAACAAAAGATTGATGACTGTAGAAGAATCAGTACATGTAGTCTTTGATGAGGTAGATCGCAGAATCAGTGAGAACCCAAAGATCAGTGCTGAGGAAGACGAACAGAGCATCAGTTTGGAGAAGCTAGATATCTGTGCAGAAAAACAACCGGTTGATTCGCAGAAACAACCGATTGAAATTCTGCAACAGAGTGAGCTGCCCAAAGAGTGGAGGATTCCTAGAGATCTGTCAGTGGATAACATCATAGGGCAGATAAAGGAAGGTGTCTCCACACGTAGCTCTATCTCAAACTACTGCAGGCACACAACTTTTGTCTCTCAAATTGAACCAAAGTAAATTGAAGAAGCTCTCAAGGATGAGAAATGGGTTGAGGCTATGCATGAAGAGCTAAACCAATTTGAAAGAAATGAGGTATGGTTTCTTGTCCCTAAAACTAATGAAATGAATATTATTGGTTCAAAATGGGTTTACAGGAACAAGCTAGATGAGGATGGAGTGATCACTAGAAACAAAGCAAGGCTAGTTGCCAAAGGCTACAATCAAGAGGAAGGCATATACTATGGTGAAACCTTTGCTCCTATGGCTAGATTGGAGGTTGTAAGGCTGCTGCTGGCTTTTGCAAGTATTAGTGGCTTCAAACTCTTCCAAATGGATGTAAAGAGTGCCTTCTTGAATGGCTACATCAATGAGGAAGTCTATGTAGATCAACCACCGGGTTTTGAAGATCACAAGTTTCCTAATCATGTCTTCAAGTTGAAGAAAGCTTTGTATGGTCTGAAACAAGCTCCAAGGCAGTGGTATGAGAGGCTTTGCAACTTTCTGCTATCTCATGGTTATGAAAGTGGAATGGTAGACAAGACTCTCTTCATCAAGAAGTCTAATGCAGAAATTATTCTTGTGCAAATCTATGTTGATGACATCATCTTTGGTGCTACACAAGATAGATTGTGTAAAGAATTTGTGGCTGCAATGAAAGGTGAGTTTGAAATGTCTATGTTGGGAGAACTATCTTTCTTTCTTGGTTTGCAGGTTAAACAAACAAAGAATGGGATCTTCCAAAGTCAATCAAAGTATTGCAAGGAAATTCTCAAAAAGTTTGACATGGAGAATTGCAAAGAGGCAAGCACTCCAATGCCATCAAGCTGCTATATGGATGCAGATGCAGCTGGAAAGAGTATAGATCAAACAAAATACAGAGGTTTGATTGGATCATTGCTTTATCTCACAGCAAGTAGACCGGACATCATGTGTGCGGTGTGTCTATGTGCAAGATATCAAGCAAATTCTAAGGAGTCACACTTCAAAGCAGCAAAAAGGATTCTGAAATATCTCAAAGGAACATCTTCTGTAGGACTATGGTATCCTTCTCATTCTCCAATACACTTAATTGACTATTCAGATTCTGATTTTGCAGGTTGCAAGCTAGATAGAAAAAACACAAGTGGCACTTGTCACCTTCTTGGCTCAAGCCTAATCTCATGGCATAGCAAGAAGCAAGCATGTGTTTCTCTTTCTACTGCTGAGGCAGAATATATAGCTGTAGGTAGCTGCTGTGCACGGATCCTATGGCTCAAGCAACAACTTGCAGATTTTGGTTTACAAATAAGCAAAGTTCCCTTGATGTGTGATAACACAAGTGCAATCAATCTTACCAAAAATCAAATTCAGCACTCAAGGACAAAACATATTGAGATAAGACATCATTTCATTAGAGATCATGTGCAAAATGGGAACTGTGAAGTGAAGTTTGTGGAGACCAAACTGCAGCTAGCTGACATCTTCAAAAAGCCTTTGCCAAAAGAGAGGTTTTTCTTCTTGAGAAATGAGTTAGGTATTCTTGATCTTAATAATCTCTCTTAAATTTGTTTTTAATACATGTTAAAGTCTATTTGTGAAGACAAATAGGGGGAGAATTATTGGTTCTTGTATATCTATGTCTTATATGCATAAAATGTTTAAATCTTTGAATATAAAATTGCTTTCTGTTGCTGCTAATAGAAACAACCGATTGTTTCATGTAAACAACCGATTGTTTATTATGCTTAATGAGTGAAATCCAACTTGCTGCTGTAAGAAGCTTTGGATAGTATGAATACTTTCTCTGCAGGAGCACAAGCACCAGGGATTTGTCTTCATCAAATAGGGGGAGATTGTTGAACCAATTGGTGTTCAATGTTTTGAAGAATCCAAACCCTTTGAAGGATGATGAAGCCTCTGCTTTGCTTGATGTTGCTGTGCTGTTTTAGTCTTGTTCTGGGGTAGTTCTATGTTGTAATCAACACCTAGATTAAATCTCAAAGCAATTAGCATATCAAGTTTATCAAAGCAAAATGTTTTTCAAACTAAGTTGAAACAACCGATTGTTTTGTCGAAACAACCGATTGTTTACACTTAGGTGTTTTTTAGAAAGTTTGAAAACTGTTTTTGAATGGTGTTTTTGTTAAGTAACAAAACAACCGATTGATTTGAGGAAACAATTGATTGTTTGTTTTAAAACCATAACAGAAAAACTGTTTTCTTTGACTGAGCTTTAAATGCTTTAATAGAATACGCTCCAGTCATTAAATGCTTTGACCAATCTATTTTAAATGCAATTAAGAGTTTGTTAAGATTTGATAACAAACTATATTCTTAGATATATTCTGAAAAACAGTTTTGATATATTAAGAATCTTGAAACATAGTTTTGATCTAAGAAGAGTTTTTCAAAGTATTCTGAGATTGCAAAAGAGTTGAGAGATTGATCAAGGTGCTGAATAGGATTCTCTTGTATTGATTTCAGATTTCCATCTGTAACAAGTGTAATCTGTGTAAACTGCTGAACAATTATGTTTGTGTGTGTTGCTGAGATTGGCTGTGTGTTCTTGAGGTGTTCAAGATCAGCAATCTTAGTGTTGGCCAAGGAGAGTGTGTTTCTTGAGGTGTTCAAGGTCATTCTCTTGGTTGTTGTTGTAAGTGATCAAGGTGTGGTTGCTTAGTGGATTTCCTCAGGGTTTCTGAGAAGATTGGATGTAGCTCTGGATTGGAGTGAACCAGTATAAACAACTGTGTACAATTTCTCTATCCCTATCTCTTTAATTCTGTTTGATATTTTGGAACTGGTATAAACAACCGATTGTTTTTCCAGCTTTGTGCTTTTGCTGTTTGTTTTGGAGAAACTGAATTCTCAATCAAGGTTCTTCTGAAGTATTTCCATTCTAAGCTTAAAAGTTTTCAAAAAATCTTTCTTAAACAATTCACCCCCCCTCTCGTTTAAGGCCATATATTCTAACAATTTCTTCTCCTAAGAACAGAGGTTTCTTCTCTTTCTCTCACTAGTCTCTCTCTCTATAAAAACCCAATTTTTTTTCATCGCTGGTTTTGAGTTGTGTTTCAAAATTTATATAATCAAATTTAGCTCAAGTTAGCCCGTTTTAGCTTAAGCTAGATCTTTCGGTGCATTTTTAGCTTGAGCTAGCGATTCTAGCCTGGGCTAGAATTGTATTGCACCTTTAATCAACTCTGGACAGTTTTAGCTTGAGCTAGCAATTCTAGCCTGGGCTAGAATTGTACTGCACCTTTAATCAACTCTGGACAGTTTTAGCTTGAGCTAAATCCTCTAGCTTGAGCTAAATCTTCTTGTGATCCAATTAAGTTTTTACTTTCTTTCTTTCAATGCCAGCTTGAATAATTCTTTCAATGCTTCATATTCATCTGCAATTTACACAAAAATTGAGATTAAATTTCTTCATTTGTTTCTTGGTTCAAAATATATAATCAGATTCAATAATTCTCATATTAGGGTAACTTTCTTACATTAAGAAACAATTAAGTTCCAAAGTATTCAATTTTATCAATCATAACAACTACACAACTACACATTGGCACTTATCAGTATGTTACACTAATAGACTACGATTCTTAGGTAAAACCCCCATCAATATCTCCAGTAAATGGAATATACAACAATTTTAAAAAGAACTGCCATATATACTTTCGTTTGGCCACAGTGTTTGACACTTAAAACCAGTGTATATAGACTGTCGTAAATGGATGGATTTTTCTGCACTAGTAAAATCTCCTTATTTAAACATAACATTTAAAAGATAAAACAAATAAACTCACTTGAAATTCTTATTTGAGAATGATTTAGAAATTGTGAATTTTTTTAACTAAACACAAGGTAAAGGAATTTCTTGAATCAACCCTTTAAACGACTGTTAAACAACATTGCTTAACAAAATTAAACAAAGATTCGAGCATTTAAACTGTCAATATTTGGATGTATTTTAGAATGGAATCGTTTTTTGTCTTTTGTCTGTTCAATTACAAAGCAACCACTTAAAAAAAAGAATTCTCACACACAAACAAACATGTAAAGGAAAGTAATTAAATATATGATAATATCCCAGAAGTGATTTTGTTATTACATTATAAGCTTTACTGTAGTAGTGTAAACATGTAAATGAGAGTAATAAGTAAACACAGGACAGTATCTAAGAAGTGATTTTCTTATTACATTACAAGCTTTTAGTGTGTTTTATTTTCACATTTTCACTTTATGGAGAATGATATGAACACCATACTGAGGTTGAAGAGTGATTAACATAGCTGGAGCATGAGCATATGCTGGAGAAAGTTCAAATGAGAAATGCTGTAAAATCATTGACAAAGCCATCTTTGCTTCCAATAAGGAGAAGTTTTGTCCAATGCATATTCTAGGACCCCATCCAAAAGGGAAAAATGAAACTCTACCCTTTGTTGCTTTTAGAACTCCTTCAGAAAATCTCTCAGGATTGAACTGCTTAGCATCTTCACCCCAGAATTCACAGTCATGGTGAACCAAAACAGTTGGGAGGAAAATCTGCACTCCAGCAGGTAATGTTATGTTTCCAAGTTTCAAATCTCTTTTAGCAAGTCGATTCATCCCAAGTGCTGGTGGGTATAATCTAAGAACCTCATTCAAAATCATAGTGACCTGATACAAAAAAGATTTGTAGTGAATATAGAGGACATATAATTTAGCATACGATATATAATACAGTACTTACAATCTTTAGGCGATTTAAACCATCAAAACTTGGCTTTTGATTGCCAAAGACTTGCAAGACTTCCTCCCTTGCACGTTCTTGCCAATCAGGGTACCTACTCAGTAACACCATTGTCCAAACCAGCAAAACTGAAGTGGTTTCCTGCCCTGCAAAGTAGAATAGCTTGCATTCCTCGATTACATCTTCAAGACTCATTCCAACATTCTTATTGTCTCCCTTTGCATGTTCTTGAATTTCCTTGTGATTTGACTCCAAAAGTATACCTAATAGGTCATCATTAATGGCTTCACCCTTCTTTAGTGCTTTCTCCCTCTTGTAAATCATATCCTTCAACGAAGCTTTTATATCTCTGTCAATTTCCTTCATTCTCCTATGGCTTTTAGTAGGTAAAAACCTACAAATATACATTGTTCCATCCCATTAAGTTTGTACATGAAGAGGATGGTTTTCCCTAACAGATAGAATTTTGCTATTGCAAGCTGTAAATTGAGGTAGAACATATCTTTGCCACACATTTGGTAGATGTTACTTGCTAGTAGTTTCAGTTTAACATTGAATGAACCTTTTCCCTATTGAATTTGCATTTAAGAGAAACCAAATATTTCCCTTCTAAATATTCTGTAAATTTGTTGTTCTATAAATTAAATTTCTGTGATTCCTATTATATTTTATTATTGCTAATCATTGTTTCCTGCATTCCATATAGTAAGGGTAATTTAGTGAAAAAAAAACTCGTTTAATAGGCTTGAACTGCTTTAGTCATCAAATCAAACCAGTAAGTTACCTCCATCCAGGGATTTGAACTTTTAAGATAACTTGCAATGCAAGTTTAGTTTGCTCTCTTTGAAGTTGAAATATTCTTCTTCCTTCTTCAAAGCTACTTCCAAATGCTGATCGAGCGATAACATCACTAGTCATATTCTGAAGGAAAGGCCATGCATCTATTTCACATGATCCGTCGGAAGACAACATTCTTTCCCATTTGTTAACCAGATCATTGCAACTTTCGAAGAATAACGGTAACATGGCCTGTGGTGTAATAAGGAAATCACTCGGAGTTAGAATCACTTAACTCAAACTAACCATAAAAACATCCAGGCTTCAATATGCATGTTCCTTATAAACCGAACTTGTGCTGTTAAGAAAAGTATATGCTGCTTGCATGCAATATAGTTGCATAAAAATAGCAGGCAGAATCTACTTGTGTATAAAAATAACCGTCAAAGAAAAGGACTTTTCTTTTTCTTTCTATGAATTGTGTATATAAATTCAGGTACCCTTTTGTATCAATATTTTGTTTATGCTTACAAAATATGTTGCTTGCCAAATCTATGCTGCATTTCTAGGGAGAGTACATTTTTCCTTGTTAAAGGAGAAGAAAACAAACACATACACGTACAAACGCAATTCCTTAGTTTTTTTCTGATATGTTTTAAAGCATAACACAAATCCATATCTAGCAAATGCAAGCAACTGACCTTTAATTTTTCTAAATTGAAAGCAGGGTTGATTAACCTTCTGTGCTTGCTCCACTTTTCTCCTTCATAGTCTGCAAGGCCAGTTGCTAGTAACTTGAGAAGTGGATTTATATCAGGCTTTGGGAAGTCATAGATCTTGTTAAATATATCTTTGATTTGCTCTGGATCTAAGATAGTCACCCTTGGCGTTGGTCCTAACCAGATAAAAGAATTCTTACCTGCATACCATCGGCAATTTATAAGGTTCAAACAGTTACACTAAGGATAAAAAATAAAAGGAAAAAAAAAACAGGAATTAAAGAGAACATGCAACTTTGTATGTGGACTGTTCTAATTTGAGATGAATCACAAACCATGGGAACCTTTTGATACACAATGAATGCACTCCTTAAGTGGATTAAGAGGGAAAATAAGCTTAATAACATCATATATTTTACCCATACATTTTGTTAAATTTTATAGGAAATATTATCTCATAGCATAATATCTATCACCATATATATTAGTTAAGATTTAATCATTTATCGTCCCAATTTCACCAAAATCTGTTATGTTATGCCCATACTGGAGTTGCTTCTAGTGGATTTTGATTCAGCTACATCAGCCAGTGTTCTGTACACATTCACCTTAAGTGAGCACATGCTCAGTTCTTCTGATGTACATGTTTGGTGCTTGTAAAGAGATGTCTTAACAGAATTTGGAAAAGTTTTGTCCCTTTTTGAGCAGCAATCAGGAGTGTCTCTTATGTTCTCTGATTTGGGGCTAGGACATAATGGAAACAATATATTCTTCTTCAAATTTGTGATGGCTTGAACCTTTAACTTCTTCTCTTCCCTTGATTTGTTTTAGGCATGTTTTTCACTGCTTCTGTAATTTGATCATTCATATATTGAAGTTTTCATTGAGAATGCAATTAGTGGCATAAGGAAAGAACTTATCCATACCCACCATCAAATAGAGACTTGACCTTGTTTTTCTGAACTTTCCCCTGTTTTGTGAGAATTTTCTCAAGTTGTTGGACAATATTTTTAAAAAAAATGACCTCATTTTTACTTTCTCAGATTAATTGGAAGTTGTAAAGGATAGTTATAGTGTATGTTAAGTCCAAATCAGTGTAAAATAAATTTGCACTAGTTGATATGAAATTTTTTACACATCCGAAAGTACCAACTTATAAAATTAAGTTAAACTTTCTTAATATCTATTTTTAATATATTTTAATATATTTTAAGATATGTAACAAAAGTTAATATATTTTAAGATCTGTAACAAAATTTAAAGGTGTCACTTCAATGAAGTGAACTAATGAACACACCATATGCAACTCCTGTATAACATAACCAAACAAACACAACACAGTGTATAAGGGACCATAAAACACAGTCACTATATGTAGAACACTGAAAAAGAAAAGGGGTGCATGAGCACGAATTATCAAAATAGAAAAGTATTTGAAGAAAGTAAAAGATGAAAACTGCAAAAAAGAATAGAATCATAAATAACAAACATACCATGTGACTTGACACTATGATTGATATAGGAAGAGACACGTGGAACTATGTCATCAGAGAGATCCATAGGTTTGGATAAGGCTTCCTTTCTCATCTTGAGAAACTCCTTGCTGTCTCCAACCAAAAGCTTGTATGGATTGCCTTGAAAGCCTTGCTCTCTTAGGAGCTTTTCAAGTCTCTTTGGATTGAACCATAACCAGTTCAGAATCTTCCATGCCCATGTCAGAAGAAGTATCACTATGAGAGTCAGAGTTGTGGTCCATGCTGCTTCCATTTCTGTCTTGCTTTTTGGGTAAGGCAATGAGAACAGAGAAAGATGATAAGAGATGAAGAAGAAAAACCAGGATTTTTCACAAAGGTCAAGAGGCAAAAAATGTGCTGTCCTACACTACTCTCTAAGTTATCAACTTCAACTTCTCTTTGCTTTTGTATTTTTCTATTTATTCAAACACGAGGGTACGATGTTTCTTATGTTTCCATTGTAATCTTTAGGTTTAATTATTGCATTAAATGTAAAAAATCAATTTCATCTTCTAAAATTTAAAATATTTAATGTGATTTTAATTTTTTTTTCTTGTAAATTTAATTTGATATCAGTATTTTTTAGAAAATTCAATGCAGTCTCAACTTTTTTTAGAGAATTCAATAGGACATTTTAATAGAAGAAACTACGTATTGTTTTATTAAAAAATTTAAGATCATGTTGAACTTTTTTAAAACATTTTTTTTAATAGGATTATTTAATAAAAGAAACCATTTTTAAAATATTTGAGATCTTGAACTTTTTAAAAACTTTAAGACTAATTGTTGATATAGAGATAAAAAGGGAATTAAGTTTAAATTTTATTTTAAGATTCATAAATACTAAGAAATTCAAAATTTGTTATAGTTTTTGTTGAGAGGAGTTATATTGGTGTGAATTTATCCAGAAGAGTATAAAGTATTTTATATTTTTATTTAATTATAAATTATTATTTTGTTTTATTATATATTAACAAAAGCACATGTGCTTATTATATTAAAACATATATAATTTTATTATTTTTATAATTTTAATATTTTTATAAATAATTAACGAAAAATAATACAGTTTATATATATAAATATAATTTATAAAAATAACATTAAAAATTATATAACTATTACTTATTTTAAAATAAATTAAATTTATTAATTATTTATTTTATGAAATAAATAAATAAATAAATTTTTACTTATTAGAGAGGAAAATTGTCTATTAACCTTTTTATTCTAATCACTTTTTTTATTATAAGTAATTATTTAAAAAAAATATTTATTTAATAATATTATAGATTCAAAATTTACCCTAAAAATTATTAAATAAATTAAAATAATTTTCATGAGTTTATTCATTTTCGTACTGATAATGATAAAATATTATGATAATATATTTAACATTTTATAATATTTTCAATAAATGTATTTAAAATATTTTTAATTGATTAATAGTATAAAATCTTAATGAAAAAATATCAGATCCATACGTGTATTTTCAACTAAAGGGATAATTTGTGTCACAGGAAATCTGACAATTGGAAATAAGTAAAGTACATTTGAAAATGAAAACTATCCTCTATCTTTCATTGTTTGCATACGTCCATTAATTTAAATGATGATAAGGACAAACAACATGAATAAAGATTTTTCTGTTTTCAGTGCTGAAGAGAGAGATAATGAATTATTGGAGGACAATTAATTTTTAAAAAATAATAGATTTTTTTTATTTTTTTTCAAATTAATAAATAAAAACTTTTAAAATCTTTTCTTATTTCTCATATATTTCTACTTTATTAAAGAATTAAATATTTAATTTTATTTCTTACTTATTTATGTCTTCTCAGCCTATTTTTATTTTTTTTTATCAGAAACCAACAATTCATAAAATATACGGTTAAACCTTCCAATCTTGTAATTTCTTATTTTTATTATAGATTAAATATATTTTTAAATTTTTTATGTAAAATTGTTTTCGTTTTAGTCCAAATTTTATACTTCTACCTGTAGTAAGAAAACTATTATTGTAAGAAAACTAATAGCTTTTGTCATTTCTTTTTTTTACAATTGACTAGGATGTTAAAATATTTCAGGTTGAATCATCATTGACATGAATGCTTATAATATTATAATACACGCTTGAAATTCGTTTATCATGTAAAAAAAGATATTGATAAGGATTCATCCCAATTGTTTTTTTACTACAAGTATCCATAAGGTATAAAGTTTGGACTAACGACAAAAATTAATTTCACATTATAGCACAGTAACAAAAAAACATATTTAACTCTTTTATTTGCCCATTGATTTCACGTTTTCTTTGCCAATCAATCATATAAAGATTTTTTTCCTTTAATAGAGTACAACAAACTTAACTTTACAACCTAACTGATTTTATAAACTAATTCAATTTAAACATGTACTTTCAAAAGGATTCATTCATCCTCAATTTGTACAAATGATGATAACATGTATTTTAATGGAAATAGGAGAAAAACTACATACAAAGGTTTATATTAGTTTGTCTTTCATAACATACTATATCTAGTCCTCAATTAGCGGACCGAATTTCACTAAGTAGGCTAATGTTGTGAAGTACATTTTGAGTATTTTGGACTCAGGACAACTTTTGGTTAACCTCTTGAGTATTGTTTGGGTTCGTAGTCACTCGTAGTTAATTCCTTAAGTATTCTTTCCACACGCCTCTTCTGGCTTAAAGAGTATTCTTTCAGCTCCCAACCACTCGTGTTTGATCTTCTTGAATATTCTTTCTCAAGCCACTTGTACCGGGAAGGAGTGCTCGGGATCTCGAGACCTCGATTTGAGCATGTGGATAGGTCAGCTCAGTTGTTGGCCCAAAGGGTGGGTCATGAGTTTGGCCCAATTTTGTTAGTAAGGTCGATGGAGAATAATTAAAATAATAAGTTTTGTCATATATTAATAAGAGGTTGTTATATATATATATATATATATATATATATATATATATATATGTTAATAAATAATTGTATGCGTCAATATATTTGTAGTTGTTAACTGAATAAACATATGCATAAAGTTGTTAATTGAAAATATAAAGTTGTTAATTGAAAATATAAAGTTGTTAATAAGTAGAGAGCACCCTAGAATAAAGGTACATAAGATTCTCTTCTATTGTAGCACCATGAGTGAAGGTGCCCATGAACAAAATGTTTTTCTGTTACGTATGCTTTCGGTTGAGATTATATTCTCGTGAGTGAAAGTTGTTACAAGAGTAGCTATAAAAAGGGTTTGAGACCCCAGGTAAAGGTACGTTGTTTTTTAATACTAGACTAAAACTGAATACTTATCTTATTTTGTATGTTCTCACTAACTTGATCATCGGAGTGTGATCAACAGGTAGATCCCTCTCTGTCCCAACAGAGCCACATTCTAGCACTTCGAGAAAACGCATAACAAAATCTATAGGAGATAGGTTAGAAGCAGAGCTTTCCACTAAACTCAACCGGTGAGAAAGTCAACTGGTGAGAGCATTTGGCGCCCACCGTGTGGCCTAATAAAACCTGATCTCACCCACATTCATGTTTAAAACCTTCCCACATGATGAGAAACACTAGGCAAGGACCACTGGGATCCGAAGGAAGTGATACCCCCACCTTACAACAACTCATGGAGACCATGAGGACTCTCCAGGAAGCCAATGAGCAGTACAAACAAGAGCATGAACGAATTCAACAAGAAGCTAAAGCCGAACAAGAGAGGATACAAGCAGAAGCCCGAGCTGAGCAAGTGCTTTTGCAGGATCAGTTGATGGCAGAGACCAACGAGGAATTACGCAAGACCAACGAGGACTTGTGCAATAATCTACATTAGCGTCATCGGCGTTCTACAAGGGAGCGAGGTTTGAATTTTCCCTTGAGAGACCCTAGGCCATTTTCGCAAGCGATCATGGATGAGCTTGTGCCACTGCACTACATCACACCCAAGATTGTTTTCACAGGGGTGGAAGACCTTGAAAATCATCTCACGACATTCAATGCCCATATGATTGTTTTTGGAGGAACGAAAGCTATTAAGTGCAGATGTTCATGAGCACATTCACAGGTACAACCCTACAGTGGTTCAGTGGGCTTCTCGATGGCCACATCACCTCTTTTGCGCAGTTCTCCAAGCTGTTTAGAGAACAATTCTCTGTCAACCAGATCAAGCCTCCAATGTTGTATGACCTCTTCAACGTGAGACAGAGGGAGGGGGAGTCGTCGAAGGATTACTTGAATAGATTCCGGGCACTTACAGTAAGACTCCATACCCATGATAAAGATGTGATGGTCACCACTTTTGGAACAAGGGATCGCGGCAGAACCATTCAGTGATTCGTTGATTAGAAATCCGGCGGAGACATTCTTCGAGATACGACAACGGGTTGTTGCCCATATCAATTTGGAGTAGGTTGTGGCCACGAAGCATGATAGCTCGTTTTCAAGGCAGCGTAAGCCTAAGGAGAGCAACCGAGCCCGAACTTTGAGGGTTAACGAAACTTCAACGGGGAAGAGAGCAGACTCGAGGTATGCATCATACACAACCAAGAAAAACGAGCCCAAGTCAAAGGCCAGGAAGGAGTCGGCATTTTGACCCAAGTTTCGAGTATCCTACAAGGAATTGCTAGGCATGCCAGGGGTAGCGGACAAGCTGAAGTTTCCCCAAAAGACTGACAAGAATTTGGAGCCACAAAAGGACGTCTAGTGCGAGTTCCACAAGGGGTTTGGGCACAACGTCCAGCGGTGCATAACTCTGGATCACTAACTGGCGAGCTTGGTAAAGGAAGGGTTCCTGAAGGAGTACTGATGACTTTCTATGGTAAGTGAACTACGTTTGTCAGAAGTAATAATGGTCCTTAAGGACGGATATCGACCCCATAAGGAATAATGAATTATCAAGTACTGTTCCTACCGGTTGACTGCACTGCTAGTTGACTTTAGGTTGAACGCGACCTCCTAGGTCTATTTCCTCTAGAACTAGAATCATGTCTCCTGGTTGCAGCTTAGAATAAGACTCCGTTGGGACAGAGGGCGCCCTACCTGTTGATTACACTCCGACGATCAAGTCAGCTAGTGATGGAGATCAAGATCAAGAAGAGAAAGAAGCCGAAGATGAAGATGCTCAAGAGGATATTAGCTCATCATCCTTTTTACCTCAAAGGATTACAAGGAGCAAATTTAAAGAATTAGGAAGTAATGGTCAAATGTTTTCTCTTTTTGTAGTTTCTTTTGTATAAATTGTAAAATGTTTAAATATATAGTTTTTAGAGGGTGCTAAGATGGAAACCTAAAGATACCTCTTATGTAAAGCATCTTTAGATATTAGTTTTAGAATATTCTAGTAGTTGACCCTTCATACCTCACTATAGGCTCTAGAAGTGGGAGATGTGCAAGGGACCTTTGGATAGCTTCTTGTGTAAGCTTCTTGTACTTCATGACCGGTCCTTCTCCTATATAAGGAGGGCTTGGGTCCTTCTAAATACATAATTGATATTTTGACTACCGAAATTCTCCCAAATTGGTGAGTGCTTGAGAGACTTGTGTCTTCTCTTACCTAGTCTTATCTTGAGAGCAATCTTGGAGCCTCAAGTGGCGGCATCTACACTCATCTTGGAGCTTTACTTCCTCCAAGTGGCGTGTTCCTTTCCAAGGACTCCAACCACATAAGCTCTCTTCTCTTTTCCATCTTATTCATCCATTTCCATGTCCATTTAAACTCTAGAAACGTGTCTTAAGCTTTTCTTGCACTTTTGTTCGGTTCATTTGTTCCAATTCTTATTTTGTTTGGTTCATTTCATTTGTTAGCCATTTTAATCGGTTCAATAGCTTTCTTTCTTGCTTTTGTTCGGTTCATTTGATTCCTAGATAGTTTTAATCGGTTCCTTTGCTTTCTTGTGCATTTCAATCGGTTGATTTGGCAAGAAAAGAGTTTCTTCATGAGTTTTGGTTTGGTGGCTCAAGTTTTGGTGAGTTCTTGAATGAAAGAACATTGATCCAATTCTAGAAAAGTGTCTATTCATATTCCAACTCAAGTTGATTCCATATCATGTCTATGAAACATCTCTATCTTACTACCGAAAAGCAACAATAAAACCCAGTTTAGAAAGATGTGCGAAAAACAACATACCTTTTTCTGGAGACCTATTCTCCTTTTTATCACTGCTCATGCAACATGCAACCACTCCCCCTGGAGCTCAGGGAATCTTAACTGAAAATAGTTAAACTTTTATTGGTAACAGAAAACCACCTGCCGCGAGCACCAATGATCTTCAGGTCCTATCCGCAAGTCCACTTTCTGTTACCCAAACAGCTCCCTATATTATTAGGGTTGGTAGCAACTAGCCATGTGTAACTGATATGCAACAGAAAAATGCAACATATTTATAACAGAGACAAAATTGTAAAAAATAACGAGATTATATCCACCACCCAAATATATCTTTTAACAGGTGCAACAATGAAATTACTTTGTGTACCCATCCTGCGCACTAGGCCTAACCTGACCAAAGTGATTGGCCCATGTTTACATAGACTCAAACACCAAGTAGGTCTCTCATGGCGTAAAAGAACCGAGCAGGCCTCGTGGTGCAAAAGAACCGAGCATACGACGAGAATCGGGCACTGGTCAGTACAAGTACAATAATCGCCAAATATGAAACAAAATAATTAAAAAGTATTGAACTTAAAGCTTTGATGTCTCTAAATCCATGAAGATTGCTTGAAGACTGGGTTGTTGCTTATGGGCATGGGTTCTGGGTAGATTAGAATTTGTCAATCCACTCTTAGCTTAATCCAAAACTGAATCAATCAAGTTCTTTCAAAAGAAAAGTGTTTTTCAAAGTAGTGAAAAACAACCTGTTGATTTATCATTTCAATCGGTTGTTTTATACTTAGTAGTTTTAAAAAGGATTTGAAAAAGCTGAAATTGGCTAACCTCACAGTCAAGGCCAATTCAATCGATTGAATCGAGCTTTCAATCGGTTGAATCGAGCTTTCAATCAATTGTTTTTTTTTTAAATATTAACAGAATTGGTTAATTCTGGTAAATATGTTTTCCATGATTCTAAACTGTTTTGGCCCCTGATTAAAAGTCTTAAACGACTATTTTTTAGGCTATATAATTGGTGTTTACATCTATGAAATTAAGATAGATCAAATTACGAAAAAGATTAAAGTTTTTCAAGATTGTAAGATTGCTTAAGGTTTGCTTTGGTTAAGAGTGGAATGTGGAACTGTTGTAATCCTTTTGTGTAAGGTGTGATCTTTCCTGTTCTTACTTGTATTTCATTTTATATTTGTAAAACATGTAAGGTACTGGTGTCTACAGTCAGAGTGTTATGACTTGTAGTGTTTGTGTATCAAAGAGGGTGAGTATTCTTGAAGGGTTCAAGATCACCTCTTTGGTGTTTGTGTTGTGTAATCTGTGGTTGATTACTTAGTGGAATACACAAGGGTTTCTAAGGACTGGATGTAGCTCAGGTTAAGAGTGAACCAGTATAAATATTATGGTAAATTCGTCTAAAGCTTCAATGAAGAATAATATGTTGGATTTCAACGTGATCAATTTTTTTTGTATTAATATTCGTACTGGTAAAGTTCTTCATCCTCTTCCTGTTAGATGGGAGTTTCCTTCACCAGGATGGGTTAAAATTAACATTGATGGAGCTGCTAGGGAGGTATTTTCTGTGGGAGTATGGGGGAATTTATTGGAGCTTTCTCTGCATTTCTTGAAGTTCAGACTACTTTGGTTGCTGAGTTTTATGAGGTTATACATGTTATGGAAGAAGCTCAAAAGATGGGGCCTACTAATGTCTGGCTGGAATGTGATTTTGCGTTTACTGCTAGGACTAATGTTCCTTGGATGCTTCGTAATTGATGGATACTTGTCTTAATTACTGTGGGAAAATCAAGTTTAGGTTACTCATATTTTTCGGGAAGGAAGCGTGTGCTGATAAGTTTGCTAATTTAGGATTTATTCATAAAGAATCTTTTCATTGTTATAATAGGCTACCACTTAGTTTGTTCTTAGAATTCTTTATGAATAGGTATAGTCTACTATGTATCGTTTTTGTTAGCATATGAGTTTTGGTCTAGTCCCCACATATTTTTGTATTTTCTTTCTTTTTTCCTTTTTTAATAATATTTTTTTATGTGATGTCAACATAGTTGAGATGTCAAGTTGCATAATGACGCCTAACATAAAAACTTTTATTTTAAAAAAATCATTATTGCACTCCTGGATTATGTTTCGAAGTGATGAATTATTATTATTCTCGTGGTGCATTATAAGTTTGGGAGTGAAGGCATACCCTAGATTTCGAAAACAGAGTTCACAATTGTATTCAAAAATCCTGATGAATAGATCAATTAATTGATCAAGTTGGGAAGTTCTGAATCGGATTGGGCACTGGTAACTTCACCCTCAAATTCTCCAAGGAAGAACGAAGGATGTTGAGTGGTGGCATAATAAATGAACTGTTTAATTCATTTGATGATTGCTTCCGAACTTGGAATTGGGGATTGGTAATACCTAAGTTTGAAGGTTTTAGTGAGAAAAGCTTGAGTTTTTCACTCAGCTTTAATATATATATATATATATATATATATATATATATATATATATATTCCTGCTAGGTAAGGGTGGTCATGGATTGGATTTTGGGTAATCCATTCCAAATCCAAATATTTGGATCAGATTTATAATCCAAATTCATATTTTTAATAAAAACAATTTGGATATCTAAATCCACATATTTGGATTGGATTTTAGGTTTTAGGGTTTAGAGAGAGAGAGAGAGTATTTGGATTGGATTTTAGGGTTTAGGGTTTAGGGTTTAGAGAGAGAGAGGGGGAGAGAGAGAGAGAGAGAGAGAGAGAGAGAGAGAGAGAGAGAGAGAGAGAGAGAGAGGGAGAAAGAGAGAGAGAGAGAGAGAGAGAGAGAGAGAGAGAGAGAGAAAACCACAAATGAGAGAAAGTATAGAAAGATGGTTTAGATAAAATAGAGAATTTGGATTGGAAATCTCGATTTTCTAATTTTGAAGATCCTTATAAACAAAATGGATATCTGCTCTGAAAATATAATAAAATATGGATCAAACTAAAAACTGAATTTAAATAAATGGATTTTTAATGGATTAGTGTAGTGCAGAAATGGAGTAATTTGACAAAAGTGGATTTTTTGCCCAGCCCTACTGTTAGGTTGATGGGACCTAGAGAACTATTGAAGGCTTTGTCTTCTTCCTTCCTTCGAGCAGGTTGCTAAAGCTTCGTTGTGATCTTTCTGGCCTTCGCGTTAGTCTTTCGGCTCTCAGTCTCTCAGTCTCGGGTGAATGCCAAATGGGGGAGGTACCTGCAAAAGACAGTCTGACGCTTAAGGCAGTAAAGAGGGTATTCAACACTTGGGTGTGTACAGTAATAATGACGTACCTTTCTTCTTGGAATGTGCACTATTTATATTATTTTAATGGACTTACCTTATTGGGCCTGATTAGTGGAATAGATCTCACACTTATGATTGCATTACCTAATTCTTAATGGTAATTTAACTTCACTGACCTTGGTTTGAGCGTTAATGGTTAAATGTGTCGGTCAGCCTAACCGTCCGTAGAGTTTCAGTCAGCTCGATCAGAAAAACCGAATTGTAGTATTCATCTGTCGGCGCATAGTTTTATATATATGCATTTGTGTGTAACAAAGGTCAAAAAGATACACTATGATGTGATAGCAAGAGTGTAGATTCTTGCACCCGCCAAGATGGCTACATGAAAAGAAAAAGAAAATGGCAGACTGACGCATTAAAAGACACATAATAATAACATATAAAATACATATATTTATGTAACAATCATATAGACCAAGCTGAATGGATTTATTACTTCAATCCTTTCTACTATTTTTTTAGGTTATTTCCTTATAGGTGACTAAATTATGTGGTTCTGGTTTGGTTGTCGGTTCTAAATAATAAGTACGAAAAAGAGAGAACGAAAAAGGGATTTAATTTATAATTGGTTTAGGAGGATAGTGAAGTTCATCGTGTTCAAGTGATCGCATAGAAAAACTCTTGAGCCATAACACCTTCCAAAAATATATTTGATCAAGAAATTGATAGAAGTAAGATCAAAGGTTCTTCAAATTAAGTAACATAAAACACACATAGTTATTAAATTTCTTAACCACCATTTTGAAAATTCTCTATAGAGTGAATTAAGTATATAATATAGAAAACTTGAAAGAATCACGTAATTTGTAACTTAAAATACGAAGGAAGAAAGTGGTACATCACGGAAGGATATTAATTTTGTGTAAAGACTTTAGAAAAGAATAACCTTCACTTACTTTAAATTTTTTTTTAAAAAAAATTTATCATAGAAGAGTATCTTAGTACATTTAACATATGAATAAAGTAGAAGAAAAGTTATTATGGCGATATAAACATTACAAAAGTGATAAAGCAAGATCAATTATTATTCAAGCAATAAAGAGATATTGATTTTGATTTTTTTTTTTGAAAATTCTTGTTATATATTCTAGAGGTGATATAGTATTTATGTTGTAGTATATAAATACAATATAAATCACTTGTTTTTTTTTTAATTATAAAAGGATAGATACCCTTCTGCATTTATTTTAATTCCTTTGCATATTATAAAAAGAAAAGAATTACTCATATTCATAAATAAATTATTTAATATTGTCCACAATATTAAACAAAATAAATTTTTAATTATAATGAAATAAGAGATGAATTTATTTATTATTATATAACATTACATTTTTATATTAAAATTTATAAACTTGAGTACATATATTAATGAAAAAATACATAAAAAATATAAATGGATTTAAATATAGTAAAAAAATTAGTTTAATTTGATCTAAGTTTATTTTATAATTAACTCGAAATAAACCATCGAAGGAACGCTGCCATCTATAATTTGTAAATTGCTTTCTGCACCACCTCAATTTGAACCTGCACCATAGCTTTCGGAAAGATTATTTTATCTTTTTAAAAGTGATTTCTGGATTATTTGTTCTGAACATCTTTCTAGAATAATTATTTTCAGAATTCATGAAATACATCCTAAAAACACTTTTAGAAATTAATTTTAAAATAATTTTTTTGGAACATATATAATACTTTTCAGAATGTATTTTTCAGAATGAGTTTCCCACCACACATTTCATGCGATTTTATGTGTTTTGGAAAGAGTTTTTCAAAATACATTTCATATGTTTCGGAAACAACTTTTCAGAATATATTTCATATGAAAAGCTTGTTCCAGAATGATTTTTTTTTTTTTCTTCTAACTACAGTGTGAGCTACTATGATGGTGGCCAAGACAACAAATGGTGACATTAATGGTCCTTTTGTTTTGTTTTGTTTTCTTATTTTAATTGATGTTTGAAATATTTAGTGTGTATGATGATGATTTTTTTTTTTAAGTATTTTAGGTTTTTAGTACGGTTAGTGCTTTTATTAGTTAGATTGATGGTTCTAAATGGTTCTAATTAGAAGTTAGTTATTGTGTAATTTTGTATAAGGGTTGAATCATCCTTGAAATGATTATTATTTATTTATTTTTTATTATTGATAAAAGAAATAGTAGATTCCACTTTGAGAGAAGAGGACGGCTAATCTTATCATTTTACCCAATTGTTGGATACAGGTTAAAAATAGGCATGTAAAGGAAATAATTCCCCTATAACTTTATGATAAATTATTTGCGCACCATATCAATTTGAACTTACTCAATTTATAAGTAAAATGTTCATGAAAAATGAGAGTGTAGATAAAAGAATACTTTCAGAATTCCTTTTTTAGAATACAACACATTTCTGAATTTTGGAAATTATTTTTTCCGAATGCATTTTCAGACGGATTTTTTTTTAAAATATATTTTTTGCATTTTGAATATACTTTTCTGAAATGAGATTTTGATTTTCTAATTGTATTTTGAATTCTAGATTTTCAAATCTAGAATAAAAAATAATTTTGAAAAATTTAGAAGGTAACAGGTGCAAGTTCAAATTGGTATGGTGCTGGAACCTAACTTTACTTGCATTGTCATTTCTTGCCTTCTAAAATTTCGTGTTCAGTATCCAAGAACTTGACAATCGAGCTCAACTTGGGCTTCTCCGAAGTCTTGATCTTATTGAAGATTTATTTATATAAGTTTTCTCTTTTCCCACTCCTTGCTTTTTCGTCTTTCACCTACATGTATTTTCAAAAAAATTCTAATGTTATTTTTTTTAACATATTTATAATCATGGAAGTAGTATTCTAAATTACAACTTCCGAAATTTTCTTTTCAGAATATCTTCTCCAAATGCCAATAATGCTATAAATATTTTTAAAATGTCTTTTACCATTTCAATTGATCATTTTAAAAATATTTCATCTTATTTTAAAATACATAATTCTTAATCTGTTAAATACTGTTTCAGTATTTTAGAACACTTCATCCTTTAATTTATTATTTAGAATGTGTACTTCCAAAGCTTTTAAATATGTTTAAGATAGTAGAAAAGTTAACAAACAACACTTTTATCAATCAGATATATTTGGGGGAGACCTCTCCATAATTTTTTTTCCTGAAAATGATTCGTGCTATATAACACAATATTACAAAGAAGGATTGAAAACCATTGAACTAATTAATAAATGAGTTCTAGAATATTCAACTAAAAAATGAATGTAATACATGCATAGTGAGATTATTAATTTAAAATAAAATTTATTGTAAATAAAGTAATTTCAAAAGTTTTTTTTTCTCCTTGACTAAAAGATTATTATTTATTTATTTCATTATGTTTTTGGCATTTTATATTTGGAATAATTTTGCTTTTAGTTCCTCAAATAATTGTTTTTCCAATTCCTTAAAATTAAAAAATCGATATAATTTTAAATTCTTAAATACTAAATTTGAAAGACTCAAATGAAATAACAAATGTCGTAGTAGTAACATGCGTATTCGTTAAGTGGTGAATGTTTTAATTAACACCGCTAGAAATATTATATTTTTTGTTGTTGTTAAGAATATATTTTTAATAGTCAACCAATTATGAAGTAAAGAAACATTTTTTTTGCACCGAAAGAAAGCCAGAACATTTTATCATGAAAAGTAAAATGAGTGAGATTTGTTTAGTTATGAAAGATTGGGGTTTAAAAAACTTATTTAAGTGATTACTACGGTTTTTTTTAATTAATTATAATTATTTGTATATGATTGTATAATATAAATTTCCCATTAAATTTTTTCTATCACTTTGTACTTACTATGTAACTATTTTCGATGAAAATATTATCCACTAACAATACTTTAAAGGTTTAATTACCTTTTCGTCCCTATATTTATAGCCAATAGTCAATTTGGTACATTGGTTTTTAAAAAATTCAATTTGGTCCCTAAGTTTTTTAAAATGTATTTAAAATGGTCATTTATGTTAAATATCACCAAACGGTGTTAAGTGGTGCTTATGTGGCAGACACGTGTAAGTTACGTGGATGGTGCTTACATTACTTCAGTGAATACTGAATTAGGGTTTAGGTTATTCAAATTGGGGATTTCGAATTTCTGATTTAGGGTTTTTGATACGAGGATTGCTCCCCTAGTTGGATTCTGTGGTGCGCTTCCCTGCTTCGATTCCATTCGGAGGTGTGCTCCCCTCATTCGATTTTGTGGTGCGAGTGAATTCGGAGGTGCGATCTTGTGGTTTGTGATTCGTTCGTGGGTGTAGTTCCGTTTGTGGTGGAAATGTGTGCATATAGATCTGCATCTGTATCATCATGTAGCTGTAACCGAATGGAAGTGCAACAACAACTATCGAATTCTAGCCATGGTGGTGGGAGTAGGACGACTTTTGTTGCTCCCATTTGCGATTGTGGGGAATTTACGATTTTGAGAACCGCAACAACGGTCAAAAATTGTGGGAGGCAATTTTGGGGGTGTCTAAAGTATAAGGTGAGATGTATTAAACTATGGCTTATGAAAAAAAAATGCATTGGTATTGATTTTTTGCTTATGGTTTTGTCTAATACAGAGTAAGAGTGGCGTAAGCATGGGATGCAATTTTTTTAGATGGTGCAAGTGCATTGAAGACATTGAGGATGACAAAGATGGAACTATTGCTAGACAAATAAAAAAGATTTGTAGCTTGGAAGCGTTTGAAGATGTCAAGAAAGTGGATAAAGATGTTGTTAGTAGGGTTGTGTGTTGTTGTTGTAATAAACCTTGCTATGTTGATTATTTTCTTAAAATTCCCTTGAGTGACGTCTGAATGTATGTTTTGGTTGAGATTATGATTGAAAGAATTAATGTAATATGTATTAGTTTGTTGAGTTGATTATGTTGTAATATGTATCCTGAGATCTGTATCAATGAAAAATGAATTTTAGCAAGTGGTTGGCATAGAAGTTATGTACTATTTTGTTGTTTTGTGGTGCTGCATAATTTTGGGGTTGAATAAGTTGGCATTGTGGAAAATAAGAATGGTGTAACCAAATTAAGATGCAGATTCATTCTTGAAATCAGTATCAGAATAAACTAACATGGGTTAGACTTGCTTAGCTTGAACATTAATGTTAAATATTGCATCTAGTATACATCTTAAGCTTTTACTTTTTTATGAGACAATAAAGTTCAGCTATCCTGTGTCTGAATAAGGTGATATGCATCTCATAATGGTCTAATGGACAATTCCACAATGGTTGCAGTGAGCGAAGTAAACTTCATAATTGAAACTATGTTGGTTAACTGATTTGCAATTCCCAAGGCCAAGGCTACATTGTAAACTTAAGTTTATTATATGTAAATGAAACCTGGTTGAAGATTTCACAAAAGTGATGTGAGGGTACATCAAATACGTTGGTTGTTTAGAAGATATTTATAGAAAAGATAAGCAATGATATTCTCAGAAAAATTTAAACAACATTTAAAAATGTGCAATCCCTATATAAGTTTTTTCTCCAAGGACTTGAGATTAAAAGGTATTATACAATTGAAATTAAGAATCAAACAGATTAGTATCATGAACAATTAAGAACTCTGATTTGGACAACACAACAAGAAAATTCAGAGCAAGCAGAGGCCAATCTCATCAAAGACTAAATAAAGAAAGGAAAATTGTGATGTTATAATAATATAAAGGTAAAGTATGTAAAAGTAATACAAAAGATATGTAATACATTAGAAGATAAAGCACAAACAGATTTTTTTCACTAATGAATCCATAAGAGCTACCACAGTTTGGTCCTATAATAATTGTTTTTCAAAATACATATGTTTAGAAATGAGTGAGTTCCAAAAGCATGGCTTCCAAAAGCGGCCTCTGATGGACTGTAACTTAAGCTGATCTTGTTGTCCTTCGAGCTGCCTGAGATGACCCTGGTATTCAAACTGTACGCAAATTGTACGCAAATTGTTTTACACCCTTCTGCCTACATGATATTCAAACTGTACGCTAATGTATTTTATATAATAATAACCTTCTGCATATATCTAGAACAAAGAATACAATCTCAATTTAAATAATGCTTGCTTTGGACAAAGATTTTAGTTTCCAGCTTTAACTCAGTTTCTGAAATATTGCAGTTGATCTTGTTGTCCTTCGAGCTGCCTGAGATGATCCTGGTATTCAAACTGTACGCAAATTGTTTTACACTATTCTGTCTACATGGTATTCAAACTGTACGCTAATGTATTTTATATAATAATAACCTTCTGCATATATCTAGAACAAAGAATACAATCTATCTCAATTTAAATAATGCTTGCTTTGGACAAAGATTTTAGTTTCCAGCTTTAACTCAGTTTCTGAAATATTGCAAGCAAAACCAGGGACATTAATTCTAGATAAACGAAATGATTATAGGAAGGGATTGATAAAGAAGCATGGAAGCAGCTCTGTGGACGACTCTTTCAGATACAAGCACCTAACATTCTGCCAGCCAAGAGGAATTGTGTTGCAATGAAATTAGATAACCTCCACAAAACTGCCTACATCACTTTAAAGGCTGAGCCAATGCAGAAACTGCACACCACATATGTATCTGAAGCCCCCTTCCAAATTGAATCTGCATAATTTTGAATCCCAACATCACAAAATCATCTGCACATGGATAAAGAGCTGCAGGAATAGAACAAGTTATGTTTCACACATTAGCAGCTACTATAATCTAAGTAAGCAGTTGAATGATGGACCCTTGAGGTGGAGAAGTATTGTAATCAACCCTTCACTTACAAACCAAACCTTCACTTAAATGTTGGACCACACATCACAAAATTATGTCAGAGACCAAATGTTGGACCACACATAAAAAAATGTTGCACATGGTGGACCCTACATCATAAACAACTCTGTATATGTTCTCTAAAAGTAAATAAAAAACAGAACTACTCTAAAACTAAGTCAAAAATTACTAACCTTATAAAGGAGCAACCACAAAACGACACCACGGTCTGGATCGCAATGACTGCCCCTTCACCACCTCTGGACCGCACCACATAATCGCTCCTCCAAATCGACCATGGGAACGCAACTCACCATCGTAACTCACGATCGCACCACAGAATCAAATGAAGGGAGCACACCTCCGAATGGAATCGAAGCAGGGAAGCGCACCACAGAATCCAACCAGAGGAGCAATCCTCGTATCAGAAACCCTAAATCAGAAATTCGAAATCCCCAATTTGAATAACCTAAACCCTAATTCAGTATTCACCAAAGTAATGTAAGCACAATCCACGTAACTTACACGTGTCTGCCACATGCACCACTTAACGCCGTTTGGTGATATTTAACAGAAAGGACCATTTTGAATACATTTTAAAAAACTTAGGGACCAAATTGAATTTTTTAAAAACCACTGTACCAAATTGACTATTGGCTATAAATATAGGGACGAAAAAGGTAATTAAACCTACTTTAAATAAAATTATTTTTATAGTTTTATTTATTTATTTAAATTAACTACAACTATTAATTTTCTATTTAAATTTAAATATATTAAAGTAACTTTACCAGTTGAAAATAATTATATTGAAAAATTATTCTACTCATAATATTTCTATTAGTATATTTATAAAAGTTTGATTAATATAAATTCATTTATATTTTCAATAAGAACTTAATCTTTGAAGCATTTTAGCATAATAATTGTGTTTTCAACATGAACAAAATAATAGAAGTTTGAAGTCTTTCTTGGAATAAACTTAAACCAAAGCAGTGATTTAGTAGGTTAAGAAAGTAATGTAAAGTTTAAAAACTAAGACATTGCCAGAAAAAAACTAAGGAAAAAAGGAAACTAAATAGAAAAAATAAAATTCTTTTACATTGACTCTTGAAGATAGGAGGTTAAAGAGATATTCTTTAACATTGTGAGATTGTAAAGCATGAATCTTATATCTAGTTTGATTTTCAACATGATTTTTAAAAACTTTAAAAACATTTTTAATTTGTGACTATTGATGTATAAGATATATCCAAGTAAATTTGGTATAAGCATCAACAAACGAGACATAATATCAAGTTCCATTGAAAGTAAAACAGAATCAGGTCCCCACACATCAGTGTAAATTAATTCTAAGGTTGAGATTAAGTATGCTCAGGACTATAAAAGGGAAGTTGATAGCACTTACCATATACACAGGTAAAGCAAAACACAATATTATTTGAAACATGTATATCACAACACAACAATCTTTTTTGAGAACTTTAAAACTACAATGTCCAAATCGTTCGTGCCACTGATTTACATTAACATGTTCAACAGTAAACGTCATTGAATGAACAAAACAAGGAGACAGTGAATGAAGATCAGGAAAGATATACAAGTCATCTTTAAGGTAACCTTGTAGAAGAATACATTTCGTTTCCTGATCAAAACATAACAATTGTTCAAAAATAACATTGTTATCACGACAAAACTTTGAAACGCTAAGAAGATTCTTCGTGATTACTAGAACATGAAGAAGATTAGTTAAAAATAGAGATTTATTTGAAGTAGAAGAATGAAAATTCATAGAATCAATGTGAGATATTAAAAAAACCTTTGCTATTACCCATTTTTACAAGATCAGTGTTGTCATAGGGTTGCTTTTCATAATAAATAGATGAATTGTTGGTTATGTGGTGTGTAGTACCACTGTCCAGATACCATAGAGGGTCATCAATGGATGAAGGAAGCCCAAAAGAGAGGCAATGTTGGACTCATTTTCATGAATGGACAGTTGAGAGAAATTGGCATGAGGAGTTTGAGAAGCAATTTGATCGTACCTGTGCCAGCAACGTTCGATAGAGTGACCTGGACTTTTGCAGATTTGACAAGTAGGACGAGCAGTGGTCCAAGCATTCCAGGGTTGGGTTTGAATGTGAGTAGATTGAAAAGAAGGAGAAGAACACGAACCTGTGGAGTAAGATCGAGAATGACCACGACCACCACAAGAGGAAACGAATTGGTGATTCAATCTTCCATTTCTTGTATACGATGGGTGTCAAGTAGCAACAACAACAATAGGGGAATAGGTAAGCGAATCCACATGGCAATGCTTTGCTAGTTGTTCTTCTTGAGCTAGCAACGGTGCCCCTATTTCATTTATGGTGTAAGGTTCCTATCTTGACATAATAATGGCGACAAAAGGATTGCAGTCCCCTGAACGACCATCGAGAATGGCTTCAACCTGGTCGTTGATGGACATAAGTGCACCAGTTGTTGCAAGAGAATCAACGGTCTTCCTTATCTCTAGAAGATAGGTGATGACATAGTAATCTTGTTTGGAAGTCTTGAGGCGCAAACAAAATTTCTTGATTTGAGCATGAGTGTTACAAACAAAATGTGTATGAAGGGTTTGTCATATTTGAGACGATGATTGGAGGCCAACCATTTTGGTCAAGAATGGATTGGTCATGGATGCCAACATCCAAGCAACTATCAGATTATCTTGTTGCTAGTAGAGAAGAAATTCTGGGTTGGTTTGAGTAGAGATGTCATCGGTTGTTGGGATGAAACGGGGTAAAACCAATCATCCGTAAATTTTGACAGCATAAGGCTATCAATAGTACCAAGAACCTATTGTTTCCATTGTAGAAAATTGTCCTATGCAAGCTTTAAGAATATGGGAGTGGAGAGCTGATGTAAGGAAGCAGTGGTTGTTGTCATAGTGACAAAAGAGGCACTTGTAGTAGACATGTTAGATGGCATAAGCGATAGTGAAAAAGGAAAACTCTGATACCATATCATGAATCACATGTAGTCATAACAAAATAAATATTATTTATGTATTAAAACTACTGTGTGTACAAAAAAGAAAAATATATATAAATATATCCATGTAAAAAGTAGTAATGCAATTACATAATTACTTGCCTAACATACATGAAATGTACAAGCAAGAAAAAGAAGTAAATCACAATAAATATAAAGGTAAAGGAAATAATTACTAACGATAGAATAAGAGTTTATTTAGAAAATTATAATTATTGTCTTTTTTATTGTCACTTCCCATTAAGCATTTCAAGAATATCTATACAAATGTTTTTTTTTTCACCTATAATGATAAGTAAAACATTTTATATATAGATACACTTTCTAGTAGTTATATGTTATCCTATCTTTGCACGGAACCTGTACTATGTTGCATCAATGGTCCACTTATCACCTTTAATGGAGAGATACGTCTAACATGCAAGTCTAATTGTTCCATGTATTTGTATAATGTCCTCGATTAATAAATTGACAATTTCTCTTTTAATTCATTTATATCTTTTAATTAGTATACTTTTAATGATTGTATTAACAACTTCTTGAGATTTGTATACTTTTAAGTATTAACAACTTGTCAATATTTTTCTTTTAATGTCATATTATTATATTTGATGATTAGGTCGTGAAGGGATGGTGTATTTTTTATATGGATATTTTTTTAATTTGTTCTACCATTACATAAAGTTAAACTAGTTCATTATAGGATAATAGTTCAATTCTATCCTTAATCTTTAGATTAAGATTACTTTGGAACCTTACTATGTTAATTATTGATTCTTCTCTAATTTTATTCCTCAACATGAGTAACTCCATACCTTGTTTATACTCTTCCATGTTCCTTTGTTGGAGTCTCTAGAATTTATCCATCAATCCTCTTTCATAGTAGGAGAGTACATATCTTTTTCTAAGGCAATCCTAAATTCATTTCAATATCTGATTTTTTTTTCAATCATCTTACTAAGTAAATGTCTAATGCTTACCTTTTCTTGTTGGTCCGTCATACTACCATGTACACTTGATTGATGAGTATGATTACTCTTTTTTTTTATCAAAAATGATTTTCCCAAAGTTTTTCAAAATATCTCACAAAAATGAGTAGTAAAGATTTTCACAAATGATTTTGTTCAGAGAATTTTTCTAAAAATAAAAGATGTTGAAAGTTTACTAACTACACTGTCAGGATAGAGAGGTGGCTCACAAGTAGACATGTGTAAGTATCAAGTTTTTCTAGCGAAAGTTTTTTTTAGACTACTTTCTCAAACTTTCTTAATAAAAAACATAAAAAGGTTTTCCAAGTGTGTGCCTGTATACAAGGACTCCTAAGGACTATAATAAGGTCACTAAATGTTTAAGAGAATTTTCTAGTCTTGTCATGAATGTAAAGTACTACATGGTGAAAAGAACTTCAAATAAAGGAAAGCAAAAACAAAGTAAACTAAATGTGTCCTAATGTGATAGGCCAAATGACACTTGTGAGCCTCTTGAAACATTTTTACAAGTCTAAAACAAAATTATTACAATGTTTAAATTTAGAGATGATATTATCAAAAACATTTTTCCAAGACACCCACCAAAATAGAAAAAATTACAAAGTACAATTTTTCAAAAAAAATACACAAAATTGGTGACAAGAACAAGTTATAGTCTGTAAAACAAGATAGCCATAGATTTTAATCACGAATTTTTGTGTTTGTGATGGAGAATTCCGTCACTAAGTTGGCTTTATGCTTCGTTGGCTTTTATTTTTATATTTTCGATCCAGCAGCCAATGGTGCTTTCTCTCAAGTGTTTTTCAATCCTCAAAATTCTCTTCTATTCCTCTAAAAATCTCTTAAAAAAGAAGTCTCCAAAATTTCTTTAACAAACATCTAGAAATTTACCTTTAGAAGGGGCCATGAGTTTCTTTCAAGTTTTAAAGGAAGAGTTCAAATATGTTTTCAAATAGAGTGAGAAGAAAAAATCAAGAAAAGCACAATTTGAAGAGGAAAAATTCAATTTAAAGATTATAAATGAGAAAACTCGAATAATTCCTAAATTAGACAAGCAAAAATTACGGCAAAATTTCAAACAAAGCACTCAAAATAAACCTATAAAATAGGTCTAAATTAGGATGATTTGAAACAAAAATTTAAGCATGTTGAATTATGAACAAGAGGAAAGTTACAAATGTAGTTAAAAATGGAAAGAAAAATAGAGGAATTCACTCAAAGATGCTTCACAAACAATTCAAGTCATGTAGTCAACTGATGGGTGAGTTCATGCATCTAAAATGTGAAATTTGTTGTGAATTGTCCCATAATTTGATCTTTTATCTTGTTTAGGTATCAACTTTTGTCTTTAAGGTTTTTTTTTCAGAAGTTCTTTGTTGTTTTCCAATTTCAAGAGATCATGCATTTTGATGTACTGGTTTAGTTGCGCCCAATTTTCAAAATAAAACTAAGTTTTCCCTAATGTGGTGTAGGGAACCTAGGTCGAATCCCCAAAAATGCATCTTGTGTATCATATTTCCATTGCTTCTTATTCTACTTTAAGATATTAAAATTGTGGGGAAAGACAAGAATTAAAAGTGAAATGAAAAACGATCTTGAATGTAAAATAAAGTGAAAAATAAACCGTTTATAGAAAATCGTTTAATAGAATGTCTATCAACACATGAAATGTAAAGAAATGAAAAGTAAATGACCTAATGTAAAAGACTTAAAGTAAAACATGAACATAAACTAAAAACGCGAATTGAACATTGAAAAACAGCTAAGTACAATTGTTAGATAGTGTAGTCAACAATCATTTATTAGATCGTCTACTAGTTCTACTTAGCGAAAGTGAAAGAGAGAAAGGAAATAAGAGCGTTGAAAGTAAATTGCAGAAAGATGATATGCGAATATATGTGCTTATTAATGATGAATTGATAAAAATGATTTCGAAAGAGGTTCATAAAAGTAAGTTGAGTATTCACCCTGACCAAAATATTTAGAAATAGGAAAATCTTAGTGGTAGGGTATGAAAGAACATGTGGGTAGATATGTACCAACTAGTTTGACTTGTTATAAATCAAAGGTTAAATATCAAATATTGGGAGGTGTTAGAGAAAAAATTCAACAATCCATTTATTTGATTAGTTGATGTTAAAAAACAAAGTATGAAATATGATCTTACTTCATCTTTAAGACGAAAGGATTTCCTTTAAAACAAATCATGTAAGACGCAAACATTTTGTTTAATAGGCGATACAACATTGTGCAATCTCTTTCCTTTTGATAAGCATTGTTCTGCTCAGACGATATGCACATAGACTAAAGCTAATGTTGTATTTTATGAAAATCGCTTTATGCTTATTCTATGTTGTAGTGAATGTTTGCTTCCTTCATTTTCCATGATGATTCGTATAAGCCTATGTTAAATCAATGATCTCTTGAAAAGTAACCTAAAGTTTGTATGCTTTAACAACTTCCTGGTGTGCGCTTTGTCAACTGTGGTAAAGACTATCTGACCTATACGGTTCAATGCTTTACATATTATGAAGTAAAGACTGATAATTATTATTAACTATTAGGATGTTGCTTTAAGAAGATAAAAGCATTCAATCCATGCATGGAGTTTATTTAATGCATCATCTACATTCAAACTGCTCAGACGCAAGGAAGACTATCATATAAGCTAAAACTACTCAATGACCAAAAAGAGATTTCCAACGACTTTTTTCTTCTACACCTATATAAAGTCATCCTTCCAGAAGAAAAGCAACAAGTTTGATTTGTAAAGTGCCAAAATGTTGTTAAAATTTTCTCTTACCTAAAAGATTTGTAAGAACATTATTATGTTCATTAGCAAACTAGAATAAAGAGTTTAAACCTTTTATATGTTGAAAGATGATACCCACTTTAGTGAGCAACCTTTGTGATCTTTTAGATCACTCTTTAGACAAACCTCGTCTTATCTAGGAATGATTGTTTGTAAAATAATACTCAATGGGTTAACAAGGAAAGAGTACGATCCAAAAAAATACTCAAATTTTAGCCAGGAGTGCCTAATTGTTTAAACAATACTTGACGCGTTAGCCAAGAGTGGCTATGTTTTGAAAGAATACTCGTGTTGTAACTTGCGTCATTAGTTTGCATAATGGATCTTAATTAGTTGCTTAAGAACCAAATGTAGTTTGCTCTATCAGACAAACCCATATAAAACTCTCTACGTAAATTCTTCTTTCCTTATCTTGTTAAAATTTCATGTTAATTCATTTGTGCTAACTTAAGGAGATTTGTTAAACTAAGTTTTTGAAGGTTTTTGACAAATATTTTGTCAAGTATAAAACTATTGTTTGACTGTGTATCACTAAACAATATTTGTGAAAATCCACAAAAAGTATTAAAACACAATCCAACCCTCACTTATTGTGTTTTGACCTATTTTTCATAGTTGGTATCAGAGATCAACTTGTAAAGGGTTTATTGTGTTACAAATGTTAGATGAAAAAATCCAACAACAATGAAAAGATCCACATATGATCACATAAGGAACTTCCCAAGGCCTCCAACATATTAAGATGCTAGACAAAACCCATCAGGTGGTCTCGTGACACGAGAGTCTATAGATTTTGATGATAAAAAAAACTATAAGATGTCTAACGAAGCTACTAAGTGTTAAAGATTTAGTTGAATATGTTGAAGATGGTTGCTGCCCCTTCAAGATTGTGTTTGATGAAGACTTATATGTACATTTCATTTGTATTTTGCTTTGCTTTAAGTGTGTCTTAGGTAGTGCTTAGAGGTTGTCTAAGAGTGGGATTTTTGCTGAGTAACTCACCTCATAACCACTGGCCATGTGATAAGAACAAGCATAAGGTTTCTTAAATTGTTTTTCACATGTTTTACAAAAAACACGTTTACTGCATAAAAATAAATCTGTTCTCTTCTAAATAAACAGATTCATTTTTACACTGATGCCTTGGCTAAGTCTTGTAAAAATTAGATTTTGTGCATCAGGTATTTTGACTAAGTCTTCTTCTTTTCAAAACGACTGAGTTTTAAATAGTTAAACTTTCTCTATTTTCGTTTTGAAAAATAAATTTGTTCATCTGTAAATGAACAGATTCTTTTTGTCTCTGGTGCCATGTCAAGCTTAAACGATTTTCAGTTTTATCTCAGCACCAGAATGGTTGACTAAGTCTCCTCACTTAACAAATTCTCTAACTGCTTTTGAAAATAAATCTGTTCATTTTATTTTCAATTTGTTCATTTTATACCAGCTTTAACTGTTTTTCAAAAATCTGTTATAAGTTGGCTTTCTATAAAATGCAAACTTGTTTCTGAGTTTAATATTGATTCATACATTTGCAAAAACAAGTTTTGACAGCAGAGAGTTAAGTGTTTACAAAGGATTAGCATTTGTTCTTCAAAGATTTCGAAAATCACAAAGTGCTTGTTCTTGGTTTGGTTCCAAAAGCTTGGTGTGAGGTGCAGCTACTGTTCTAGCAATCTTGCCTACTGGTTTAAGGCAGATCTTTGTAACCTCAATCAGGTGTAGTCGTTTCACTTCTCATTTCTTGTAATAGTTTGGTTGAACACTCTTCTTGATAGGTTTTCTTGGAGAGTGTGTGTGTGTGAGCTGAAATAGGTTTTTTCAGCAAGAGTACCTAAGTTCTTGTAGGTTTCAAGAACAGTGGGAATTGTACTTGGTTGTACTGTGGTTTAGTGATTTCCACCTGGTTTGGTGAAGACTGGATGTAGCTCAGTTGAGTGAACCAGTATAACTGCTTGTGTTCATTCTCTCTCACTCTCTGCAATTTCGTTTCTGCATAATTGATAAAACAGCAAAGAAATAAATCTGTTCTTTCTGGGCACTGTGCATACTGTTCTTAATTTATGAAAAAGTTGTTTGAATCTGATAAGAACATATAAAATCTGCAAAAAGCCACTGGAACAGATTGGCTGTGATAGGTTGCTCAAGAAATTGTTAAAGCTATTAATTGGACCTTAAACAATTGCTTAAAGTTGAAGCTTGCTGTTCTGTGATTCATTGTTCTTGATTTCTGGAAAATTGTCTGGTTTCAATAAGAACTCTGATAATCTGTTAAAGGCTAATAAAACAGGTTGTGTGTAATAGATTGTCTCACTAATTGTCAAGCCCTTAACTGAACCTAAATCACACGAATTGGAATTAAGGTTTGCCGTTTTTGTGTTACACTGTTTTTCAATCTGATATCTGTGTGTGTGCATCTGGAAATTCTATCTGCATAATCTTGTGATTAACCTTGCTGAATTAAAAGCTTTTCAAACAAAAGCAGTGCTGAAATAAATCTGTTCATTTTCACACAAATCGATTTATTTTCTGTAAAACTGTGTTAAACACTGGTTCTGCGAGAAAGTTTTAAAAGGTCAATTCACCCCCCCCCCCCCCCCCCCCCCTCTTGAACTTTGACACTATTAAACCCAACAATTGGTATCAAGAGCTAGGACTTGTATTTTAATCAAGTTTGTTTGTAATAATGTCTGAGTTTAATGTGCTTTTTGCTGAGGGTTCTGCTGTTAATAGACCACCTATGTTCAATGGAATGAATTATGCATTTTGGAAAGTTAGAATGAGAATTTTCATGGAATCCATTGATGCATTAATTTGGGAAGTTGTGGTCAATGGACCTTATGTGCCAATGCAGGTTGTCAAGGATGAACAAGTGGTAAAGCCAAGATCAGAATGGAATGAGACCGAAAGGAGGAAGGCTCAACATGATCTTGTGGCCAAGAACATCATAACCTCTGCATTGACAATGGATGAGTTCTTCAGGATATCCCAATGTAAGTCAGCTAAGGAGATGTGGGAAGTCTTAGAAGTGACTCATGAGGGGACTGAAGATGTGAAAAGGTCAAGGAAACATGCGCTCATCCAAGAATATGAACTGTTCAGAATGCAACCCGAGGAGAGCATTGCTGATGTGCAGAAAAGATTCACCCATATTGTGAATCACCTCACTGGCTTGGGAAAAGAATTTGACAGAGAGGAACTCAACATAAAGATATTAAAGTGCCTCGACAGAAGCTGGCAACCAAAGGTGACAGCTATCTCTGAAAGCCGTGATCTGTCAAAGTTGGGAACTGCTGCACTGTTTGGAAAGCTGATGGAGCATGAGCTAGAGCTTAAAAGACTTAAAGAGCAGGAAACAACAGAGAGAAAACTCAAAGGTCTTGCACTGAAAGCAACTGAACTAAATGAGATCAAGGAAGAAAAAGAAGATGCTGAAGATGATGATACAATCAGCCTTCTTACAAAATGATTCAGCAAATTCCTGAGGAAGAAAAGCAAAAATAGGAACCAGCAGAAAAGAAGGTATCCTAAACCCAATTATTCAAATTCCTCTAAATATACTTGCTTTGGATGTGGCAAAACAGGGCATATCAAAACAGATTGTCCAGACAATCAAACAAGAGACAAATCTGCCAGCAAGAAATTTGAAAGGAACAAGGGAAGAAGAGCCTACATCTCATGGGAGGAAAATGAAGCATCCTCAACCAGCAGTTCTTCAACAGAAGATGAGGAGAACAATTTGTGCTTCATGATGAAGGATGACGAGTCAAGCTCTGATTCAGTAAGTAATTTTTCTGCTGATTCTGATAACTATGATGATTTGCTTGCTGCCTTCAAGGAAACACATGATGAAGCCAATAGGCTAGCTGTAATATGTAATAAGCTGCAAAAGGTAAATAATGTGTTGGCACCTAAAGTAAAAACACAAGGAAGAATTGCATAAGGCCAAAACAGATTTGGTAAGCCTTGAACTAACTTGCTTGCATGCCTCTATTAAAAACTGTGAAAACTGCAAAAGATTGGAAAAACAAGTGGAATATTTGCTGAAAACCCTTTCCAATTTCACCAAGGGAAGAGAAAACCTTGAGTCTCTCCTTGGATCACATAATGCTGTTTTCAATAAGAATGGACTTGGTTATACCCCTGGAAATACAACCAATGTCAAAAAGCTTTCAAGTTTTTTTGTTCCAGCAAAATCAGTTTTTTTCAGCTTTTAACAGTGGCAAAAAGGCATCTCATGTAACCTGTTTTTACTGCATGAAATCTGGTCATACATCTAGGTCTTGCATTGCTAGAAAGCATCTTGTTCCTAAGAACTTAGCAAAATGGCTACCAAAGAGAAGGTTTTAATCTGTGCTGGACCCTATACTGAAAAGGGTACCATTTGTATCATTTTTATTCTGTTTTGCAGATTGGCAGCAAGAAAAACCAGTGGTACTTGGACAGTGGCTGTTCCAAGCATATGACTGGAGATCTTACAAAGTTTACCAGCTTAAAACTCAAAGCAGAAGGACATGTAACCTATGGTGATAATAACCGAGGGAGGATTTTGGGCAGAGGAACTGTTGGAATAGGGAACTCAACAACCATTGAGAATGTGCTGTATGTAGAAGGACTTAAGCATAGTCTTCTCAGCATAAGTCAGCTTTGTGACAAAGGATACAAAGTGAATTTTGAGTCAAAAGGATGCACAATATCAAGTAATTCATCTAGTAAGGTACTGTTTACTGGTAAGAGAGTGAATAACATATATCTGCTGAATATCATGGAAACTAACTCTTCAAATGAGTGTTTGCTGTCCAGAAGTGATGAGTCTTGGTTGTGGCACAGGAGGTTGGCTCACATACACACAAATCACTTGAATAAATTGAAATCTAAAGATTTAGTTTCTGGTTTACCTAACATTAAATTTCAGGACAACAGGCTTTGTGATGCTTGTGTGAAAGGTAAACAAATCAAATCCTCTTTCAAGTTAAAGGATATTGTCTCTACAAAAAATCCATTGGATGTGTTACATATGGACTTATTTGGTCCATCTAGAGTTGCTAGCTTGGCTGGAAATTTGTATGCTTTAGTTGTTGTGGATGATTACTCTAGATTTACATGGACTTTATTTCTTGCACATAAACATGATGCTTACACTGCCTTTAAGAAATTAGCAAAAATTCTGCAAAATGAAAATGGTTGCTGCATTAAATCAATTCGAAGTGATCATGGGGGAGAGTTTCAAAATGCTAAGTTTGAGAGGTTCTGTGAGAAGCATGGGATAGCTCATACCTTTTCAGCCCCTAGGACACCTCAACAAAATGGTGTAGTTGAAAGGAAAAATAGATCACTAGAGGAACTAGCTAGAACTATGTTAAATGAATCTAAGCTACCTAAGTATTTTTGGGCTGATGCTGTTTATACTGCAGGTTATGTCTTAAATAGGACCTTAATAAGACCAATTCTTAAGAAAACCCCATATGAATTGTATAAGGGCAGAAAACCTAATGTAAGCCACCTTAGAGTATTTGGGTGTAAATGCTTTGTATTGAATAATGGCAAAGAAAATCTTGGTAAGTTTGATGCTAAATCTGATGAAGGTGTGCACATTGGTTATGCTTTGAATGGTCATGCATATAGAGTCTTCAATAAAAGGTTGCTTATAGTAGAAGAATCAATGCATGTTGTTTTTGATGAAACTGATCATAGCATATCTAAAACTGCTGCTGATGACCCTGACAGTAATGAATTTAAATCTGTTTTAAATCAAAATGAATCGATTCATTTTGATACTGCTGATACACATACTGTACAAGAATCTACTACAGCTGCAGGTTTGCCAAAAGAGTGGAAAACCCCAAGAGACTTAACCCTTGATAATGTCATTGGGAACATTGAGAAAGGAGTGTCAACTAGAAAATCCTTGAACAATTTCTGTGAAGCAATGGCCTTTGTATCTCAAGTTGAACCCAAGAATTTGAATGAAGCTCTCAAGGGCAGCAACTGGATTTTAGCTATGCAAGAGGAACTGAATCAATTTGCTCTTAATGAGGTCTGGACTCTTGTTCCTAGAATACCTGAGATGAATGTAATTGGAACAAAATGGGTATTTAGAAACAAGATGGATGAGCATGGAGTGATCACCAGAAACAAGGCTAGGCTTGTAGCTAAAGGGTACAATCAAGAAGAAGGAATAGACTATGATGAGACATATGCACCAGTGGCTCGGTTAGAAGCTGTTAGACTGCTGCTTGCCTTCTCCTGCATCAAAGGATTCAAGCTATTTCAAATGGATGTGAAAAGTGCCTTTCTAAATGGCTATATAAATGAAGAGGTATTTGTCTCACAACCACCAGGTTTTGAAGACCATCAACATCCAGAATATGTGTTCAAACTCCAAAAGGCTCTCTATGGACTCAAGCAAGCTCCTAGGCAATGGTATGAGAGGCTAAGTGATTTTCTCACCTCACAAGGCTATGACAGAGGCACATCAGATAAGACCTTGTTCATTAAGAAGAAAGGAGATGACTCAATTCTAGTCCAAGTATATGTGGATGACATCATTTTTGGATCAAACAATGGAGAATTGTGTGAAGCTTTCGTGAAAGTCATGAAGAGTGAGTTTGAAATGTCAATGATGGGTGAGTTGAACTATTTTCTAGGCTTGCAGGTCAAACAACTCAAGGATGGCATTTTCTTAAGTCAAGCTAAGTATTGCAAGGATCTGCTGAAGAAATTTGAAATGGACAAGTGTAAATCAATCAGCACACCCTTCTCAACAAGCTGTCATTTGGATCATGATGAAGCTGGAATTTCTGTTGATGAAACCAAATACAGAGGACTCATAGGATCACTACTGTATCTCACTGCCAGCAGGCCAGATATAATGTTTGCAGTGTGCATGTGTGCAAGATTTCAATCTGCTCCTAAAGAATCACACTACAATGTTGTCAAAAGGATTTTGAAGTATTTACAAGGAACTACAGAAGTTGGCTTGTGGTATCCAGGTAATATTTCATTAAGCTTAACTGGATATTCTGATTCAGATTTTGCAGGTTGCAAAATTGATAGGAAGAGCACAAGTGGAATCTGTCATTTGCTTGGATCAAGCTTGATCTCATGGCAATGCAAAAAGCAGGCTTGTGTAGCTCTTTCCACTGCTGAAGCAGAACACATTGCAGCAGGGAGTTGCTGTGCTCAAACTATATGGCTAAGACAACAATTGAATGATTTTGGTATCTTACTTAACCATATACCTCTGTTGTGTGATAATACAAGTGCAATCAACTTAACCAAAAATCCTGTCATGCATTCAAGAACCAAACACATTGAAATAAGGCATCATTTTCTAAGGGAACACATATCTAATGGAACATGTGATATTAAGTTCATTGGTACTGATTTACAACTTGCTGATTTGTTCACAAAACCATTAGCCAAAGATAGGTTTAATTTTCTGCTAAATGAATTGGGTATTATAAATGTCAATTGTGCCTAGCAGTAAAAAATTAAATCTGTTTATTCGTAATTGAATGTGTTTATTTTCTGCACTGATATGCATTGATGACTAGGAAAGAGAATTTTTTATCTTTGACTGCTTGACTGACTTAGTGGGCATTAACCTCTGTACCTTTGACGGTTTTGGTCATGGTTATGTAACCGATTTGATGGTTTGGGTGCTCAATAAGAGTTTGAGTGTATGCATCGTGACCCTAAATATTTGGTGCATATTTTCAAAGATTCTCTGCACAAATTCAGAGCATAAAATCTTCATGCATATCCACTCATAACTGCCATATCAATCCATTTATTCTGCTATAAATCTGTGTGAATACTTGCTACCCACATTGGCCATTCTCTTTCTGTTCTCACCATTTGAAACCAAGAAAAGAATTCAGGTTCAACCATGGCTTCTTCTTCCAAGAAACAGAAAAATAAGGGGAAGCAAACCACCTTTCAAGGTGTGTTAGAAGGATGGTTCGCTGGAAATGAAGAGGGCATCAATGCCTACATTCATGAGACAAGCAGGAAGCAGATCAACATACCCAAGGTGCTGGATTTCAACTGGCTGAAATCTGAAAAACTGGTAGAAACAAGGGCTGTGTTGAAGCACCAGAAACTGAAAAAGCTGCTGGAATTAACGGGTAATGTTTATCCTGACTTGGTTAAGGTGTTTTATACTAGCCTCACATTGGATGGGAAGAATGTTGTCTCTTATGTGAAAGGAATTAAGATGAAGATCACAAGTGAGGTGTGGAACTCTGTGGCTGGAATAAAATATGCTGGATTGAAAGTAGGAAAGGGAAATACCAGTGGAATTTCAAAATTCAACAAGCTGCAATATTATAAGAGTTGCATGAGGAATCCTACAGAGAGGATAAACAGGTTCCATGCAGGGCATTTGAACCTCACTCCACGTCTAGTTGCATACATCATAGCATGGCAACTGATTCCAAGAGGGACAAACCATGCTGTCTTACATGAAGAGGATCTCATTCTCCTATATTGCATCATGAACCAGATTAAGGTAAACTGGTTGTTCATTGTCAATGAACACATGCTCAAGTCAAAAAGGTTGGCTGATTACCGATTTTCCTATGCTATTCTTGTTTCCAAATTAATTGATTACTTTGGTGTTGATGTTACAAATGAGAGAAACGACCCTATTAAAGCTGTAAGTGAGATTGATACTTCAACTCTCACCAAAATGAGTTTTCACAAAATTGAAGACAAGTGGGTGGTTCTCAAGGAGAAGGACCCTCAAGCAGAACATGAGGATGAGGATGAGGATGAAGTTGTTCCTATGGATGATGACTCACCTGCTACCCAATCTGAACATGAGGAAGTTGCTGCAAATGCCATAGTTGCCTATCAAGGTCCAGAATACCGTGGAGAACCAATGTCTATGTTTGAGAGGCAAGTGTTGTATCGTCTTAATGTAATGTCTGCAGAACAAAGGGCACACTTTAAGACTACTCATGCAAGGTTTCAACACCTTGATGATCAGATTGAAGGGGTTCAGGCACAACTTGCAGAGCTTTACTACAAGGATCAGTAGTTTTCTGCTTTTAATGCTTTCTTTATCAGTTTTCAAGTTTCTGTAATGCTGAACAATTTGGTTTTCTTTTTCTGAACTATTATGATTATGGTTTCTGCTTTATATCCCTTTATTCCCTATGCTTATATGCTGTTTGATGAATCCAAAGGGGGAGAAAAATAGCTGCTGAAAACTGAAACAGGGAGTTAATTCTGCACCTTAAAACCATGTCTTATGCTATGCAATGTTGCTGTTTTTTTTTCTGGTTTAAAATCTGGTGCAGTGCAGGTGCTTAAAGCAACAAAGCTATGAGGTTAGGTATGGGGATTTGTCTCCATCAAACAGGGGGAGATTGTTGAAGATGGTTGCTGCCCCTTCAAGATTGTGTTTGATGAAGACTTATATGTACATTTCATTTGTATTTTGCTTTGCTTTAAGTGTGTCTTAGGTAGTGCTTAGAGGTTGTCTAAGAGTGGGATTTTTGCTGAGTAACTCACCTCATAACCACTGGCCATGTGATAAGAACAAGCATAAGGTTTCTTAAACTGTTTTTCACATGTTTTACAAAAAACACGTTTACTGCAAAAAAATAAATCTGTTCTCTTCTAAATAAACAGATTCATTTTTACACTGATGCCTTGGCTAAGTCTTGTAAAAATTAGATTTTGTGCATCAGGTATTTTGACTAAGTCTTCTTCTTTTCAAAACGACTGAGTTTTAAATAGTTAAACTTTCTCTGTTTTCGTTTTGAAAAATAAATCTGTTCATCTATAAATGAACAGATTCTTTTTGTCTCTGGTGCCATGTCAAGCTTAAACGATTTTCAGTTTTATCTCAGCACCAGAATGGTTGACTAAGTCTCCTCACTTAACAAATTCTCTAACTGCTTTTGAAAATAAATCTGTTCATTTTATTTTCAATCTGTTCATTTTATAACAACTTTAACTGTTTTTCAAAAATCTGTTATAAGTTGGCTTTCTATAAAATGCAAACTTGTTTCTGAGTTTAATATTGATTCATACATTTGCAAAAACAAGTTTTGACAGCAGAGAGTTAAGTGTTTACAAAGGATTAGCATTTGTTCTTCAAAGATTTCGAAAATCACAAAGTGCTTGTTCTTGGTTTGGTTCCAAAAGCTTGGTGTGAGGTGCAGCTACTGTTCTAGCAATCTTGCCTACTGGTTTAAGGCAGATCTTTGTAACCTCAATCAGGTGTAGTCGTTTCACTTCTCATTTCTTGTAATAGTTTGGTTGAACACTCTTCTTGATAGGTTTTCTTGGAGAGTGTGTGTGTGTGTGAGCTGAAATAGGTTTTTTCAGCAAGAGTACCTAAGTTCTTGTAGGTTTCAAGAACAGTGGGAATTGTACTTGGTTGTACTGTGGTTTAGTGATTTCCACCTGGTTTGGTGAAGACTGGATGTAGCTCAGTTGAGTGAACCAGTATAACTGCTTGTGTTCATTCTCTCTCACTCTCTGCAATTTCGTTTCTGCATAATTGATAAAACAGCAAAGAAATAAATCTGTTCAATTGAAAATAAATCTGTTCTTTCTGGGCACTGTGCATACTGTTCTTAATTTCTGAAAAAGTTGTTTGAATCTGATAAGAACATATAAAATATGCTAAAATCCACTGGAACAGATTGGCTGTGATAGGTTGCTCAAGAAATTGTTAAAGCTATTAATTGGACCTTAAACAATTGCTTAAAGTTGAAGCTTGTTGTTCTGTGATTCATTGTTCTTGATTTCTGGAAAATTGTCTGGTTTCAATAAGAACTCTGATAATCTGTTAAAGGCTAATAAAACAGGTTGTGTGTAATAGATTGTCTCACTAATTGTCAAGCCCTTAATTGAACCTAAATCACACGAATTGGAATTAAGGTTTGCCGTTTTTGTGTTACACTGTTTTTCAATCTGATATCTGTGTGTGTGCATCTGGAAATTCTATCTGCATAATCTTGTGATTAACCTTGTTGAATTAAAAGCTTTTCAAACAAAAACAGTGCTGAAATAAATCTGTTCATTTTCACACAAATCGATTTATTTTCTGTAAAACTGTGTTAAACACTGGTTCTGCGAGAAAGTTTTAAAAGGTCAATTCACCCCCCCCCCCCCTCTTGAACTTTGACACTATTAAACCCAACAGAATACACATCAGATGATTCTAATTTTCTTAAGCTTATCAAACGACAAAACTTTGTGACAAGTGCTAGACGATACTGTTAAACGAGATACATCAGATGGTTGGTCAAGACTGCTTAAACAGGTCAATAGTGGAAAGCCTCAATTAGGTGATCTTAATAAAAGATGAGCAAGAGTTCGATCAAATGATCCTATGAAACATGCTCACTGTGATCAGACGATCTAATATTGGCCTTAATGTTGGACAAATCTCCAAGAGCTTATAAAAAAGAAATATTGTCCAAACAAATAGTTCAAAGAAAGATGTGTCAAATGATTCAACTAGAATAGATCAGACAATATACACTACAAGAAAAATTTATTTTAGCTGCCAACAAAAAGCGAAGGCTATTAAAAAGAAGTCACTAGCATGGGTGAAGTCTATTTAAGTTGGACACAAAAATAAATGTCAAATATTGTGTCCACAATAGAGATCATTAAATCACACTAAAAATTATTAAAATAATAATAATAAGTTAGCGTCTAGAATGGGGACACAAAGTAGATACAAGTTAATATTTTATTACATTTAGCGTAGGTCTAGACGACATTAAGGAGACGTGGACGTTTATTGTCACCTTAGCCCATACTAAGTTAATTATTGTTGGAGATCCCACATCGACTAGAGATTAGGACATTTCATAGTATATAAGTGAGTGCAAACCTCACCTTATAAGCTGGTTTTATGAGGTTGAGTTAAGCTTAAAGTCAACTTCTTAATATGGTATCATAGCTATTTCTAGCCTATCCTAGCGATTGTTTGTTAGTCTTATCAGGTCACCCGCTATCAGGTCGTAATCAAACCACCTATAATATATAGTCCCACTAGAGAATAGGACATTTCATAGTATATAAGTCCACTTCTTAATGATTATTTAATTTTATTTAATGATTATTTATGTTTATGAGATTAAAGTTAGGCTTAAAGTCCACTTCTTAATGATTATTTAATTTTATATCCGTTTTAGTGTCCCCCCAAACCTACGTTATAGTTAAATAATATATTTTTTTTATGTAGGCTTAGCCAACACTACCTTGTAAATTTGTATCCCATTGGAGGTCATCTCTAATGCATAGCCACCAAAAGATTAGTTTCCATTTCTATTGGAACGCTAAGCCCACACTAAGCCCATGTAACATCTCTCTTTTGCTCTTTGCGTCGCTCTTTTGAGGACTCTACCATCATTATTTCTTGTAGTGATACTTAAGAAGTTCGCGTCATACAATATTGAGGAACTGCACGAGACGAACTCATCAGATGATCATAGTGCTCATAGACTTATTAGAAGATATTGTCAGACTATGTCTTTGAATATCATAAATGCAAACGATATCAAAACACTTGTTTTCAAGCCATCAGACTAACACCAAAAATTACACATATCAAACGATACAATCTTGTACTCGTCAAAGGAACTAATACGTCAAGAAAATGAGAAAATGTATAAGAATTACTCGTCAAAGGAACTACTGCGTCAAGAAAATGAGAAAATGTTCATACTTAATCTTTTCATTATGAGAATGTTTTGATTTCAAATCTTATTTGACATTGTTATTAATTTATATAAAATATTATTTTTAAATAAAATTAATGATTAAATAATTTTTATTTAAGAACGTAAAACATGAAAATCTCAAATGATTTGTGTTTAAATGTTTTGTGAATAGAAAATGTTATTCATATTGAATTTAAATATTTTTAATACCATTGTGCAATTAAAATCAAGTTTAATATTGTATTAAAAAAATCTTATATAAATAGTGTTTCAACGTAAGGTTTTCGAAAAAAGGGAAGAGGAATATTTTCTATATTAAAGAATTTTTTAAAATATGTTTTAGTATATCCAAGTTAAATGTTCCATTTAAATTCTCCATTGTAATTTATAATTTACGTTTCACCTTTTTTACGTTTTGATTCACATTTTAAACTTTCTTATTTATTTTTACGCAAATTGTTTTTCTGTTTTAATTTTAGTATTCTTTTTCTTCATTATATTTTCTTGGTACTGATCCTCTTTTATATCAATTTTCTGTACTAGAACTAAGTCATACAATACATGAATTTTACGTTCATGTTTACTTTAAAAAATCAAACATCTTTCATCAAAGAAAATATAATTTTTTTATTAGAGTTGAATAATTTTGTTGATATTTCTTGTTTTTAATGTTTTTCTAATAAGTTTAATGAAGTATTTTGTGCGTTCTTTAACTCATTGAAATTAAAAACTTTTCGTAGTTGCCTAAATAAAAAGATTTCGCAGAATTTCTTTATTTATTCAAATTCCATCGAAATCCAATATTCTTAATTTATTTTTTATTTAACAAAATCCAATTTGGTATAAATATAAAAATCAAAAGTGTAATGAAAATAAAGTATCGATTAAATTGTTTGGCTAACAGGACAAACTTTAAAATATTTTGAAATTATACCATATATATATATATAATTTAATAAAATAATTTAAAACTATTTTAAATATAGTTCCACGTTATAATAATTAATTACAGTTCATTTAAAATAATTTTACGTTTATTATATGCTTTCAAGTTTTACATCAATAGAACAACTATAAAAACATGAAGTCTATCAATTAACCCTAAATTCTACGTTAATACAGTCAAGTCTACTTTACTTTCTCTCACACATTGTACCTCTAAATTTAATGAAAATATAAATTAAAAAAAAATCTAAAATAATAAATTATAAAAAAACTTGTTTTATAATTAGACTCAACATGTGGGTCCACCCCACCCACAAAAAAAGGAGATAACATTAATGACGTTGGGTTGCTTAGATTCATGATCTTCTCCAAGATATCCGTTGCTCCCACGCATCTACTAGTGTATTGCTTCTTTTATGTAATTGTTTTAGTTATATATTTATGTGATAATACATTATGTAATATAATCATTTCTTTCTAAGATCTTCTCAAGGTGAGAAGAAAACGTATAACTTGCATTGACCTTCTCCTTAGATCAAGAACAACAACACAACTCCTTCTAATTTGGACTCTTATTGCACTTTAAATTAGTGAGGGTCTTGTTATGGGCTTGGATAGTATAGGCATTCTTCCTAACATCACCTTAAACATTTAAACAATACTTATTTACTAATTAATAATGGATTTAATCAAAATTTGTAAATTTTTTTCTTTAATCAAAGCTTTCATGTTAGGCATTACTATGCAACTTGACATCTTAGTTATGTTGACACCTCAAGTAACAACAATCATTTGCCATCACATGAAAAAAAATATTATTAAAAAAAAGAAAAAAGAAAGAATACAAAAATATGGGGGGACTAGACCAAATCCCATATGTTAACAAAAATGATACATAGGTAGACTATATTTATTCATAAAGAATTCTAAGAACAGACTAGATGGATGGTAGCCTATTATACCAATGAAAAGATTCTCTATGAATAAATCCTAAATTAGCCAACTTATCAGCATATGCAATTCCTTCACGAAAAATATGAGTAACCCTAAACCTGATTTTCCCACAGTAATTAAGACAAATATTCCACCGATTACAAAGCATACAAGGAACATTAGTCCTAGTAGTAAACGCATCATAAACCAAAGCAAAATCACATTCTAGTCAGACATTAGTAAGCCCCATCTTTTGAGCTTCCTCCATAGCATGTATAACCCCATAAAACTCAACAACCAGAGCAGTCTGAACTTCAAGAAGCGCAGAGAAAGATCCAATAAACTCCTCCATACTCCCACGAAAAATACCTCCACAAGTAGCAAGACTAGGATATCCCCTAGCAGCCCCATCAGTGTTAATTTTAACCTAACATGGTGAAGCAAACTCCCATCTAACAAGAAGAGGACGAAGAACTTTACCAGTACGAGTATTAATATAAAAAAAATTTGATCATGTTGAAATCCAACATATCATTCTTCATTGAAGCTTTAGACAAATTTCCCACTAGACAAGTTAAATCTTTAATAACCGAAATAGCCCCCTAGAAACCTCAATCTTATCCTGAAAATGAGCATAATTCCTCATATGCCATATCATCCAAATAGAAAAAGTTATCACAACAAGCTTAATCAATTTAACCAAAGGACTACCATCACTCTTAATAAAAGAGAGAAAATCATCCTTATTAGAGAAATGAGAAGTAGAAAAAATTTGTCGAACCCAACTCCAAATACGCAAAGCATTAGAACATTCAAAAAATAAATGTTGAATAGATTCCTCGTGCTTTTCACAAAGCGTACACATAGAACAAATATGCAAACCTTTATTTAGAATATGCTGATCTGTAGGAAGCCGTCCATGAAAATTTTTCCAAAGGACAAGAGTTTTGGAAGGCGAAAGATATGAAGACCAAATAAATTTATCCCAACCACAGGGAACTCCAGGATCCAAGAAAAAAGTCCAAGTCGATTTAAGAGTGAAATGACCAGACTCATCTAGAATCCAATTGAGGATATCTTGTTCCGTCCTAACCATGATGTGACTAAAAAGGTGAGGCATCTGCTGTAAAGACAATGGAATATTCCAATCACCACCTGTCCAAAACTAAGAGACTGTATCCGGAATACTGGCACCATCAGATAATCCTACAATATTCGCTAAAGAAGTAGTACCACACCTTTTATCATTCAAGAAATTAATAAAAGAACCAGTACCAACAGTCCAAGAAGTATAATCAAGTATAGTAGAATAAAACTGCTTAATTCCAGGGTAAAGAGATGAGGATCTATAAACCATTCAAAACTCGTATTTTGATTTAAGAACCCTAACTTTCAAGAGCAAAAACCAAGGCCTGTTGCTATAAGTAAAGTTCCAAGCATGCTTAAAAATATATGCATTATTTTCATGGTGAAGGTTAATAATCTCACTGGGGCAGAAACATAAAACAAGTGCGGCTATTTCGAATTTATAAATGCGGCTTTATAGCCGCATTTGATCAACACGCACTTGTAAATCAAGAAATATAAATGCGGCTATATAGCCGCATTTATAAATACCATTTACAAGGGCGGTTATTTGTTTTAGCCGCACTTGTATATGTCAAATTATTAAAAAAAATTAAAAATTTTAAAACATCGTCAATCTTGTGTGAAGGCAACGTTGATGAAGAGTCACGGGAGCGCCAACAACAACGGCGACAGGAGAAGCGGCGACGGACAGGGAAGCAGCGACGTAGCAAACCAAAAATCCCACAAGAACCCACGAAGACAATGAAAGAATACTGAGCAATGCAAGAAACCAAACAATGTAAGAAAAACGAATGTCAGCCAACGAAACAGTGCTTCGAGACCACCAATGCATGGAAAAAAAACATATATAAGAAAAACGAAAACATCTATACATATATTTGTGAAGATGAAGAGGAAGAAAGAGAGCTCAAAAAACTTACATTGACACAATTGGAATGCAGATGCAGCAGAAGGAGACGAACTCAGAGTGCGAACGCGAAACGAAGGCAAAGACGAGAAAGAAAGTATGAAATTGTGTGTGGCGCGCTTCAAAATTTAGGGTAAAAAAGGATTTACGAATGCGGCTAAAGGTAAAACCGCATTCGTAAATCAAAATGTTTTGATTTACAAGTGCGGCTATACAAATAGCCGCATTCGTAAATCAAGCGCTTTGATTTACAAGTGCGGCTATATAAATAGCTGCATTCGTAAATCAAAATAATTTCAAAAATGCCACCGCGTTTTTTACGAAAGCGGGTAGCGCAAAAGCTGCACTAAATAAAGAGTATCCTTTTCTTCTTTTTGCACTAATGTCTTCAAACCTTCATTCTCAAGGGGAGAACAAATCGTAGCCCAATTAACAGTAGCTATACCTTTTTTTCAAAATATCACCAATCCAGATAAAATTTCGACACCACTGCTCAACTTGTTTAAGAAGAGAAACAAACCATTTATACAAATTAAAACTATACAAAGAAGTCTTGAATCGAAAGTTAAAAAAAGAAAAAAAAAATATCTTAATAGAAAAATTATCAAATAAAATGTGTTGGAAAAAGAAGTATGCAAATGTTGATCGATAAAATCATTATATAAAGACACTAAGCATAAAATATTACAAGATTGGTACTACGTTATTATAAAAAAAGAGGGTGGGTCTACAAACAGGTTGAATAAAGAAATATAACTCTCAACATATTCTCTATATTTAGAATCTACTAATTCAAATTAAAGATGATCAAATTGTACAATTATTATAATATTTATAACTGATGATTTCCTTTGTAATATTTATTTTTTTCCTATGGTAATTTCTTCTTATCGTTTGTTTTTTTTCTACCATTTATATTCCTTGTCATGTCATCTATCTTTCTTACCATTTAATTTTCTAATGATTTAATTTGTCTTTTCTATATTATTATTTGCTTTCTCTTTCCTATTTTCTAATGATTTAATTTCTCTTTTCTATTTAATTTGTCTAATGATTTTTTTTTTTTAACTTTGATGTTTTTAAAAACTTTATCATTTCCTTGTTTTTTCTCAACATCTACCGTACTTATTCTCTTCTACATTTCCTTCTTTCTTATAATCTTTTTAAAACACTTTTTTTTTTCTCAGCTTAACCCTTAACCCTTAATCCTTAACTCTTAATCCTTAATCCTAAACTCTAAACTTTTTCAAATCCTTACTTTAATCACATCAAACCATCTCAAATATCAAAATTAATTTTATATACAACTACAACTTTATTATTCCCAGACTTTTACTCTTATAAAAATAATAAATGAAATTTATATTTTTATAGCTATAAAATATCATGTCTATTCATTTGATTTTAAAAAATGAATATGTTAATGAATTTTAGTCCATGTATAAGATTATTAACATATTGAAATTAAAAATTATACTATTGTTAACTTAAATTAAAAAAAAAATCTTATAATGTTTTCTTTAATGTTTGAAAATTTTCTTAATTGATATAACATTTTTTCATCTAAAATAACCTCAAATCAATATAAACATAGTCGATGAAAAAAATAAAAATAAAAAGAAATAAATAAAAGCAGTAATCTTTAAAAATCCACTCATTAAAAGAAGTAACGGATAGTGTAAGAGACTTTAATTTCAGCAATAATTGAGAATTAAACGTAAAGCAAGCAAAGGCAACACGCAAATACAATATTATTATATACTTTTCTTTTCTCAAACTCTTTCTTAATTGTTTGAATATCTGTTGTCATAGATTTCAACAAATCGATTTTGATGAAATTTATAAAAATACTCAGATAAATGTTTATTTTAGTATAATACACGGTGATATATTTCATTTTTAATATAATAATAAAAATAATAATCTTAAAATAAAATTTTAATTTCACTAATTTTGTTTAAATTTCGTTGATGATTAAACTAGCTGAGTATATATGCATTTGGTTTTTAATAATTATTATATATATTTATTAAGAATTTTTTTATTATTGATATCCAAATTCTTAATTTTTTTAAAATATTTTAAATTTTAAAAAGCAAGAGTAAATAACTTCATATTAATATTATTTTCAATAAATAATCTGATAATTATTAAGATCAAATACATACTCAATTATTTTAATTATTAACATAGTTTAAATAAAATTATTTTGTATATATTGATAATGAAATATATGATATATATGAATAGTTGTTAGATTAAATTAACTATTTATTCAGAATAATTTTATATTTTATTTATATCGATTAGTGATTATGCTCCTAAAATAATTCATGACTTTACTAATACGCTTAGAATAAAGAAGTATCCGGAAAAGCAACAACGTGGGTTCCACAATCGGTCGTTTTCTAAACAAATTAGCGTCGTTTTTGGGGAACGAGCTCGCTTCATCAAAAGACGCCAATATGAACGCACCTTCCTTCCTAATGAAGACAAAAGAATATAATAAATGAAAAAGTAAAAACTAAAAACTGATACAAGAAAGATCTAGAGCAAGTGAATAATATAATAAACGACCTCATACCATGACACTGCATATAGTACAAACAATCTCTTAAAAAATAAATAAATTAATATATTAATTATTTTCATTTTTATTTTTAATTTAAAAAATGATAATATTATTATAAAAGGTCGTTGAATAGCAGTGTCAACAAAACTTTTTTTCTATAATAAAACCGAAAAAAAGAAGCTGATGGTGAGAAATTCTCAACACCCATTTTGAATACCTCTATGAAAAATTTAAAAACTCAACACTCACGTAATGTACCTCTCTTGTAAGTAACTAAAAAAGAAACCAACACCGATTTCAGAGTACTCTATTATAATTAAGTTAGAAAAAAATTATTTAATAACAACTAATTTAGAGACCCAATATAATGATTAATTAATTTTTTAGTGATACATAAACAAATATTGAAATGTTTTTTAATAAAGAAAAAATTATAACATCTGAGTCTACAATTTTTTCCCATAAGCAATTGGTATTTTTTTTGGAAGTGACAAATTCTTCCTACGCCCAAATTTTTTTTAATTTACATTCTATATAATTTCAAATTTTTTAAAATATTTTTATTTCAGAAATAAAAATCTGAAATTAAAAATAATACATTATGAGAAAATTAATTTGGAAGAGATTATTGTGTTTTGGAAATAAAATTTGAAAATCAAAATCAAAATCTCATTCAAATAAAAAATCCACAGTACAAAAAATTCGTTTAAAAAAAATCCAAAAATATATTTGAAAAAGAGAATAAAAAAATATTAAAGGAAGAAGGATTGTGTATTTTTATATGTACGAAAAGAGTGGAAGTAAATTACCTTTGGAAGTTATAAAAACCAATTAAGTGTACTACTGAAGACATCATTCACCAAACACTCAAACACTAAGGTAGTACCTTATCTCCAGTTTGAAACATGGTGGTATCTTCCATAACTGCCACATGGTTCCTCATATTGGTGGCTGTGGTGGTGCTATGGTTGTGGAAGCTAGTGAACTGGGTGTGGCTGAGGCCAAAGAGAATGGAGAAGTTTCTGAGAGCACAGGGCCTTCAGGGAAACCCCTACAAGCTCTTGATTGGAGACACAAGGGAAATGTATACAGTGCTTGTGCAAGCTGCAAAATCTCAACAATCCATGACTTTTCTCTCTGATGACAAGGACATGACACCGCATATCACAACCTTTAACCATCACATTGTCCAAAAATTTGGTACGTGCCTGCTTCTTTTTCCCACTGCTTAATTAGATCTATCTGTGTTATCTCTTATTTCCTCCTGCAATATTCATTATCTTATCACCATACAACCTTGGATGTACTTTTGAAGCAAAAGTTACACATAGTATTCTTTTGTAAAAGTGCTTTCAGGCCTTCGGTAAACCCAAATGTACTTCTGTAAAATGTTGTTGGATGTATCTTTTGTTTCCTAAGTAGATTCCAAACTTTTCTTGCGGTGAAACATAATATGCGTTTAGTTTTTGGTTTTTCCTTCTACCATGTATATTGATTTGTAACTTTCTTTCCAATACAAATCAATCTGTCACATGGGGTATTATAACTAGTTGAAAACAGGGGCTTTTGTTTTCCAAATATATTTGAATTGGTTCTTTGTCACATTATGATTAATTTGTGTGAAATTCCTGGTCAGATCTTCTTCCTCCAATACTTCCCCAGCTTTCTTAGATCCTTCATAAAGCATACAGCTTACATATGCCTGCACCACAGAGAACAAACCTATCCCTTCCAAAAAACAATTAGATATAATTTAAGGAATGAAACTCTGCTGAATCTGTAAAAACTACAGCATTAAGCTGAGTTGTTGCAGATCCCACATCAACTAGAGATTAAGACATTTCATTGTATATAAATAGGTGCAAACCTTACCTCATGAATCGGTTTTATGGGGTTGAATTAGGCTTAAAGTTCACTTTGTAATATGGTATAAAAGTCATTTCGAACCTATTCTAGCGAGTGTTTGTTGGATTTATCAGATCATCCGGACCATTATCGAACCACTCATAATATGATATGTCACGCACCAGCTGGAACCTACCAATTACGTGGCGATTTGTGTATTGGCATAGCTACTAGCAGAAACTTCATCACTATGCCGCATTCCTTAAATAATTATCTCTATTGATATTGGTGATTTCAGCTATATGAGTGTATGCATACCCACTTTGTGTGGTGGTATTAGAACATGAGAATTTGTTAGATTTATTTAAAAATTAGAAAATAATAAAATAAAATTTAGTTTAATTATTTTTATATAAATTTAAAAATAAAATAAAATAAATGATTTTGTAATTAAAAAAAGGTTTAACATAGAGATAACACTTTGTGTGACTTCACATGCTTATAACCATTGTGAACTTTGTTTTATTATCGTATGTAGTTTTATTGATTTTACTTCTTAGATATTTTAAAAATTGAAAATCATGTGCAGGCAAAAATTCATTTTTCTGGGAAGGTCCCAAACCGAAGGTGATTATCATGGATCCAGAGCAAATCAAAGAAGTCTTCAACAAGTTCCAAGACTTTGGGAAGCCTAAGTTGAGCCCCATTTTCAAATTGTTAGGTACTGGACTTGCAAATTTAGAAGGGGAGAAATGGAAGATGCATAGAAAGATTATCAACCCTGCTTTCCATTTAGAAAAACTGAAGGTTATACATATAGTACATAGTTTTATGATGTCTGATAAAACCGTATGTTTTGTTAGACAGTCACTTTTTGCTACAATGTTTACTCCATATGCAAGTTTTGTACTGAAAACATGTTTTCATTACGTATCATGCAGGTTATGTTACCAATATTTTTTGAATGTTGCGATGATATGATTTCGAAATGGGAAGTGATGCTGTCTTCAGAGGAGAAATGTGAAGTTGACGTATGGCCTTTCCTTCAAAATTTGACCTGTGATATTATTTCTAAAACAGCATTTGGAAGCAGTTATGAAGAAGGCAAAGAAATATTTGAACTTCTGCAAGAGCAAGAAGGACTTATTATGAGATCACAGAAAGTTTATATTCCAGGGTCCTGGTAAGACCTCTACTATAAAGGGAATCAAATTTAAGCAGATCTATTCTTTGGCTCTTTTGTATGTAACAACTATACATTGCTAAAATTGAATTCTTTGTTTCCCGTTCTTGTCAAAACCTTTGCTAATTGATTTGAAAATGTAATCATATGATGTATTTGCAGGTTGTTACCAACAGCCAGAAATAGGAGGATGAAAGCAATTGATAGCAATATACGAGGATTACTTAAAGGTATCATTAACAATCGAGAGAAAGCAATGAAGGGTGGTGACGTTGTGAAGAATGACTTGTTGGGGATACTAATGGAATCCAATCATGCAGAAATGCTTGAAAATAGAAACAAGAAGGGCCTTGCAATGAGTAGTCAAGAAGTAATGGAGGAGTGCAATGCATTCTACATAGCTGGGCAAGAAACTACAGCGGTTCTGCTGGTTTGGACAATGGTGTTGTTGAGTAGGCATCCTGAGTGGCAAGCACGTGCTAGAGAGGAAGTGTTGCATGCTTTTGGTAACCAAAAGCCAGACTATAATGGGTTAAGTCACCTCAAAGTTGTAAGTATCACTTGGTTTTTCACTCTAATGATGCTGCTGCTTTTGGTGTTGTTGACTCTTGATGAATTTATCTTTCTATGCCACAGGTGAGCATGATTTTGTACGAGGTTCTCAGGTTATATCCACCTCTAGTTTATTTCAGTCGTAGTACCAAGAATGATGTCAAACTTGGAGACCTTTCTCTACCTGCAGGACTGCAAGTTTCCATACCAATATTGTTGATTCACCAGGATCCTGATATTTGGGGTGATGATGCTACTGAGTTCAAACCAGAAAGATTTGCTGAAGGGGTGGCAAAGGCAACAAAAGGCCAAGTTTCATTTTTCCCATTTGGATGGGGTCCTAGAGTGTGCCTTGGCCAAAATTTTGCTCTATTAGAAGCAAAGCTGGTTTTGTCTTTACTTTTGCAACGTTTCTCCTTTCAGATTTCTCCAGCCTATGCACATGCTCCAGTCACTGTGTTCACTCTTCATCCAAAACATGGGGCTCATATCATCTTACAAAAGCTCTAGTGTCATCCTTTTTGTGGACTTCACGGAAAAATAATCACCATTCAATTTTATGTAACAATCTTGTAGTTAAAGAGGGTAAACCTCTTCTTGAACCAAAGCTTAAAATTACATTATTATTATGGTATGTCATCAAGACACTTAACATCTTTTGACATAACATAATAGTGCTATGATTTAAGATTGACCTTCTAGAAAAGGTTTTTCCTCATTAGAGATACAAGATATTAGAACATAGAGATGAAGTGGAAGATTTTACAAAACCTATGTTGTATTACAATATCGAAAAGAATTTGATGGTTTTACTAGGATGACATTATACCTTTCTCTCCATAGATATAGTAATATTTTTTGGGTCACCACAAAATGTGTTAGATGATAAAAATGGTATGGTAGCCCATTAAAAAGGGCAATATCATTGTCCACTATTTTACATCCATATGAATATTCCTACAATCATAAACTATAGGGTGTTACCCTCCATCAAATAGGTATCAAAATAGGTAAAATGATAAAATGTCTCATTTAATTAGCCTCATTCCTTCCAAAAAAAAATACATTCTATAATGTATTATATAAGTTTTTGAAAGTTTATTCCATAAACTTTGTTTTGAAAAACGTTTTCCAAAATTCATGAAAATGAATTTTGAAATATATGTTACGAAAAAAATAATCCAGAAGTCATTAAAAAAAATGGTAAAACAGTATTTTTGAAAATTGATGGGTTGCAGGAAGAATTTTTATAGGGTGTAAGAAGAAACACCCTAAACTTTCTTTCAAAGAGTTAATGATATCAGTCAATTTCTTTCAAAAAGTTAATGATACAACGCGACCTGATTCAATCAGGCCAACGAGACAGTACAAGCAATCTCAATGGGAGCATTTCTTTCTCCATCTCCATATATTTATTTCGCACCTCCAAAAATATGAAAAATTCTCATTTTTTCCTTTTTGGATTGTGCAATTCAAAAGTGTTTTGTGGATTGCACAATCTGGAAAAACTTATGGATTGTACATTTTTGGCTTCCAATTGACACAATTTTGAAAGTTATTTTTCTTAGAAAAAGTGATGGAGGACCATCCGGAAGGACTCATATTGGACCTTTAAAAGAACGGAAGAAGAAGGAGTTCATAAAACTCTATTTTTATGGAGAATTGATTTTTAACTTTTCTTTCAATTTTCCTTGTCTTATAAAATTGTAAAGAATAGTGTAGGATTTTACTTGGGCTTATATTTGAGCCTTATTTGAGCTTATTTTTGGACCATGTATTGGGCCTATTAGAATAAGAGGTACAAAGTCTAGCTAGGGTTATAATTGGGTCTCTTTGAGCCCATTTGCAACCTTAGGACCGTATAGGGTTTTTGGAGAGCATTCTAAGGAGGCATGGACAACACCTACATAGCAAGAGAAGTGTGAAGGGTCACCTGGACATCTAACATTGGAAGTGTGACTGCCACATGGCTGCACCTCAATGGAGAGAAATCCTCTCCACTCACAAGCCACCACTTGTCACTTCATGAATGGAGAGGATTTGCTCCAATTATAAAGTGCCCTTTGTCAAGCCATGAGTGGAGAGTATTTTCAGATTTTTGGCACCATTTAGGCTATAAATAGAGGTGCCCAACTAATGTATTTTCCATATTTGTTTGACTAATGAATTGTTACACAATTTCAGCCTCACTTTATCTCTTAGCTCCCTCCTAGTTAGCACTTTTGTGAGTGTTTTAGCAAGGATCCTCTTAGAAGTTTGTCTCACATCTTCTAAGCATCTTTTACCTACTTCATTTCACCTTCATCCACGGTTCAACCACAGCCATTGAAACCACAAATCTGCACCACCTTTTGCAACAAAGAATTAAACCTAAAAGACCAATACAAATCAAGCTAGAATTGCATCAATTGGTTTTTAGAGCCTTGATTGTCTTCAAGAGATAAGTTGTTCTAGCTTGTGCTTTTCTTTTTCCGTCTTGTTCACTCACTGCTTTTGATGTTTTGAATCTGTTTTCATTTGTTTCCATCATTTAATTTTTGTTTTGTTTGGTTTAATTGGTTCAAATGCTTAATCCTACTTGAATTGTTCATTCTTGTGTAGTAGGACTTCTATTTGTGTTTTCTTGTGTTCTTTTCAATATTTTGAGTCTTCTTTCAATTTTATTCAGTACATTCAATTTAAGATGTTTTATTTTTAGTTTTTAATCCATTACACGTTGTCATAAGTCATGTTATTTCCATTTATGTCATAAGATTAAAGTAGTACTTTGATTCAATTTTAGTTTCTTGTTTTTTTTTAGACAACAAGATGTTTGTCTTATTGTTTCTTTTGTGGGCTTTTCCTTTTTTGAAATTTTGAGTCTCTTATCTTGGTAGTAGATCATTAACAAGTTCATTAGAGTTAGGCTTCCATAATTTCTGGAAATTTCAATTCAGTTTATTTCATTCAATTTCTTAGGTTCAAATCTCCACTTCTTTTTCGAAATTCCGAGCTGATTGGATAAAAATTATATTAATTCATATACTACAAGTTTTGATTTGAAAATTTTATGCTAAGTTCATGTATGTGTGAGGAAAATTTTCCTAAAATTTCATAAAAAAATTCGAAGTAAAAAAAAGATATAAATCTAGAAACGACAAGAACTCGAATTCAAAGGGCTGAGCAAAGTTCACAGTGCCCAACGAGCAACATTAATGTTGAATTTTTCTTTTTCGTGTAAAAAACAAATTGTTCTGTTTTTTTTTTGCAGTGTTCTAAATGAATGGAAGTTTTTGTAAAAAAAATTAAAGGTCAAATCAATTATGAAAAAAAGTTATAAAACAGACAAGTGCATAAAAAAAATTCATTCTAGAATTTTTTGTTTTGAAATCTATTCTAGTACTATTCTTAGGTTTCCTATGAGTGTTGTTTTTTTTTTTTTTAACAAAAATAATTTCCTTGAGTTTAATAACGATCTCCTAGTAAAAAATAACAATAAATAACAAGTTTGAGAAAAGAAAAATATAAAAGAAAAATAAATGTAAAACAGTAGAGAAATGTTTATATGGTAGGAAGATGAAATGCATGCATGGTTCACATGATAACGCAAGAATTTGTATTCTCGTCGTTGAACATGGCATAATTGGGGTTTTCCCCGAAGAGCCTGGGAGAGTCATTTCCGAATTGAATTTGGAATGTATCGACGTGAGGACTCTCTTGTCCCGTCTCGGCCTGCACAGTGCCACTCTCTTCTTCCCTCTCAGCCTCCGCTGATCTCTTCGCCTCTTTCCCGCATGCACACCCCATCTTCTTCTTCTTCTTCTTCTTTTCTGATATATCTTTCTTCAGTTTCATGACAGAAAATGAGTTAACCGAGTGTTCACTGTTTTTCTTAACTTTAACTGTTGCTTTGTGAAATAAAATACTCTTTGCAGTTATCATAATAATTCCATTTGAGTTTAACAATTTTTTTTTTTTAGTTTTTCTTGATTTCTAATTGTTGGTCTTCTGAAGTGAATTTCATCAACTACTAGAAAATCATTAAATAAAAACTAATTTTAGAGACAAAATAATTAGTTGCTATTGTGACTACATTAAATACTATATTAGAGACTTAAAAAATTATTGATATCTAAATTATTTTCTATTATTGATAAATAGTTTCTAAATTGGTATCTAATTAGCTAGTTACCTAAGTTTTAACTATCAATTATTTAGATTTTAAAGTTGATATGTCTTTTTTTTTCATTCCTCTCTCCTTATTTGATCTTAGGGTCGGGAAAATAAATTTCTAAGGTTTCTTTTGGGAAGAGCTAGGATTTAGAGATGAGAACCTAAGATTTTTGCTTTAATTTTTTTATGTTAGGACGAGAAAACTAGGTTATCTTAAGGGTTTTCTTATCTACTCTAGGATTTGTCTACCCAATAACCCAAACAAATATTCATCAAGTGTATATAGCAAAAGGGTTCACATTCAATTTTAATTTAGAAAGAGTGATAAATCCAAAATAAAATAAAAATATACAAAGGTGATCGTCTCATAGAACAAAATTGTCTAATCCTTAGAAAAGATTTTAGAAAGTAATGTATGGCCAACCTAGTTATCATGCAAACACACAAATAAGTAATTAGTATAACCTAGGATAATCTAATTTTTTTTTAGAACATACTAATTTGAAAACTTATGTTATGGATTGTAACTGGTCGTTTGCATGACAAGGCTTCATTAAGAGAAAATGAGCAATTGGTCTTGAACTAGCTTCAACATTCTATCCAATCCTTGTTAAAATGCTTCTTGATCATCTTCTTCTTTGTTTTCCTTATTTTGAGGGCTTGCATATTTTTTATTTTGTTAGGTGTAAACCTCCATTTTATTTTTCCTTGAACTAATATATTCTTTCCAGATTTTGATATACCTGTAATAGAAAAATTTGTCTTTAGTAACCTTCTATAACACCTGCTATGTTCACATCGTGATCTTTTAGTGATGCAAAACATCACCGTCATAGTTTTAAAGACTTTCAGACACCGTAGTATGAACCAACAACAGATGCAGGAAGACATTAATTTTCATCACATTTTGGCCAAGTTATGGCAAACATGTTGATACGTATAGAACAACACATGTGCCAGCATATGGTTTCATGCCATCCAGTTACCCTTAGCAATTCCATATTGAACAAGGATCACCCTCAATTGCACTTTTTGATGTACACTCGTACAAGCCATTTCAATCCACAATCCCTCTTCAATCTCTACAATCAGAACAACCTCCACCATCAGAAGAAGAACCACAATGACAACGAAGAAATCCAATATGGAAAAGACGTCGACCTCGTTGTGGGACCAAACACTACTACAAAGATTCAACATCTCCTTAATGAAGTGCATTATCAAGTTTATAATGTTTATTAATAATGTAATTTCATCACAAGTATTTATAATATTATGCTTCATTCAAAAATAACTTCATTTGTTCTTGTTTAAAGTTAATTATTAAAAATTTATTTTGGAACCACTTAAAATGGTAATGGGTTTAAGAAACACAATTCTACATGCTAAACATGGCATTCAAAGTAATCTTAATATAGTCCAAAGCAAATTAATTAAGTTACACGTTCAACTAATGGGTCAAAGTGTATAAATCATGAATAAGGCCTTGAACTATGAGTTTAAGCTCAACTAGTTCATACAAAATAAATGATAAGATTTAAAAAACATAAACATGCGTAAGTATTTTATCAAATTATCATGACAGATCATGTTCCTTTTTGCTCAGTAACCAAAATATGAGATGTAGTCAAGATAAAAATCTTCTTGCAAGCTAGTACTTTAAGATTACTGTGAAATACTCAACATTTGGCCCAAATGCCACACTATATGTAAGGAAAACAGAGAAGAAGAAACAGAGTTTTAAGAAGCAAAAAACAGTAATTCTGTATTATATGAAAATATACCACTAAGGGTATATTTATAGAATACAACAATACAGTATATTCAGAAAACTAACTATAGCTGATGAATACCCTAAATACCCCTGTATAAGGCTAACATTAGATGGGTTCACATACATACTTAACATCCCTCCTTAAACTTATGGTGGGATTAATGACTACCATAAGTTTATCTCTGAAATGGGTAAAAGCTGACTTAGAGAGGGGTTTGGTAAGCACATCAGCTACTTGATATCGTGCAGGAAGGTGAACCAAAGACATTTTCTTCTTTTGAACATAGTCTCGAACAAAATGCATATCTAGTTGAAAGTGTTTGGTCCTGGAGTGCATAATTGGGTTAGCACTTAAGAGAACAGCTCCCAAATTATCAGAAAAAATCTTAGGCAATGAAGGGGGAATGTGTAGCTCATTGAGTAAGGCCAGAAGCCATATAATATCTGCTAAGACTGCCGCAATGCTTCTATACTCAGCTTCTGTACTGCTCCGTGACACAACTTTTTGTTTATGAGAACTCCATGAGATAATGTTTGAACCAAGGAAAACCGCATATCCTGTTGTTGATTTTCTATCATCCAGATCTGTGCCCCAATCTGCATCAGCAAAACCAAGGATGGAGAAATGAGAATTGCGTTTGATAAGGAGGCCGTGATTGGTGGTACCAGCAAGGTAGCGTAGAATTCTTTTGACTGCTTTCCAATGATGATCTTGTGGGTTATGCATGAACTGACATGCTTTGTTCACTGCATAAGATAAATCGGGTCGAGTGATGAGAATATATTGTAAAGCTCCTACCACAGATCGATATAGAGTAGCATCGGAAACAGCAGTGGAGCCATCCTGTTGAAGGCGAAGAGTAGACAACATAGGGGTTGGTTGAGCTTTTGCAGTGGTCATATCAGTACGTCGCAAAAGATCATTAATATATTTAGTCTGAGAAAGGTGAAGACTTCCATCAGCAACCTTTGAAACTTCAATGCCAAGAAAATAATGCAGCGGACCGAGATCCTTAAGAGCAAATCTGGAACCTAAATGAGAAATAATAGATTTAATGGCATGCATAGATGATCCAGTGATGATTATATCATCCACATAAATGAGCACAAATATCGTAGAAGTATTAGTAAACTGAATAAACAGAGAAGTATCACTTTTTGTAGAATGGAAACCAAGATCTTCAAGAGTACAACTTAGCTTAGTAAACCAGGATCGTGGTGCCTGTTTTAAACCATATATAGCTTTATGTAACTTACAAACAAGAGTAGGATCAGAGGATTCAAAACCTGGTGGTTGATTCATGTAGAAATCTTCTGTGAGATCTCCATTCAAAAAGGCATTATTTACATCAATTTGATGTACAGGCCAATTGTTCGAAACAGCATGAGATAACACAACTCTAATGGTAATAGGTTTGACAACAGGACTAAAAGTTTCATTATAGTCCAAACCTGGAGATTGAGTGAAGTCTTTTGCCACTAACCGTGCTTTATGTCGTTGAAAAGTGCCATCCGCATTGAACTTGTTTTTGAAAATCCATTTGCAACCCACAACTTTAGCACCAGAGGGCAGAGAAGTGAGACTCCATGTTCTATTTTGAAGAAGAGCTCGATATTCATCTTGCATAGCTGGTAACCAAGATGAGGATGATAAGGCAGCTTTAAGAGAGACTGGTTCATGAGCATAAGAGACAGTAGTTGTATAAGTCTTAGGTTTAAACACTCCAGCTTTGGACCGAGTTATCATAGGATGAGCATTTTCCATTATAGGAGAATCAGGGGAAACCTCATTAATAATAGAAGAAGGAAAAACAGGTTCTGGAGATATAGGTGGTGTAGTGTGTGAAACTGGTGCTGGAACAGGTAAAGTGTTATGAGAAGGAGCAGGTAAAAGCATAAGCATAGAAGGAGTATGAGAAGAAAAATCCACAGAATCAGAAGAGATGTTAAAATTGTACTTAGGGAGAGAGTAAGGAAATAATTTTTCATTAAAAACAACATGGCGAGATACATATAATTTTCCAGTATTAGATAAACACATATAGCCTTTGTTTTGTAAACTATACCCAAGAAAAACACAACATGTAGAGCGAAAATTGAATTTATTCTTATGATATGGACGTAGAAGAGGATAACATGCACAACCAAAAGGTTTTAAGTGAGCATAATCAGGTTTAATACCAAATAAAGTTTCATATGGATTTTTATTGTTAAGCACAGAGGTAGGTAAAATATTAATAATATGAACAGCAGCATGAAACGCTTCAGCCCAGAATTTTAAAGGTAAAACAGCAGCAGCAAGAATGGTTAAACCAGTATCAACCACATGCCTATGTTTACGTTCTATGGCACCATTTTGTTCATGAGTGTAAGCACATGTTAATCTATGGTGAATACCATGCTCATGCAGGAAAGATTTAAAACATAAAAATTCTTTAGCATTATCAGTTTGTATAGCCTGAAGACGCTTACCAGTTTGATTTTCAACTAAAGACTTAAACTGTTTAAAAATAGGGAAAGCCTGAGATTTACTATGTAAGACATACAACCATGTATACTTAGAAAAAGCATCAAGAAAAGAGATATAATAGCATGCTCCAGTGGAAGAAAGAATGGGTGCAGGACCCCAAATATCAATATAGATCAATTGCAAAGGAGAATTATAAACAGTAGTTGAGGCTTTAAAAGGCATTTGAGTAGCTTTGCCAAATACACATGCATCACAAAACTGTTTGCAACCATCAAATTGAATATTACAGTTTTGTAAAACTGTTTTAACAGTATTGTAGTTACAATGGCCTAGTCTAGCATGCCAAAGCTGTATATCAGAATTTACAGATTTAAGAACAGTGTTGTTTGCATTAGATGAAACAGAAAGAAGAGGCTCAGGAAACACATAGATGCCATCTTTAACAGTTCCGTGAAGCAGAGTCTGTTTGGTTACCTGATGTTTCACATAACAATCGTTAGGAAAAAATTCAAAGTAGACATTATTATCTTTGGCAAACTGAGAAACACTAAGTAAGTTCTTTGTGATGTGAGGAACATGAAGAAGATTTCGTAAGATAAAAGCCGTATTAGTGTGTGATGAAGTATATTTCGCAGTACCAATATGTGCAATACGCATACCTGTACCATTACCAATTCGAACTTGATCAGCACCTTGATAAGAGGATTTATTTAGAAAGACTTCTGAATCATTTGTGATATGATGAGATGCCCCACTATCAGGGTACCACAGAGGATCAGATACAGTGGATGGTGCTCCAAGAATTGAGGATTGTTCATCTGGGTGAGAAGGAAATTGAGACATGTTAGCAGTGAAGGAATGTTGTTCAGACGGATCATACCTGTGCCAACAACGAAGCGCTGTATGACCAATTTTGCCACAAATCTGGCACGGATGTTTAACGGTGTGCCAAGGCATATTGAAATTTGAAGCATTGTTGTTGGGAATACGAGTATTGGTAAAGCGATTGGAGCGAGAAGAACCATGGTTTCTTGAAGGCATACGGCCACCACGAGAAGAATTAGGGTTAAACCGAGAACGAGAATTTGTAGGGTTTGTAACATTGATATTTCCCGAAACAGTATTGGCCTGGAGAAGAGACGATTGCGTTTTGTGCTTTTCAAAACGCTCTTCTTGAGCAAGTAGCAAGGCTTCAAGATCATCAACACTATATGGATCTGTGCGTGATAAAATTGATGTAATGAAACCATCATACTCATCGGAGAGCCCATCAAGAATCGCTTCGATGTGTTCCTCAGTGGAGATATCAGCACCCACCGCTGCCAAATTATCTACCGTTTTCTTTATATCCAGAAGATAAGTGGATACAGACTTATCATTTTTGGGGGTTTTGAGAAGAAGCTTCAGTTTCTTGATTGTGGCCCTGGTACGAGATGCGTATGAAGTGCAGAGGCGTTTCCAAATGTCAGTGGATTTCTCGAGACCAACCATCTTCGTAAGAACAGTGGACGTCATTGACGCAAGGAGCCAGGCAACAATCAAGTGATCTTGTTGGGTATAATGAAGATAGGCATCGTTAGGTTTGTGAGGTTGACCAGCGGTGGACGGTAGGTACCGATCAGGGACACCACTACCGTCAAGAAAATGTTCAAGATTAAGACCCCTAATTGTAGCCAGAACTTGCTGCTTCCAAAGAAGAAAATTGTCATTATCCAGTTTTAGGGTGATGGGAATAGTGAACTGATGTGGTAGAAGAGACCCCATGGGAAAAGAGGAAGATGAAGAATTGATGGTGGAAGATGTAGAAGAAGAAGACGTAGTAGCGGAAGACATGGCTGAAGAAAAAAAAATCAGCTCTGGATACCATGTAAGGAAAACAGAGAAGAAGAAACGGAGTTTTAAGAAGCAAAAAACAGTAATTCTGTATTATATGAAAATATACCACTAAGGGTATATTTATAGAATACAACAATACAGTATATTCAGAAAACTAACTATAGCTGATGAATACCCTAAATACCCCTGTATAAGGCTAACATTAGATGGGTTCACATACATACTTAACACTATATGATGTTAGTGGTCAACAATGGTTCTCATACTAACTCTCCTCATTGATAGAAACCTCAATCAAGTAGCTCCTTTACCAGATTTTTTCAAATGACTTTTATCATTCAAATATGAAAATAACAAATATTATAACAACATTATATATATTCCCTCATTATCTATTATGAAAAATTTAGAAAAACGAATAATTATCCACACACACTCAAATAAGAGAACTAGAGGTAGTATGTGTGTTGAGGTGGAACTGTGTAAAAATGCTCTGTATTGGTTTTGTTCTTATTGTTTGTTAGAGTGTAGTTTGTTACAAGAAGACTCTATGACTTTATTATACCCCTTCTAAATTCAATTGGTCCAACAAGTAGTTAGTTGTGAGAGTAGTCCATCATATTTGTTCTTATTTGTGTGTTATCTAATATTTTTAATGTCATTTGGATTCACAAAAAACTCTTAGCAATACCAAACAATATCTTCACAGTAAAATCATCTTTTCTCATCTCCTCATTTTTATCTTGATCACCACCTTAACCTTGTTATATGATAATAAAACTTGGGACATCTTTTTAACTCTTTTAACTATTTTTGTATAAATACAAACATTATGGTATGGTAGACATGTATCCTTTTATACTTGATACCCGTGAGATAAAGTATTTTCTTTGACTCATAATTTGGTTGGGTAGTGTATTTCCTTTTAAAAGTACCTCATTCGACATTTGAAACAATTTTTTGAAACTTTTATCAGCCCATTCATTGATTGCGTTCAAATTTATCAATCTTAATCATCAGTCAACATATTCTCTATATTTAGAATCTAGTAATTCAAATTAAAGATGATCAAAATTTACAATTATTATAATATTTATAACTAGTAAATGAAGAATGATATTATTAATTACCAAAATTGATGGTTTCCTTTGTAATATTTATTTTTCCTATGGTAATTTCTTCTTATTGTTTGTTCTTTTTCTACCATTTATATTCCTTGTCATCCATCTTTCTTACCATTTAATTTTATAATGATTTAATTTCTCTTTTCCTATTTAATTTGTTTAAGGATTTATTAAAGTTTTTTAACTTTGATGTTTTTAAAAACTTTATCATTTCCTCGTTTTTCCCAAAATCTTCCGTACTTATTCACTTCTACAATTCCTTCTTTCTTATAATTTTTTAAGAAAACATTTAAAAACTTATTTTAATAACATGAAAGCATCTCAAACACTAAAATTGATTTAATATACAACTACAACTTTATCATTCCAAGATTTTTACTCTTAAATAATAAATGAAAATTTATTTTATTTTTGTAGTTATAGTTATAAAATATCATGTTTATTCAATTTGAATTAAAAAATTGAATATGTTAATGAGTTTTAGTCAATCTATAAGATTATTAATGTACTTATATAGGCAAAGTGGACCTAGATAGTATTTGAAACTGGTTGTATAATTGTTGACATACTGGTTGTCTTCTCGTTCCTTTCTTCAACTCTCATCCTTTGATTTCCGGTGCTCGGTTGGGCCTGACCTGAAAAAGGTACTCCAACACTTAAGTAAGTACTCTGCATCATCCCTCTGATTGTTACAAAAAAAGATGGCAAGGGGTTTAGATAATAGTTTTGTACTTCCTCTTGCTACACTATGTTAAGAAAACAGTAGGTGAGGGGTCTCCGGCGAGGGAGGGGTGCGAAACCTGGATATGGATGATATTTCTTTTTTCTTTACTAACTTTCCTGAACATTTTCGGAAGAGAGATTTGATCCCGCCTGTTGACCGGGACGCAAGAACCTTGCCTCGTCAAACCTGGATCGACTTCTACGCCGTGTTAGCCTCTGTCCTTCACCGTGATTCACCTCAAGAACCTGCAAAAGACAGAACGGCGCCGTTGCGGCCGATCTCGCTCCGACGCCCAAGTCAGCGACTGAACCACCAAATACTAAGAGAAAACTCAAGAACTCTAAGGAACCGTGCAAAAATTCTCTCTCAGCGTACTCAAGACTCGCAAGCGTAAAGAAACAATCTAAACGTGCGTACCTCAGAAGTTCGTTAGAATCTCTTATATACATGTGCACTTTCTCTCTCCTGACAGTTACACCTCTGGACACGTGGCTCGCATCCAGCTGTACACGTGTCACCATCTGGAGCATCCTTGACTTGGGCGCCACTTCTTACTCTTCAAGCTTTTGGCTAAGTTACTTATGCATGACGCAACTCAGTGCATAGCTGCCTTGGAGCGTGATCTCTTCTGAATGGCGAGTTCGGGTGCCTTCGTTCACACCTTCCCTGTGGTCTCGCCAGCCGCCTTCATGATCTACTTTACTTGCTTCATCGTGTATGTTCAGGTAAGCTGTCTCCCGACCTCATCCTCTGGCTAGCTAGGATATGACTATCTGACTTCATCTTCGGCGATGTCCTTGTTTCGGCGATCTCTGACCACCATGTGGTCACGGGTTCGCATCTGGCGACTTCATCTCAAACCCGGTGACCGCCGGTTTAGGTATGCTAGAGACCGGGCACGCCAACTTAATAACTGGCGACCACACGAGCCCCCCGACCTCCTTCCCTTCTGCCAGCCATGGGCCCTACTCAACACGCCTACATAATAGCTTGATGCCACGTCATCACTTCCGACTACCAGGACGGTACACAAGCCCCCCAGTCTTAAGCGAAGACTTGTCCAGCGAAAAGACTAAAGAAGTCACGTCACTACCGATCTACGTGGTGCTGGCGCAGAATTCCAAACGTTCGTACTTTTCTGCTTTCTTGACGCTCCACCAAACACCTTTCCAATCACTCGACACGTGGCTTCATCAACGGTCATCTTTAGCTGTCGTTTACGCTTCCAAAAATCGTTTGAAAAACCCTTAAACCCATTTCATTTCTATCGTTCCATCATCTCTTTGCCTTCTCAAACGCTCTGAGTTTCCTCTGCAAAACCCACGACGCTCTTCAACTCTCTCAATCCCCAACTTCCTTCAGCGTTCGTCTGATCATCGAAAGGTACTCCCTTTACTTCTTCTGTTGATATTTGCTGCATTTTAACCGATTCGCATCATCCATTAACTGCTTGGTGCATACGTTGTGGGTTGTTTCTTCTGCTTCTCCCTTCTCGTAACTTAGGGCTTCGTCTCCCATCACAACGAACTTTCGTTTGTTCGTTTTTCATCCTTCTTTCACAATCGAGTCAGCCTCTGCAACCTTCGCTCACCTTTCCCTTTCTTTTTCCTTTGCAGTTTCCGCGATGGCTCGTTCAAAGATCACCGCGAATCCTCCTCCTTCGTCACCCTTCATCCCAAGTGCCTAACCCATCGCGAGCACCTGGTGCTTCCTCTTCCCAGGCTGAGAGGCCTGCAAACTCTCACCCCAACCTTGCTCAGGCAACTCCACCCATCGCCGGAGGCGCCTCCATCGCCTCTCCAGACTACAAGAAGCTATACCCATGGGCCACCTCGACTTTACTGAAGGAGACCTCTTCAGTGAACTCCGCCCTGGCGGTGCTTCGATTGAAGAAAGGGGACGAGCCCAACCTTTCGTTCCACAAGGAGCACGATGACAAGCTGACGGTGCTACCTTGCCCCCTCGACGTGCCAGTCTGCGCAGACGACAAAGGGAACAACGACGAGTTGTTCTGCTTTGTGTATACCACCCTCTTCAAGAAGGTGAAACTTAGGTTCCCCCTTACCCGTTTCGAATGGGAATTACTAACCGAGCTCGACATCGCCGCCGCCCAGCTCCATCCCAACAGCTGGGCATTCGTGCGGGCGTTTCAAATTGTGTGCGCACATTTGGGACTACCAGCCTCGGTAGACGTGTTCCTCTTCCTGTTTGAGGCCAAGAACCCTGGAGATCGCCTCTGGGTGAGCCTGAATGGAATTGCTGGGAGGTCGATCCTCTCTATCTTCCAGCAATCTTACAAGGATTGGAAAGGTAAATTCGTCCAAGTGCGCCAAAATGACCAGGACGCTTTGCTGCTCGACGGCTTTCCCTTGTACTGGGTAAACAAGGGAAATAAAGACTCCAAGGGAAGCTTTAGAAAGCCAAGAAGCCCCGACAACATGGGCGCTTTGGACAAGGACCTGTGCCTCTTCTGGAAGAGCGTGGCGGCCGCTAACATCACCTTTCTCACTTCTGCGATCATCTCCTTCGAGTTCATCGAGGGCCAACTCGAGGCTCGCATAGGTTAGTGCTTACCTTAACATCTAAGTTATTGCCCTGTGCTGCACCTCTGTTATCTGTTACTGGGCGTCTTGTCTGTTGCGCACTAGACTTGGTCTTTATTTCCTGCACCACTTGTTTGTCTCATTCGCATACTTACTCATGTGTTTATCTTTGTCTTTGAGCTGACCTGTATACCTTGTACTTATGCAGATCTCATGCTGGGTAAAGGCAAGCTAGCCGAATTGAGGGCGCTCGCCCGAGCCCATGGGTTGGCGTCGGGCTCCCAGACTGTGCCCAACTCAGTGGTGGAGATCGCCGCTGCTCAGGGCAGATCGCCCCCACAAGGCCCAGCTCCTTCAGAAGCCTTGCCCGCCCAACAACGCAAGAAACTCGTCCTAAGGAAGCCAAAGAGGAAAGCTCCTCAGGTGGTCCATGAGGATGAAGAAGAGGACGATGAGGCAACTGAGGATGGCCTCATCACAAAAAGGAGAAGGGTGGCACCCTCTTCACCACCTGCTCCACCTCCTCTTCCAACACCAACACCGCCTTCCCCGCCAGCTCCAACTCCAACACCGCCTTCTCCCCCAGCTCCAACACCGCCAGTCCAAGCAGTACCTTTGGCGGCTGCATTTCCCGCGGTTGAGGCTACTGAACCCAACTTCATGGAGAACCCTCCGAGCGCCTCCACGCCATTCATATCCGCTGGAGAGGGTCCTCCTTCAACTGCCTCAAACGCCAAAGCCGCGCCAGGTGGGGATGAAGGCGCTCACAACTCGCCCATCATCATCACTGAGTCCCCCACGTCACCACCGCGCCAAGAAGCTCCAATTCAACAACCAATCCAAGAGGGCGGTGGTGTGAGCCAGCACCAGGCTCCTTCAGCGCCTCCACCAACAGCGGTTGCCAACCTTCCCCTTGCGGTTAAAGGGATGTGGGAACCCTTCACTGCCAAACTCAGAATGATGGCAGAGGACCTCCCCTCCATCATATCAAAAGCTGTGGAGAGCTCTAGCAAGAAACTTCAGGACAACATCTCCGTGCTCCAAGAGGAGAATCGCCTAATAAGGATCGAGGCGGAGAAGTTGTCTTGCAACCTTATGCTGGCAGAGATCGACCATTCGAGAGTGGAGGACGCCATGAGCACTGAACTGAGGGTGGCGCGTAAGGAGGCCACCGATCTGCGCCATAAGGTGCACCTCCTAGCTCAAGAGAAAATTGAGCTGGAGAGCAAACTGGTCCCCTACCGTCTCAAGGTGGCTGACCTGGAAGCGTCGATCAAAGCAGATGCAGCCAAGGTAGAAAGCCTTGAGAAGAGGTCAGTAGATCGGGAGGTCCTCTTGGGGAAAGTTGAAAAAGAGAGAGATGACACCATGGCTAAGCTCGCCGAGGCCAAAGAGGAAAATGAGAAGATCGCCGCAGAGCTGGCCCAGGCGCAGGCGGAAAACAAGAAGGTTACTGAAGACCTCCTTCAAGCTCGTGAGACAACTGAAAATCTAAAGAAACGAGCTGATGAGTTAGAGCAGCAGACCGAGGGGCTCAAGAAGCAAACTGAAGAGCTCGAGCTGAGCTCCGCCCAAATCCTCGCTGCTGGGTTTGACGCCGCCCTGGAGCAATTTGCCTGCCAGTACCCTGATCTGGACCTCTCCATGGTGTCGCTAAACAACGAAGTGGTGGATGGGAAGATCGTTCCCTCTGAAGACTAGCTGCTTCCCTCCATCACTTATTCCTCTGTTTTCTCTCTTACACACACTTACTTGTAATAATTTTTTCCCTTTTTGATACATGTACTTTGAACTGATACCACTTGTTATGAAGTTTTCTGCTTCTTCATATAATTTCCCTGTTAGCTTTATTTCTTCTTGTATAAATCGCTTAAACGAAATTGACTTAGCGACTCTGCGAGCACAACTGTTTACTAACTGCTTCAAACTATCGACTTTTAAACGATATCATTCTAATAACTTGTGAGCTTTAAAGTAATGAACCTCAGCGCGAAACCACTTTCCAAACAACGAGTTTCAACCCAACTAATAGTTTAAGACATAGCTCACCTGATCTGCCTTATCAAAACGGGCCTTAACTCTTGCCATCGCTTGAATTTCTTCTGATCGCCAAAGAGTCTTGGCGATACCAGCTTCCTTTTGCCTTCATAACTTGGCCATTGTTCCCTCATCTGGGGATAGAGACGCCTTTCGGATCCTTCTCTACCTTCCCTGACTTTCAGAACAGCAAGCCGGATAGCTAAGTGTTCTCTTCGAACCTACCTTAGCTATCCTTTAAACTTCTTCCACCCTCCACACCGTACCTGAACTCGCTCGAGACGAGAAGGATTTTATCTTGCCTGAACTCGCTCGACGGCGAGAAGGTCTTTAACTCGTGCCTCTACATTGCCCCAGGGGCTACATCTTCTCTCCCCTGGAAACACAGAGGACTTTTCACTGGTGCCTCTACATTGCCCTAGAGGCTACATCTTCTCTCCCCTGGAAGCACTGAGGACTTTTTGCTGGTGCCTCTACATTGCCCCAGAGGCTACATCTTCTCTCCTCTGGAAGCACTGAGGACTTTTTACTCTTTCTCGCCTGCACTCGCTCGACGGCGAGGAGGTCTTTATCTCTTTCTCGCCTCGGGACGCGCGAGGGCGTTGAGGTCTTTTAAACATTGTCGGTGCCTCCGATCGCCGAAAGACGATGAGGACTTTTAACTTCAACTGACGCCGCCAATCGCCGAAAAACGATGGGGACTTAGAAACTTTTTAGAAAGCATGCAACATAACTTCAAAACTTGCCTTAAATCACGTTCGAGTGACAAGGTTTTTTCTTCAAAACTTTCGCAATAACGACAAGCATGCAATCTAAAACAACTTTAAACTTCGAAAACTCTTCTTTATTGTGTGGCCTCATTAAAAACCCTCTTTAGGGAAAAAAGAGTGCCCCCTTCAAACTGTTTTAACAGAAAGCTTGCAAACTCTTCGTGTTTGTTTTTACTTACAAAGCTTTTAACTGTAATATAACTTGAGGTGCGTGGCGTTCCAAGTGCGAGGAATCGCCCCTCCTTCCAACGTCTCTAAGCGGTAGGCGCCGTTCCCGAGCGCCTCGGTTATCCTGAACGGTCCCGTCCACTTAGGCGACAGCTTGTTCTCTATCTCGTACTGGTGGGCCTTCCTCATCACCAGGTCGCCTTCTTTAAACTGCCTTGGCATCACCTTCGAGTTATACCTTCGTTCAATCCTTCTTTTCACCGCCTCAGCCTTCACTCTCGCCTCCTCCCTGACCTCATCCTGCAAATCCAGATTCAGCCTTCTTTCCTCATTCGAGTCTTCTGCTACAAAGTTCTGGAATCTCGGCGAGCTCTCCTGGATTTCCACTGGAATCATTGCGTCGCATCCATAGACCAGGCTAAACGGGGTCTCATGGGTTCCTGACTGCTCGGTGGTGTGGTACGCCCAGACTATACGGGGTACCTCCTCAGCCCACGATCCCTTGGCTTTCTCTAGCCTTCTCTTCAAACCTCTCAGCAGTACCCGATTGGCTGACTCTACTTGGCCATTCGTCTGAGGGTGCTCGACGGATGCAAATACTTGTTGAATTCCCACCCCTTCGCACAGCTTCTTCAACAGGTGACTTGCAAACTGAGTTCCGTTATCTGACACCAGGCGCTTGGGCACACCAAACCGGAACACGATGTTCTTCCACACAAAGCTTTCGATCTTGTGTGCGGTGATTTGGGCCACTGGTTCCGCTTCAATCCACTTGGTGAAATATTCAATTGCCACCACCAAGTACTTCATCTGTCTGATCGCCAATGGGAAAGGTCCCAGAATGTCGATCCCCCACGTATGAAACGGCCAAGGGCTGTAAATCGACTTCAATTCCTCGGGAGGCGCTTTGTGCCAATCGGCGTGCTGCTGGCATTGCTTGCAACACTGTGCGTACTTCTTGCAGTCCTCCCTCATTGTTGGCCAGTAGTAACCTGCACGGAGGGTTCTTGCGGCCAGAGCTCGACCCCCGACGTGACTTCCGCAAATCCCTTCATGGAGCTCGGCCATGATTCTTGTGCATTTCTCTCCGTGCACACATTCTAGGAGTGGGTGTGTGAACCCAAACCTATACAACTCACCATCAATCATCGTGAACTTGTTGGAGTTCTTCTTTATCTTCCTAGCTTCCGTCGGGTCCAGCGGGAGAAGGCCATCCGCCAGGCATCGCTTGTACTGTGTTACCCAGGTGTCTGGCTCATGGGTAGTGCAGAACTGCGCCACGTTTACCTTCTCCTCCCGACACACTCTTATTCTCGGCGATCTCAAGGTCTCCTAAGTTAAAGACCTGTGGCTCCTCGCCGCTTTCTCCGTCGACTTGCTTATCTGAAGAACCAGGTGATCTGCCACAAATGCTCTAGGCGTCTTCAGAGTTTCTTGGATCACCGTCCTCTGCCTACCCCCCTTGCCTGAACTGGCGAGCTTAGCTAGCAAGTCAGCTCGAGCATTCTGCTCTCTGGGCACATGGACCACTTCAAAGTAGACAAAGGAACTCTTCAACTCCCGCACATACTCCAGGTAAGCCGCCATTTGTGGATCCTTGGCCTGGAACTCGCCTGTTCTATGCGCGAGGCTTCCACATTCGCCTGCAACGCACGCATGATTTCCACCATCTGCGCCATAGTCATGGCGCCTTCAGCAGCAACTGGCGCAACCGGACTTGAACTGTTGCTTCTCATCTTTCTCATGAAAACTTGACAGATTACAAAGAGCGATGAACAACACCTTCTTCAGCGGCGATCGATTCAGCGATCAATTGGTCAGAGCTTCGCAAAACTCCAAGGAACTTCAAGAACACAACCTCAGCAGCAAACCTTCACAGAAACTCACGACTCCACCACAAACCAACGCTTCTTCCACGAAAATCCAAACGAGCGGCGAAACTTAGATCTCACCGATTAAAACTTGCGTAAGCAGCGAAAAACCTCTCCTCACCGAATAAGAACTCAAACGAACGGTGGAAAACACGAAACTAACGAACAAAGCTTAGATGAACGGCGGGAAATGGTTGCACCAGCACACAACCACACAGAAATTGCAGAAACTTCCAAGAACTCACGTTGTGGATGGGAACAGGTTTTACACGGCCCCACGGTGGGCGCCTGATGATCCCGCCTGTTGACCGGGACGCAAGAACCTTGCCTCGTCAAAACTGGATCGACTTCTGCGCCGTGTTAGCCTCTTTCCTTCACCGTGATTCACCTCAAGAACCTGCAAAAGACAGAACGGCGCCGTTGCGGCCGATCTCGCTTCGACGCCCAAGTCAGCGACTGAACCACCAAATACTAAGAGAAAACTCAAGAACTCTAAGGAACCGTGCAAAAATTCTCTCTCAGCGTACTCAAGACTCGCAAGCGTAAAGAAACAATCTAAACGTGCGTACCTCAGAAGTTCGTTAGAATCTCTTATATACATGTGCACTTTCTCTCTCCTGACAGTTACACCTCTGGACACGTGGCTCGCATCCAGCTGTACACGTGTCACCATCTGGAGCATCCTTGACTTGGGCGCCACTTCTTACTCTTCAAGCTTTTGGCTAAGTTACTTATGCATGACGCAACTCAGTGCATAGCTGCCTTGGAGCGTGATCTCTTCTGAATGGCGAGTTCGGGTGCCTTCGTTCACACCTTCCCTGTGGTCTCACCAGCCGCCTTCATGATCTACTTTACTTGCTTCACCGTGTATGTTCAGGTAAGCTGTCTCCCGACCTCATCCTCTGGCTAGCTAGGATATGACTATCTGACTTCATCTTCGGCGATGTCCTTGTTTCGGCGATCTCTGACCACCATGTGGTCACGGGTTCGCATCTGGCGACTTCATCTCAAACCCGGTGACCGCCGGTTTAGGTATGCTAGAGACCGGGCACGCCAACTTAATAACTGGCGACCACACGAGCCCCCCGACCTCCTTCCCTTCTGCCAGCCATGGGCCCTACTCAACACGCCTACATAATAGCTCGATGCCACGTCATCACTTCCGACTACCAGGACGGTACAAGATTTATGGAAGGTTTTTCAAAGGTGGGGAAGAGTTTTGGACGTTTTCGTCTCGAGAAAGCTCAACGCAAGGAACCAAAAGTTTGGTTTTGTAAGGTTCCAGGGAGTGAAAGACGTTTTCTCTTTGGAAAGGGAGTTGGATGCAATTTGGATTGGTACTTGGAAGCTACAGGTGAGTCTTCCCAAGTATCAGAGGAAGGAGGACCCAAGGACGCAGAGAAATGGGGGTCTAAGGTTCGGCTGGAATCCTAAGAAGAGTGTGACGCAGACTAGGGAAGACTGGAATCAGAGGGGGATCAGATGGAGCAGCTCTCGTTTGCTCAAGTGGTGTTGGGAGGAGCGGTCCAGAGTGGGCTAGAGGGGAACGTAAATGGTTCACAGGGGGTTGAGGTTACTCAACTCATAGTGGACTTAGAGCAGTACTCCTGGTTAGAAGGAAGTTACGTTGGTTTCCTTAAGGTGGTTCCATGCATGCAGTCGATTAAGGAGAGCTTCGTCATGGGAGGTTTTAGCCTAGTCAGAATAAGATATCTGGGGGAAAGGTTTGTTCTACTTTCATGCGACAAAAGAGAAGGTTTAAGTAAGATCATTGCTGATAACAAAGCTTGGTTTGATGAAGTGTTCTCGTCAGTTATTCCCTGCTTCGGTGGGGGAGGTGGTGGAGATTGACGAAATAACCAAGAAGAGAGACAAGCTGAAGTTTGCACGACTTCGGGTGAAAATACCGGTTAACTATGTAGTCAGCATGGTGAAGGATTTTTGTATCAACGACATATTGTGTAAGGTGTCGTTCGAAGAAGAGGGAAGCACGCCGAACATTTCTTTCAAAAAATTGTTTGGCAAGTGGGATGGCGGTGGTTCAGATGTAGATACTGAAGCAAGCTCAGAAGAAGGAAGCTTAGGAGCAAGTCTTTGTGATTCAGTGGGTTCAGAGTTCGACGTGGCCGAAGGAGGAAGAGTAACCGTCGATGGAGGAGGAAGAGTGGAAGCTACCGGAGGAGGAAGAGCAGGGAATGGAGGGCCGGTCCAGGGCAAGATGGATTCAACTCCCCTCAGGAAGGCGTGCTAGCTACACGATAAGTTGTTCTCTCAAGAACAATTAAATGGTTCCTTGAATGTGAACGACTCTAACGGATCTTTTGGATACTCAAAGGTTGAGAATGTGGAGTCAACATGAAATGCAGAATTGGCTTTTCCCAATAAGAGCATGCCAGCGGATGAAAGGAGAGGAAGGGGTTTCGGTGCTGTGAATGAAAGCATTGATGAGCGTGAGGTTAGGTGCAATGGTGTTAATTCAAAAAAGCATTTTTCCAAAGGTGTTGGAAAGGGGTTTTATGTGGAAGGGGCTCACTTTATGGAGCATGATGGACGTGGGCCCGCTTCGTGTGTTAAGGATATTAAGGATGGCTATCCTTTTATTGGTTGCGTGGAAAGAAGTGCAGTGAGTGGGAAAGAAGTGAGTTGGGTAGTTAATAAGGAACACTTTTCACAACAGAATGAATTTAAAGAGGTAAGCGGGAAGGCAAAGTTAACATGTCACCAGAGGAACACGGTTTACGAGGCTTCTTCAGATGAGATTATTTTGGACCATGCGGGAAGTTTGAGTTGCGTGGGAGATTCTCTAAGGCCTGGATCTCCATTGGAGGAATTGGAACAAGCTGGGGTTAGGGTGGACAAAGAGGGAGATGGTGCGCGTCAGATACCAGAAACAACTTTAATGAATGAATTTTCAAAGGATTTAATTATCCTTGGAGCGATCGGTAGTGGGTCTTCAGATGGAGATAAGCCAGAAGAAGAGGAGGGAGCGAGGAGGTTTGAGGTGTCACCTTTGAGGGTGAGTGGGGGATCGTTGACTCTGGGAAGGGAGGAGTCGGGATTGGGAGCGGACTTGGATTGTTGCGAGGTAGTTGGAGGGGAAGGTGAGTCTCCGAAAGGAAGGATGACGGATTTAGTAGGTGACAAAACTGGAAAGCAACTTACAGTGGACCAAGTTTTTTTGGTCCATCAAACAGGCAGTGCGTCGAATTCTATTTTCACTACTGACAGTGCAATAGAGAACTGTAATAGAATTTTCCGGGTAAAGACCGATAAGAACGTGGCTTCTAGTGTTTGGGGAGTAGGGAAAGAAGCAGGGTTTTCGTTCCCAGGTCGAGAAGAAATAGTTTTAAACAGTATTTGTTCGTTGTCTAATCAGGGTGGGGTAACCACGAGAAAGATGTGGAAGGAGAGGAGAAAGGTTGTCAATGAAGATAATTAGTTTGAATATCAGAGGGGTAGGTGGTATGGTAAAAAGGAATTATGTAAGGGATTTGATCAGTAGGGAACAGGTGGACATGGTGTGTTTACAAGAGACAAAGTGTTCAGATTTTAGTAGGGAGAAGGTATGTCTACTTTGGGGAACAAACGAAATAGGATGGGTGGAAAACAAAGCTATAAACAGTGCAGGGGGCGTGCTTACAATGTGGAGTAAAAAGTCGTTCCAGTTATCCCGATCTGTAAATGGGAGAAATTATACGGTGTTAGAGGGGTTTTGGATGAGAGGCAATGGAGCACACTTAACTATTGTGAATATCTATTGTTCTGGTTCTTTAAGGGAAAAGAAAGAACTTTGGAACGAGGTTTGTAGTTTCAGATAGGGTCAAATCTCAAAGGCTTGGTGTGTTATTGGGGATTTTAATTCCATTAGACGGCAGGAGGAAAGGAAGAGTGTGATTTCGAATACTGATTATTCTAGAGAAATAAAGGGGTTCAATGATTTCATCGAAAGAGCAGAATTGGTAGATATGCCACTGGTGGGCAGGAAGTTTACATGGTTCAAACCCAATGGTTTGGTAAAAAGCAGAATAGACAGGGTGTTAGTCTCTAAGGAATGGCTGGAGTTTTGGCCAAACAACCAACAATTTGTTTTAAGTAGATCAATATCGGATCATTGCGCAGTTATCCTGAAGGAAGTCTCAGAGGATTGGGGTCAGAAGCCTTTTAGGTGTTTGGATTTATGGCAGAAAGATAGCAGGTTTAAAGAGTTTGTGAGATTGAATTGGTCTTCTTACAAGGTGGAGGGTGGAGGAATTTTTGTGTTTAAAGAAAAGCTGAAAAAGTTAAAAGCCGATATAAAGGTGTGGAACAAGGAAGTCTTCGGTGATGTGAATCAGGCTAGTAAGGAATTCCAACAGAGGATAGAAGAATTAGACATTCGTGATGACGAGGTAAGGTTAGTTGAGTCTGAAAAGGAAGAAAGAAAATCTCTCTTTGCTAAACTTTCTGTCTCCAAGTCTAAACAAGAGGCGATTTTATTTCAGAAAGCATGACAAAGTTGGATAAAGCAGAGGGATCTCAATACAAAGTTCTTTCATTCATCGGTAAAATGGAGGAGGGCAAGGAATCAGTTGCATGGGGTTTTTGTTAATAACAAATGGTGTGATAGTAAGGAGGAGGTAAAGGATAAGGTTTGTGAGTTCTTTGGAGAAAGGTTTGCTAGGAATGACTCTTGCCAGGTCAGACTGGAAAAGGTTGAATTCAACTCCATTTCAAAAGACAACAATGAGATGCTAATTGGTGACTTTTCAGAAGAAGAGGTCAGAGCCGCGATCTGGGGGTGTGATAGCTCAAAGAGTCCCGGCCCTGATGGTTTTAACTTTGGTTTTATAAAATCTTGTTGGGACATCCTGAAGAAGGACGTGGTGTCGACAATGCAGGATTTTGCAGGATTCGACAGCTGGCCAAGAGGATTGAATGCGTCGTTTCTTTGTTTTATACCAAAAGTAGAAAATCCTCAACAGTTAGGGGAGTTTATACCTATTTCATTAGTAGGTTGCTTGTACAAGATCATCTCTAAGGTGTTTTCCTTGCGTTTGAAAAAGGTGATTGGAAAAATTATTGATGTTAGGCAGTCGGCGTTTCTTGAAGGAAGGGGCTTATTGGACAGCGTGCTAGTTGCGAATGAGGTTCTGGAAGAATACAAGAGAAAAAGGAAGAGTTGTGTTTTCTTCAAAGTCGATTATGAGAAGGCTTATGACTCGGTGAGTTGGGATTTTATATATTATATGTTAAGGAGGTTGAGATTCTGTGACCGCTAAATTCGGTGGATAAAGGGTTGCTTAGAGTCAGCTTTGGTCTCTGTCCTTGTGTACCGACCAGGTCATCGGGTATGATGACGTGTCTAGCACGTGCCTATGTGGGGCGTGTTCAGCAGAACACGTGGACAAGAGGAAGATGAATAGTTCAGAAGTGAGCATAGTCGCCGATTCGTGGAACTGGCGTTCTATAGGTAACATGGTCGGTTGTCGCCGAATTTGTGTGTGATCGACGTAGTACGTAATGGAAGATCAGGTGGTCTGACATCGCCACAAGGAGCACATCGCCGAATCTCCCAGTAAGCTTCGTTGAAGCTGCTGGAGGCTCAGAAGAGTAAGTTCAAGCGTATAAGTTCAGTAAGATGATTGTTGCGCCAGCATAGGGTTTGAAGGTCGTGTGGGTTGAAGGGAACAGCTTGCCCATCAGCGACAGGATTCCCAGAGTGGACATTCGTTGGTGGCGAGGTTTCCTCAGCTAGAACATGCATGGCGTAACAATAAGGAAAGTGCCACTTGCGACAAGCGATATCACAGAGATGGTGCACTTTGCTGCATCCGATACTCGCCTTGTCAGGTGGTGTTCCAGAGCATATTACGTGCTAGATTACTCCATGAGTAGGAGACTTAGCCGCGCGATTGGTTCCTACATAGAAATAACGCTCAAGTTACCCCAACCCAGTTGATGACACGTGTAGGGTTGGATGCAATATGGAAATGACGCTCGAGTTATCCTAGCACAGATGATGACACGTGTAGGGCTGGGTGCTACCTGCTACCCCAGCCCAGATGGTGACACGTGCATGGTTGGATGCGAGCCACGCGTCCAAAGCGTAACTGCCTGGAGAGAGAAAAAACCTAACTATAAAGGTAAACTTAACAAAATTTGCAAAGGTACGTTTTCATTACGGCTCATTGTTTTCGGTTGATTGCACTTTAGTACGGTTCTACAGAGTATAGTTTTCTCTCAGTTTTTGGGTGTTCTTGTCACTGACTTGAGCGTCGGAGCGCCACCGGCCGCAGAGGTGCCACCTTGTGTTTTTCAGGTTCTCAGAGAGGCTGTCCGTGGTGTGGACTTGAAGGGCACGTGGTGTCAAGCTGGTGAGGAAGATCGTGACGACGCAACGTTCTTGCGTTAGGTCAACCGGCAGGAACATCTGGCGCCCACCGTGGGGCCGTATAAAAGGTGATTCCCAACCACAGTTCGACTTTGTTGAAGTTTTGGTGTTTTTTGTTCGGCTGCTTGTTGTCGCAGTCGGTTTTCGAAGTTTTACTGTTCGTTCAGAGTTTCTTTGAGTTGCTGAGCTTGCTGAGAAAGGATGAGGACAACGCGGTCCAGTTCAGTCGCGCCGTCAACAGATGAGGATGCTGTGTCTATGACACAGGTGATGGATATGATGAGGACGTTGCAGGAGAACGTAGCTATAAAGGTAAACTTAACAAAATTTGCAGAGGTACGTTTTCATTACGGCTCATTGTTTTCGGTTGATTGCACTTTAGTACGGTTCTACAGAGTATAGTTTTCTCTCAGTTTTTGGGTGTTCTTGTCAATGACTTGAGCGTCGGAGCGCCACCGGCCGCAGAGGCGCCACCTTGTGTTTTCCAGGTTCTCAGAGAGGTTGTCCGTGGTGTGAACTTGAAGGGCACGTGGTGTCAAGCTGGTGAGGAAGATCGTGACGAGGCAACGTTCTTGCGCTAGGTCAACTGGCAGGAACATCTGGCGCCCACCGTGGGGCCGTATAAAAGGTGATTCGCAACCACAGTTCTAGTTTGTTGAAGTTTTGGTGTTTTTTGTTCGGCTACTTGTTGTCGCAATCGGTTTTCGAAGTTTTACTGTTCGTTCAAAGTTTCTTTGAGTTGCTGAACTTGCTGAGAAAGGATGAGGACAACGCGGTCCAGTTCAGTCGCGCCGTCAACAGATAAGGATGTTGTGTCTATGACACAGGTGATGGGTATGATGAGGATGCTGCAGGAGAACGTAGCTGCATCACGTTCTGAGCAAGAAAGAATGCACGAGGCACTGGTGGCCTCACAACCTAGGAATGAAGAGCTCAACAGGATCAACGAAGAGCTGCGTAAAGCTCTTCAAGAACGGGAGGAGCGCGCGGTTGGGGACAGAGCTGCACCCCCATCCCCACCGCGTAGCTTTCCCATGCCATTTTCTCAGGAGATCATGGACTCGGTGGTCCCTGCAAATACGGTGGCGGTGAAGGCGTCTTTCACCGGAGTGGAGGACCCTGAGGCTCATCTCACGGCGTTTCACACTCAGATGATGTTCTCGGGGGGGTCGGACGCGGTCTACTGTAAGGTGTTCATGAGCACACTCAGTGGAACAGCGCTGGACTGGTTCGTCATTTTGCCTACTGGCCACATTACCACGTTTCAGCAGTTTTCCAAGATGTTCGTTGAGCAGTACATAGTGAACAAGGCACCGCCGTTGGTGTCTTATGATTTGTTCGACGTGAGGCAGTACCAGGGGGAGTCCCTGAAGGATTTCTTGAACAGATTCGGAGCTCAAATAGTCTGCTTGCCAGGTAAAGATGAAGAGATGTTTGTACATGCCTTCAAAAAGGGCGTTTTGCCTGGGCCCTTTAGCGAGTCGCTTATCAGGTGTCACCCCGCCACATTCGATGAAATCTGGCGACGTGCCGTGGCCCACATCGCCGCTGAGAGAGAAGTCTCCGAGAAGAAGGGAAATGTGGCCCCAGCTAAGCCACGCACTCAGACAAGGATCCAGCCGCAGAGGGTGATGGAGGCGGCGGCGGGGAAGAGGGATCAGAGGATGCGCCATCCTTATGACCCAAAGAAAGGTAAGGGGAAGGGGCCAGGGAAGCCCAGAGAGGCTAATCGCCCGCCAAGGTAAGAATTCGTGATGGGGTTGGCGGACCTGATCGCCATCCCAAATATCGCTACCAGGCTCAAAGTGCCTGAGAAAACAACAGACAAGGTGTTGGGACCAAAGCCAGACGCATGGTGCGAGTTCCACAAGAGCTTTGGCCACTCTCTCAACTCGTGTTTGGCTTTGGGGTACCAACTCGCCGAGTTGGTCAAATGTGGGTTCTTGAAGGATTACTTGCTGGAGAAGCAAGCGGGCCAGTCATCGGGCTCCCACCCGGCGGGTGGCGAGGGACAGCAGCACGAGGTACCCATTCACGGCGAGATCCACACCATTGCTGGTGGATTCTCGGGTGGCGGGTGCACCGCATCACAGCGAAAGAAGTACGCAAGGTCTGTGATGTCAGTGGAGGTTTTTGAAGACCACTCGCCCGACGTGGACATCATGTTCACCAAGGACGACCTTAGGGATGTCGCGCCCCACGACAATGACCCTATCGTAATCTCCCTCATCACGGCAGGAAGGACTGTTCATCGAGTGCTGGTCGATCAAGGAAGTTCGGCAGATGTGATGTTTTGGCCGACTTTTGAGAAGTTACAATTTTCCCCCCGACCAGCTGAGGCCATACAGGGGCTGCCTATACGGTTTCGCCGGGGACCAGGTGGAGGTTAGGGGGTATATTGAGTTAAGGACGACGTTCACAGACAGTCTGGTCTCGCGCACAGAGAAGATAAGGTATCTCGCGTAAACGCTCCGTCAGCATACAACATCATGTTGGGTAGGCCAACACTCAACAGAACAGAAGCTGTGCCTTCAACAAGGCACATGAAGGTCAAGCTACCATCAATGGAAGGGATGATCATCACCATCCGTTTTGACCAAAAGGAGGCGAAGAAGTGCTATGAAAATAGCCTCAAGAACAAGAGATTTGTATGCCACGTATCCACAATGCCGCCCCCTGGCGTGGAACTTGAGCGAGAAAGCCGGCGAGATATGGATATGGCGTTGGAGGTGGCCGTCGAGGGCGATGTGCCCGATGTGCCAATGGAGGATATTGAGGCGAGGTCCGAGAGTGCCGCTCGGGTGGAGGAAGAGAGGAGTTGCCCGGAGACCGCCAGGGAGTCAGGTACCACGAGGGCGCTAATCGCCAGCGAGAAGAGGCCTCAGCCGGTGGAGGAATGGCTTGAGAAGAAGATCAACGGCAAGACGTTTAAACTGGGGAAAACCTTAGACAGCGAGACACAAGACCAAATCGCCCGGGTTATAAGTAGACATCTGGATGCATTTGCATGGTCTGCTTCTGACATGCCGGGGATTGACCCCAATTTCTTGTGCCATCGTTTAGCTATGGATCCCCAAGTCAGGCCAATCCGCTAGAGAAGGAGAAAGTTCAATGAAGAGAAGAGGCAGGCGATCAAGGACGAGACGCAGAAACTCCTAGCAGCAGGCCATATCAGGGAGATCCAATATCCAGAATGGCTCGCTAACGTCGTTCTGGTCAAGAAGAGCAGCGGGAAAATGTGGATGTGTCTTGACTTCACGGATCTGAATAAAGCCTGTCCAAAGGATTCTTATCCTTTGCCAAGTATAGATGCCCTGGTAGACAGTGCGTCAGGGTGTAAGTTGCTCAGCTTCTTGGATGCCTTCTCAGGATACAACCAGATTAAGATGCATCCCATGGATGAGGAAAAGACTGCTTTCATGACAGAAAGGTTGTGCGACTGCTACAAGGTGATGCCCTTCGGGCTGAAGAATGCGGGGACCACGTACCAGAGGCTAATGGACAAGGTACTCACCCCTATGCTCGGAAGGAATGTGCAAGCTTACGTTGACAACATGGTCGTAACATCCCCGGAAAAGAGCAGGCACGTCACGGACCTAGAAGAGTTGTTCACCACAATAGCCAGGTACAAGTTGAAACTAAATCCTGATAAGTGTATTTTCGGCGTGGAGGCAGGAAAATTTCTGGGTTTCCTCTTGTCGGAGAGGGGAATCGAGGCAAACCCCGACAAGTGTGCCGCCATTCTGGCGATGAGGAGTCCTGCCACTGTAAAGGAGGTGTAGCAGCTCACGGGTCGGATGGCCGCCCTGTCTCGATTCGTATCCGGAGAGAAGGGCCACCCGTACTTCCAATGCTTGAAGCGGAATAACAGGTTCGTCTGGATGAAGGAGTGCGAAGAAGCTTTTGTCAAGCTTAAAGAGTACTTGGCGAGCTCGTCGGTTCTGTGTAAACCTCAAGTGGCAACGCCCCTCAGGTTATATTTTGCCATAACTGAGAAGGCGACAAGTGTGGTACTTGTCCAGGATCAAGGTCAAGTCCAGAAACCCATCTATTTTGTTAGCAAGGTGTTGCAGGGCCCAGAAGTGAGATATCAGGCTTTAGAGAAAGCAGCGCTGGCGGTTGTGTTCTCAGCGAGGAGGCTGCGCCATTACTTCCAGAGCTTTACAGTGTTGGTGATGACTGACTTACCCATCCAGAAGGTTTTGAAGAAACCGGATGTAGCTAGGAGGATGGTGAAATGGACGGTGGAGTTGTCGGAATTCGACATCAAGTACGAGCCCCGGGGACCAATCAAGGGCCAAGTCTTTGCTGACTTTTTTGTCGAGCTATCCTCCGAAACAGTGCAGAACGCTGGGGATGATTTTCGTTGGGTACTCTCAGTGGATGGGTCGTCTAAGCAGCTGGGTAGCGGGGCTGGAGTTATTTTGGAGGGACCCAACGGTGTGTTGATAGAGCAATCTCTGAGGTTCGCCTTTAAAGCAAACAACAATCAAGCGGAGTATGAGGCCCTGATCGCCGGAATTCTTTTAGCAAAGGAGATGGGAGCAAAGGTACTGATGGCCAAGAGTGACTCGTTGTTTGTCACTAGGCAGGTAACCGGCGAGTTTCAAGCCAAGGATCCGCAGATGGCAGCCTACTTGGAGTACGTGCAAGAGTTAAGGAGGTCCTTTGTTCTGTTTGAAGTGATACACGTTCCAAGAGAGCAGAACGCCCGAGATGACTTGCTGGCCAAGCTCGCCAGTTCGGGCAAGGGGGGCAGGCAGAGGACCGTCATACAAGAAACTTTGAAGACACCTCGGGCTTTTGTCGCAGATCACCATGTCCTTCACATTTGCAAGTCGATGGAAAGGACGACGAGGAGCCATAGATCTCTAACGCAGGAAACTTTGAGGATGCCGAGGGTCAGAGCGCACCCAGCGGAAGAGGTAAAAACGATGCAAGTTTGTGCCATCCACGAGCCAGATACATGGATAACGCCATACCAGCACTACAAGGCAGATGGCGTGCTTCCAATGGACTCGACAGAGGCCAGAAAGATAAAGAAGAACTCCAGCAAGTTTACCCTCATCGATGGCGAGTTGTACAGGTTCGGGTTTAGACACCCTCTTCTTGTATGTGTACACGGAGAGAAGTGCACGAGAATTATGGTCGAGCTCCATGAAGGGATTTATGGGAGCCACATCGGGGGTCGAGCTCTGGCAACAAGGACTATCCGTGCAGGTTATTACTGGCCCACAATGAGGGAAGATTGCAAGAGATATGCCCAGCGTTGCAAGCAATGCCAGCAGCACGCCGATTGGCACAAGGCGCCCCAGAAGAGTTAAAGTCAATCTACAGCCCCTGGCCGTTCCACACGTGGGGAATCAATATTCTGGGACCCTTCCCGTTGGCGATCAGACAAATGAAGTATTTGGTTGTGGCGATCGAGTACTTCACGAAGTGGATTGAAGCAGAACCAGTAGCCCAGATCACCGCGCATAAAATCCAGAGTTTCGTGTGGAAGAATATTGTGTGTCGTTTTGGTGTGCCCAAGCGTTTGGTGTCAGATAATGGGACTCAGTTTGCAAGTCACCTGTTGAACAAGCTATGCGAGGACATTAGAACACAACAGGTGTTTGCTTCTGTGGAGCACCCGCAAACGAATGGGCAAGTGGAGTCAGCTAATCGGGTTCTGCTGAGAGGCTTGAAGAGGAGGTTGGAGAAGGCCAAGGGGTCTTGGGCTGAAGAAGTTCCCCGCATAGTGTGGGCATATCATACCACTGAGCAATCGGGAACCCATGAAACCCCGTTTAGCTTAGTGTATGGATGCGATGCGATGATTCCAGTCGAAATCCAGGAAAGGTCGCTGAGATTCCAGAACTTCGTGGCGGAAGACTCGAACGAAGAAAGGAGAATGAACTTGGATTTGCTGGATGAGGTCAGGGAGGAAGCACGGGTGAAGGCTGAAGCAGTAAAGAGAAGAGTTGAACGCAAGTACAACTCTAGAATAAAACCAAGGCAGTTCAGAGATGGCGACCTGGTGATGAGGAAGGCCCACCAGTATGAGATGGAGAACAAATTGTCGCCCAAGTGGACAGGACCGTTCAGAATAACCGAAGCACTCGGGAACGGCGCCTACCGCTTGGAGACGCTGGAAGGAGGGGCGATTCCTCGCACTTGGAACGCCACTCATCTCAAGTTTTACTACAGTTAATGCATTGTAAGTAGCAATTAACTCGAACAGTTTAAGATGTATCAGTTTAAACAATTTTTCAAGGGGGCACTCTTTTTTCCCTAAGGAGGGTTTTTTACGAGGCCACCCAATAAAGAAGGTTTTGAAGTTTATCGAAGTTTCCTAGTTATTAAGTTTGCATGCTCACCATTTTCTAAGTTTTTGGATAGAGATTTTATCCCCCTTGTGTAGTTTTAAACAATGGTGAATCCAAATCGCATGCATCCAGTACAAAGTTTTCAAAGTATGAAGTTTTGAACCCTCATCGCCACCTGGCTATCAGAGGTGCAAGTTAAAGTTTTAAGTCCTCATCGCCACATGGCGATCGGAGGCACATGAATAAAGTTTTTTAAGTCCTCACAGCCACCCGGCGATCGGAGGCACAAGTATAAAACTTTCTGACCGCCATCTGGCGAGAAAGAGATTAAAAGACCTCCTCGCCTCGAGCGAGTGCAGGCGAGAAAAGGTTAAAAGTCCTCCTCGCCCTGAGCGAGTACAGGCAAGAGCAGATCATAAGACCTCTTTGCGTAAGCAAATTGAGGCAAGTTGAAAGCCCTCAGTGCATCCGGGGAAGGAGGAGATGTAACCCCTGGGCAAGTTGAGGCACCAGAGAAAGTCCTTCTCACCCTCGAGTGAGTTTAGGCAAGAGGAAACTGAAAAGTCAGGGTTGTTAATGATCTTAAGAATAGGAAAGAAAGGTCGATAGAAGACGCTTTCCCCTTGAGTGAAACATCAATATCGACCTAGTAAGACCAGTTATAAAAAAAAAAAAAAAAAGTTAAAGCTGGTTGGGGGGAGGTTCGCAGAGGACACCTCACCACCTAAATCATTGTTCTAAAACTCAGGGAGGTAGAGAATGATCCGAAAGGCGGCTCTACCCCCAGATGAGGGGACAACGATTTAAGCTATTTCAGGTTAAAGACTCGGGGAAGGTAGAGGGAGATTCGAAAGGCAGCTCTCCTTCCAGATGAGCAAAGATGAAGTCACTAGATGACCCCGCAGGGGACATTTTCAGTTAAAGGAAAACGGCGTCGCCAAAGGCCCACGGCTTCGAGATCGAAATAGAAAAGGGATCACACGGCGAGAGCCAGATTAGCGAAGTTTTGGGCGATAATGTAGAAGTACGCTTGTCCTTTGGCAGATCGGGCGGGCGATTTCAGATGCTAAGATCGACTTATGCCCTTACTGCCAAGTAAGTGATTTCGCGTTAAACGTTATTGTTACAGACTAACCGCTCGTTTAAATTAAAGTGATTTCTAGAGAATTAAGTACCAATTTGTGTGAAGTGCATTGGGTCGAATAAAAACCAGCCGATCATACCAAGCGATCGCACAACAGATAAATTAGAAGACCATATATATATATGTCCACATGAATATCAAACAGTTTGAGCAGAATGAAAGTTATTACATACAAGTCAAAATTAAATACAAGAGTTTCAAAGGCGGTAAAGTTGAAGTGGCAGGTGGGAGTAGCAGTTAAGTTGGAGGCATGATCTTGCCATCCACCACTTCGTTGTACACCGAGAACTCGGAGAGGTCGAGGTCGGGATATTTGCAAGCGAACTGCTCCAAAGCCGGAGGTAAGAACTTGGGCAGCTTCAAGCTGAAGCTCGTCGATTTTTGTCTTGAACCCACTGTTCTCCTCGCGAACTTGGGCGAGCTCGACAACAATTTCACTCAGTTCTTTGGTGGCCTTGTCCCGATCTTGTTCAAATTTCCCCAGAAGGGTCTCCCTCTCAGTCGACCTCTTCTCCAGATTGGCCATCTTTTTGGCGTCGACTTTTTGGGCCTCCTCCAGCGTTGCAATTTTCTCCCTCAGAGGGACGAGCTTGCTCTCCAACTCGATGGCATCTTGAAGCTTGTCGTGCAGTTTCCGGCGCATTTCCTTTTTGTCCTTACGCAAGCTTCGGAGCTCTTCGTTGAGAGCGTGTTCGACCCGCGAGAACTCTAAGCCTTGCATCATCATGTCGCACTTGACTTTTTCAGCTTCGGCTCTCGCGGTGCTCGCCACCTCCTGATGGACACGGTTGTCAAGCTCGAATTTGTCCAAGGAGTCTTTTAGCCCTTCACCGACGATTTGGGGAAGACACCCGTCGACCATGGCGTTCAGATGACGAAAGACTTCAAGGCCTCTTGGAGAGGAGTTGGAAGGTTTGGGGCCGAGGGAGGAGCTGAGGGTTGGTGCTCACCACCACCCTCGCAAGGTTGGATGGCGAGGGGAGCCTCGAGGCGTGGCGGTGAGGTGGGGTGTTCTGTGGCAGCTTGGGAGGAAGCTTGCGTATCAGCAAGCTGCTCAGGCGCAACTTCAGCGGCCGAGGCGTTTGAGGCGAGAACGTCCCTAGCGGACTCAAAGGGTGTGGAGGCGCTGGGGGGATTCTCGACGAAGTCAGGAAGGGCGGCCTCGGCTGGTGGTGGTTCTGTTGCAACTCCCCTTTTCCGTTTGCAGATCAGCCCGTCCTCGGTGCTCTCATCCGCCTCATCGTCCGACACAACCCTGGGGGCTTTCCTCTTAGCCCTTTGGGGTGGTATCTTCTTCCGTTCAGGGGCAGGAAGAGCAGCAGCGTTGGACAGACCAACTGGTGAGGACTGGCCTTGGGCAGCGGCGATCTCTGCGATGGAGTTGGGGACGGTTTGAGAGCCCGCCGCAAGATTGTGGTGTTTGGCTATGAAGCGCAACTCAGCCATCCTATCTTTCCCCAGCATCATATCTGCATAAAGAGGCCAACAATTACAAACCAGTACAGAGATTCAACAATCGATGAGGCATAGGAAAATAAGCAGTGTAAGTCAATGCATGGAATAAGTTAAAACTATGCGCTGACCAGAGCAGAAAAACAAGGTTAGGCGAATTCAAGCCAGGGATAAGACTTAAAGACAAACCTATGTGGACATCCAGTTGGCCTTCGAAGAACTCATAGGTGATGATGGAGGAGGTGGGCAAGGTCACGTTGGAGGAGGCAACTCCTTTCCAGAAGTTACATAAGTCCCTGTCGAGCTCCCCCATCTTTTCTGGCCCCCTAGCCCTCCTGAAGCTAGACTCTTTCTTTCCTTTGTTCACCCAATACAAGGGAAATCCGTCGAGGAGGGTAGGGTCTCGGTCGTTGCAGCAGACGCGCATGAACTTCCCTTTCCAGTCCTTATAGGATTGTTGGAAGATGGAGAGTATGGACCTCCCAGCGACCCCATTGAGGCTAACCCATAGACGATCGCCTGGGTTCTTAGCCTCGACCAGGTAGAGGAACACGTCCACCGAAGCTGGATGTCCCAAGTGCGCACAGATGATCTGGTAAGCCCGGACGAACGCCCAGCCGTTGGGATGAAGCTGTGCGGGGGATATGTCAAGCTCGGTCAGAAGCTCCCTCTCAAAGTGGGTGAAAGGAAATCGGAGCTTGACCTTCTTGAACGTCGTGGTGTAAACGAAGAAAAAGGGGGTGCCGTCGCTCCCTCGATTATCAGTGCAAATAGGCTCTCCTGGAGGACAAGGACGCACAGATACCTTGTCATCGTGTTCTTTGCTGAAAGAGAGGTGATCTTGGTCACCTTTCCGAAGGCGGAGGATGTCGCGGTCGGTGTTGATGGAGGAAGTCTCGCCCAGCAAAGCTGAAGAGGCCCAAGGGTTTAGTTGCTTGTAGTCCGGGAGGGACCTCACAACTGTGCTGGTGTGAGGTGGGTTTGGCTGCGATTGGCTGGGTCGAGAAGACGCAGGTCTCACGACCTGGCTCAAAGGGACGTTAGGATCCCTTGGGGGGTCGCGGGAGGAGGAAGGGTTGGCCCTACGAGTTTTCGTCGGAGGGTTGCGGGGAGATGGAGGAGGGTTTGGTGTAACTTTGGAGCGAGCCATCAGAAAAGCTGCAAGAAGACGAAAAGGGGAAAAGATGAGAGTTTGTAAATAGAGCGACTCAACAGAAAAGAAGGAGACAAAAGAATAAGGGGGGCTCGCAGAGAGAGGGTTAGAAACCCTAAGCGCAGAAAAAAGCGAAGCAAAGAAAAACATCCCACAACGTATGCTCCAGACAGTTAATGGATGATGCAAACCGATTAGAATGCAGCGAATATCAGTGGGGGTGAGAAAAAGGTTACCTTTTGATGATCAAAAGAGCGTTCAGTGAAGGATGTTTGAAGGAGTTGAAGCGTTCGCTGGAGCGTTTCGAAAGCTTGGAGTGAGGAAGAAGATAATGAAACAGTGAAGTGGCGGGAAGTGTTTAAGAGTTTCGAAGAGTTTCGAACGTTGCAAGAAGCGCAAACGGCAATGAATAATGGTCGTTGATAAGACCACGTGTCGAGCGATCGAAGGGGTTGGTGAAGTGTCAAATCAGTGAACAGTATGAGCGCCAACGCGCACGGCCACGTAGGTCGCCGAAAAAGGTTGCTTGTACAAGATCATCTCTAAGGCGCTTTCCTTGCCTTTGAAAAAGGTGATTGGAAAAATTATTGATGTTAGGCAGTCGGCGTTTCTTGAAGGAAGGGGCTTATTGGACAGCGTGCTAGTTGCGAATGAGGTTCTGGAAGAATACAAGAGAAAAAGGGAGAGTTGTGTTTTCTTCAAAGTCGATTATGAGAAGGCTTATGACTCGGTGAGTTGGGATTTTATATATTATATGTTAAGGAGGTTGGGATTATGTGACCGCCGAATTCGGTGGATAAAGGGTTGCTTAGAGTCAGCTTTGGTCTCTGTCCTTGTGTACCGACCAGGTCATCGGGTATGATGACGTGTCTAGCACGTGCCTATGTGGGGCGTGTTCAGCAGAACACGTGGACAAGAGGAAGATGAATAGTTCAGAAGTGAGCATAGTCGCCGATTCGTGGAACTGGCGTTCTATAGTGAACATGGTCGGTTGTCGCCGAATTTGTGTGTGATCGACGTAGTACGTAATGGAAGATCAGGTGGTCTGACATCGCCACAAGGAGCACATCGCTGAATCTCCCAGTAAGCCTGGTTGAAGCTGCTGGAGGCTCAGAAGAGTAAGTTCAAGCGTATAAGTTCAGTAAGATGATTGTTGCGCCAGCATAGGGCGTGAAGGTCGTGTGGGTTGAAGGGAACAACTTGCCCATCAACGACAGGATTCCCAGAGTGGACATTCGTTGGTGGCGAGGGTTCCTCAGCTAGAACATGCATGGCGTAACAATAAGGAAGGTGCCACTTACGACAAGCGATATCACAGAGATGGTGCACTTTGCTGCATCCGATACTCGCCTTGTCAGGTGGTGTTCCAGAGCATATTACGTGCTAGATTACTCCCTGAGTAGGAGACTTAGCCGCGCGACTGGTTATTACACATAAATAACGCTCAAGTTACCCCAACCCAGATGACGACACGTGTAGGGTTGGATGCAATATGGAAATGACGCTCGAGTTATCCTAGCTCAGATGATGACACGTGTAGGGCTGGGTGCTACCTGCTACCCCAGCCCAGATGGTGACACGTGCAGGGTTGGATGCGAGCCACGCATCCAAAGCGTAACTGCCTGGAGAGAGAAAAAACCTAGCTATAAAGGTAAACTTAACAAAATTTGCAGAGGTACGTTTTCATTACGGCTCATTGTTTTTGGTTGAATGCACTTTAGTACGGTTCTACAGAGTATAGTTTTCTCTCAGTTTTTGGGTGTTCTTGTCACTGACTTGAGTTTTGGAGCGCCACCGGCCGCAGAGGCGCCACCTTGTGTTTTTCAGGTTCTCAGAGAGGCTGCCCGTGGTGTGGACTTGAAGGGCACGTGGTGTCAAGCTGGTGAGGAAGATCGTGACGAGGCAACGTTCTTGCGCTAGGTCAACCGGCAGGAACACCTTGTAAATGGGAGCCCAACTAGAGAGTTCTTCCCTAGAAAGGGTCTCCGCTAGGGCGATCCGCTTGCTCCTTTTCTATTCCTCATTGTGGCAGAAGGGTTAGCTGGGGTGGCAAGGGTAGCAGAAGAAAAGAAGTTGATTGACAGCTTGGAGGTCGGAAAGGATAAGGTAAATGTAAATATGTTACAATATGCGGACGATACATTGTTCTTCTGCAAAGCAAATACCAAAAGTGTATTTAACATAAAGGCGATTCTGCAATATTAGCTCTCTTCTGGGTTAAGGGTTAATTTTGGGAAGAGTGGGATTGGTGGGACGGGGATGGATCAGGTCGTGCTTCAGAGGTTCGCAGCTATTCTTAATTGTGATACGATGGTTTCTCCTTTTATTTACTTGGGTATGCCAGTTGGTGGGAGTCATAAGCGCGACGCTTTTTGGAATGGGGTGATTGAGAAAGTTCAGACTAGACTAAGCAGGTGGAAGGGAAGATGTTTGACGATGGATGGAAGGATTTGCTTGATTAAGTCTGTGCTTTCTGCTATTCCGCTATTCTTTATGTCTTTGTTCAAACTGCCTTCTGGGGTGGCAGGAAAGCTGATTAGGATACAAAGAGATTTTCTCTGGGGTTGGGGTGCAGAAGAAAGGAAGATTGCTTGGGTTTCTTGAAGATTGGTCTGTAAGCCTCGCGAGTTTGGGGGGCTTAGGATTATTGACCTAAAGTTGTTCAACTTGGCTTTATTAGGGAAGTGGATCTGGAGGTTAGGTTCGGCCGAGGGCGGTCTTTGGAAGGAGGTTCTCATTTCTAAATACGGTGGGTGGAGAAGCTTGGGAGAGAAAGGAAAAGGTAGGAGTTGCTCTCTTTGGTGGAAAGATCTGAAAGAGGTTTGGTCCTCGGAGGGTTGGGAGAGAAGCTTTGAAGACGGTTTCAAGTGGAAAGTTGGTGACGGGAAGGAGATTTTTTTTCTGGAAGGAGAGCTGGGTGAATGGCGAGACGTTGAAGCTGACGAAGCTTGGTTTTTGGTCTAACGACGTTTGGGTTTGGCAGCTTGATTGGAGAAGACCGTTTTTTGAGTGGGAGAAGTCGATGGCGGGACAGTTGAGTCAGCTTCTGCTTGAGACTAGGATTGCTCTGGGAGATGTTGATAGTTGGATTTGGAAGGAGGGGGGTCTCCAAACTTTTTCAGTTAATTCTGCCTACAATCTTGTTACGAAGGACAAAGAGGTGGATTCTTCGCCGATTTTTAGTAAATTGTGGAGGTGCAAGGCAGTACCCTCTGCAGTGCTTACAACTTGGAGGGTGATGGAAGACAAACTTGCTACGAGGGTAAATCTGAGCAGAAGAGGGGTTTTGGTGGATAGCCTGATGTGTTGTTTGTGCGGGAAGGAGGAAGAATCTTGTAGACATTTGTTCTTTGACTGTAGCTTTGCTCGACGTGTGTGGTGTTTATGCTATAGATGGCTTGGGGTTTTTTTTGTGTCTCACAATGAACCGAAGATTAACTTTGATCAGTTTAGGATGAGTTTTTCCTCAGAGACGATTAATATTGTTTGGAACACAATCTGGGTCGGGGTGGTTAGCGAGATATGGAAATACAGGAATAACATAATTTTCAAAAGTGGAGTGGCTGATGTGTCTGAAGTTTTTGCTCTGGTGCAGGTAAAGGTGTGGGCTTGGGTCTCTACAAATTTTTGGTTAGTGTCGTTTTCATTTTCTGATTGGTGTTTAGAACCTTTGGTGTGTATGAGGTTAGTCACTTGAAGTTTTAAGGGCAAGGTTTGTTTTTGTTAGTTTTAGCTAGTTTTAGAGGTTTTAGGCTGTAATCGGTGTTTGGGCACTGTGTATAAGGGTTGAATTACCCCTGAAGTGGTTCCAATTTATTTATTTTTTATTGCCGATAAAAAAAAAAACTCTGGTTAAAGAGTGTATATTTGTAAAACTGATTAAAGCGTACCTTACACCTTTGTTAAGGGTTTATTTATAATGTTCAGTTATGGGCCCTTGTTGTGATGGGTCAAATACCAGTTGTTAACTGATGTGTAGCGTGATCCTTGATTTATAAGAAGATATATTGGTATATCTGTATATTTCATATTTTGATAATATCTTCAATATCTTAAGTTAATCAGTTGTTTAGTTGATTTCTCGGAGATGTGACCACATTAAATGGACATGATTGTGACTCACAAAGGATTCTCATAACTATCGTTGATATCATTTATTAAGTCGGTCGATCGGTCAGTAACCAATGCCGAGTGACTGGCTCATCCGGTACTGACCGGGACACTTGTCCCCCAGACTCGATGAACATTAGTTTTTGAAGAGTCGAGATGTGACTGTTGCGTGTCCCGAGGTAAGATGTGACTTGGATCCATTTAATATTGTGAGAGACATGACTTGAAATTTTTCAAAATGTCGTTTCGTATCTACTATGCGATCAAAGTGATCTAGTGTTTATGAACTCTTGCCGGTTAATATACCAAAAGTTGTGTGCTCTTGGATGCAAAACGATCTAACGATTCGAGAGGCGAATGCCTTATTCTCTCTCTTCCTTACCATTTTATAAATAGAGGTGCTTGTGAACGTTGCAAAGGTTGTTGCTGAACTGCTGTGCTATAGAGTTCATCAAGCGTGATATGAGTGTCGAGTATCAAGCAACTTTCTTTCTTTCGCATCTTTCACTCAAAAGGTTAGTAATATCTTTCCTTGTTGATTCATCTAGAATTATTTTGAATCTTGAGTCTTCTAAGCACAGTCACTCTACATCTGGTTGTGTGGATTACGAGTGGGTTGATCCATGTGTCCTGGACGTCCCTACTTGTTTTAGGACTCCAACAACTTTAGACGATTTTTTGGCTAACGCTTCCATCTTAAAACTTGACGCCTCCTCGGACATGGTTGTAGCTGATAATTGTAGCCACTCCGACCAGGTTTGTCACGGTTGGGAAAACGCTTCCCAAGATTTTTTTTCTTTGTATATCTTAACATTTTTTAACGACCTGCATGTTACCCTTCTTTTTTATGACTTTATGATGGGGTTCTTCAGATCCTCAATGTCGCCCCTACTCAATTGCACCCAAATTCGTGGGCAACTCTCCAAGCCTTTAGGGCAATTTGTGACGTTTTTAGGTTGAGACCGATTCCTCGATGTTTTCTTTTTTACTATAACTCTTGACCGACTACCCTTGTGAGTTGGTTATCCTTAACTAGTCGTCCGGACAGTATCCCTTTTGCACCTTATACCTTGTCTTATAAACACTTTCAAGAAAGGTACTTCAAAGTTTTTATTGAATCGACAACATTTTTTTATGACTCAGAAGGGAGACCGAAGTCTCCTTTCCATTGGACGCGCAATCCCACGCGATATGTCTCTTGGTCGAGGTCCTCCATGACTCCCCATGACAAGGAAATATTTCATGTCTTCTATCAACTCCCTAACCGGCTTCCTACTCGGAAACTTGTAGCTTTGTTTGAATTGTCAAAGAAGTGGACCGACCTTACCAGTATGTTATATTTTAACATTCGTAGTGCTTCTTTTCGTTCATTGACTAGATGCTAAATTGATTTGTGTTTTTGCAGAAATCATATCTCAAATTGACCCAAAGTCGGTAAATTTCTTGAAGCAACCGTAGCGGCAAGTGTCCATGTGCCAGAAAGGGTCCTTGGAGGTTATTAGGGCAGGAACATTGACCCTGGTTGTAGACACGGACACGGACATGGAGATACGACTAAACTGAAAATTATAGGACACGGGACACGACTATATATAAATTAAAATGTCGTAATATATTTTGTTATATGAAAAAAAATAAAAAATAAAACATAATGTTTAACTTTTACTTTTTGGAAATTTTAATATTTTGTTTAGATTTTATCAGATTTTATCTGAGATTTAGTGTGGAAGAGAAGAGGTCTTTAAAACACTGAACTGCGTTTTTTTTTTCTAACTTTTCTGGCGTGTCCAAGGAGGGAAACGTGTCTCATCCGGCGTATCTAGAAAGAGGGTCGTTTCCGGCCCAATAAAAAGCGTCTGACACCGTGTCGGGCACACTTCCGCTGTGTGTCCGTGTCCGCGATGTATCGGAAACACCGACGACACCATTTTAACCGTATCCGAACTTCACAGGTGTGCCCCGCGACCGCCTTGCAACCTACCAACCCAAGGAAGAGGAGCCAACCGACTAAGGCATCCCAACCTGAAAAGGGACGAGGTCGTCCCTTTCTCCATCAATTTTGGGCAAGCGTCTATAGCTAGCCGAAGGCGTGGGGATGACCCCTGAAGAGGAAAGTATCATCTCCGCTATTCCGACAGATGATTTGGTGGAGGGGATGGCAAAGATGCTGAGTCGGTCCCTAGTGTGACCCGCATGCTGGGTGATTAAATGAAAAGGAACTCAACCTTTGTGGTGGCCAAATTGAAGGCGGAACTGAATGAATCCTCTAGTTCCTTGAAATCAACTCTTGAAGCCATGGGATCACTGGATGAGAAATGTCGCCAGGCAAATGCTGAAGCTGAGGCGACCAAGGGTAAGGTGGCAACGCTGGAAATAGAGTTGCAATCTGAAAAGAAAAGGAAGCTTTGACTGCGAAGCTAGAGGAGTACGGGGCCTTCCTCCTTCGTATCAACAATAATTGCTTCTTCTAGGGGATACGCTAGGCAACCTTCTATCATGAGGTGCCCTTGGATGATGACCGATACGATGTTGATAAGGATGTGATTGATGGCAGGTCGTATCGGTCAGGGCGAAAGATGATGAGGAAGGTCAAGGTGAAAATCTTGGTGGTCAAGAAGACGAGGTTGAACGCTCTGTCGAAGAGTTGTTTGATCTTCTGAAATTTTTATTGTTTTAAATTTTCTTGCGCCCGGGATATGGGCAGTAAACAATTATCACTTCGTGCTATATTAGTTTAATTGTTTCTGATCATCCGATGTCTTTAAATTATCACTCCTTTCTACATTGATAGTGCTTGTCGAGCATTTAAACTTGACCAAAGTCGTAGTAATGACGTAAGTAACTATCAACGTTGATAATGCTTGTCGAGCATGAATAATTTGTTTAAACTTGACTAATGTCGTAATCAATGTAATAGTTTCATCTGACCGATGAATTGAGCTTAATAAATTGATGAAGGTAAAGGCTCCTCATTTTATAAGTAGCACCGCACGAATATTATCAATCAATTGCATTGTTAGTCATGAATACGACTTAACGTGCTGGCCGACCGTATGGTGAATTACTTGAGTAGGCTTTATGGTTTTATGTGATTACCCATTAGGGACCGTGAACCGGTAAAAGTGATGACCTTAATTGAAGGCATATATACGTGATGAGAGTTTACTGGTTCACATTGTGTCATTGTAGGCCGCCAAGGATTGATAGTAGTTAAGCAAGTGCCTTAACTGAATAAGTGTTAAGTGTCGCTAGTTGTTAAGCGGTTGACTTAATCACATAGGTGTTGTTTGGTTGTTAGTAGTTAAGCAACTGCCTTAACCGTATAGTTGAGTGTTAAGTGTCACTAGTTGTTAAGTGGTTGACTTAATCACGTAGGTGTTGTTTGGTAAGGGGTTGCACTACAGGAAAATCATGAAATAAAAATCAATTTGTAGAAACCAAAATAATTAGTTGCAATAGTGACTAAATTAGAGACCATTTTAGAAACTAAAACGAAATTTGGTTTCTAAATTAGTTTCTATTATTTTCTATTATTGTTAAATAGTTTCTAAATTTGTATCTAATTAGCAACCAAGGTTTTTGCTACCAAATTTAGAAACTAAATAATTGGTAGTTAAAACCTTAGTTGCTAATTAGATACCAACTTAGAAACTATTTAACAATAATAGAAAATAATAGAAACTAATTTTTTTTAATTTCTAAAATGGTCTCTATTTTAGTTCCCATTGTAACTAATTATTTTGGTCTCTAAAAATTGGTTTCTATTTCATGATTTTCTTGTAGTGTTGCTAGTAGTTCAGCAGCTGCCTTAATCAAATAGTTGATGCGAATTTGTGATAATCATAAACAAACTGAAACAAAATGTATAAAATTTAAAGTATCTCGTTAAAACCTTCTCGGTTGAAAATCCTCCTTAGGGATAAAACAACTGAGCGGAAAGAGTAAATTGTTTATTAGATGTCAACTATAATAAAATTTGAGAAGCGTGACATTCCACGTTCTCGGTACAGATTTTCCTGATAAGAATTCTAAGTAATAAGCTCTGTCGGCCGCTGTTTCTGCGACGCGAAAAGGTCCTTCCTAATTACTTGAGAATATACCTTCATTCTTCTGAGTGTCATTGCGCATCCTCCAAACTAAGTCTCCCTTTCGAAAACTCTATGGCATTACTTTTGAATTGTATCGTCTTACCGCCTGAATCTTGCAAGCTTCCTCTCTTATTATGCTTTTATCTTTGAATTCTTTAATCAGTTGAGAACCACCAATAAGCTTTCTTTATTAAGGTTTAAATCAAATGTTTATCGTCATAGAGAGGGTTCTCCGACTTCAACAGGAATCATTGCCTTTGTTTTGTACGTTAAACTGTACGATGTCTCTTGAGTGGGGGATTATGATGTACATCGATAAGCCCATAAGAATTTAAGGAGATCCTCTGTCCACTTGCCTTTGGCTGGGCCGAGTCTCTTCTTTAATTTATTGAGAATTACTTTTTTGGCAGCTTCGACCCTTGGTTTCGGGGTGCTCCACTGAACTCGTGATGTGCTTAATGTCAAGTTTCTCATAGAATTGAGTGAGTCCTCGGTCGATGAACTGTTGGTCGTTGTTAGTGATGACGATGTCGGGTATCCCAAAGTTGCATAGAATATATTTCCATACAAAATTTTGAACATTCCATGTTGTCATTACTGCCAAAGGTTCGACCTTTACCCACTTGGTAAAGTAATCTATCCCAACCAGTAGAAACTTGCACTATCTGTTACCCTGGCTGAAAGGTCCGATGATGTTCATTCCCCATTTTGCAAATGGCCACGAAGGGAGAATATAATGTAGATTCTCAGGGTTTTGGTGTGATAGGGTGCCATATTCTTGACACTTCAGACATTTTCGGACAAATTATCTGCAATCGCTCTGCATAGTCGGCCAATAGTAACCTGCCCTTAGTACATTAGTAACCATCGTTCTTGCCCCCGAGTGAGTTCCACATACCCCCTCATATATTTATCACATGACATAGTCGGCTTGGCCGGGAGAAATGCACTTTAACAGTGGCCAAGTATATTCTCGTCGATAAAGATCGTGACCACTGAGCACAAACCGAGCAACTTGCTGCCTCATTGTCCTTTCTGGTTGTGTTTCACAATCTCCATTGTCTAGAAATTGTTTGATAGGTGTCATCGAGTTTGTTTGTACCTCGGTCGCCATGCACTTATTTGAGCCAACATTGGGATTCTTGAGGTTAATATAGTTGATTGATCATTGAAGCCCCTTCTTTTTGACAGTTTCTAACCATGAAAGCATATTGGCTTCGGTGTTGTGTTCTCGAATGATATGCTCAATTCTTACATTAATGAATTTGGTAATCAAATTCTGGATGAAATGATAATATCTTTGGAGCAAAGACTCTTTCACTTCAAATTCTCCTTTGAATTTCTCGACAATGAGTTGGGAGTCCCTTCTGCAAGTAAGTTGTTTGGCCTCCATATCCAGTTCTAGATTGAGGCCAACTATGATAGCCTCGTATTCAGCTTGATTATTTGATGTTTTAAAATCAAACTTTAAGGCTTGCTCCAAGAGGATGTCACCCGAACTTCGAGCACTACTCCAGCACCACATGATCTACGGTTAGAGGATCCATCAACATGTAAGATCCACCAAGATTCCTCATCCTTGGTCGGATGAGGGCTGAGCTTAGCTATAAAATTAGCCAAGGCCTTAGATTTAATTGCCCCCTTTGGCTGATACTGAATCTAAAATTTGGATAGCTATATGACCCATCCAATCATTCGACCAGGCGATACGACTTTGCTAGTATCTTCATTATTGGATAGTCAGTCTTGACTATTATGCGATGAATCAGAAAATACATGCACATTCTTCGTGCAGTCAATAGTAATGCCAAGGATGTTGAAGAAGAGCTTTGATGACTCCAAATCTCCATGGATTGCTTGAAGGTTGATTGTAGCTTAGTTGTGTTTGTTTTGGGGTAGTTTGAATTTTTTAATTCACTCTTAGTTTGAATCCAAAGCTGGTTTAATTCAAATCTTTTCGAAAAGAGTGTTTTATGAAGAAACAGAAAAACAACTAGTTGTTTTATCGCTTCAATCGGTTGTTTCATACTTAAGGTTTTTGAAACTGGTTTTAGAAGATTTGAATTTGGTTGACTTTGCTGTCAAACCAATTCAATCGATTATTTCGAGAAAACAATCGACTATATTTTTAATTGTCTTAACAAAATTCTGTTAAGTTAGTTAAATCTATTTTAAATGATTTGAAACTGATTTGGGTTTTATAATAAATGTTTTCATTTGCTAATTGGAGTATAAGTGTTCTGTTTTACGCTCCTAGCATTAACTCTTACAAGATTAGTTTGTGAAATCAAGTTTTCTCCAAGATTGCTTAAGGCTTTGGATATTTTTCTAAGAGTGAAGTAGGACTTGTTGTATACTTTGATTTGATTTGTACCAGGTGTGATCAATCCTATTTATTTCTTCATTTGTAATTCTGTAAGTACTGGTGTTCACAGAGTCAGAGGATGTTCTGATTTGTGGTGTGCCAAAGGAAGTGTGTGTTCTTGAGGGGATCAAAATCACTTCTTTGGTGGTTGTGTGTTTGTAATCTGGTTATTGACTGCATAGTGGATACCCAGTGGTTTCTGGGAACTGGATGTAGCTCTTGGGATAAGAGTGAACCAGTATAAATCTGTTTGTGTGCTTATCTCTTTCCCTGAACTCTTTAATATTTGTTTTAAGTTGTTTTTACTCACTGTTAATAAAAACAATCGGTTGATTTTCTGGAAATAAACTTAATCAGTTTTGTTCTTTGGCTTCCTTGATTTCTTTCTCTGTTATTCATCATTGGATTTCATTATACCTTCAAAGTTTGCAAAAATCGTTTATAAACAATTCACCCTCTTTAATATTTGTTTTAAGTTGTTTTTACTCACTGTTAATAAAAACAACCGGTTGATTTTCTGGAAATAAACTTAATCAATTTTGTTCTTTGGCTTCCTTGATTTCTTTCTCTGTTATTCATCATTGGATTTCATTATACCTTCAAAGTTTGCGAAAATCGTTTATAAACAATTCACCCCCCTCTTGTTTAAGGCCATAAATTCTAACAAAGGATATCTTTTCAATCATTTGGTAACGCAACTCAATGTCGTGCAGTACCCGATTGACAAAATAAATTGGTCGCTCTTCCTTTTCAACCTCTTGTACCAACGTTGACCTGACGATATATTCTAAAACCACGAGATAAATTATTATAGGCTCTGTACTGTTTGACTTTTGAATGACTGGGGGTGATGCCAAGAAAGCTTTTAGCTGAAGAAATATCTCCTCGCATTCATCCGTCCAATTGGACTTTGTTGCCTTGCATAACAAAGGTACGATGGGCTTAGTTTTCTCTATCAGTCTTGGCACAAATCTAGAGAGGGTTGTTAGCCACTCGATTAATCTTTGAACACTTGCATATGAACAATTGCATTCTATGTTTGGAATTAAATCAACCACTACTTAAACAACTTCTAATTTTTTTTTAGTTCTTCAAAATTAAAATCAAAGTAAGCAGAATGGATTTAAGACTCCTAGAACACTAAGAACATAAGACTCAAGCAAAAGATGTAAGGAAAAAAAATGACACAAAAAAATTCAAAAGCAGAATTTAAAAGTGCTTATTGAAAAAAAAGACGAAATTGTAAATGACAAGAATTTAAAAGCGGAATTGAAATTTCTTGAAGATAAAACCAAGAATTGAAATGTGCTGAAAATTTAAAGCAGAAAATCAACTCTAAAAAGATAAGCACAATTAAAACTATGTTTTGATACCACATGATGTGAGTTGATTTTAGGATTGCACGTTTTTATGGCTTTCACTTTTGTTTATGAGTTTTTGTTTTAAGCAAAATATGGTGAAAAACCCAAAGAAGATTCCCACTGGACACGAACTTAACCAAGTGGTTAAATAAGTGTGAAGGTTCACTTCTAGTGGGAAAAGAGAAAAACACAATTATATGATGTGATGATGATCAAGTGTGGAATTAAGAACATAAAATGAAACAAGAAATGGAAAAGATGACCAAATGGAAAAGAAAAGATGAAAAGATAAGAGATGCTTATGGAGTAAGGAATCACGCCACTTGGAGGTGGAGGAGAATCCAAGATGAGTGGTGAAGAGTCCCCAGTTGAAGTGCACAAACACCCAAGATAAGACCCAAGAACTTTAGGAGAACAAAACTCACCAAATTACTAAGCACACCCTACTCTAGTTTATTCTTCTATTTGGACCCCCAAAGTGAGCCCAAGTTATTTACAAACATTTTTGTCTTGTAAGAAGACCAAAAGAAAGAACATTTGATGTTCTGGTTTATGCCCAGTTCTTCTTTTGCTGAGGCCCTTCTGATATTTGGTGGGCCTTGTCTTGTATGTTGAGATGACTGATCAAAGTGTGAAGTGTCTTTTGTATCCTTGGTCATTTTCCTTGCTAATTGGGTTGTATCAGGGCCAAATCCTATGATCGGACCAACTCCGCTATCATAGTTTTTACAAACGGACTGACTTGATCAAACCGTAAAGTTGGATCAAATCGATAATCTCGTTTTCCACAAATCGACTTGGCTGAGCCCTGAGGTCAGCCCAGCTAAGTAATCTTGTTTTCTACAAATCTACTTGGACGAACCCTAAGGTCGGACCAACTCGGTAAACAATGCTTTAACAATGGTTAAAAAGACCATATAAAGATGGTTTCCGAACCTTATGATGACGAATAAGGCCAAAACCCTCTGTGACCTTAAACTATGGGTTTAAACACAATATTGGACCTTCAAGAAGACTATTGTACATAGTAAAAATGAAAATAAATACACTTACACTATTCTTGGAAGCAAAAATATGATGTTATACGTTCAACTAATGGGTCAAAAGTGCAACAAATCATGACCAACTGACCTCGAACTATAAGCTTAAACAAGGTATTGGACCTTCAAGAAAACTATTCTACATAGTAAAAATGTCATTGAATACATTGATCATGTTCTTATAAGAAAAAAAAAATGATGTTACATGTTCAACTAATAGGTAAACACAGTAAATCATAGCCAATAATGTCGAAACCTTATCATGTACCTCTCTTTCTAACTCTGAACTATAAGCTCAAACACAATATGAATCATTAAAAAAAGACTATTTTACATAGTAAAAAGGCTAATGAACACCATGTCACTATTTTTAGAAGAAAAAAAAGAACTTACATGCTCAACTAATGGGTAAAAAGTGCAATAAATCATGATTAATAAGGGTGAAACATTATCATGTGCCTCTCTTGCAGACCCCAAACTATAAGCTTGAACAAGGTATTGGGACTTCAAAAAGACTATTCCACATGGTAAAAATGACAATGAATATAGTGACACACTACTCTTAGAATGAAAAAATAATATTACACATTCAACTAATGGGTCAAAAGCACAATAAATCATGGCTAAGAAGACCAAAACTTTATCACGTGCCTCTCTTTTTGACCTTGAACTATGGGCTCAAACACGATATTGAGCCTTTGATGACATGTTACCCTGATATGGATTCAGTGAATGAGGTGGCTCATGACACATGTCATCAAATCAACATGCACTCTGTCACATATACAAGACTTATAAACTTTAATGGGAAGACGTGCTAGATAAAGGTGACCTTGGATGACATGTTACCCTCACATGCACATTAACATTTACCCTGCACATGAACATGCACTTGTCAACCTCACATAGCACACTTATAACCCTATAAAATCCATCATATATTACACCTAAGCCCTAAACCAAAAGAATTCCTCCCCAAACAAACCAATCAAATGTCATTTCTCTAAAGAATCAATATTCTACTTTATCATCTTCAAATGGAACACTTTTAAATTACTAAGATTGAGAACTATTCCATTATGAGACGATGTGCAGTTCCAATGTGCCTCTTCTAAACTATTTTAGATACCATACAACTGCACCTTCAACCTCCATAAAGACAAAATGTGCACAACTTTGGACATTTTAAAGAATACAACATTCAAGAATTTGTACTTTCAACAACCTCAACTCAATGAGCATGATCTAATTACGTACAATGTTGCTGAAATATCAACTGATGTCCATGCCTATCAAATGATAATTGGTAAGTCTCAATTCCCTTTTAATATAACCATTGAATTGTATGTTGAGTTTAGAAGATCTACAAAACAAATTCTAAGTATTTTAAACCCACTTACAACCTTTTCCATAAACCCTAACCACATCACTTCCATGCAAGCAATAATTTACATTGAATGACCTATAAAAAGATCCACCATATGGAAAACTCAAATGGTTACAATCTTAACTATACATGCAACAACCCAAAAACAATGTCAATTCAACACAATTAGTCTTTTCATCAATTGTTACACAAAATAATCCAACTTATACAATATGGAGACCGCAAACAAGTCACTCAAATTAACTACCATTTATTTTACAACTATTTATGTCAATTTTCATTTCCTCTTTAAATAAATGTTCATTTTTTTCTTTTGATGCTACAATTATGTACTCTTACTTTATTTATTTTCAAATTTTATTACATTAAATTATTAATATATATATACATATATATAAACTAAATGCTACAATAATTATATATTCCAAGCTAATTTTCAATGTACTTATAGTACAAATGTCAAAATTATTTAATTTCATAAACATTCTAATTTTTAAAAAATAAATTTCCCATTAAAGTAGAGAAGTCTTGTGTACGTGTCAAAGTGCGTGTTTATCTGATGACATGTGTCTTGAGTCGCCACTACCACCCAATGCATGTAAGAGTAATATGTCATCCATGGTCACCTCTATTGAGTACACGCTCCTGTAAAAGTTGACAAGTTTTGTTTGCTTGTTAGAGTGCGTATTTATCTAATGATACATGTCTTGAATCACCCCAACCACCCAATGCATGTTAATGTGTCATCTAGGTCACCTCAATTGGGTATATGTTTTTATTAAAGTTGACAAGTCTTGTCTGCATGTTAGAGTGCATGTTTATCTTATGAAAAGTGTCTTAAGCCACCCCAACCTTCCAATGTATGTTAGGGTAATGTGCCATCCAAGGTCACCTCTATCGGGTATGCATTTTCATTAAAGTTGACAAGCATTGTTTGCGTGTCAGAGTGCATGTTTATCTTATCACATGTGTCTTGAGTCACCCCAACCACCCAATGCATGTCATGGTAACATGTCATACAAGGTCATCTTTGTTGGGTATGCGTTCCATTAAAGTTGACAATTGTTGTCTACATGGTTGAGTGCATGTTTACCTGATCACACATGTCTTGAGCCACCCTAACCACCCATGCATATCAGGTTTACATCCTATCCCACCTTCAGTGCTTCTAATATAAAAGAGTGTAGTTGGATGAATGAGAGGATGTGTAATTTGAAATTCGTTGTAGTTACAAATGAATGCGTACAATTCCTTTTGTACCTCAATTAATTATGAGGGGAGATGTCTACATTGTGTAGGTTCCCAAATAACATTACATTTAGTCATGATGAGGATTACTAGGACTTAACTAATATACACTTAGGGTGAAGAAGTTACAAATGCATTTTATCATATGCCATTACTGCCTTATGAAAAATTTACTAATTCATTCTTGTTGCAAGCGATGAAGATGTGGAAAACATGATTTGGTTGGATTCCCAATTTCTTGAATCAAATATTATGTCATGTGTGAATTTATAAACAAATACCAACTCATATTATAATTTTACATTTAAAATAATACTACATAATTACTTGTAAATATATCTTAAAAGAAATCTTCATCATTTATTCTTCCAATTAACTACTTCTTAACTTAATTATTTTTCAAAATTATTATTTTTCACCTTATTTGTAAACAAATTTTACCTGCTTCATCTACTTTTATGAATTTCTATTACTTACATCTTTTCCCTGAAAGAATATTACTATATTTAATTAACTTTCTGAATTTCATTTATTTTTTTATTTTTATACACTTTTATTAAAAACTTCCTCAAATTAATTAATTTGAAACCATTAGTATTTTATTTATCTTTTTCATAATTTTTCTCCCCAAATATTTTAAAATTAAAAAACAAGAAAAATAGAAAGTCCAACTCCGAATTCAGTTTCATGTGATTCGAATTCTCGCGTATTCTAAGGAAATTGCAACCAATCACATATCATAATTCAACTCCCTGAAGACCAAATTCTAACCTAGAAGAAAGTGTGCTATCTGGGAAAAATAATTGCTACAATGTGCTTTTCAAGAATAAAGTAATGATCGTGACTTATTATTTATATATATATATATATATATATATATATATAAATAAATAAATAAATGTCAAAATAGTCTCAAAATTCCACCACCCTTAATCTTAATAAACCAATATCCTCAAAATAATGGGATTTGAAATTTGAAATAAAGATAATATATACATAATTGAGGTCCAAATAAATACCAAATTAAACATAGTAGGACAGAATTAAAAATAGTAAAATAAACTTCAAAATCTCATTTTTTCTTCAAGTATTCCAATATAATTTTTATAACCATTACTCGAAATTCTACTTTAGCACTGGACTTGGCTACCACACTTTGCTTTTAATTTTCCAAGTTACCAAGCTTTCACCAAGGAAAGTGCAATATTTAGTAGTTGATCTTCTATCAACAAATTAACTTGCATAATAACCATCAATATATGCTTCAAGATTGACATTCCTATTTCTTCTAAACAAAATTCCTCTTCCTGATTTCCTTTTCAAATACTTGACAATCCTAATAGCAACTTATAAATGCACTTCTTTGGTTGATGCATTTACTAAAGTCTAAAAAAAAATTTAGGTCTAGGTTTTGATACATTTCTTTATCAAAAAGCCTAGCCTTTGATACATTTCTTTATCAACAACCACACTATCCTCATCATTTCCCAACTTCGTACTTGGATCAATTAGTTGATTTTTGATTTGCAAACCATTTTACATGTTTATTGAAACAAAATAGTAATATACTTTTGTTGAGATATAAAAATCCCTTTCTTGGAGTGAGCAACTTCAATTCCTATGAAATATTTTAATTTGACCAACGCGATTTCAAATTCTCTAGAAATTTGACTTAATTTTTGTTATTCTTGTCCATCATTAGCAATTAGAATAATATCATCAACATATACTAACAAAATTGTTACTTCCCTTGAATCAAAATGCTTAATAAAAAAAGTGTGGTCTCCTTAACTATCTATATTGAAGACTCCTCATGACTTTTGTAAACCTCTCAAGCCATGATTTATTGCAAAGTGAAATAATAAACCCAACAAACATCATAATGATAGACTTTGATATCATTTTAAGAAATGAGTATATAATGTGAAGTGGGTGTGAGATCAACAACACCATTCCTTAGATCGAGACATATACATCTCGAACGTGGAACGAAATATAAGTGGGTCGGTAATGGTTTAAAACAATTGAAACAATAGAACCAACAATTCATTGAGTTTAATCCTAATTCAAAATCAATATTATTTTATTCATGCATATTGTGTCTTAGCTGCAATTGTTTGTAAATTATGACAATGTCAAACAACTAGAATGCCTTGTGATTGTTATTTAAAAGCTTGAGGAATACATAGATTGATAAATTGATGTGCTTCGAAGAAATGATAGGCATCAGTCTCACATTAATACTAGAAAATAAAGTAATAGCAGTGATATGAAATGAAAAGGTTTGTTGAAATACGAATACATTGTTGAAATAATAGGAAGCAAAAGTAGCAGCAAATGAATATGTGATTTATGTCTCCAGCTTATGTAGAATGAGATGAGCACCATATTGGGGTTGAAGAGTAAGCCATGCAGTTGGAGCATGAGTATAGGTGGGAGAGAGTTGAAATGAGAAACGTTGTAAAATGATTGACAAAGCAATCTTGACTTCCAAAAGGGCGAAGTTTTGTCCAATGCATATCCTAGGACCCCCTCCAAAGGGAAATAGTGAAACTCTACCATTTGTGGCCTTTAAAACACCTTCGGAAAATCTCTCAGGTTTGAACTCCTTAGCATCATCACCCCAGACCTCACAATCATGGTGAACCAAAAGTATTGGCAAGAAAACTTGCACTTCAGAAGGTAATGATAGGTTTCCAAGTTTCACATCTTTACGAACCTTTCGAGCAAGACTAAGTACTGGTGGGTATAGCCTTAAAACCTCATTCAAAATCATGGTAACCTGTTGCAAAAACATTCTTTCAGATCATCATGGTATTCAATATGAATATGATAATACAATACAATACAATACAAACTTACAATCTTAAGGTGGCTCAGCCCATCAAAATCTGGTTTTCGATTGCCAAAATCTTGTAAGATTTCCTTCCTTGCGCGTGTTTGCCAATCAGGGTACATACTCAATAATATCATTGTCCAAACAAGCAAGGATGAAACAGTCTCATGCCCTGCAAAGTAGAATAGCTTGCATTCCGCAATAACATCTTCATTATTCATTCCAATATTCTTATTGTTTCCCTGTTCTTCAATTTCCTTCTGATTTGACTCCAGAAGTATACCTAACAAGTCCATTTTAGTGGCTTCACCCGTCTCTAGTGCTTTCACTCTGTTGTTAATAATATCCGTAAGTGAACATTTTATTTCCTTGTCAATTGCCTTCATCCTTCTCTGCTTAGTAGTAGGTACAAACCTACAACAACTCAACATATATAACCAATTCATATTAATAATGATGCTTCTTTGATTCTTAATCATAACTATTGTTTTCCAATCTCAATATCCTTTACTAATTATTCTTACCTCCATCCAGGGATGTAAACTTTGGATATAATTTCCACTGTTAATTCAATTTGCTCTTTCAGAAGTTGAAATATTCTTCGTCCTTCTTCAAAACTACTTCCAAATGCTGTTCGAGAAATGGCGTCACTAGCCATATTATGAAGAAAAGGCCAAACATCTATCACTAGATCCATCTGAACCCAACATTTCCTCCCATTTGCTAATCAGATCATCACAACATTTGATGAATGGTGGGAACATATTCTGAGGTGGAATTAACAAAGTATTAAAACTTTCCATGTAAAGTCAATATGTAAAATCTATATCTAGTAATAACAAATTAACCTTCAACTTCTCTAAATTGAAAGCCGGATTGATTATCTTCCTGTGCTTGCTCCACCTTTCTCCCTCATGGCTTACAAGACCAGGAACTAGGAACTTCAGTTGTGGATGCATATTAATCCTTCCAAACTCATTCATCTTGTTCAATACATCCTTTATTAGATCAGGATCAGTCAGGATTACCCTTGGTATTGGTCCAAACCAAGTAAAACAAATTTTCCCTACATATCATCAACCAACAATACGAATAAGGATTCAATTGAAAAAATAATTCAAGAATTGAAGAGAATAGGCAACTTTGTTTGTGGTAGCTATTTCAGTTTCACATTAATTGGAAATCATGATAAAAAAAAACTCCTCTGTACAGTGCGATAGAAGGACTGCAGAAAACAAAAGAAATTTAAGACCCAATTCTGAGAAGGACCAGCTCCTTACTTACAGAAACACCCGGACCAATCAGGAAAACTTTGAATTAAGTGGTTCAATAAATGTTAATGAACTCTAATGTAGATCTATAGGAAAAAAACACTATGATCTCTCGAGTTATAAAAAGAAAAATCCTGCTCTACCTGCATGCAAAGCTAATCCCTGAGATGCTAATCTGCGAGTATGAACAAAAAAACATCTGCTCTACCTGCATGCAAAGCTATCCAAATCTAATCCCTGAGATATGAATCTGCAAGTAAGAATAAAAAACCATCTGCTCTACCTGCATGCAAAGCTATCCCTGAGATATGAATCTGCGACAACAAACATCTGCTCTACCCGCATGCAATGCTATCCGAATGTAACTCATGAACAAATATTGGGAAATGCATAACAAGACTTGCAAAAAGACAATACTAGAATGAACCATAAGCTTACCATGTGTGTTGATACTGTGATGGAAAAAGGAAAACACACGCGGCACTATGTCGTGAGAGAAGAGATCCATGGGTTTAGATAACCCTTCCTTTTTCATCTTCTCAATCTCCTTCGTGTCTCCAACGAAAAACTTATATGGTTTGCCTTCGAGGCCTTGCTCTCTAAGAAGCCTTTCAAGCCTCTTTGGAGTCAACCATAACCAGTTCACCATCCTCCATGCCCATATCACAACCAGTAGCAGAATCAAAATCAAAATCGCTGCTTCCATTTCTCCCTCGCAATGTTTGGTTTGGTGGAAAAAATTAAACACGGAAAACCAAAGTTGATGACAGAGTTGAATGTTGCTCGCTTCTACTTATGATATCTCGAAACCACCAGTTTCATCTCGAAATGAGTTCCATCTTGAAACTAGTTCCCTTAACTATATATTCAAAAATATTATTCTTTTATTATAATTTAATATTTTATTTAAAAAATAATAGTTAAATAGTTATTAAAAATATTATTATTTTAATATGATATTTTATTTAAAAAATAATTGTTGAGAAGTTGTTTTTTCATTTTAGTATTAAATAAACTTTATTATTAAGTTATTTTTGTTTTTAGACTATTCATTAAACTTATGATTATTTGTGTTTTTTAAATTTATATAGAAAATTAAGTTTATTTAAATTGAACATAAATAAATTATTTTAAATTTGAAGTGTCGTCATCTTCCACTTTCTTCTCAAGGTTTCTCCTCTAGCTTCTCTTCCACTATGGGTTTAGGGATTGGTGACCAAAGTAATACATTTTCTATTCAGATCTTTATTAAGTGAAACATTCATGTTGTGTGTTTTGTATTAGGTGATCCGTGTTATTTGTCATGTGTTGACCCTTGTATGAGCCAAAATCTGTGTTTAAATTTGATATGGTCATAATTTTTTGGGTTTACTATTTGGTTTTATTATGGAGCATGATTTTTTGTTGTAATATATTGTCAAAATTATATATTTGCGTTTACTTAGTTTGTGTAACTATGTATGTTTTTTTAGTATTTTTTTTTCTTCAAAAAAGACATTTTTTGAAGCTATACTTGTTGGGGTGGGACATGATATAGGAAAAAAGTACCTTAAATAAGGTTTTTAGAGGCCAAGAGTGTAGGACAATGTTAAGTAAGCACAAAATTCATTGAACTTAAAGGGTGGTAGTATGTGGTGACCCTAGTAGAAATATGTTGTGACCCACATTAGACTTTGTGCACAAACCCAGGGAAAGTTTTTATGGAAATGGGAAGTGAGTGTTCATCTTAGTTGGGAAGGGACATGAGGTGGGGAGAAAGTGGGTTAAATGAGTTCTTTACAGGTCATGGTAAAGAGTAGAAGATGATGTTTAGTAAAGAATGAACCCGTGAATTTGGTATTTCGTTTGTGATGTTCTTGTACTGTATGATGCAGGCTGTGCAACTTGACCATTTGTACAAAATTTTGCAGAAGTTTGGTGGAATGAATACTCCCCCCATAAAAGTAGTCAAACAAAAACTTCTTATACAGTCAAACAGGTTATTATTGAAATGAAAAGTTTTCTTATTTTCATGCATATGAATATGTAATTTGTTTTGATATGCTTTCATTTATGTAGTTATGATTGTGGAGTTTTGGTTTTGAAATATATTGAGGTGTGGAATGGTAGGGTTGACTATGAGGAGAAGACGACGCCTGAATACAACACTGTACGTATTTGTTCCCTTCACTATTAGACTAAAAGTTCTAAGTTTTATTGTTCACTGAAAATTGATTTTTTTTCAGGACAAACTTCAAGCATTTTGTCAGGAAATATATGGATTGTAATTGGGTCCTAGATGCACGTAATGCAGAACGAGAAAGTGTGTTGACGAACTTCAACTTTCGTGGTAGTTCAGAACGATGGTGGTTCAGAGTGCACTGGATCTGAAGTTTCATGTCGTGCAATTGTCTACTTTTCATTAGATGTCTTATTGGATCAAAATAATTTGTTACATGTGCTTTGTAATCAAATGTGTGTGTAGTTGTGGAATGAATAATGATGTATGAAGTACGTATTAAAAGACCTAGTAATGTCCTAGGAGCATTCATAAATGTAGAAACATAATGGCTTACATAAACTTCCATTGAGTTGAACAATGTTCCAATTTTTTAATGCAAGAATTGAAGACCAATATTGTTGTACCATATGATGCATCAAAGCTTCTAATTAGACTTAATATTATTTTCCATGATTTCTAATTATGATGACAACCTTTTTCTAGAAATGTTTTTATTGGCAATGAAACCCAAAGGATCCATTAGCAGATGTCACATACTGTGGAAGGTAAATTTAATGGTCGTCCCTGGTGAAAGATGACTTCGTTCTTAGTTGCTTGGACTCAGTTAAAAAAAAGTTATAAATATTTACATTTCCCCATTTTGTTGCACTAAAATGTGTGTAAAGTGAAGAATATTAATTTAAAGTACAAAATTTGGCAACTTTTTTACCAAGTCTTTGGGTAAGAGATATACAACTAGGATCCAAGTGAGGAAGACAAAAGTTCATGATACTATGCATAAGCAACATTCGATCAAAAAGTTGTACTCAATGTTTCTAAAAATTGATCATCTATACAATTTTAAAATAGCAAACAGTACAAAATTGCAGTGAAGAGGTAGGGAATAAGTGGTGACCTATGAAGGAAAATATGGTGACCTGTGACAAAGTTTCTGCACATGGAGTACAGTTTCCTAATTTGACCCACAGAGAAAAGTGCATTCTCTGGAAAGGGCCGTGGATGAGCATCATGTTCGTGTGAAGTGAGTGAGGAAGGGCCCACCTTATGCATGCGAAGAAGTGCAATCACAACTGGACTTGGGTCATGTCAGACGTGGTGGTGACCTAGTAGAAAATAAGTGGTGACCCATGAAGGAAAATATGGTGAGTTGCGACACTGTTTCTGCACACAGATTACATTCTCCTAATTTGACCCATAGAGAAAAGTTCATTCTTTGGGAAGGGAGGTGCATGACCATCATGTTCGTGTGAAGTGAGTGAGGAGGCCCCCACCTATATGCATGTGAAGAAGTGCAATCACAGATGGACTTGGGTCATGTCAGACATGGTGGTGGCCTGGTAGAGAATAAGTGGTGACCCATGAAGGAAAATATGGTGACCAGTGACAATGTTTCTACACACGGAGCACATTTTCCTAATTTGACCAACAAAGAAAAGTGCATTCTCTGGGAAGGGCGGTGCGTGAGCATCATGTTCATGTGAAGTGAGTGAGGAGGGCCCCACCTATATGCATGTAAAGAAGTGCAATGAAAAGTGGATTTGGGTCATGTCAGACTTGGTCGTAACTTGGTAAGGAATAAGTGGTGACCTATGAAGGAAAATGTGGTGACCTATGACAAAGTTTCTACACACATAGTAGCTTTTTCTAATATTACCCACACTAAAAAGTGCATTCTCTCGGAAGGATGGTGCATGACCATGATGTGAGTGTCAAGTGAGGGAGGAGGGGCCAACATATATGGATGCGAACAAGTGCGATCACATATGGACTTGGGTCATGTCAGACTTAGTGACCTGGTAGGGAATAAGTGGTGACCTATGTATGAAAATATGGTGACCTGTGACAAAGTTTCTACACACATAGTAGATTTTTCTAATTTTACCCACACTGAAAAGTGCATTCTCTAGGAAGGGTGGTGCATGAGCATGATGTGAGTGTGAAGTGAGGGAGGAGGGGCCAACCTATATAGATGCGAAGAAGTAGAATCACATATGGACTTGGGTCATGTTAGACTTGGTGGTGACTTGGTAAGTAATAAGTGGTGACCTATGAAGGAAAATGTGGTGACCTGTGACAAAGTTTCTGCAGATAGAGGACATTTTTAGTGCAACCTAAAGTGCACCCCTTCACCACTGGATCATTTTGGCTCAATCCAATATTTTTAGTGTAATCTAAACTGGACCCCTTCGCCACTGGATCATTTTGGCTCAATCCAACATTTTTAGTGCAAGCTAAATTGGACCCTTTTAGCACATCATTTTTCTCAATCCAATATTTTTAGTGCAAGCTAAATTGGACCCCTTCTTCACTAGATCATTTTGGCTCAATCCAATATTTTTAATGCAAGTTAAACTGCACCCCTTATGATGCAATCCTAGGTTGCATCTTCATTTGTAGATCTTCTTCTTTATTGTTTTGCTTTGAATATCTTCTATGGATGATGAAGACTATTGTAGAAGCATGAAGAATTGTAGAATTTTGGAAGATATGAAAATAATTACTATGAATCTAAGTGAGGTTAGGCCAACACTACTAGAAAGACTATAGAAATTTGTCTAGCAAGAAGAAAACTCTAGAGAGAACTTTGAAAAAGTAAAAGTGTCTTAGTTGGACAACATTTCATTACTCAAATCAAAATTAAAAATCATGTACAAGAGACTCCTATTTATAAGAGAAAGTCTCTCAAATCCTCTCAAATGAGAGTGTTACAAGTGTCACCGCCTTATTGGTGCAAATCCTCTCCATTGAGGAGAAGACATGTGGAGTATCATGCCTTCCTTGCCTACCTCATGCCTTCCTTGCCTACATTTCTATTTGCACCCCTCTTTTACTATTTTACACTTTATTTTCTTTTTTATTTACATCTTTCTATACTTTGGCCCAAAATATAAGGCCCAAAACTTCCTAACTACTTTATACAATTTTTACAAGGCTAAGAAGAAGAAAAAGACTTTACAATATCTTCAATAAGTGTCGATCTTCGTCTATCTTCTTAGTTGAAAGTTTCGAGGCCGAATGGTTTTCATCATTCCCTCCCTCTTGAAAAGATTATGTCCTCATATCTGAATGATGCTCAATGACAACAACCTCTATTTATTTGATGTTTTCCTCCTGGGTCAAATGTCAATCTACAATAAAAATCAAACAAACATGAGATAAATTTATTTTTTAAAAGAGAATTAAAACAAAGGAAAACAGAATAGAGATAAGGCACTTTATTTTTATAAAAGTTTTGAAAGAAAACTACAGGGCCCTTTTCAAAAATATTTTTGTTCACTTTATGTTGTTTATTGCCTAAGCTAGGCAACAACATCACAAAGTGTGGTTTTTGAGATTTTTGTGAAGAAGAATGAGCATTATATAATTGAAAAGAAGAGTTCAAAGTATTGCAATCCTCCTTTAAGGATTTTTTCTCAGCTACGTTTGCTAGGGGGGGTCATAAAAGACTCTTTTTCTTTGTTGGTTTCCTCTTCTTCTTTCTTTTCAATCATACATTCTTCTGTATTTTCTGGGGAGGAAACCTTTATATCTATATCTGGTTCAGCTCCAGACATAGATTTTTCTTCAAGCACATCCTCACAAGGGTTTTCTAGAGAACATAAAATGTTATCGATATTTGATTCAACTCTAGAAAAGAAAGAGTTTTTTGTACTTTTCTTTTCCATCGTCACTTTTTCTGTCTTTTCTTTCTCTTCTCTATCTTTCCTTTTGTTCTTCTCTTTTTTTTTTCTTTCTTTCTGACAAGAGCTTGCAATTTTTCTTTAAACTGCTTTTCTCTTCTAGCATATTCTTTTTCTTCGTCTACAAATTTTCTTCCTATTTTAACAAGCTCTTTCATTTCTTCTCTAAGCTTTCTTTTTCTTCTCATACACGTCTTTAAATCACTCCAATACTCTACTTTTGATTTTGTACCAATTCTAACATCAAGTTGTCTTTGTTGCCACCAAGACCTAGCATATTCTTGAAAACATAGGGTAGCCATGAAAAATCTAATATGTTCATCCACTTTGTATTTCTTAAAAGTTTGATCAAGCTTTATCTCTCATTCTAAATATTCTTCAACAGTTTTGTTTCCATCAAAGTAGGGAATGTATACTTTAGGCTTTGTAGAATAATATAAACTTCAAGGCTCAAAACACACCCTTTCCATTCTAAATCTTTCTTCTATGAATAGATCTTTCTTCTTCAAACCTTTTTTCCTTATTTTGGTTGAGAACCATTTTTCCAAACATTTCTTTTATCTCATCCCATTTTCTATCTTTGTCTTCTCTTAAAGTTCTATTATCCTCTCTCCACCCATAGACATCTTCTTGTTCCTTATTACTTCCTTTTACACTTGGTGCATGTAAATGATCACTCGTTTTGAAATTAAAAAGAAATGATTTTCACACAAAAATTATATCAAATGAGTGAGAAAAATATTTTCACATATAGGTTTTAGAGTTTTTGAAGTTTCAATCAAAGTCCACAAGTCAAACTATCTCCAAGTTCAGTCCCAGGAAAGAGAGGTGAGTCACTATGACTGCTTAAATACCAAGTCTTCCCTTAGCCAGAGCTTACCTCGGGTAGTCTTATTAAAGTTTTTCTTCAAAAGAAACTTCAAAACAAATATTCCCTAAATGTGATGTATGCAAGGTGTCCTAGTGATTACAAACGGAGAACAATCACCTCGGTATCACATAGACTTAGAAAATAAAGGAAAGCAAATTAAAGATAATGAAAACAAAGAAGGAAAGAAGGAAAATTAAACCAGACGTGTCCTATGTCAAAGTGCAAGTGACACTTGGAGCCCCTTTACACACTTTCACGACTAATGAACGAATTTAGTTATTATAATGTTTTTAAGGGATTGCTTTGAAATCATTTTCCCCACCAATTAATATAAGAAAAAAAATAAGCAAGGAAAATAAACTTGAACACAAAGGTTCCATGATACAATGCCACTATTACTACAATTTTTTTTAATGATTTCCTTTTCTTCAAGTTGTCAAATCTTCCTTCTCTTTATATGAACTTGATTTTTTTCTTCAATTGTTGCCCTCTCCAAATAATCACTGTTTTTAGTCTTTAGCTATGAATCATCAAGTAGAAATTAGCTTCACAACTTCAAAACCAAACTTCCACTCACTATGCATTTCACCTTATGAGCCCAATAAGTAAAGAATCAAGAAAAGCTCAATTAAAATTGCTAAACTCAAATGGAATTATTATGACAACTACAAGGAGTAGTTTAAGACACAAATCAACAATTAAAGTTAACAAAAACAGTGAGCACTCAAATAGGAAACCTAAGAATAACACTAGAATAGATTTTAAAAAAATATTCTAGAATGAAACCGACACTGAAACTTCCAAAATTTGTCAAAATTCATCCAAAAACATTTTGTGTATGAAAGTTTTATGTCAGAATATCAACACAATATGTTATCGAATGAAACAAATTTTAGGTGAAACAGATGTGTATTCTGAGAGAAATAAATCAAACACTGCAGCACCAGTATTCAGAGATTGAAACTGTTTTTCAGTACTGGAAGAAATGATTCAAAAATTTACTGGGGAAAAATTATAATGAATTTGAATCCCAAACATTTATCCCAATTCCATAACATATAAATTAAGGTGTGGTAAAAATTTCAAGTGAAAAAGCCCAAGGAATAAGGTGCAGTAAATTGTTTACTGAGAGCAACACCACACTGAAACTTTTTTTTTCTGGGTTGAAAACGTTTTGAGTTTTACTGTTTATAAATTTTTTTTTCTATTTTTGTTTTGGACGTTCTGTTTTAACTAGATACCAACAACATCTCAATAGAATTCTGTGAATTTTTTCATATTTTTTTACCAAAATACAAACCCACAATAAATTCTCACAACAGAGACACAATTTCACAAAAACTGAAAAAGAAGAAACCTAAGGGATTTGAAAAAATGAATTGAAACTCAAGACATAATAGAAACCTAACTCTAATTAACTTGTTAATAATCTAATAACAAGACAAGAGACTCAAAAACATAAAAATAAAAGCATACAAAAGATTCAAACCACATGGATATTCATTGTAAAAACAAGAAACAAAAATATCAAACAAATGACTACTTTATTTGATGACATATATGGAAATAACATGACTTTAGACAACTAGAAATGGATCATTAAATAAAAATGAATCAAACCAAACCGATTGCACCGATTAAAAACATCAATAAGACTCAAATAAAGTAAAAACAGAACAGCACACACAATTACTCAATAGAATCCTATAAAATTTGCAACACGGATTGTTCAAGACCAATTGAACGAAAAATGCACGAATCAAAATTTTAAAACAACAACATAAACCAAAATTAAAAACAGAAACAACAAGACAATTAAGGAAAAATGATGAACAACATGAAATTAAGAAGAGCACAACAAAATAAAAGAAGAGAAGACACTTATCTCTTGAAGAACCTTGGCTCTGATACCAAATGATGCAATCCTAGGTTGCATCTTCATTTGTAGATTTTCTTCTTCATTGTTTTGCTTTGAATATCTTCTATGGACGATGAAGACTATTGCAGAAACATGAAGAATTGTAGAAATTTGGAAGAGATGAAAATTATTACTGTGAATCTAAGTGTGGTTAGGCCAACATATAGTTTCTAGAGTGAGGTTATGCCAACAGTACTAGAAGGACTCTAGAAATTTGTCTAGCAAGAAGACAACTCTAGAGACAACTTTGAACAAGTAAAAGTGTCTGCATTGGACAACATTTTATTACTCAAATCAAAGTTAAAAATCATCATGCCTTCCTTGCCTACCTCATACCTTCCTTGCCTATATTTCTATTTACACCCCTCTTTTACTATTTTACACGCTACTTTCTTTTCTATTTACATTTTTCTCTACTTTGGCCCAAAATATAAGGCACAAAACTTCCTAACTACTCTATACAAATTTTACAAGGCTAAGAAGAAGAAAAAGACTTTACAATATCTTCAGTAAGTCTCGATATTCGTCTATCTTCTTAGTCGAAAGTTTCAAGGTCGGATGGTTTTCATCACCTTCACTACTGGGTCATTTTGGCTCAATCCAATATTTTTAGTGCAAGTTAAACTGCAACCCCTGACCATTGAACTATTTTGGCTCAATCCAATATTTTTAGTCCAAAGCTAAACTGCATCTCCTGACCAGTGAACCATTTTGGCTCAATCCAATATTTTTTAGTGCAAGCTAAACTACACCCCTTCATCACTAGATCATTTTGGCTCAATCCAATATTTTTATTGCAAGCTAAATTGCACCCCTTCACCACTGAATCATTTTGGCTCAATCCAATATTTTTAATACAAGCTAAAGTACACTTCTTCACCACTGGATCATTTTGGCTCAATCCAATATTTTTAGTGCAAGCTAAACTGGACCCTTCACCACTAGATCATTTTGGTTCAATCCAATATTTTTAGTGCAAGCTAAAATGCACCCCTTAACCACTGGACCATTTTGGCTCAATCCATTTTTAGTTAAGAAAAATCTCCATTTCCTTAGCCTTAATTTCTTCACTTTCTAACCTTAAAAGAAAATATTAAATCTATTCAACACTGCCCACAACTTCAACAAAATAATATTATTTTTGCGAGGTAAACTTTTGTGTGATGAAGCAAGTGCACTATGGTTGTTAAAATATCGGAACTCTTATTAGAAATATTATTATTTTAATATAATATTATATTTAAAAAATAATTGTTGATAAGTTGTTTTTTCATTTTAGTATTAAATAAACTTTATTATTAAGTTATTCTTTGTTTTTAGACTTTTTCATTTAAGTTATGATTATTTGTTTTTTTTTAAATTTATATAGAAAATTAAGTTTATTTATCAGAATGAGAATCAGAATTTGTGCTTTCATTTCCATCTCGATGAGTTCGGTGGAGCAAACTAAACAGGAAAAAGTTGATGACTAAAGTAATGATATCTTGACAAGTTTCATTCCTTTTATACCCAGAAATATTATTATTTTATTATAATATAATATTTTATTTAAAAAACAATTGTTAATGGTTGTTTTTTTAATTAGAATGTCAAATAAATTTTATTCTTAAATTATTCTTATGTTTTCTTTGTTATATTAATTTTTCATTGAATATGACTTGCTTTCAGTTATGATATCTCGAAACCAGTTCCATTTGGAAGTCAGTTCCATGTTAAAACTAATTCCATTAATTTTATATCCAAAAATTTATTATTTTATAATAGTTTAATATTTTATTTCAAAATTGTTAGTAAAAAATATTATTATTTTAATATAATATAATATTTATTCTAAAAAATAATTGTTAAGCAAGTTGTTTTTATCTTAGTATAAATAAAATTTATTCTTAAGCTATTTCTATTTTTAGACTTTTCATTGAAGTTATGATTGTTTGTGTTTTTTAAATTTATATAGTAAATTAAGTTGATATAAATTGAACGAAAAATAAATTATTCAAAAATTTGAAGTTACTTATAATTGTGTTAGCGTGGTAGAATGAACACTGAAATATCAGAACTAGTATCAGAATTAGAATTAGAATCGTTGCTTCCATTCTCTCGCAGAGTTTGGTTGAACAAACCAATCAGAGAAAAGTTGATGACTAAAGTGCAACGTTGCTCTCTTTTAGGTAATGATATATTCACACAAGTTTCATCCCCTTCACACCTATAAAAATATTATTATTTTATTTAAAAAATAATTAAAGAATGATTGTTTTTTAATTTGAGTGTCAAATAAATTTTATTCTCAAATTATTCTTATGTTTTCTTTGTCTTCTGACTTTTCATTAAAATTATTATTACGTGTATTTTTTTAATTTATATAGGGATTTAAATTTATTTAAATTGAAGGAAAATAAATTATTTTAAATTTGAATATATTTACAATTATGCTAGTACTAGAATGAAAACTGAAAATTAGTTTAGGTATTTTAATTGAAATTTAAACCTTTTATATTTTATAGTAAAAAAATTTATGAGTGTTTAAATTTAATCCTTAATTAAATAAAATATATTTTAAATTATTTTATTCTAAAAAGTAATTGTTCAATAGATTTTTTCCATCTTAGTATCAAATAAACTTTGTTCTTAAGTTATTCTTTGTCTTTTGACTTTTCATTGAAGTTATATTATTTGTGTTTTTCAAATTTATATAGGAAATTAAGTTGATTTAAATTGAACGAAAAATAAATTATTCCAAATTTGAAGTTACTTATAATTGACCAAAGAAATACAAATAAAATGAAAGAGAATGGAATACACCTGATAATGATCAAAGATCAAAACAATCTTGATTACAACACAATCTTATTCCACTTTTAGAAAGTATCCAAAGCTTGAAGCATTATTGGAAAACTGATTTGAAAGTGTTAATTTGAAATCTTAATAACTAGGAGCGTATAACCACTTATTTATAGTCCAAACAGTTGTTAAAAGCCATTAACGAAAGATCCAAAATCAGTTAAAATCATTTAAAATAGATTAAATCAACTTAACATAATTTTGTTAAGGATTTTCAAAAATCAATCGGTTGAATTTTCAAAACAACCAGTCGAATTGGTTTGACAGGAAAGACAACCAAAGTCAAACAATTTCAAATCCTTTCAAAAAACTCTAAGAGTAAAACAACTGGTTGAAACGATAAAAAAACTAGTTGTTTTTCCACTTCTCTTTGAAAATACATATTTTTCAAAGGGATTAAAATCAAACAAATTTGGATCAATTCTATGAGTGGATTGCAAATTCAAACTACCCAAAACCCACACACACAAGCAGCAACAAAGCCTTCAACCAATCTTCATGAATTTGGAGATATCAAAGCCCATGTTCAACACTTTCCACATTTAGTCTCACATATCCTAGATCATTGTGTGTATATAGATTCTCTTTAATAAGAATTGAACTTGCATATAAATTTGTCTTCTTACTCTTCAAAGTCACTTACAAATTGGGAGTATTCTTCTATTATAGGTTCTCCACCAAGGAACCATCCTTGGAAATGAGTACCTCTCAAGTTTCTCTCTTGAAACTTGGGGAAAAGTTTGAAGTTCTTTGTGAATATTATGCTAATGCCAGAAGGTGCTTCCATAATTTGGTATCAGAGTCAGATCTTGAAGGAGGACTTCAAGAGATAAGTTTTCTTTTCCTGTCTTAGTTTTCATCTTGCCATCTTTTCTTTAGTTTTGGATAGTTCTATTTCCATGTGAATCCATGTTTTTCAATGCTTAATTGGTTCAATTGTTTTTTCCATTTTTGAATCAATGTTTAGGATTCCTATTTCACGTTCTAGTATTTTATTTCAAGTAGATTTTTAATCTTGTTTACTTACCTTTAATTTTTGAATCATCCATGTTTAATTTTTTACATGTCATAAATTCGTACAAGTAGTCCTATTTTGCTTTACATAATTTTTTTCTTAGCCAAACTATCTTGTTGTTTTCCTTGTTGTTTAAGTTCATTTGATTTTAGTTCATAAGCAAAAATATAAAAAGCTTTCCATTAAAACCTGTAGTAAAATTGTGTCATTACATGTCATATATCTTGAGTTTCTAAAGTTGAATTTGTTGAATCAAGTGTGTTCAAGCTTTGAAGAATCCAAATCCTAAGTGTTTGATGGAAGGCTGGAGTTGCTTGAAGTTGTTGATGTGCTTTAGCATAGGATCTAGGGTAGATTATATTTGTAATCCACTCTTTGTTGAATCTAAAGCTTAAGTGTCTTCAAATCTTTTAAGTTTAAAGTGTTTTTCAAACTAAGTGAAAAACAACCTATTGTTTTGTCGAAACAACCGATTGTTTTATACTTAGGTGTTTTTGAAAGAGTTTGAAAACTGTTTTGGATGGTTAACTTGTTGTCAAACCAAAACAACCGATTGATTCGCTATTTCAACCAATTTTCTGTTTGGAATCCTAACAAAATTCCAAACATCATTGGTTCCTTCACGAGTCACCTCCAAAGTGTCCCACATCTCCTTGGCCGATGAGCATTGAGAAATCCTGAAAAATTCATCTGAATTCAAGGCAGATGTTATGATGTTCTTAGCAATACAATCAAATTTGGCCTTCTTGTTTTCAGAATCAGTCCATTGAGACCAAGGTTTTTCAATGGAAGATCCATCTTTTTCAAATTTTGGAATAAAATGACCATTTTGAATTGCATCCCAAATTCCCTTGTCAAGAGATTCAACAATGATTTTCATCCTAAATTTCCAGAATTGGTAATTCAGACCACAAAAAAGAGGTGGTCTGTTGATTGATGCACCCTCTCGAAAAGGTAGTTTTTCAGCCATTGAAAAAAGGTTTTAGGATCAAACTTGAGTATTTTTCAAGTACCAAGCTCTTGATGCCAATTGTTAGAATGTATGGCTTTAAACTAGAGGGGGGTGAATGGTTTAAAGGGGGTTTTCACAAACTTTTTAACACAATTACTTTTCCTTAACATGATACATGCATTTGTAGGTTGATTAGGTGTGCACTATGATCAAACTTGGTATTTATTGTGAAAATTGAGTATATGAAAAGAAAGTTATGGCCTCTTAATAACTTCAATTTATCCCGTTACACTTTTTAAAAATTTTATGATCTTGATCTTCTCAATGTGTCTTAAATATATTTGAATTTGAAATGTTTCACTAATGATTCAAATATATCTCTTGAAGCTTTTCTTCAACTCAAAATTTCACATGTCCTCTTTCCATATGCGACGCTGGATTAGGAATGTGCATTCTTCTTGTATTTTCTGTTAGATTTAATGGCCTAAACAATAGGGAGATGAATTGTTTGTCAAAAGATTTTCGTAAAGATTGAATAAGAATGAAGTTTTATCAACATTCACAGAAGGAGTAATCAAGGAAGCCAAACAATCAAAGTAAACGGAAATGGGCCTGGGCATAAGATGTACCTCGAATCTTGTGGGCCTACCACACCACCCCACAATCCACCATGAAGGAAATGCCCTTCAGTTTAGTATATGGATCAGACGCCATGATCCTGGTGGATATCCAGGAGAGCTCATCACGATTCCAGAACTTTGTGATAGAAGAGTCTAACAAAGGGAGGAATGTGAACTTAGACTTACTTGACGAGGTGCGAGAGCAAGAACGTGTCAAAGCTGAAGCATTGAAGAGAAGGGTGGAGCAGTAACAAAGGTCCAAGCTGAGACCTTGGCAGTTCCAAATTTCCGACCTGGTGATGCGAAAACCTCACCCCTACCAGTTGGAGAACAAGCTGTCTCCCAAGTGGACCGCCCCATTCCACCCGGTAGAGGCACTCAGAAACGGGGCGTACAGGCTCGAGACTCTAGAGAGTGGAGCTATACCCCGAACGTGGAATGGGGCCAACTTCAAGTTTTATTTTAGTTAATGTATATTTTGTCAATCTTTATGAACAATTTGAATAATTAAGGGGACACTCTTTTTCCCTTACGAGGTTTATTTAATGAGGTCGCCCAATGAAAGCTATTCTTGGAAAGATGTTTTGCCAAGATACTTCGTTAACACACAAGAAGGCGCTTGACCGGTATGTTATCCAAGTAAGCGCAATGTGTGCATGATTGATAACTAAACGAGGTCACTTCTTGAAAGGCTTGAAGCAATTGACCATAATTTTCAGAGTTTGAAGAGTTTGATAAACTTACACTACTTGAGTCATCATCCCTTCTGGCCATGAAGCAAAGATTGAGGCTTTTCTTATTTTGCCTTCTTTTCCTTCTTGCTTGACTCTTTGTCATTGCTTCCTTTGGTTCATGAGCAGCCTTGAGTGTATCCCACATATCCTTAGCAGTTTTGCACTTTGATATCCTGAAAAATTCATTAGTATCTAGTGCAGAAGCTATAAAGTTTTGAGCAGACCGATCAAGCTGAGCCATTTTACATTCCACATTTGTCCATTTAGACAAAGGTTTTGCAATGAAAGAATTATCCTTTTTGAACTTTGGAATGTAAGGACCATTCTCAATTGAATCCCAAATTCTTTGATCAATAGATTCAATAAAGATTTTCATTCTTGCTTCCCAAAACTTATAATTCAATCCATAGAATAAAGGTGGTTTGTAGATTGAAGCACCCTCCTCAAAAGATAGTTTTCCAGCCATAGAAAAAAGATTTTTAGATCAACTTGAATAACTTTCAAGAACCAAGCTCTTGATGCCAATTGTTAGAATATATGGCCTCAAACGAGAGGGGGGGGGGGGGTGAATTGTTTAAGAAAGATTTTCAGAAACTTTTAAGCTTAGAATGAAAATACTTCAAGAAAACCTTGATTAAGAAATCAGTTTTTCCAAAATATAAAGCAAAAGCACAATACTGGAAAAACAATCGGTTGTTTATACCAGTTATCAAATAACAAAACTGAATTTATAGAGATAGGTGTTAGAATATATGGCCTTAAACGAGAGGGGGGGTGAATTGTTTAAGAAAGATTTTCGCAGACTTTTAACCTTAGAATGAAAATACTTTGAAAGAACCTTGATTAAGGATTCAGTTTTTCCAAAACAAACAGCAAAAGCACAAAGCTGGAAAAACAATCGGTTGTTTTAGCGAAACAATCGGTTGTTTTAGCGAAACAATCGGTTGTTTTAGCGAAATAATCGGTTGTTTTAGCGAAACAATCGGTTGTTTATACCAGTTCCAAAATAACAAAACTGAATTAAAGAGATAGGGATAGAGAAATTGTACACAGTTGTTTATACTGGTTCACTCCAAACAAGAGCTACATCCAGTCTTCTCAGAAACCCTGAGGATATCCACTAAGCAATCACCACTTGATCACTTACACCACAACCAAGAGAATGACCTTGAACACCTCAAGAAACACACTCTCCTTGGCCAACACTAAGATTGCTAATCTTGAACACCACAAGAACACACAGCCAATCTCAGCAAAACACACACACGAATTGTTCAGCAGTTTACAAAGATTACACTTGTTACAGGTGAATATCTGAAATCAATACAAGCAAAATCCTATTCAGCACCTTGATCAATCTCTCAACTCTTTAGCAATCTCAGAACTCTTTGAAAAACTCTTCTTCTCAAAAACTATGTTTCAAGATTCTTAAAACTTAAAAACAGTTTTTCAGAATATATATAAGAATATAGTTTGTTATCAAATCTTAACAAACTCTTAATTGCATTTAAAATAGACTGGTCAAAGCATTTAATGACTGGAGCGTATTCAGTTAAAGCATTTAAAGCTCAGTCAAAGAAAACAGTTTTTCTGTTATGGTTTTAAAACAAACAATCGATTGTTTCCTCGAATCAATCGGTTGTTTTGTTACTTAACAAAATCACAATTCAAAAACAGTTTTCAAACTTTCTCAAAACACCTAAGTGTAAACAATCGGTTGTTTCGACAATAGGGATAGAGAAATTGTTCACAGTTGTTTATACTGTTTCACTCCAAACCCAGAGCTACATCCAGTCTTCTCAGAAACCCTGAGGAAATCCACTAAGCAATCACACCTTGATCACTTACACAACAACCAAGAGAATGACCTTGAACACCTCAAGAAACACACTCTCCTTGGTCAACACACCAACACTAAGATTGTTGATCTTGACCCCCTCAAGAACACACAGCTAATCTCACCAAACACAGAAACGAAACTTGTTTAACAGAGTACAAGGATTACACTTGTTACAGAAGATAATATGAAATCAATACAAGCATAATCCTATTCCATACACTTTGATCAATCATAAACTCTTAGCAAACTCTTAAATTGCATTTAAAGATTGGTCAAAGCATTTAATGACTGGAGCGTAAGCAGTTAAAACATTTAAAGCTCAGTCAAAGATAAAACAGTTTTTCTGTTATGGTCCCAAAACAAACAATCGGTTGTTTCCTCGAATCAATCGGTTGTTTTGGTTCTTAACAGTTCAACCATTTTAAAATCAGTTTTCAATCTTTTTCTCAAAACACCTAAGTATAAACAATCGGTTGTTTCGACAAAACAATCGGTTGTTTTAACTTAGTTTGAAAACATTTTACTTTCACAAAGATTGAGAATGCCTATGCTTTAGATTTAATCAAAGGGTGGATTACAACATCCAAACTACCCAGAACTAAGCTAAACCAGCACAGCAACATCAAGCATAGAAGAGGCTTCAACATCCTTCAAAGGATTTGGATTCTTCAAAGCTTGAACACCACTTGGTTCAACACTTTTGCTCAGTAAGACTCTGAGCTCAAGTACCCCGAATCATAGTTGGCCATAACTAAGATTGTTTGGCTTAAGTTCGGAAAGATGACTTGGCTCGGTAGGATTCTGAGTCCAAGCACCCTAAGCATATACCATGAGGTAGTACGCTCCCTCCTCAGTAATATTCTAAGACCAGGAGGTACTGAGCCACGATTAACTAAGAGCTTACAGCTAAAGGTATAGAGAGCAACCCACCTCGGCGTTAGTGAAACCATCCGAGCTCAAGCCCCCTATGGAAAGGAACCAAGATTAACCCTGTGGGGTAGCAATGCACCACGAAGGTGTTAAGAGTAGACTTGGTGTGTAAGCCAACACTCAAGTCAGATACTCCAAGTAATGAAAATTATTAAAAGGTAGACTTGGTGTGTGAGCCAAAGTCATATACTTTCAACCACTAAAGGTCATTCAAAGGCAGACTTGTCATAGAGATTGGCCCCAAGTCAGATGCTCAAGTCACCCCTAGCCTTGGGGAAGGATGTGTGAGGAAAGCAAATAAACTTTCCAAATGCACAAGTCCTGGTCAACCAAATCAAAAAACTGAATCCCTTGCTCATGTAGCTAGTCAACGCTTAAGCAAGTGTGACATCCTCCGCAAATAGATGCCATCCATGAGATAGCTCTGCCGAGAGCACTATGATTTACCATGCTTAATCGGTGTATTACTTTGAGAGGTTGGTTATATTATTATCATTTGATTAAGTTATGATAGTCATGTTTTTCGAGACATGTTGATGGAGAAGTGCCTTCATGATTTGTAGAATTGTTGGTGATTGGCGGAACCTTTATGGAGTGTAAGTGAAACAAGGTCCTCCTAGGAGCTATGGTGACCTTGAAGGTGCATGATAGGTAGGGATTGAGAGTGGTGAGACCAACTCTCTTTGGTAAGGGGGAGATTTGAAGATCAATAGCCTAACCTAAGAGGTTTTTGGGCAAGAAGTGAAATTGGCACAATTCGACAGCAATTCACTAAGTATATTAATCTACCAAATACATGAGCCAAGCCCTCTTATTTATAGTGTTTAGAGGGTTGGAAATTAAAAAGAAAGTGGAGGGGAATTCAAATGAATTCCCTCCCAAAAGTGGAGCCTAAATAAGCACATGGGGAGGGGTGTGTCTAGTTTGTATGCTCACCCCCTCCATGGGCTTTCTAGACCGGCCTAGGTAAATTTAGAGGTTTTTAGAAACTCTAAGTTTACCTAGGTTGGTGTTTAAGGTGCCAAAATTAATTCTACGAAAAATTACAAATAAAGTTCCTATGCTAATTTTGACAAGAAATTAAAATCTAATCTACACTAGAGTTTATGGCATTTGAACATGCAAAAGAACATCTTCTTGGATCCTCTTGGCCATAACTCTAGTGGTTGGCCCAAATCTACCCTTTGGTGGGCTTGCATGTGGGCATGTGCTTGGGCCTCTTCCATCATCCCCTCCCTCTTGAAAAGGATTTGTCCTTAAATCCAATGCTTCTTCTTCTTCATTGTTAGGGGGATGTATGTGGTTGGATGGTGTCCATCATCTCCTCCTTCTTGAGAGGATCTATCCTCAGATCTACAGGGTCGATCTCGAATAGCAGCCTTATTCTTGAGTTGACAACTATGCTCGTCCTCCTGGATCAAATGTCCATCTATGGGAGTCATCAAACAAAGCAAATGAGTTAGTTTGAGCAGTTGTATAAAAATCAATTCTACTAAGTTGTCATTCTTTTTGTCTTTGTATTGTTTATGGCAACTTATCATAATATTTCTCTATTTCTTGTTGTATTTGTTCTTTAATCCTCTCATGCATTTTTTTAACAAATTCAGCTTTGGTAGCGCCTTCCTTATGCACAAAAGTTTGTGGGTTAGGGAGGGGTAACAAATCTAAAGGAGTAAGAGGGTTAAATCCATATACAACTTCAAATGAGGAAATATTGGTAGTCTTGTGAACTACTCTATTGTATGCAGACTCAATATGGAAAAGATACTCATCCCTAGAGTTGTGGTTTTCTCTCATGATTACCCTAGGCACAGTAGAAAAACCTATATTTTCAACTTTGTTTTGACCATTTGTTTGAGGATGACTAGAAATTGAAATTTTCAACTTAGTTCCAAATTTTTCCAAAAGAGTCCTCAAAAAATGGCCTATAACTTTTGGACCTCTATCGAAAACTATGCTTTTAGGTAATCCATGACATCTTACCGCTTCTCTAAAGAAGAGCCTATCCACAACCATAAAAATGGAGTCAAAACCTTTTGTTGTCCTAGGAAGCTCTAATATAAAATCTAGGCTTATGTCTTCCCATGGAACATTTGCAAAAGGTAAATGAGTATAGAGTTCATGACACTACAAAAAACGTGTATACTGCGGCGGTTATTTTCGCAAAAACTGGCGTTTTTAACCGCCGCATTATACGTTTGTGGCGGTACCGCGTACCACCAGAATTCTTGTCGCCACAAAGTTTAATGTGGCAGTCAATTGAGAACCGTTGTAACAGACGCCATATTATGCATTGTATAAAGTGGCGGTTTTAAGCGTGTAATTGACGTCAGTTATAAATGTCATAATTTTGAAACTGGGTAAACCAATTCTAACGTAAATAGTGGCAGTTTAAAACGCCACTTGATACAGTATAGTATGACGTTTATAATACCCGTTATAACTGTCATAATTCGAATATTAAATATTTTATTTTATTTTTAATATTTATAATAATTTATTTAATTCTATTTTATAATTTGATTTCATAATATTATCTAATTTCATATTATAATTAAACTTTAATTTTATTTTTAATATTTATAATAATTTATTTAATTCTATTTTATAATTTGATTTCATAATTTTAATTAATTTCATATTATAATTAAACTTAAGTACACAGTTATGTTTCATAATATAATTAAATTATAACATAAACTAATTTCATAATATAATTATACTTCATAATATAATTAAAATTGATAAAATAATAATTAAAAGATAACTTCATTCATTGAAAGAACAAACTTAATAATGTGAAACTAATCCAAACAACAAGTAAATTAAATTAAATTAAATTGTCAAAATATAAACTCATATTTGAACATACTACAACATAACTCTTATTTTTAATTTATCTTGATGCCTCCACTTGATCCTATAATATTCTGATCCCTGCTATCAGGTTTTGCCAATCTTACTGGACTCCTATTCCATTTTAACTTCTTCCATGACCCGAATGATCTGAGTTATGCACCATGTTTGTGTTCTGCTATACTGCTACTGCCAAGGATTTCAGTTTTTTTATTCCAAAGCTGGACTAGAAAGCACTGCATCATCCTCAATCACATCTTTGGGCTTGTCAGGCTAGGAGTGAAACTCAGGGTCATTGTCAACCTGTAGTAATAATTAAAAATAAAGGATCATCATGAAATGTATATCTTCACATGAATGCTAACTCACATATATTCCTAAAGAAGTCGTCATCAATATAATGTGAATTTCATTTAGACAATGATAATATATGGCAAGATATGGTCTATGAGAATAACCTATGTCATTGATGGTTAACTTGGATAAATAGCATGCAAATTGCACAAGGAAACAAAGTTCCTATTTTCACTTAAAATTTCAATTTACAAATAGGTACTAAATAGTAATTTATAGGCAATAAAAATGTGAACCTCACATGTATTATTTCAAGATTGAGTGTCTCACATGCATCAAAACATCACAAACTGAAATGGAATTGTTTTAAACCCAAGAAACTCATAGCCCCCACGAGTATTAAATTTGGCAAATACATAAAGCAATAAAGTTGATGGAACGCCAAAATGCACAAAAGATATAAGAATTACAAAAATTCAGTAATGAGCCACATGAAGGCTTTACAGATTTAAGATGCCTCAAGCAATAACAAGAATAAAAGGAAAATGAACTCCTAGAAACATGCCAAGTAGTAGAAAATATAACGATAAACACAAATAAGCTTTACTGACTATTCAAAGAAAGAAAGTTGTAACAAGATACCAACTTCCATATACAGAACAACATCAACAATATGCTCCAAGACACGAGGTTCTGCAATAATGTCTCCAGATTTTGTCACATGACCAATCTGAAATACAAAACAAAAAGGTAAGAGAAACTAGAAAAAAAAATCCATGGCAATGTGTGTCAACAATTCAAAGGCCTTTTAACAGAAATGCCACAAATGATCCATAAACGAAATGCATACATGTAAAGCAAATCATTATTACATAATACAAAAGAACTCGACCATTTTAGGTTCACTGAGAGAATATTAAAGAAATTCTAAATTTACCATAAGATAAAACTGAGAAATATTACAGTACATTAATAGATAAATGTTTCACCACCTAAGTACAAGCACTAAATTAATCTAAAACTTATTGTTCACAAAATTAATTGACATGTATGCTCACCAAAAGAACCGGGATGCTTGTCTTCTTTGCAACGATTGCAGGCATAAAAATCGCTCATCCTTTCACCATGGTCTGACCATCCACCAAGCCATAGCCTATGCAGAAAAAAATATATATTAAGAAATGGGTTTAATCATTGGGCTTAGGAGATGACCCACAGAGAAGCTGAGTTGACATTGCAATAATCATGAAAATAAGCAGCTTAGGTGTATGACAATGTTCCAATAGCAATATTAAATTGTCAGGACAAAGTAACTCACTCAATAACTAAACAAGAATTGGCACGTTATACACATTTTGCATAACAAAATTTCCAATGGTTTGATCTGTATTAAAATGAAAATTTAAAAGCAATTAAGATATTTGAATAATACTGGAAATACACGCATAAAATCCAGTGACAGACGGTAAGTACAAGCACAAAAGGTAAGTTGAGAAAAAAGGAAGAATGGGTTAGGTTTTTGTGAAAGTGGTTCTAATATCGACAGGGGTTTTATCAATGGCAATGGGTTTGAAACTCACACTCCCTTTGCTCTCGCATTTCTTCCTCACTGAAGCCCCGCACCTGTGGACCTTCTTCCTCACCTTCTTCATTCCTCCCTACCTCTACATTCTTCAGACTTTTTGTTTGGAGATGAGAACGAGAAACCGCCGATTTCTGCCAGTTTAGTCACCGAAAAGCCGTTAGAGCCAGCCCCGAAGGGGGGAAGGTGGTGGCGTTGGGAGTGGTGAAGGCGAAGAAGCAGGAGACTTGGGAGACTCGACATTTGTTGATGGCATCGACCCCTTTCAAAGAAATAAGGGTTTTTCTTGTGATGTCCTTCAAGAAGCCTTAGCCGCCGCAACAACAATTTTACCAACCCTTGCACCCTCCACCGAAACCCTCCTTTCACAATACGACATCCTCGAAATCGTCAGCCACATCGACATCCTTACCAATCGCCTCAGCCTCAGCCTCTAAGACAACTCAGCAACAGCAAGCACAACCTAGCCTTCAACATCCTTCAAAGGGTTTTGGATTCTTCAAAGCTTGAACACCACTTGGTTCAACAATCTCCCCCTATTTGATGAAGACAAATCCCTGGTGCTTGTGTTTGACTTGATTGAATCTAAAGCAGTACCTACAAAAATAGCATATCTACCATCCAATGCTTCTTATAGCAGCAGGTTAGTTTTTCACACATTTAAAACATAAAACCTCATAAACAATCGGTTGTTTACTCGAAACAATCGGTTGTTTTTATCAGCAGCAGCAGAAAATAGTTTTATATCAGAGATTTTAACAGAATTAAACAGTTTTAGATAAGGATACACAAGACCAATTAATTCTCCCGCTATTTGTCTTCACAAATAGACTTTAACAGTAACAAAACAGATTTAGGAGAAATTATTAAGATCAAGGATCTAACTCATTTCTTAGGAAGAAAAACCTCTCTTTTGGTAGTGGTTTCGTGAAGATGTCAGCTAGTTGTAGTTTGGTCTCCACAAACTTCACTTCACAGTTCCCATTGTTTACATGATCCGTGATGAAATGATGTCTTATCTCAATATGTTTGGTCCTTGAGTGCTGAATCTGATTTTTGGTAAGATTGATGGCACTTGTGTTATCACACATCAAAGGGACTTTGCTGATCTTTAATCCAAAGTCTGCAAGTTGTTGTTTGAGCCATAGAATATGTGCACAGCAGCTTCCAGCAGCTATATACTCAGCCTCAGCAGTAGAGAGAGCAACACATGCTTGCTTTTTGCTATGCCATGAGATTAGGCTTGAGCCAAGAAGGTGGCAAGTGCCACTTGTGCTCTTCCTATCTAGCTTGCAACCTGCAAAGTCAGAATCTGAATAACCAATTAAGTGAATTGGAGAGTGAGAAGTGTACCGCCCTGGTGGTCGGGTGTGATGACGTGGCATCCTGCTACAGTATAGGCGTGTTGACAAGGCGCCAGGTTGGCAGAAGGGAAGGAAGTCGGGGGGCTCGTGTAGTCGCCAGTTGTTATATTGGCGTGTTCCGATTTCCAGCTTACCAGAATCGGCGATCGCCAGGTTAAAGATGAAGTCGCCAGATGTAGATTCAGGCGACCTAGTCATTGGAGATCGCCAGAGCAAGCACATCGCCGAAGATGAAGGAGAAGCAGATTATGAAGGCGGCCGGCGAGACCACAGGGAAGGTGTATGAAGGCCCCTAACTCGCCAGTTCCAGTAGAGATCGCACTCCCAAGTTAGCTATGCACTGGGCAGTACCATGCATAAGTAACTTAGCCAAAATGAGAGTAGAAGCAGCGCCAAGTCAGGGAGCCTCCAGATGATGGCACGTGTACAGTTGGATGCGAGCCACGTGTCCAAGTCTGTAACTGCCAGGAGAGAGAAAACTACCAGGTATATAAGAGTTCTTAACAAACTTTCTGAGGTACGCACGTTCAGTTTATACTCTTTACGCTTGCGAGTTAGAGCTGACTGTGAGAGAGGATTTGCACGGTTCTTGTTCTCTTAGTATTTGGTGATACTGTCACTGACTTGGGCGTTGGAGTGCGATCGGCCGCAGCGGCGCCGCTCTGTTTCTTTGCAGGTTCTTGAGGTGGATCTCGAAGAGGAACGGAGGTTCGAAGTGGTGCACACGTCGATCCTTTGACGAGGCAGTTTCCAGCGTTCTGGTCAACAGGCAGGATCATCAGGCGCCCACCGTGGGGCCGTGTAAAGCTTGCTCCCATCCACAGCGTGAGTTTTTGGAGGTTTTCGAAGTTTTCTGCGTGGTTGTGTGCTGGTGCAACCATCGTTCGCTGTTTGCTCGAGTTTCGTTCGGAGAGTTCACGTTTTACACCGTTCGTTTGGCTTTTCGATTGGTGGAGTGAGGTTTCCTGCTGTTTACACGTAATCTGTTTGGTGGAAGTTCGAGTTCTTTCGCTCGTTTGGTTGTCCGCGGGGAAGCGTTGGTTTCTGGTGAAGTTGTGGTTTTCTTTGAAGGATTACGGTGTTCTTGAGTTTTCTTGCGCAAATTTCGCGCTATTTTCTCCGATTGATCGCTGATTCGATCGTGGCTGAAGTGTCGTTCGCTGCATTCCGAGATTTGCTGAGTTCATGAGAAAAATGAGAAGCAATCGTTCAAGTCCAGTTGCGCCTGTTGCTGACGAAGGGGCCGCCGCCATGACTATGGCGCAGATGGCAGAGATGATGCGTTCGTTGCAGGCAACTGTGGAAGCCTCACCCGTAGAGCAGGCGAGAATGCATGAGGACCTGGTCGCCTCTCGCGCCAGGAACGAGGAGCTCAGCAAGGTGACTGAGGAGCTGCGTCAAGCTCTTCAGGAGCAGCAAGGGCGTTCTTCTGCTGAAGAGGTGGCGCCGTCGACGCCACCTCGTGTTTTCCCAATGCCTTTTGTTCAGGCGATTACTGACACGCCTATTCCCACGAGCGTGGTTCCGGTTAAGGCTGTCTTTACCGGCGTGGAGGATCCAGAGGCTCATCTGACTACGTTCCATACGCAGATGATGCTGTCGGGAGGGTCAGACGCCGTCTACTGCAAGATGTTCGTGAGTACGCTCCAAATTTCAACAGTTCTCGAAGATCTTTGTTGAGCAGTACATCGTGAGTAAGGCACCGCCCAGGGTGTCTTATGATCTGTTTGATATAAGGCAGTACCAGGGAGAGTCCCTCAGAGACTACCTGAATCGCTTTGGGGCGCAGATGGTCAGATCGCCGGCCAAGGATGAAGAAATGCTGGTCTATGCATTCAAGAAGGGCGTGCAGCCAGGACTTGCGGTGCCTTGATCAGGGCTCACCCCGCGACGTTTGCTGAAGTCAGGCGACTTGCGGTGGCTCACATCGCCGACGAGAGTGAAGTCGCCGAGAAGAGTGGCAGCGTGGCTCCCGCCAGGCCACGCGCCCAGACCAGGATCCAGCCGCAGAGGGTGCTGGAAACAGCGGCGGCGGCCAGGAAAGACCAAAGGACTCGCCATCCTTACGACAGGAGGAACAAGGGGAGGAGCCAGGGGCGCCAGCAACCAGCACGTCGGGAATACAATCGCCCGCCTAAGCACAAATTTGTCATGGGACTAGCGAACCTGATCGCCATTCCTAACATATCTGCTAGGTTGAAAGCGCCTGAGAAGGTGGGCGACAAGGTGCTGGGGTCAAAGCCGGATGCCTGGTGTGAGTTCCACCAATGTTTTGGCCACACTTTGGACTCGTGTTTGTCTTTGGGATATCAGCTCGACGATCTGGTTAAGAGCGGGTTCCTAAATGACTATCTGCTGGACAGGAGGGCGGGGGGAGCGTCGAGTTCCCAGCCAGCAGGTGGAGAAGCCCAGCAACACGAGATGCCTATCCACGGGGAGATCCACACCACTGCAGGGGGTTTCTCAGGTGGTGGATGCACCGCATCGCAGAGGAAGAAGTACGCGCGATCGGTGATGACAGTGGATATGTTTGAAGATCACTCGCCGGAAGTGGACATTACGTTCACCAAGCAGGATCTTCGGGACGTTGTGCCTCATGACAACGATCCCATAGTCATTTCGTTGATTACGGCGGGAAGGAAGGTCCACAGAGTTCTGGTGGACCAAGGAAGCTCGGCAGACGTGATGTTCTGACCGACTTTCACGCAGCTGGAGTTGCCCCTTGACCAGCTAAGGCCCTATGGAGGGTGTCTATATGGGTTCGCTGGCGACCAGGTGGAGGTCAGGGGGTACATAGAGCTGAGAACCACGTTTACAGATGAGGCTGGGTCGAGGACGGAGAAAATCAAGTACCTCATCGTAAACGCCCCTTCAGCATATAACATCCTGTTGGGAAGGCCCACGCTTAACAGGATAGGCGCCATTCCGTCGACTCGGCACATGAAGGTAAAGTTGTCGTCCATGGAAGGGGTGGTGATCACGATTAAGTCTGATCAGAAAGAAGCGAAAAGGTGCTATGAGAATAGCCTGAAAAACAAAAGATCCGTGAGTTACGTAACAACCACCCCACCTCCCGGTGTGAAGCCCAGATCGACGGTAACGGAGGAGGCCGCCGGAAGAGATGTAGAGATGGTAGACGCTGAGCTAGGGGAGAGGAGTGCTGGCCTGGAGGAGGAAGAGGCGCGGAATCGCCCTGAGGAAGCAAGGGAGCAGGGAATCGCCAGGGCGGTGATCGCCAGAGAATCCAGGCCTAAACCTGTCGAGCAGTGGCTCGAAAAGGAGATCGGAGGAAAAATCTTCAAGCTGGGAAGATCTCTGGAGGTCGATCTCCAGGACCAGATCGCCAAGGTGATTGAGCGGCATCTGGACGCGTTTGCATGGTCCGCTTCGGACATGCCCGGGATTGATCCCGACTTCTTGTGCCATCATCTGGCGATGGACAACTTGGTGAAACCGGTACGACAAAGGAGAAGAAAGTTCAACGAGGAGAGGAGGCAGGCGATTAGGGACGAAACACAGAAACTCCTCGCCGCAGGCCACATCAGGGAAGTCCAGTACCCTGAATGGTTGGCAAATGTCGTGCTGGTGAAGAAGAGTAACGGGAAATGGCGCATGTGCGTCGACTTCACCGACCTGAACAAAGCTTGCCCAAAGGATTCGTATCCTTTACCAAGCATTGATGCCCTGGTCGATAGTGCTGCAGGGTGCAAGTTGCTGAGTTTCCTGGATGCCTTCTCAGGATATAATCAGATCAAGATGCATCCCATGGATGAAGAGAAGACAGCCTTCATGACGGAGAGATCGTGCTATTGCTATAAGGTGATGCCGTTTGGGCTGAAGAACGCGGGGGCCACGTACCAGAGGCTGATGGATCGAGTACTTGCACCAATGCTGGGAAGGAACGTGCAAGCTTACGTCGATGACATGGTCGTGACCTCGCCGGAAAAAAGCAAGCACGTTGCAGACTTGGAAGAATTGTTCACGACGATCGCCAAGTTCAAGTTAAAGCTTAATCCGGAGAAATGCATTTTCGGCGTGGAGGCTGGAAAGTTTTTGGGTTTCCTCTTGACTGAAAGAGGAATAGAAGCCAACCCAGACAAGTGTGCCGCCATCTTGGCGATGAGGAGCCCAGCTACGGTGAAAGAAGTCCAGCAGCTAACGGGTCGGATGGCAGCCCTATCTCGCTTCGTGTCAGCTAGCGGAGAAAAGGGGCATCCCTATTTTCAGTGTCTGCGGCGCAATAATAAGTTCGTTTGGACGAAAGAGTGCGAGGAAGCTTTCGTCAAACTGAAGGAGTATCTGGCGAGCCCGCCGGTTCTGTGCAAACCGCTGGTGGGAATCCCTCTCAGGTTGTATTTTGCCGTAACTGAGAGGGCGGTGAGTGCGGTGCTCGCCCAGGATCAAGATCAGGCTCAGAAGCCTATTTATTTTGTGAGCAAGGTGTTGCAGGGCCCAGAAACCAGATATCAGGCCCTGGAGAAGGCTGCGCTAGCCGTGGTATTTTCGGCGAGGAGGTTGCGCCACTACTTCCATAGTTTCACCATATTGGTGGTGACCGATCTGCCCATTCAGAAGGTCTTGAAGAAGCCTGACGTTGCCGGAAGGATGGTGAAGTGGGCTATAGAGTTGTCAGAGTTTAATATTAAATATGAGCCCCGAGGCCCGGTCAAGGGGCAAATCTTTGCAGATTTCGTGGTTGAGCTCTCATCAGAGGCGACACGGGTTGAAGGAGACGATTTCCGTTGGGTACTTTCAGTGGATGGATCGTCGAACTAGCAGGGCAGCGGTGCTGGAGTCATATTGGAAGGACCCAACGGCGTGCTGATCGAGCAATCTCTGAGGTTCGCCTTCAAAGCCAACAACAATCAAACAGAGTATGAGGCGCTGATCGCCGGAATTTTGCTGGCCAAGGAGATGGGAGCTAGGGTGCTGATGGCTAAGAGTGACTCGTTGCTAGTCACGGGGCAAGTAACAGGCGAGTTCCAGGCTAAAGATCCACAAATGGCGGCTTACTTGGCGTATGTGCAGGAATTGAAGTGTTCCTTTGCCTCTTTTGAAGTAGTACATGTGCCCAGAGAGCAGAATGCCCGAGCTGACTTGCTTGCCAAGCTCGCCAGCTCAGGCAAGGGGGGTAGGCAGAGGACGGTGATTCAAGAAACTCTGAAGACGCCAAGGGCATTTGTAGCAGATCACCTGGTCCTTCAGATAAGCAAGTCGACGGAGAGAGCAGCGAGAAGCCATAAGTCCTTGACGCAAGAAACTCTGAGATCGCCGAGAATTAGAGCATGTCGAGGAGAGAAGGTGAATGTGATGCAGGTCTGCGCCACCCATGAGCCAGACACTTGGATAACACAGTACAAGCGGTGCCTGGCAGATGGCCTCCTCCTGCTGGATCCGACGGAAGCTAGAAAGGTAAAGAAAAATTCCAGCAAGTACACATTGATTGATGGCGATCTGTACAGGTTTGGGTTCACTCACCCACTCCTGGAATGCATACACGGCGAGAAGTGCACGAGAATCATGGCAGAGCTCCACGAAGGTATATGCGGAAGCCACGTCGGGGGTCGAGCTCTGGCCGCGAGAACTCTCCGTGCAGGCTACTACTGGCCATCAATGAGAGAAGATTGCAAGAAGTATGCCCAGTGTTGCAAACAATGCCAACAGCACGCCGATTGGCACAAGGCACCTCCCGAGGAGCTGAAGTCGATCTATAGCCCTTGGCCGTTTCATACTTGGGGAATCGACATCCTGGGACCTTTCCCGCTGGCGATCAGGCAGATGAAGTACTTGGTGGTGGCGATTGAGTATTTCACCAAGTGGATTGAAGCAGAACCAGTGGCCCAGATCATCGCACACAAGATCGAAGGTTTCGTGTGGAAAAACATCGTGTGCCGGTTTGGAGTGCCTAAACGCCTGGTGTCGGATAATGGGACGCAGTTTGCAAGCCACCTGTTGAAGAAGCTTTGCGAAGGGGTGGGGATTCAACAAGTGTTTGCATCCGTCGAGCAACCTCAGACAAATGGCCAGGTGGAGTCAGCTAATCGGGTGTTGTTGAGAGGTTTGAAGAGAAGGCTTGAGAAAGCCAAGGGAGGTTGGGCTGAGGAGGTGCCCCGTATAGTCTGGGCGTACCACACCACCGAGCAGTCAGGAACCCATGAGACCCCGTTCAGCTTGGTCTATGGGTGTGATGCCATGATTCCGGTGGAGATCCAGGAGAGCTCGCCGAGATTCCAGAACTTCGTAGAGGAAGACTCGAATGAAGAGAAAAGGCTGAACCTGGATCTACTGGATGAGGTCAGGGAAGAGGCGAGGTTGAAGGCTGAAGCTGTGAAGAGAAGGGTTGAACGAAGATACAACTCGAAGGTGATGCCAAGGCAGTTTAGAGAAGGCGATCTGGTGATGAGGAAGGCCCACCAGTACGAAATGGAGAATAAACTGTCACCCAAGTGGACTGGACCGTTCAGAATAACCGAGGCGCTCGGGAACGGCGCCTACCGCTTAGAGACGCTGGAAGGAGGGGCGATTCCTCGCACCTGGAACGCCACACACCTGAAGTTGTACTATAGTTAAGAGCTTTGTAAGTAAAGACAAACACAAAGTTATATTACAATGTCTCTGATGAAACAGTTTGAAGGGGGCACTCTTTTTTCCCTAAGGAGGGTTTTTAATGAGGCCACCCAATAAAAGAAGAGTTTTCGAAGTATAAGGCGTTTTCTGGTTGCATGTTTGCTGTTTTCCAAAAGTTTTGAAGAAAGACCTTCTCACTTGTAAGTGATTTAAGGCAAGAAAAGATATATCGCATGCTTTCAGTTAAAGTTTTTTAAGTCCTCATCGTTTTTCGGCGATTAGAGGCATCAGTAAAGGTTTTTAAGTCCTCATCGTTTTTCAGCGATCGGAGGCACCAGATGAAAGACCTCAACGCCCTCGCGCGTTCTGAGGCAAGTTAAAGACCTCCTCGCCGTCGAGCGAGTGCAGGCGAGGAAGAGTAAAAAGCCCTCCGTGTTTCTGGGGGCGAGAAGATGTAACCCCTGGGGCAATGTAGAGGCGCCAGTAAAAGTCCTCCGTGTTTCTGGGGGCAAGAAGATGTAACCCCTGGGGCAATGTAGAGGCGGCAGTAAAAGTCCTCCGTGTTTCTGGGGGCGAGAAGATGTAACCCCTGGGGCAATGTAGAGGCAAGATAAAGACCTCCTCGCCGTCGAGCGAGCGCAGGCGAGAAAGAGAAAAGGTCCTTAGTGCATCCAGGGGGAGGAGATGTACACCCTGGGCAAGTTGAGGCACCAGATAAAGACCTTCTAGCCGTCGAGCGAGTTCAGGCAAGTTAAAGACCTTCTCGCCGATGAGCGAGTTCAGGCAAGTTAAGGACCTTCTCGCCGATGAGCGAGTTCAGGCGAGTTAAAGACCTTCTCGCCGATGAGCGAGTTCAGGCGAGTTAAAGACCTTCTCGTTTACATGCGAGTTTAGGCAAGATAAAATCCTTCTCGTCTCGAACGAGTTCAGGTATGGTGCAGAGGGTGGAAGAAGTTTGGAAGGTGGCTAAGGTAGGTTCGAAGAGAACGCCTAGTTAACCGGTCTTTTATTCTGAAGCTCAGGGGGTCAAAGAAGGATCCCAAAAGGCGTTTCTACCCCCAGATAGAGAAACAATTGCCAAAGCATGAGGCCAGAAAGAAGGTGATATTACCAAGAGTTCTTGGCGATCGGGAAGAGTTCAAACAGCGGCGAGAAGGTTAAAAGACCTGTTTGATGAAGCAGGTCGAGTGGGACGGTGTTTTGAGCCAATAACTGAGTTACAGTTCGTTGCTTGAGGGATATTCTTAGGATAAGGTTAGTGCCTTAAGAGTACAAGTTGGTTAAAGTGATTATTGCTTAAGTTTGAAGTGGTTCGAAGTAGTTAAGTCAAAAGTCGTGTTTGCAAAATCATTAAGTTAAATCCGACAAAGTTAAACATGCGAAGAAGGTTAAAGCGCTTAAAGAAGTCAGGAGAGGGAATATCCAAACTTTGTCATTAAGATAAGTATCTGTTAAAGGCACATATGCACGAGTTTATTACAGAGTAATACAAGGGAAAAAACGAAGGTAGTAGATGTAGAAGAGTTGATTAGTCTTCAGCAGGAACGACTTTTCCATCTACTACTTCGTTGTTCAGCGACACCATGCTGAGATCCAGTTCGGGGAATAGGCAAGCAAACTGTTCCCGTGCAGCTTCGAATCCAGCAGCCAGAATCTGAGCAGAGTTTAGCTTAAGTTCTTCGATTTGCCCCTGAAGTTCCTCAATCCGCTTCTTGAGGTCTTCAGTTTGCTCTTTCAGCTTTTTATTCTGCTGCTCCAGCTCTTCAACCTGTTTTTTGAGTTGTTCGTTGGTCTCTCGAGCCTGGAGAAGGTCTTCAGTAACCTTCTTGGATTCCGACTGTGCTTGGGCCAACTCAGCAGCCACCTTTCCTTTCTCTTTGTTGGCCTCGACGAGATCAGCCATGGCATCGTCCCTCGCCTTTTCCACTTGCCCAAGTAGTTTCTCTCGGTCGATCGACCTCTGCTCCAGTTTTTGCACCTTAGCGGCGTCAGCTTTCATGAGAGCCTCCAGGTCGACTGCCCTGGCGCGAAGAGGCACAATTTTGCTTTCCAGCTCGACCTTCTCTTGGGCAAGTTGGTGAACTTTGTGGCGAAGGTCAGTGGCCTCCTTGCGCGCCAGCCTGAGCTCGGTATTCATTGCATCCTCCACTCGGGAGTGTTCGATTTCTGCGAGCGTCAGGCTGAAAGACAACTTCTCCACCTCGACCCTCATGGTGCTGTTTTCGGTTTTGAGGTTGAAGAGGTCGTCTTGGAGCCTCCTGGTTGAGCCTTCCACAGCCCTGGTTATGATCGCTGGGATATCCTCTGCTATGGTTTTCAGCTTGGCAGTTAGAGGCTCCCACATCCTTGTGACCTCAAGGGGAAGGTTTGCGGCTTGGAGAGGCACCAGGTGGGCTTGTTGTGGGTTCTCGCCGCCACCTTCCTTAGCAGGTTCTTCAGTAGTTGCTTCCTGGCGTGGCGACGGAATCGGGGATTCGGTGATCAGAATCGGAGAGGTATGAGCAACCTCATCCCCGATTGGAGCATCTTCTGCAGCTGAGGCGTTTGAAGGGGGACCCCCTCCAGCTGACACATATGGCGTTGAAGCGCTTGGGGGGTCCTCCAGGAAGTTTGGCTCTTGGGCCTCAGCTGCAGGTGGCGCAGTGGCCAGTGGAACCGCTTGGACTGGAAAGGAAGGAGCCTGTGGGGGTGGCGATGATGGAGGAGGAGCAGGCGTCGATGGTGGTGCTGAGGTTGGAAGAGGGGGTGGAGCAGGTGGTGAAGAAGGTGTCACCCTCTTCCTCTTCGTAACGAGGCCATCCTCAGTGACCTCGTCATCCTCTTCTTCCTCCTCATGGATGACTTGAGGGGCTTTCCTTTTAGGTCTCTTAAGGACCAATTTCTTGCGTTGGGCGGGTTCCTTGGGTGGTGATCGCCCTTGGACAATGGCGGTCTCCACCACCGAGTTGGGCACCGTTTGGGAACCGGTCGCCAACCCGTGGTTTCGGGCGAGCGCCTTCAGTTCGGCGAGCATGCTTTTGCCCAACATGTTGTCTGCATGGAACGAAAGTGCATGGGTTAACTCAAGGGAAAAAAATAAGTGCATAAGGTAATAAACAGCAAAGCAGGTGGTATGTGCAGGAAAGGTAAAACCAAAGTCTTGTGCATAACGCACAAGACGCCCAGAAACAGCTAAACAAGAAGCGGTATCAAAACAAGAGTTTAATGTCCTAACCTATTCGAATTTCTAGCTGATCTTCGTAGAATTCGAAGCATATCAAGGTGGTGGTAAGGAATGTTATATTGGCGTCCGCCACCTTCTTCCAGAAGAGACATAGGTCTCTGTCCAATGCTCCCATGCTGTTAGGACTTCTGGGCCTCCTGAAGCAGCTCTTGGACTCCTTCTTCCCCTTGTCCACCTAGTACAAGGGGAAGCCATCGAGAAGGGAGGCGTCCTTGTCGTTCGCACGTACTTGGACGAACTTCCCCTTCCAGTCTTTGTACGATTGCTGGAAGATGGCAAAGATGGACCTCCCAGCAATCGCGTTCAAGCTGACCCACAGGCGCTCTCCTGGGTGCTTGGCTTCGAAGAGGAATAAGAACACGTCCACCGACGCGGGCAACCCCAGGTGGTCACACATTACTTGAAAAGCTCGAACAAACGCCCAGCTGTTGGGGTGAAGCTGGGCGGCAGCAATGTTGAGCTCGGTAAGAAGTTCCCTCTCGAATCGGGTGAAAGGGAACCTGAGCTTGACCTTCTTGAATAGAGTCGTATAGACAAAACAGAAGGGCCCGTCGGCGCTTACTTTGTCATCAGCACACACGGGCAGATCGGCGGGGCAAGGCAGCACCATCATCTTCTCGTCGTGCTCCTTATGAAACGATTGATAGATCTCGTCCCCCTTGGTCAGCCGCAAAACTGCCCCCGCAGTGTTCACAGAGGATGTCTCCCTCAAGAGGGTCGAGTTGGCCCAGGGATACAAAGTTTTGAAGTCAGGCAGGGGAACGGGGGCTCCTCCAGCGTTAGGTGGAGTCGCCTGGGCCAGGACAGGTTGGGAAGACGCAGGCCTCTCAGCCTGCGAAGATGAAGCGCCACGAACTTGTGTTGGGTCGTGTGCTTGTGAAGGAAGGTTTCGTGCTGAAGGAGGAGGGTTCGGGGTAATCTTTGTGCGAGTCATGGTAGCAGCTGCAAAGGAAGAAGAAAGGAAAAATGATCAGGAGGTTACAGAGGCTGACTCGACCATAGAAGGAAGGTGAAAAACGAACGAATGTAGGTTCGTTGCGACGATTGACGAAGCCCTAAGTTACGCAGAAGGATAAATGGAAAAACAACCCACAGCGTATGCACCAAGCAGTTACAGGATGATGCAAATCGGTGAAAATGCAAGAAAAACCAGCAGATGAAGGAAAGTAGGTACCTTTTGATGAACAGGAAGACGATGGAGGAAGATGGTGATCTAGAGCGTTGGAGAGCGTTGAGAGTTTTCACAGAAAGAAGTTAGAGCGTTTGCAGGCACGAAGAAAGTGATGGAACAGTGGAGCGAAATGGGTTTAAAGGTTTTTCGAAATGGTTTTAGGAAGCGCAAACGGCAAATGAAGAGAGCCGTTGATGAAGCCACGTGTCGAGCGATGAGTGAAGGGTTTGGTGGAGCGTCAGAGCAGCAGAAGGTACAACCGCTTGGAATTCTGCGTCAGTGCCACGTAGGTCGGTGTTAACGTAGGCTCTTTCAGTCTTTTTGCTAGACAAGTCTTCGCTTAAGACTGGGGGGCTTGTGTACCGCCCTGGTGGTCGGGTGTGATGACGTGGCATCCTGCTACAGTATAGGCGTGTTGACAAGGCGCCAGGTTGGCAGAAGGGAAGGAAGTCGGGGGGCTCGTGTAGTCGCCAGTTGTTATATTGGCGTGTTCCGATTTCCAGCTTACCAGAATCGGCGATCGCCAGGTTAAAGATGAAGTCGCCAGATGTAGATTCAGGCGACCTAGTATTTGGTGATACTGTCACTGACTTGGGCGTTGGAGTGCGATCGGCCGCAGCGGCGCCGCTCTGTTTCTTTGCAGGTTCTTGAGGTGGATCTCGAAGAGGAACGGAGGTTCGAAGCGGTGCACACGTCGATCCTTTGACGAGGCAGTTTCCAGCGTTCTGGTCAACAGGCAGGATCAAGAAGGATACCATAACCCAACAGTTGATGTTCCTTTTAGATATTTCAGAATTCTTTTTGCAGCTTTGAAGTGTGATTCTTTAGGATTTGCTTGATATCTTAAACAAAGACACACCACGAACATGATGTCCGGCCTACTTGCTGTTAGATATAGCAAAGAGCCAATCAATCCTCTGTATTTGGTTTGATCTACACTCTTTCCAGCAGAATTAGCATCCATATAGTAGCTTGATGGCATTCGAGTGCTTGCTTCTTTGCATCTTTCCATTTCAAATATCTTGAGAATCTCCTTGCAATACTTTGATTGACATAGAAAAATCCCATCCTTTGTTTTCTTAACCTGCAATCCAAGAAAGAAAGACAATTCTCCCATCATAGACATTTCAAACTCACCTTTCATTGCAGCCACAAATTCTCCACACAACCTATCTTGTGTAGCACCGAAGATGATGTCATCAACATAGATTTGTACAAGAATTATTTCTGAATTTGACTTTTTTGATGAAGAGAGTCTTGTCTACCATTCCCCTTTCATAACCATGTGATAGCAGAAAGTTGCTAAGCCTCTCATACCACTGCCTTGGAGCTTGCTTCAGTCCATACAAAGCTTTCTTCAACTTGAAGACATGGTTGGGATGCTTATGATCTTCAAAACCCGGTGGTTGATCTACATACACTTCCTCATTGATGTAGCCATTCAAGAAGGCACTTTTGACATCCATTTGGAAGAATTTGAAACCACTCATACAAGTAAAAGCCAGCAGCAGCCTCACAACCTCCAACCTTGCAATAGGGGCAAAGGTTTCACCATAATCTATGCCCTCCTCTTGATTGTGGCCTTTGGCAACTAGCCTTGCTTTGTTTCTTGTGATCACACCATCTTCTTCCAACTTGTTTCTGAATACCCACTTCGAACCTATAATGTTCATCTCATCTATTCTAGGGACAAGAAACCATACCTCATTCCTTGCAAATTGATTCAATTCTTCATGCATGGCTTCAACCCACTTCTCATCCTTGAGAGCTTCATCAATTGACTTTGGTTCAATTTGTGATACAAAAGTTGTGTGCCTGCAGAAGTTTGAGACGGAGCTTCGTGTGGAGACACCTTCCTTTATCTGCCCTATGATGTTTTCCATTGACGGATCTCTAGGAATCCTCCATTCTTTGGGCAGCTCACTCTGTTGCAGAATTTCAATCGGTTGTTTCTGCGAATCAACCGGTTGTTTTTCTGCACAGATTTCCAGCTTCTCCAAATTGATGCTATGTTCATCCTCTTCAGCTCTGGTCTTCGGGATTCGGATGTTTCTGTGATCTACCTCATCAAAGACAACGTGAACTGATTGTTCTACAGTCATCAACCTCTTATTATAGATTCTATATGCATGACTTGTGAGAGAATACCCTATGAAGATGCCAAGATCCGCTTTCTCATCAAACTTCCCTAAGTTTTCCTTTCTATTGTTGAGAATGAAACAACTGCAGCCAAAAAATCTGAGATGATTGATGTTAGGCTTCCTCCCATTGAAGAGTTCATATGGAGTTTTCTTCAAAATGGGCCTAATAAGCACTCTATTCATCACATAACACGAGGTGCTCACTGCATCCGCCCAAAAGTACTTAGGAAGAGATGATTCACTAAGCATTGTCCTTGCTAGCTCTTCAAGAGACCTGTTCTTCCTCTCTACCATACCATTCTGCTGTGGAGTTCTTGGAGTAGAGAAGTTGTGCAGAATCCCCATCTTCTCACAGAACTGGCTAAACTTCTCATTTTAGAATTCTCCTCCATGGTCACTTCTAATAGAGCCTATGTTGCAGTTCTTTGTATTTTGTAACCTTTTAGCTAGCTTCTTGAATGCAAAAAAGGCATCACTCTTTGATTCCAAGAAAAGAGTCCAAGTGAACCTAGAAAAGTCATCAACAATAACAAGAGCATAATAATTTCCACCAAGACTCATAGTTCCTGAGGGTCCAAAGACATCCATGTGAAGAAGTTCAAGGGGTTTTAAAGAAGAAACAACATTTTTTATTTTAAAAGAACTTTTCACTTGTTTCCCTTTTTGGCACGCTTCACAAATGTGATCCCTCTCAAACTTGAGCTTTGGTAGCCCAATCACAAGATCCCTTAAAATTAGCTTGTTCAAGTGATTCATGTGAATATGAGCAATTCTTTTATGCCAAAGCCAAGATTCATCTTGCTTGGATAGAAGACATCCAATTGAACATGGTGAAGAGATATCTAGAAGATACACATTATTTACTCTCTTACCTACCAACATTACCTCTTTTGTGTTGGGTATTCAGATTTCACATGTGTTTGACTTGAACATCACTTGATATCCCTTGTCACATAGTTGGCTAATGCTCAGCAGATTGTGCTTTAGACCTTCTACATAGAGCACATCGTGGATGACCAAGATGTCTTTGTCTCCTATGGATCCTCTCCCAAGAGTCCTTCCTTTATTTTTGTCCCCATAGGTGACATGCCCTTTGATCCGGTCGGTCATCGGCAGTCGGTGACATCAACAACAGATAGCCACGTGGACCGTTCTTAGTGGAACACGTGGGCCAGGGAAACAGATGTGTCATTGAGTAAGTCACCCAGGGTGGTGATCGGTGATCAAGGGGCGGTGGTCAGAGAGGATGCGTGATCAGCGCCTAGATAAGCGCCTGGAAGCAGAAGGCGTGGTGCTATGGTGCACCGATCGGTCATCTGGTGTGAGCGATGATCATCGAGTTTTCATGTTACACGCAGTTAAGCTGGAAACGAAGGGTGATTCCCAGCGAGAGCGTTGCATACGAGCCTTGCGTGACAGAGTATCAGAGAAAGGAGAAGTTATGTGCTTTGTAGTGTCGTGCATGAGAGTGGCTTAAGAGAGCTAGTAAGCCAGTCGGTGATTGGTGCTCTTTTAACCCATAACGTGCATGGTGCAAAGCAGAGGTGATCGTTCACACAGTAAGTAATGCCTGGTGCGTGCGCTTAGCCAAGCCACACTTGGTATTCACACTGAGGTTGCACGAGCCACCTAGTTGAAGAAACGCGCTAAGTTACTTCATGCACGGATAACTTAGGCGCGCAACAGAGGTGCGCTTTGACCCTCAGATGGTGCCACGTGTAAGGTGACATGTGATTCACATGTCTCCACGTGTCATCATCTGGAGAGAGGTTCGACCAGAGTATATAAAGGGCATTCCGCGCTCATGCAAAGGGAGGTAAGATTCATTCTTGGAAGTTACCAGTTTACACACACATAGAGAAAAGAGAGAGAATCACAGAGTGCACACGAGTCTCGCAGAGAGTCAGTTCTTAGTTCTTTGGTGTGTTTTGTAAGGCTGATTTGAGCGTCGGAGTGCCATCGGCCGCTAGAGGCGCCGTTTGGTGTGTTTCGCAAGTTTGCTTGGAGTTCTTGTGGAGTTCTTGGAGCGTTCTTGCACTTGTCACGGTTGCGGAGGTGGAACAGAGAGTTTGACGAGGCGAATCCTTCGACGTTTGAATCCCCTGCAAGATCACCCTTCTTGCTTAAAGGAGATGCTTAGCAACTTTGATTTGTCCCCTATCATGTGCTTGGAGCATCCACTGTCCAAGTACCATTGTTGCTTGCTCTCCTCCAAGATTTCCTACAAAGAAGATTTTCAAGTACAAAGATTTGGTCCCCTTATGAATGTGGGTCCATTTTGTTTATATTCATCAATTGAATCTTTATTGCACTTAGGAATCCACTTCATAAAGCCTCTAGGAACAACAAATTTTCTGATTTTACAGAACCTCACAGAATGACCTCTTTTCATGCAAGCATGTAACAATCGGTTGTTTCGATGGTCCAATCGGTTGTTTTTCTGGCATTCTCGAAAATGATTTTGAAAATCTATCTTGTTTGTTTTGTGGGTTAAAACCCAATCCAGGTTTTCCAAAAACACAGTTTTGAGATGCCAAGACACTCTCAAAGTTGGATTGACCTTTAGAAAGCTTATCCACAGTTTTAACAAGATAGTGAACCTTATTTTCAAGATTTTCGCAATTTTCACAAACAAGAGTATTACACTTCCAAGAGGAGTTTCTGTAAATGATTTCAAGGTTTTCAAAATCTGTTTTTGAATTTTCTAATTCCTCTTCCAGTGATTTTACTCTGTTTTCAAGCCAGCTATTCTTTTCTTTTAATCGATTGTTCAAGAGGGCCAATCGGTTGGCTTCTTCATGCGTTTCTTGAAAAGCTTGAAGTAATTGACCATAATATTCAGAGTTTGAGAATTTAGATGAACTTACACTACTTGAGTCATCCTCCTTTCTGGCCATGAAGCAGAGGTTGAGGCTTTTTTTATTTTGCCTTCTTTTCCTTCTTGCTTGACTCTTTGACCTTGCCTCCTTTGGTTAATTGTTTCCATGAGCAGCCTTGAGTGTGTCCCACATCTCTTTAGCAGTTTTGCATTTTCATATCCTGAAAAACTCATTAGTATCTAGTGCATAAGCTATTATGTTTTGAGCAGTACAATCAAGCTTGGCCATTTTACATTCATCATTGGTCCATTGGGACAAAGGTTTTGCAATGAAAGAACCATTCTTTTTAAACTTTGGAATGTAAGGACCATTCTCAATTGAATCCTAAATTCCTTGATCTATAGATTCCACGAAGATTTTCATTCTGGCTTCCCAATACTTGTAATTAAATCCACAGAATAAAGGTGGTTTGTAGATTGAAGCACCTTCCTCAAAAGATTGTTTTCCAGCCATAGAAAATTTTGTTTGGATCAACTTGAATAACTTTCAAGAACCAAGCTCTTGATGCCAATTGTTAGAATATATGGCTTTAAACTAGAGGGGGTGAATGGTTTAAAGAGAGATTTCGAAAAATTTTAAGCCTTGAATGAAATTACTTCAAGAATATCTTGATTAAGAAATCAGTTTTTCAAAAACACAAAGCTAAAAGCACAACACCAACAAAACAATCGGTTGTTTATACCAGTTTACAAAATATTAAAACTGAATTTAAAGAGTTAAGGGATAGAGAAAATGCACACAGAGATTTATACTGGTTCACTCTATACCCAGAGCTACATCCAGTCTTCTCAGAAACCACAGAGGAACACCACTAAGCAATCAAACCTAGATTACTTACAACACAACCATGAAAGTGACCTTGATCCCCTCAAGACACACACTTCTCTTGGCCAACACACCAACACTAAGAATGTTGATCTTGATCCCCTCAAGAACACACAACACTTCTCAGCAAACACACAAAGATTCTTGTTCAACAGATACAAGGATTACACTTGTTACATAAGCAAATTTGAAATCAATACAACCAGAAATCCTATCTCACACACTTTGATCAATATCAATCTCTAAGCAATCTCAACTCTTTGAAAAACTCAAAAACGTGTGTTAATTGTTCTTTCTCAAATCTGTTTTTCTGAACATATATTCAAAGATGATGTTTGTTACCAAATCTTAACAAACTATTCATTGCATTTAAAGATTGGTCAAAGCATTAAAGACTTGAGCGTAATTAGTTAAAATCATTTAAAGCTTAGTCAAAACAAAAACCATTTTTCTGTTATGGTACCAAAAACAAACAATCGATTGTTTCCTCGAATCAATAGGTTGTTTTGGTTTTAACAACTCAACCATTTGAAAAACAGTTTTCAATCTTTTCTAAAAACACCTAAGTATAAAACAATCAGTTGTTTCGATAAAACAACAGGTTGTTTTTCACTTAGCTTGAAAAAAACTTTTTCTTTTAAAAAGATTGAGAATGCCTTTGCTTTGGATTCAATCAAGAGTGGATTACAAAACTCAATCTACCCCAGATCCTATCTAAGACAACTTAGCAACAACAAGCACAGCCTAGCCTTCAACATCCTTCAAAGGGTTTTGGATTCTTCAAAGCTTGAACACCACTTGGTTCAACAGTTGGTACGACAATGGAGCATGAAATTTTTAATACTTTGCAATGGTCGTCTCAATAAGACATGACAAGTTTCTTTAGGCACTGCATCACATAAAACTTTATCTTTGTAGGTGCCTATAGATAACTCGACCTTCACTTGTTGGTTATTTTCTATTTTATATTTTCTTCACTCTTACTAGTTTCTTTGTCTTGGCTACTATTGTTATCTTTGTCCCGCAAGATCATAGATCTTTCATTGGAACACTGAGATGCTAAATGATCATTACCAAAACATTTAAAACATGGAATTTCTTTAGTTTGAGTGTGTGAGATAGGCGCGTATTTGGGTAGGTTTTGGGAAGGTTCTAGAGATGTTTCTTTTATATGCTCTTCCCCTCTTTGGACCTCTTCCTTGTCATAAGATACAAAGTTTGAACTTTGTTTTTGACTTGATTGTTTTCTCAAAATTTGTTTTTCAACTTTAATGCTAAGTTGAATCAAGTCATTTAAATCTTTATAGGGTAAAAGTTCAACTTTGTTTCTTATCTCAAGTTTGAGACCACTTAAAAACCTAGATATGGTGGTATGGTTGTCTTCATTAATTCTTGCCCTTATTATATATAGCATCATATTTTGCCAATATTCTTCTACACTTAGATTTTTTTGATGAAGTCTTTGGAGTTTGTCCATTGACTTCCTATTGTGGTAGGAGGGAATATGGCGGCGTCTTAAAGCTCCCCTAAGATCATTCCAATACTCTATGGGAGGGTCCTTATGAAGGCGCCTTTTTCTCTCAAGGGCATTCCACCAATACATAGCATTATCTTGAAAACTTAGGGTGGCTAAGGGTACCTTTCTTTCCTCACTTACTCTATGGCAAGCAAACAATTGTTCTACCTTCATTTCCCAATCTAGATAGGCTTTTACATTTTCTTTCCCATGGAAATAAGGTAGATCTACCCTAACCTCCTTAGTGCTTTCTTTTCTAGCTCTTCTAGGGGGTGGTTGATAATATTCATTAATTCTAAAGCTTTGTTCCCCAAAAGAATTGTCTACCTTAGAGCTAGATGCATGAGAACTTCTTTTTGATTTGTTGTATTCATTCCTTTCTTTAACCATTTTCAACTCTTCTTGCATCAAAGAAAAATGAGTATCACTTTCTTTGAGTAGGGCCTCATATTGTATTTGTCTATATGAAAGTGCTTGAACATCTTGTGCTATTTTTTCCAAAAGAGATTTGATAGATGTTCCCTCACTTTCATTAGAATGACGAGAATGAGAAGACATGGTTAAAGCTTTGTGTTAAAAGTAATTTACCCCAAAAAAGACAAGGAGAGTAATGAAGGTAGCTTTCTAGGAAAGAGAGGTGGATCACTAGGACCTCTTAAGTACCAAGTCTTTCCTTGCCAAAATCTATCCCTCAAGACTTTTCACAAATCTTTTTCTAAGTAATTTACTTGAATCATAATTAAGAATGAAAAACACTTGTTTATGCAAGAAAAACAATGCAAAGAAATTAACAATACAAAACAAGTAATTAAAGCAAAACAATTAACTAAGCACAATTAAAGATTACTAACTAAAAAGCTTTAAACTAGATGAATCCTAAGGTGAGGCTTCTAGAAACTTAGAGTCATTGAAGACACACTCACCGTCTAATACGTAATTATTCCACTAATTAATCAAAGTTGAATGTAATTACAACTCAAAAGAAATACAAAATAAATTGAATTACACAAAATAAAATTCAGATTTCCTAAACTATGCATTCCTTGGCTTGCGGTTGATCTTCCTTGATGTGTTTTACAATGTGTATGTGTTTGTATTTCTATTTGCTGCAACTCATTGCCTTAACCTCTTATGGTTAGTCAATTAAAATCTCCAAAACAGTACCTACTAAGTAGGGATGGACTCACCACAATGGTTAATTTCAACTTAACAAGAACCAATTTGAATTTTTTGTTCACCAAAAATTTGAGGTCAACAAATTAAAGCAAAGAACAATTCAAATTTAAAAATAAGACAACAGCAAATGGAAATTTTAAAAAAACCAAAACAGTACTACTGGAAATTTTAGGCACAAAAAGCGTGACTTATAAAATTTATGCTGAGCTGGCTATTTGAAATCTGAATCTGAAATTTGAACCACAAACAATTTAAGATCTTAGCAAACTTTTGGCGCTGGAATCACACCAAAATTATGCACCAAGTAATTGTGATAAATTTTTCAAATACATTGTCAAATTACCGTCTCTGTTGGCTCCAGGATGTACACTTTTTTTTTATTTATCATTTTTTTCCTATTTTGTATTTTGATTTGATTCTTTTTTTCTTGTTTTTATAATACATCAATCTGTATAAATCCAGGGTTTCATAATTTTCTTCAACATATTTTAATTTCATAAGTAAAATCAGCCAGCACAGAACTGAAAACATAGTGATTCTAATTCTGGAATTAAAAATAGTTTGAAGAAACTTAAAAAACACAATGGAATTGATGTATATGAATTTGTATGGATCTAACACACAAATATGAACTCAAATTTAAAAAGAAAAATGCTCCAAAGGATCAAACAAACTCATATTAAAACTGGACTCAAATCAAATCAAGAAACCAAAATTATCAAAAACAGTACATGGAATTGATGACAATTTAGGAGAAACATGACAAGACAAAACACAATTGGATTCAAAAATCAAAATGACTCAAAACACACAATATGAACCAATTAGAATTGCAATAAAGACTCAAATAAACCAAAAACAGAACAACAACAGAAATTTATATGGATCCTACACAAAATTTGCAAAATAGAAGCTCAAGAACAAATTGAAAATGAATGCATCGATTGGATTGAACCAAAACAACATCTAACACAAAATTAAACTCAAAAACAGCAAGACAATCAAGGATTCATGAAGAACAACATGTGATGTGATTCCAACAGCCACATAGAGAATGATTCTTGACATTCTTAGGAATCACCTTGAGCTGGACATTATAGAGGCACTTTTCTTAGAGTTGGATAATTGTTCTAAGACAAGAACTCACCAAAAACTAGTACCAAATCCCAAACTCATTTGGATGAACCAAATATTGTCAAATTGAATCAACAAAGAGATTAAAACTGGAATGACCGAACAGAATTGAACAATTAATCATATGAACCGAACAGAATTAAAAACAAAACAGAACATAGGTGCTGGAAAATAGAAGAACCGAACCAAAACAACTCAAGAACACAAGGCAACATGAACAATTGAAAAAGAAGAAAGGAAGGAGAAGAGAGTGCTCATGAAGATGGAAGAATGTTGGATGATCTCGCCACTAGAAGTGTGGAATGCTCCTAGATGAGAGTGATGCCGCCACTTGAGGACTCCAATGATCCATCAAGATAAGACTAGAGAAGAAGGCTCCAAAAGCTCTCCAAAGGTCACTCAAAATTTGAGTAGAGTTTTCTTAGATTAATTCCAATCTGAATTTTACAAAGAGAGCACCTCTATTTATAGCCTAAGGTGCTGAAAATGCAAGCTAAAACAATTCAAAATTCCCTCCCAAATCATTCTAGAACCGGCGCCTATTCTATGCATGAGGAAGGTGTGATCCTTTCCTTCACTTTGGCACCTCCTATTCTACTTCTACACCTATCTACTAATACACCCCCCCAAAGCTCCTAACTAAAACCTACAAGATGCTAAAACAAAAGAGGTTTCTAATGTTTCCCTCTAAGCACCTTCAACTAAAGAAATTACAAAAAGAGAAAATAAATGTCCTCTAGCTCCCAAAGTTTTGAACATGCTTTTTGTAATCCTTTGGGGTGGACTTTGACCTCCATGGGCGTCTTCTATTTGTGCCTCCACCTCGTCTTGATCTTGTTGATTGGCCTCCATGTCCTCTTGAGCTTGATCTCCATCATACTCCCCGAGTTGGAGAGAATTCGACCACGAATTCTGGAGACCTACAGAAAAAGGAGTTAGATCGCTGACATTAAAAGTATGACTACCTAAGAATGTATCAGGCATATCTAACTCATAAGCATTGTCATTAATCCTCTTGAGGACTTGGAAAGGTCCATCCCCTCGAGGCATTAGTATGGACTTCCTTTGAGTAGGAAAACGATCCTTCCTCAAGTGAAGCCAAACCCAATCGCCCTCATCAAACAACAATGCTTTTCTCCTTTTATTGGCAAGTTCAGCATACTTGCCGACCTTCTTCTCAATTCTCTTCTTGATGTCTTTATGCAAAGTTTTCACAAAAGAAGCCTTTTCATCCCCATCTTTGCACAAGACATCTCCAAGAAGGGGAATAGGAAGAAGATCAAGAGGTGTTAGGGGATTAAACCCATAGACCACCTCAAAAGGAGAATGGGAGGTGGTAGAATTTACTACTCGGTTATATGCAAACTCAACATGGGGTAGTAAATTCTCCCACACTCTAGGATTTCCCGAAATAAAGCATCTCAATAGTTGTCCCAAAGTTCTATTCACCACCTCGGTTTGACCATCAGTTTGTGGGTGGCAAGTGGTAGAAAATAAAAGCTTAGTTCCAAGCTTGCCCCACAAGGTCTTCCAAAAGTGACTTAAGAACTTAGGATCTCTATCGGACACTATAGACCTAGGAATCCCATGCAAGCGAACCACTTCTTGGAAGAAGAGGTTTGCAATGTGGCATGCATCATCCACTTTGTGGCAAGGAATAAAGTGAGCCATCTTTGAAAAACGATCCACTACCACAAAAATGGAGTCCTTTCCCTTTGATGTCTTGGGTAAGCCTAAGATGAAATCCATAGATGTATCTACCCAAGGCATTGAAGGGATAGGAAGAGGAGTATAAAGACCATGGGGATGCATTTTAGACTTAGCTTTGCGGCAAGCTATGCATTTATCACACAAACTATGAACATGTTTATGCATATGAGGCCAAAAGAAATGTTCATGCAACACATCCAAAGTTTTAGCAACCCCAAAATGTCCCATTAAACCCCCCTCATGAGCTTCTCTAACAAGAGATATTCTAATAGAGCATTGGGGAACACAAAGACGTTGTCCTTTAAAAAGAAAGCCATCTTGAATAAAAAAGTCTTTGTGTCCTCCTTTAAGACACTCTTGATAGATGAGAGAAAAATCAAGGTCATCATGATAAAGTTCCTTAATGTGATCAAAACCAAGATATTGAGAGGTTAAAAGATTTAGCAAGGTGTATCTTCTAGAAAGAGCATCCGCCACAATATTTATTTTACCTTGCTTGTGTTTGATCACATAAGGAAATTGCTCAAGGAATTCCACCCACTTAGCATGCCTCTTGTTAAGTTTGTTTTGGCTTTTCAAATATTTAAGAGATTCATGATCACTATGTATCACAAACTCTTTGGGAAAAAGATAGTGTTGCCAAGTAAACAAAGCCCTAACAAGTGCATATAATTCCTTATCATAGGTGGAATAGTTGAGATGACTTCCCTTCAATTTCTCACTAAAATAGGCTATGGGGTGGCCCTCTTGAAGGAGAACAGCCCCAATACCTATGCTTGAAGCATCACACTCAATCTCAAATGTCTTAGTGAAATTAGGAAGGGCCAAGATGGGAGCATTAGTCAATTTTTCTTTCAAAGTATCAAAAGCATTTTGTTGTGCTTCTCCCCAATGAAAGACCACATCCTTTTTCACTATGTCATTGAGTGGTGCGGCAATGGTACCAAAGTTTGGGACAAATCTTCTATAGAAAGAAGCAAGCCCATGAAAACTTCGGACCTCATTCAAAGATTTCGGTGTAGGCCAATTTTGAATGGCCACCACCTTTGTTTTGTCCACATGGACCCCTTTACAACTCACAACAAACCCTAGGAATTCTATATGATCAAGAGCAAACATACATTTAGCAAGGTTAGCATACAAATGTTCCTTCCTAAGGGTTTCCAAAACTTGCCTAACATGCAACCTATGGTCATTCAAAGATAAGCTATAAATGAGAATGTCATCAAAGTAAACCACAACAAACTTACCAATGAAAGGTCTAAGAACATGATGCATGAGGCGCATGAAGGTACTTGGTGCATTAGTTAAACCAAAAGGCATAACTAACCACTCATATAAACCAAAGTTGGTCTTAAAAGCCGTCTTCCATTCATCACCCGGTTTGATACGGATTTGATTGTAGCCGCTTTTAAGATCAATCTTTGAAAAGATTTTAGAACCATGTAATTCATCCAACAAATCATCTAGTCTAGGTATGGGATGCCTATACTTAATGGTTATGTTATTTATGGCCCTACAATCCGAACACATTCGCCATGTGCCATCCTTTTTTGGCACTAAGATGATAGGCATAGCACAAGGACTCATGCTATCTTGTACCCACCCTTTCTCAATCAAAGCCTCAACTTGTTGGCGAATTTCCTTGGTTTCACTTGGATTGGTCCTATATGCTGGACGATTTGGTAAAGAAGAGCCCGGTATCAAATCAATTTGGTGCTCAATCCCTCTCAAAGGTGGAAGTCCATTTGGAGGATCTTGAAACACATCTTTGAACTCTTCTACCAAATTTTCCAAGCAATGAGAACTATCAACAAGTGATTCCACATGATACCACATGATGTGATTCCAATAGCCACATAGAGAATGATTCTTGACATTCTTAGGAATCACCTTGAGCTGGACATTATAGAGGCACTTTTCTTAGAGTTGGATCATTGTTCTAAGACAAGAACTCACCAAAAACTAGTACCAAATCCCAAACTCATTTGGAAGAACCAAATATTGTCAAATTGAATCAACAAAGAGATTAAAACTGGAATGACCGAACAGAATTGAACAATTAATCATATGAGCCGAACAGAATTAAAAACAAAACAGAACATAGGTGCTGGAAAATAGAAGAATCGAACCAAAACAACTCAAGAACACAAGGCAACATGAACAATTGAAAAAGAAGAAAGGAAGGAGAAGAGAGTGCTCATGAAGATGGAAGAATGTTGGATGATCTCGCCACTAGAAGTGTGGAATACTCCTAGATGAGAGTGATGTCGCCACTTGAGGACTCCAATGATCCATCAAGATAAGACTAGAGAAGAAGGCTCCAAAAGCTCTCCAAAGGTCACTCAAAATTTGAGTAGAGTTTTCTTAGATTAATTCCAATCTGAATTTTACAAAGAGAGCACCTCTATTTATAGCCTAAGGTGCTGAAAATGCAAGCTAAAACAATTCAAAATTCCCTCCCAAATCATTCTAGAACCGGCGCCTATTCTATGCATGAGGAAGGTGTGATCCTTTCCTTCACTTTGGCACCTCCTATTCTACTTCTACACCTATCTACTAATACACCCCCCCAAAGCTCCTAACTAAAACCTACAAGATGCTAAAACAAAAGAGGTTTCTAATGTTTCCCTCTAAGCACCTTCAACTAAAGAAATTACAAAAAGAGAAAATAAATGTCCTCTAGCTCCCAAAGCTTTGAACATGCTTCTTGTAATCCTTTGGGGTGGACTTTGACCTCCATGGGCGTCTTCTATTTGTGCCTCCACCTCGTCTTGATCTTGTTGATTGGCCTCCATGTCCTCTTGAGCTTGATCTCCATCAACATGGAAATAAGATGAACACAAAAATTAAAACGAAATAAGGCACTTAGCTCTTGAAAACCATGGCTCTGATACTAAATGATGGAGAAGTGCCTTCAAGATTTGTAGAATTGTTGGTGATTGGCGGAAGCTTTATGGAGTGTAAGCGAAACAAGGTCCTCATAGGAGCTATGGTGACCTTGAAGGTGCATGATAGGTAGGGATTGAGAGTGGTGAGGCCAACTCTCTTTGGTAAGGGGAGATTTGAAGATCAATAGCCTAACCTAAGAGGTTTTTGGGCAAGAAGTGAAATTGGCACAATTTGGCAGCAATTCACTAAGTATATTAATCTTCCAAATACATTAGCCAAGCCCTCTTTTTTATAGTGTTTAGAGGGTTGTAAATTCAAAAGAAAGTGGAGGGGAATTCAAATGAATTCCCTCCCAAAAGTGGAGCCTAAATGAGCACATGGGGAGGGGTGTGTCTAGTTTGTATGCTCACCCCCTCCATGGGTTTTCTAGACCGGCCTAGGTAAATTTAGAGGTTTTTAGAAACTCTAAGTTTACCTAGGTTGGTGTTTTAGGTGCCAAAATTAATTCTAAGAAAAATTACAAATAAAGGTCCTATGCTAATTTTGACAAGAAATTAAAATCTAATCTACACTAGAGTTTATGACATTTGAACATGTAAAAGAACGTCTTCTTGGATCCTCTTGACCATAACTCTAGTGGTTGGCCCAAATCTACCCTTTGGTGGGCTTGCATGTAGGCTTGTGCTTGGGCCTCTTCCATCACATGCATTGTTTGTACCCTAGCCAAGGTATGACAAAGACAAACCAGGTAAATAAATAAAGGTACTGATATATACAAAAAATTTGAGAAATTGTTCAAATAGCTGCGAAAGGAAGTTGATTACAAGAAGACTCAACACTCTACTCCTCCTCATCCACCAGTCCCCCGTCTACCACGGTTTTGCCCAAATCAAGTTGGGAGAAATCCATCTCTGGGTAGATTCTCGAGGCCTGTGCGACAGCGTCTTCAAAACCCGCCATGAAGGAGTTAGTAGCATCGTCGGTGAGAGCTTCCCTTTCTCACGCCTGCTCCTTATCCTTTCGGATTAGCTCTTCATTCTTCTTGGTCAGCTCCCCCTTTAGTCTCTCGACTTCGTCTTGGAGCTCCGCGTTCTTGTTGGATAATTCTAGGGTTTCCTTGGACTTCTCAGTCAAAAGAACCCTAGACTCTTCTTGTATTCGCTGGAGCTCTTCGTGGAGTTTAGTTGTTTCTTGCTTGAGACCATCCATCTGCCGCAAGAGCTCAGCAACCTTGTGGGTCCTCCTTGGCTGAACCTTTCCACCCCCTTAGTTTGGAGATGGTCAGGCAGTTCACAGCCAAGGCTTGCCCAGTTGTCTCACTGCTTGCTCCACCAGCTGGTCATCCTCCAAGCTCTCAAGTTTTTCCTTGGCTTGGGCAGATAGTAAGGTCTTCTCAAGGAAGGTAGGGGCATCCAAGGTAGGATCCCACAGTCTTCCCACTAACGCACTTGCACCAACGCTCTCTTGCACCACTATGTCGCGGGAAGGAGGAGGGGTGGAGGTGCTTGAGGAGAAGGAGCACGGCCAGCAGAATGTTCAGCAGGCTCAACGACAACCTTTCGCCTCTGCTTGAAGACAGGCCTAGAGTAGGTTTCTTCATCATCACAAGTGACGACCTCAGCCACGACCTTGAGTTTCAAATCTTTAGTAGGTGAAGCTTGGGCAGCTGCCTTCATCTTCTTGGCCCTAGCTGCCAAGTCCTTCTTGTTCAGTCTACCCAGAATGTCTGCAAGTGAACAAAGGTAGATCAGCAAGCAAGCACACAAGTTAACATCAGTAAGAGCAAGAGAATGAAGGATACCAATATATGCTTTAAGTCTCACTGGGAGAACTCTTGGCTTTTGAGGGTGGCTTTATCAAAAACCACTTTCAAATTGGAGAAGAAGAGCCACACCTCTCACTCTTGTTGGGGCATGTCCTCCAGGCATCTGGCCCCTTAGAATCTTGGTTTCTGAGTCCAATTCAAGGGAAACCCATCTAGAAGAATTGAGTCCCTCTTGTTGCAGCGGATTTTCTAGAATTTGCCTTTGAAGCCCTTGTAAGATTGTTGGAAGAGTGACAGCAAGGCTCTCCCAGCCACCCCGTTAAAGGACACCCACAGTTGGTGACCTAGACGTTTGGCTTCAAAGAAGTACAAGAACATCTCCACTGATGGCAAATAGCCGAAGTGGGTGCAAAGAATGGAAAACCCACAAACAAACGCCCAACTATTAGGATGTAGTTAGGTTGGGGCAACATTAATTTCGATAAGGAGGGCTTTCTCGAAATTATATGAGGGAAGGAGAAGAATAACCGTTTCGAAAACGGTGGTGTAAAAATAACAAAAAGGACCATCTGGGTCCAAGGATTCATCGTAGCAGATTGGCTCATCCTCTCTACATAGCTTAAGGCCTCTATCGTTTTCCCTACCAAAAATACACTTTTTGGGACATTCGCTTTTCATATAAAGCACTATTTGCTCGTGGGAGGTGTACATGGTTCGGTAATCCATCACACAGTATCTAAAACAAGAAAAGAAGACAAGCAGAATATAGGCACACATTCAGGCAATGAAGCAACACGCATTCAAGATTCAACAAAAACAATGAAGCTAAATAGAGATAGCAATCAGAATCGAATCAATGCAAAACAGTCCCAGAACAGTTGATATGATTATGATGAAAGCATTAAATGATACCAGCACATAGCCATGAATCAGAAGGGGTACCTTTTTTCGAAGAATAGGTCGAGGCGATGAGGTTGCCCAAGGTGAGGAAGGAGGTCCAGAGAGTTTGAGTAAAGGCGGGAAGGCTTTGTGAGTGGAAGATGGAACAATGAGAAACGACGAAGTTTTTCAAACGTTATAAAATACAGTGTTGGGAAGGGCAAGCGACAATGAGTTATAGTCGTTAATGAAAGGCCACATGTGCGCTCGTGGTGGAGTGTGGTGAAACGTCCACTCAGAAACACTTCGTGCGTCGCGCTGCGTGCGCCACTACCCACAAGACACGTAAGCCACCTAGGGCGAGCAAGTAGCCTCTTCGCAGAAACAAGCTCAACTCAAGCCTAGGGGGCTTGTGTACTAGACTAGAGCACTCAGAGCTTAGTGCTCGCTAATCGGAGATCAACATCCGCCTTAGACAGGCCAGCTCGACTTTTGGGCCAAGTTAATGGGCCATGTGATTGGGCTCAAGATGTGTGTGTTAATATTTTCTATATACTTAACATAACCCCTTGTGTGCAAGGCCCAAGCGGTTAGTAAGGGTTAGTAATGGACCTAGGGGTAAGCTTAGTGTTAGAATATATGGTCTTAAACAAAAGGGGGGGTGAATTTGAGTAGTTATACAGCAACACACAGAAAAACAATCAGTTGTTTATATCAGTTAAGCTTAAAACATAATTTAAATGAGTTCAGGGTAAGAGAGAATCACACAAACATTTTATATTGGTTCACTCTTAAGCCAAGAGCTACATCCAGTCCCCAGAAAACCACTAGGTAATCCACTAAGCAATCAAACCATATTACAAAATACAAACCACCAAAGTAGTGACCTTGAACCCTTCAAGAAACACATTACCTTTAGAAAACCACACCAAGAGTATTGATCTTGAACACCTCAAGAACACACAACACTCTCTGGCAACACAACACCAGAAATATAGTAGGTTTAGAAAGGATTACACCTGATCACAATACAATCTGAATTGAATACAATTGCTGATGGATTTCTTATGAGCTCTTCTTGGATGTTTATAGAAGATGGTGTGGAAGCTTAATGGAGGAGATGAACAAGGTCCTCCTAGGAGGTGTGGTGACCTTGAAGGTGCATGAAGAGTGTGGAAATGGGGAGGTTCGGCCAGCCCCTTTGAAGGTGGTGAAATGAATATTAAAACCTAGAAGCTAGGCAAGGAGTAATGTATGACACTAAATTGGCAGCATAACAATACTCTATTCAATCTTGAAAATACAAGGTGTAGGATCCTCCTTTTATAGGCTAAGGAGGACCATAATGCAAACCTAATGCTAATCAAAATGAAATGCAAATTTACATCACATGGAGCACATGGCCATGTGGAGAATCCTTCTAGAAAGTGACCAAATCTTTAGCAAATCTAGGTCAAGTCTCATGGAATCAAGTTTATGCTATTTACACCACAACTAATACTAAGCTATCCTTAATGGGCCTTCATGTAGCATATACAAGTTGCTTCTTCTTCCATCCATAGCTTGGCCCAAGTCTCACATTCGTAGCTTGGTCATGGACCCAGTAATAGGTCCTAGACAGTCTACCCTTCCTTCTAGATGCTCTCCCTTTAGACGCTCTCCACCTTGTGCTAGACGCTCTTCACTTTGGCCTCGACGCTCTTTCCTTTGGCCTAGACGCTCTTGGTTTGGCTTTGGATGCTCACGTCTTGGCTCTTGTCTTTTTATATGAGGTTGTGCTTGGCCCTCTTTCTTCATCCCCTCCCTCTTGAAAAGGATTTGTCCTCAAATCCAACGCTTTTTCTTCAACTAGGGGAATGGATGTGGCTAGATGGTGTCCATCATCTCCTCCTTCTTGAGAATATCTATCCTCGGATCTACGGACTTGATCTCGAATAGCAGCCTCTTGTTTCGCCAAAGCTTGTCCTCCTGGATCAAACGTCCACCTATAGAAATCATCAAATAAAGCATAGGTGTTAGTTTGAAAATCAATTTTACTATATTGCCATTTTTGTTTTTCTTTTGGTTTTTGCAACTTTGGACAATGTTTCTCTTTTGATTGTTGTATGTGTTCTCTAATCATCTTATGCATTTTGAAATGTTCATTTGTGGTTACTTTCTCTTTAGGCATAAATCCTATAGGAGATGGTAACAACTTAAAAGGAGAAAGATGATTTAGCCCAAATATAACCTCAAAAGTAGAAATAGAAGTAGTTTTGTGAACTACTTTATGGTGTGTATGCTCATCTCTAGAGTTGTGTTTGTCCTTTATGATTATCCTAGGCATAGAAAAAAGAGCTAGATTTTCAAATGTATTTTGACCATGCCTTTGAGGATGATAAGAATTTAAAGTGTACAACTTAGTTGCAAGTTTTCCAAAGAGAATCCTCAAATCATGGTTTGCGAAATTTGGAGCTCTATCCAACACTATGCTTGAGGATAAACCATGAAGATGTAGCACTTCTCTATAGAAGAGTTTATCCATGAAAATCGAATCAAAATATTTTGTTGTCCTAGGAAGCTCTAATATGAAATTTGTGTCTTCCCAAGGATCATTTGCAAAAGGTGAAGGAGCATAGAGTTCTTGAGACATTGCCTTAGGTGTAGTTTTAAAACAAGAATTGTACCTAAGGTAATGTCTTTGAACCTCTTTTCTCATGGGGGACAAAAGTTTTCCTTTTAAAAGCTCTAGAGTTTTATCAACTCTAATTTGGCCCATGAGTTCTCCTTCATGAAGACTTTTTCTCTTATGTGTAAAGATAGTCTCGTTGTTACAACCATTGTTTATGAGAATTTGTACACTTTGCAATGGTTGTCTCAATAAGACATGACAAGTTGCTCTAGGCACTACTTCACATAAAAATTTGTTTTTGTAGATGCTTATAGATAACTTGACATTCACTTGGTGATATCCTAGCACATATGAGAAATAATCTACTTCATCTTTATCTATGCAAGCTTCTTTTAAAAACTCTTCTTTTTTGCTTATGCTTGCAAGTGTTCCTTTACAAGAGGTAAGGCTAGGTTGTTCAACAAGAAGCATATTTTCAAAGGTATTTTTAATTTGCTTGTCTTGTTGAATGACCTTGTGGGAAGGAACACTCTTCTCCCACGCCTTTTGTTTCCCAAAGGTTTTCTCTTGTTTTTTTTATTTTTAATATGCTTGTAAGGGGTGTTATAAGATATTCCTCATTCTTTCTAGATTCACACCACCCCTCACTTGGCTTTTCTTTTTCTTTTTCTTTAGCTTCCCTTTCGTTTTCCTCTCTTTTCTTTTGTATCTTTCTTTCCTTCTTTTCTTTATGGGAAGAAAAAAAATTTTGTACCCTCATTTTCCCAATCTAAGCAAGCTTCTACGTTTTCTTTTCCATGGAAATGGGATAGGTTTACCCTAGCCTCTCTTGGGCTTTCTTGTTCTCTTCTATCTCTTCTATATCTTCTAGGGGGTGCTTGATAATAATCTTTTATTCTAAGGCTTCCCTCCCCAAAAGAATCATGATCTTTAGAGATAGATGCATGAGAAGGTAATTTTTTTGAAATTTGAGACTTCTCATCCTTTGCTTTAGTCAATTCATTAGTTTTGGTCTCATTCTCCAATTGTTTAGATGAAATTGATTGAATATCCTTGGAAAGTTGTTTTAAAAGGGATTTGATGAATTTCACATCACTTTCCATAGACTTTGAAGAATGAGAAGAAGAAGACATGACTAGAGCTTTGTGTGTAGAAGTGTTTGACTTTGAGAAAAATTAGGGAAGTTAAAGAAGGTAGTTTTCTAGGTAAGAGAGGTGAGTCGCAATGGACTACTTAAATACCAAGTCTTGCCTTAGCCAAAAACTATCCCTCAATGTCTTCACACAAATCTTTCTCTTGGTAAACCACTTAAAACACAATTAAGTTGGAGAAATCAAATTTTTAATGCAAGAAAACAATGCAAACTATCTAATCAACCAAGCAAAATTAACAAAGCTTAAACAAGACAAAACAATTTGATAAGCGTAGCTAATTAAAGGCAAAAAGATGCAATTAAAGCAATTAACAAAAAAACTAGGCTAGATAGTTCTAAACTAGTCGGCCCTAGGTGAGGCTTCTTGGACACTTGGTGATGGAGATCAAGCTCAAGTGGACATGAAGGCCAATCAACAAGATCAAGAAGAGGTAGAGGCGCAAATAGAGGACGCCCATGGAGGTCAAAGCCCACCTCAAAGGCTTACAAGAAGCATATTCAAAGCTTTAGGAGCTAGGGGACAATTATTTTCTTTTTTTGTAATTTCTTTGGTTGAAGGTGCTTAGAGGGAAACATTAGAAACCTCTATTGTTATAGCATCTTTTAGTCTTTAGTTAGGATTCTTAGGGGGGGTGTGTTAGTAGATAGGTGTAGGAGTAGAATAGGAGGTGCCAAAGTGAAGGAAGAGGTCACACCTTCCTCATGCATTGTTTTAGGCGCCGATTCTAGTAGCTTTTAAGAGGGAGTTTTTGAATTTGTGTAGCTTGCATTTCAGCACCTTAGGCTATAAATAGAGGTGCTCCCTTTGTAATTTTTAGATTGGAATTTAGAGTAAAGAAACTATACTCAAATTTTGAGTGAGCATTGGAGAGCTTTTGAGCCTTCTTCTCTAGTCTTATCTTGAAGGATTCATGGTGTCCTCAAGTGGCGGCAGCACACTCATCTAGGAGCAACCATCCTTCTAGTGGTGTGATCATCCAACCTTACATCCATCTTCATGAGCATTCTTCTCTCCTTCCTTCCTCCTCTTTCAATTGTTCTTGTTTTGAGCTTGATTCCTTGAATTTTTGTTCGGTGTTCTTGCTGATTTGTGGTTTTTTTTGGTTCGGCCTTTTTATAATTCTGTCCATTCATCTTGTTCCTTTGCTTTTCTAGCTCATATGTTCGGTTCATTTCAGTTCTTAAGTAATTTGTTCGGTGCATTTGCCTTTTCTTCCACTTTAATCGGTTCAATTTGACTATAATTGGAACTTCCATATGAGTTTGGATTTGGTGCTAGTTTTGGTGAGTTCTTGACTTAGAACATTGATCCAATTCTAAGAAAAAGTGCCTAACTATTGTCCAACTCAAGTTGATTCCTAAGAAGGTCAAGAATCATTCTCTTCTTTGCTATTGGAATCACATCACTTGGAGCCCTTGAAGACACACTCACCGTCTAATTACGTAATTAAACAAGTAATTAACAAGAGTTAAGTTGCAAAGAAATTATATGGAACTCCCTTTGTTGATTTTCTATTTGCACTTCCTTTGTTGTCTCCTCTTTGTTGGGCCCTCCAATGTATGTGGTGTATTTAGAAAGTGTTTGTTTCTGCCCCTTGCCTTTGTTCCTCTTGGAATTGGGTAATTAATTCTTCAATCCAGCACCTATTAAGCAAACTAGACTCCCCTCAAGTCAATTCCCACTCAATCAAGTACCAATTGATAATTAATCCACCACCAAGCTTAGAGGTCAAAGAATTAAAGCAAGAAACAAATTAATTTGAAAAATAGTACCACACAAATGAAATTAAATGTGACAACTAGAGAGAGTTTCAATGAAATATTAGACAAGCAAATAAAAGGTACTCAAAGAAAGGATGGCACCCAAAATGGAACCTATGGAATAGCGCTAGATTTGATTTCAAAATCAAAAACAGCACCACTGAAACAAGTTGTTGTGGTCCAGAAAGCGTGATTTTCACAGATTTATGCTGATCTGGCCTTTTAATATTTGCTTCTGAAAATTGATATTCAAACAGATCAAGATCTCAAAAAAATTTTGGCGTTGGTTTCACTCCAAACGCATGCACCATTGTTTTTTAATAAATTTTCTAAAATCAGTGCTCAGATTTGCCAGTTGTAGCGTCAGGATTGCACACTGTTTTTGTAATATTTATCAGTTTTTTTCTATTTGTTTTTTTGAACTGATTCTTTTTTTGTCCTCTTGCTAACACCTCAATCTTGCAAAATCCAGAGGCTCAGAATTTTATTATGTGGGAAAATAATTTTCTTAAGCAAAACAAACAGCACAGAGTTATGCAAAACAGGGGATTCTGTAAATCTGGAAAAAACAGCAAGATATACCAAAAGAAAAACACAATGGAATTGGTGAAATGGAATTTGTGTAGATCTGAACACAAATATGAACTCAAGCTAAAAATAAAAAGCACCAAAGGATAAAAAACACAGCAGATTCAGATCAAGCATTTATACCAAAAACAAGAAACAAATAAGCCAAACAAAGTACTACTATGATTTGATGACATTTTGGAAGAACATGACTAGACAAAACACATATAGATTCAGAAATTAAAAGACTCAAATGAACACAAAATTAACCAAATAAAATTGCAATAAGGACTCAAATACCTAAAATAAAACAACAACATAAACTATATGGAATCCTACCAAAAATTGCACAAAGATTGCTCAAGAACAATTGAACAAGATGCACCGATTGGAATTTCAAAACAGCACACCAATTCAAAACAAAAATTAAAAAACAGCAAGACAATATGGAAGATGAAGAACAACACGGATTTAAGAAGAACTCAAAAAGAAAATGACAAAGAGATACTCATCTTTGAAGAACCATAGCTCATGATACCAAATGATGGATTTCTTATGAGCTCTTCTTGGATGTTTGTAGAAGATGGTGCGGAAGCTTAATGGAGGAGATGAACAAGGTCCTCCTAAGAGGTGTGGTGACCTTCAAGGTGCATGAAGAGTGTGGAAATGGGGAGGTTCGGCCAGCCCCTTTGAAGGTGGTGAAATGAATATTAAAACCTAGAAGTTAGGCATGGAGTAATGTATGGCACTAAATTGGCAGCATAACAATACTCTATTCAATCTTGAAAATACAAGGTGTAGGATCCTCCTTTTATAGGCTAAGGAGGACCATAATTCAACCCTAATGCTAATCAAAATGAAATGCAAATTTACATCACATGGAGCACATGGCCATGTGGAGAATCCTTCTAGAAAGTGACCAAATCTTTAGCAAATATAGGTCAAGTCTCATGGAATCAAGTTTATGCTATTTACACCACAACTAATACTAAGCTATCCTTAATGGGCCTTCATGTAGCATATACAAGTTGCTTCTTCTTCCATCCATAGCTTGGCCCAAGTCTCACATTCGTAGCTTGGTCATGGACCTAGTGATAGGTCCTAGACGGTCTACCCTTCCTTCTAGATGCTCTCCCTTTAGACGCTCTCCACCTTGTGCTAGACGCTCTTCACTTTGGCCTAGACGCTCTTGGTTTAGCTTTGGAAGCTCACGTCTTGGCTCTTGTCTTTTTATATGACGTTGTGCTTGGCCCTCTTCCATCAATTGCAATCCTATTCCACTCTCACTTGAAAATCCAAAGCTTGATGTGAATATTGAAATCTTAGAATCAATTTGTCAAACTGAATTTCTCAAAGCTGTTTCTTTCTTGTTTGAAAACATAAACAAACCATTTATGTTTTCCAAATATTGATCAAAGCATTTAATGAAGGAGCGTATTCAGTTAGAAAACATTTAAAACATATTCACCATTTAAAACTGAATTCTGTTAGGATTTTCAAAGAAACAATCGGTTGAAATCACGAAACAACCGATTGTTTTGGCTTGACAGTTAAGTCAACCAAACCAAAACAATTTTCAACCTTTTTCAAAACTCCTAAGAGTACAACCGGTTGATTCGATAAAACAACTAGTTGTTTTTCACTTAGTTGGAAAAACACTTGATTTCAAAAAGGTTTTAATTCACATTAGTTTTAGATTCAACAAAGGAATGGATCACACTTTAATCTACCCATATCCCACCCAAACACAGCAACAACACCAGCCTTTCATCAAACACCTTGGATTTAGATTCTTCAAAGCACTTAATCACACTTGATCAACACTTAGTGTGTATGGGTCTAGTACGAGCAAAATGTTTTCTTTAAACCTAAGCCCATGTGTGCTAGGGCACGTTGAGTTAGGTTGCATGTGTGATGCATAACGCCTGGCCGAGGTGCCTACGTGAAACAGATTGGACCCCTGAAGTTGGTACATGAGTTGGTACCCTAGTGGTTATTCTGTTAAGATTTGATGCACTTTAAAGAGGAAAAGTTTTGTTCAGTTGCGGCGCTAAGAGAGTGTGCCCTAAAACAAAATATCTGCCTATTGCATAGGCTTTCAGTTGAGATGATACTCTCGTGATAGAAAACTGCTACAAGAGGTATGCTATAAAAGGGACTTGAGATCCCAGGTAAAGGTACACTATTTCTAAGACTGAAACTAGTTACTTCTTGTTTTTATAAGTCATGTACTAACTTGATCGTCGAAGTGCAATCAACAGGTAGGGCTCCCTCTGTCTTAACGGAGCCGCGTTCTAACGTACCAAAGAGAGGAGCAGAATCCAGCAGAGATAGACGGAGTCAGAACTTGGGATTGGAGTCCACCGAAGACTAGGTCAACCGGCAAGAACATAATCCATATGTAACACTTTTTATTATTTTTTAATTAAATTTGAAATAAGTTACATACGAATTATATCTGATGGATTTATTTCCTCCTCTTTTCGGTTTTGGTGATGGTTTGCGGAAGCTCCATGGATTGAAGGTGGAACAAGATCCTCCTAAGAATGATGGTGATCTTGAAGGTGCATGAGAAGTAGGATTTGAGAGTGGTGAGGCCAACTCTTCTTGAAAGGTGACGGTTTAGGAAGATTAAGAGCCTAACCTAGGAGGTTTTGGGCAAAGAGTGAGAATGGCACAAATTGGGCAGCAGTTCTAATCATCAATAATTCCCCCTCTAAAGGATACACTCTTTCATCATCTCCCCCTTCTTCTTTCTCACTAGGTACTTCATCACAACTAGTGTACTCATCTATTCCTTTTAAAAACAAGGTTCTTTGGTTTGGACATTGAGCTTGCACATGTCCTCTTCCAAAACATTTAAAGCATTTAACATCCCTAGTGCGAATGGGTGGAGTGAGCATATCTTTTCCTATGGTTTTGTGAGTCTCTTTTAGTTTTTCTTTAGGTGTACTCTCCCTCTCAAAGTCTCTTTTTGGATAGGAGTTGGAGTATGATCCTTCCCTACGACTTGAAGTTTTCCTTAAATTTTGTTGTTCAACTTTGATACATAGTTGAATAAAGTCATTCAAGTCTTGATAAGGTAGGAGTTCAACTCTATCTCTTATCTCAAGATTTAGCCCACTTAAAAATATAGCTTTGGTGGTGGACTCATTCTCCCTAATGGAGGCTCTCATCATATATAGTTCCATCTTTTGCCTATACTCCTCTACACTCATGGTTCTTTGTTGGAGTATTTGGAGCTTGTCCATTAACTCCCTATTATAATAGGAGGGAATATGGCAGCGTCTTAGGGCTCCCCTAAGATCATTCCAATATTCTATGGGAGGTTCCCTATGAAGACGCCTATCTCTTTCTAGAGCCGTCCACCAATACATAGCATTCCCTTGAAAACTAAGAGTGACTAAGGGTACTTTCCTCTCTTCACTTACTTTATGGCAAGCAAATAATTGTTCTACCTTCATTTCCCAATCTAAATAGACTTCTACGTTTTCTTTTCCATGAAAATGAGGTAGATCTACCCTAACCTCTCTTGGGCTCTCTTGTTCTTTTCTTTCTCTTCTAGTTCTCCTAGGGGGTAGTTGATAATATTCATTTATCCTAAGACTTTCTTCCCCAAAATAATCATGATTATGAGAACTAGATGCATGTGAACATATTTTTTTAGATTTTTGAGAACTTTCATCCTTTTCTTTAGCCATTTTCAACTCTTTGATTTATGCCTCATGTTCTAATTGTCTATATGAGAGTGATTGAAAGTCCTTGGCTAATTTTTTTATAAGAGATTTAATGGACTTTATATCACTTTCACTAGATTTAGAAGAGTGAGTTGACATGAATAAAGCTTTGTGTTTAAAAGTATTTTACCTCAAGAAAGAAAAGGAAAGTAATGAAGGTAGCTTTCCAGGAAAGAGAGGTGAGTCACTACGACTTCTTAAGTGCCAAGTCTTTCCTTGCCAAAACCTATCCCTCAAAACTTCACACAATTCTTTTTCTAAGTAATTTACTTAGATCACAATTAGGAATGAAAAGTCAATTTTTATGCATAGGAAAACAATGCAAAGCAATTAAACAATGCAAATCAAGTAATTAAAGTAAAGCAATTAACTAAGCACAAATTAAAGATTGCTAACTACAAAACTTTAAACTAGACGATTCCTAAGGTGAGGCTTCTAGACACTTGGAGCCATTGAAGACACACTCACCGTCTACACGTGATTAATCCACTAATTAATCAAGGTTAAATGTAATTACAACTCAAAGAAATACAAAGAAATTGAATTACACAAAAATAAAATTCAGATTTCCTACACTATGCACTCTTTGGCTTGTGATTGATCTTCCTTGTTGTGTTCTACAAAGTGTATGTGTTTCTATTTGTATTTGTATTTGTTGTAGCTCCTTGCCTTAACCTCTTATGGTTAGCCAATTAAAGTCTTCAAAACAGTACCTACTAAGTAGGGATAGACTCACCACAAGGTTAATTCCACTTAACAAGCACCAATTTGAATTTTGTCCACCAACAATTTATAGGTCAAAGAAATAAAAGCAAAGAACAATTCAAATTTGAAACAGGACAACAGCAAATGGATTTGAATTATATGACACAACTTAGAAAGAGTTTTGAATAATATTGGACAAGCAATAAAAAAATAGACACTCAACAAAGGATGGCACACAAATGGAACCTAAAGAAAGTAACTAGAATTGATTAGAAAAACCAAAACAACACTACTGAAAAATTTAGGTCCACAAAGTGTGACTTAAAAAAATTTATGCCGAGCCGGCTATTTTAAATTTGATTCTGAAATTTTAACCACAAACAATTCAAGGTCTTGGTAAACTTTTGGCGCTGGAATCACACCAAAATTATGCACCAAATAATTGTGATAAATTTTTCAAAATTATTGTCCAACTACTGTATCTTTTGGCGCACACTTTTTTTGTTTTATTTATCATTTTTTCTCTATTTTGTCTTTTGATCTTATTCTTTTTTTCTTAATTTTATAATACATCAAACTGTATATATCCATATTTTCATATTTTTTCTTCAACGTATTTGAAATTCATAACAAAAAACAGCCAGTACAGAATTTGAAAAACAGAGTAATCCTAATTCTGGAATTTAAAAATAGAATGAAGAACTTCAAAAACACAATGGAGTGAATGTATATGAATTTGTATGGATCTAACATAAAAATATGAACTCAAACTAAAAGAAAAATGCACAAAAGGATCAACAAACACAGAATTATAAATCTGGACTCAAATCAAATCAAGAAACCAAAATTATCAACAAAATCAGCACTACATGGATTTGATTACAAATTAGGAGAAACGTGACTTAGACAAAACACAATTGGATTCAGAAATTAAAATGACTCAAGACACATACAATGAACCGAATAGAATTGCAAACAAGACTCAAACAAACTAAAAACAAAACAGCAACACAATTCTATATAGATTCCTACACAAATGTGAAAATTAGAAGCTCAAGAACAATTTGAACACAATGCACCAATTGGATTTCTCCAAACAACACCTAAATCAAATTAAAATGCAAAAAACGGCAAGACAATATGGAGAATTGAAGAACAACACGGAAATAAGAAGAACACAAAAATTAAAATGAAAGAAGACACTTAGCTCTTGTAGAACCATAGCTCATGATATCAAATGATGGATTTGTGTCCTCCTCTTTTCGGTTTTGGTGATGGTTTGCGAAAGCTCCATGGATTGAAGGTGGAACAAGATCCTCCTAAGAGTGATGGTGATCTTGAAGGTGCATGAGAAGTAGGATTTGAGAGTGGTGAGGTCAACTCTTCTTGGTAGGTGGCAGTTTAGGAAGATTAAGAGCCAAACCTAGGAGGTTTTGGGCAAAGAGTGAGAATGACACAAATTTGGCAGCATTTCACTAATGTATTAATCTTGCCAATACATGAGGTAGGATCCTCCTTTTATAGCCAAGGAGGACCGGAATTGGCCAAAGCAAATGGTGGGAAATTCAAAACCCAAAGGTTTGAATATTGGCGCCTAATTGTAGCTCACATGGGAAGTGTGACTAGGTGTGCTCCATGTGCTTCAATTAGGTCTAAATGATCGGGCCATAGTTAGATTAGGTGTTTCTAGAAACCCTAATCTAACTTAGGTTGATTTTTAGATGCCTACATTCAACGAAATTACAATTAAACAAAATTACAAAAGAAATTTCCTATGCTACTTTTGACAAGAATTTAAAGATTATGCTACGCTTGAATTTGGACATCTTGGAACATGTAGAGGTAAGTCTCTCTACCATCAGTAGCAGTGTTTCCGTCCTCTTCAAGCCTCTTAGCCATGGCCCTTGTGGTTGGCCCAATATGTCTTGATGTTTGGCTCTCCTTTGGGTTGGTGTTTGACCCTTGATCCTGCCTGTTGACCGGAGCGCTGGAGAATGCCTCGTCAAAGGATCGACGTGCGCGCCGCTCCTCACCTCCGTTCCTCCTCTGGATCTATCTCAAGAACCTGCAAAGAAACGATACGGCGCCGCTGCGGCCGATCGCACTCCGACGCTCAAGTCAGTGACGGTATCACCAAATACTAAGAAATGGAACCGTGCAAATCTCTCTCACAAACAGCTCTGTCACTCGCAAGCGTAAAGTGTATGAACTGAACGTGCGTACCTTAGAAAATCTGTTAGGAACTCTTATATACCTGATGGTTTTCTCTCTCCTGGCAGTTACAGACTTGGACACGTGGCTCGTATCCAACTGTACACGTGCCATCATCTGGGGCTCCCTGACTTGGCGCTGCTTCTTCTCTCGTTTTGGCTAAGTTACCTATGCATGGTACTGCCCAGTGCATAGCTAACTCAGGAGTGCGATCTCTACTGAAACTGGCGAGGTAGGGCCTTCATACACCTTCCCTGTGGTCTCGCCGGCCGCCTTCATAATCTGCTTCTCCTTCATCTTCGGCGATGTGCTTGTTCTGGCGATCTCCGACTGCCTGGTCGCCTGAGTCCGCATCTGGCGACTTCATCCCCAACCTGGCGATCGCCTATTCTGGTAAGCTGGAGATCGGAACACGCCAACTTAACTATCGGCGACTACAAGTGCCTCCCGACGTCCTTCCCAACTGTCAACCTGGCGCCTTGTCAACACGCCTATACTGTAGCAGGATGCCACGTCATCGCATCCGACCACCAGGGCGGTACAACCCTCTTCCATCAATATCTGTCTATAAATATCCAAATCTAACGTTCACTTAACATATAGATTTTTATCTGTATGTAATAATCGGTATGTAATTCCAGATTTTCTTGTAGTGTTTTTTTTCTCAATTTCTGGAATTGTCTTTTCATCTTCTTTTCTTGTTTCCTTTTTTTTTCTTCTCCATGACGAACTAATTCTTGAAGATCATTTCACGAAATTAAGACTAAACCATCATTACAAAAAATTCAATATTATCTACGGATTTTTGCCATGGAGTTTAATCTGTAGGTAAATTCAACATTACCTATGAATATTACCTACAAAAAACATTATCTACGCATATTACCTACAGATCTGAAAACGTAGGTGAATTAGCATTACCTACTAACTATTACCCGCGGATCTTATTATCTACAAACTATTACGCACGAATCCTATTATCTACGAACTTTTACCCATGAATCTCTATTACCCACCTACTATTATAATAATTATATACATAATATTAATAATATTATTATAATATAATTAAATATAAAATCATAAATAATATTAATTATATTTAACAACATTAATTATATTCAATTCTATTTAATAAAATTAATTATATTTAACAACATTAATTGTATTTAGTAATATTTAACAATAATAATAATCTTTAATAATGTTTCATAATAGTAATAATATTTCATCATATCAATAATATTTCATTATATTAATAATATTTAATAATATTAAAAATATTTCATAATATTAATAAGATTTAATAATATTAATAATATTTAATAATATTAATAAGATTTAATAATATTAATAATATTTAATAATGTTAATAATATTTAATAATATTAATAATATTAATAATATTTAATAATATTTATAATATTTAATAATATTAGTAATATTTAATAATATTTATAATATTTAATAATATTAGTAATATTTAATAATATTTACAATATTTAATAATATTAATAATATTTAATAACATTAATAGTAATTAATAATATTAATAATATTTAATAATAGTTAATAATCTTAATAATAATAATAATATTTAATAATTTTAATAATAGTTAAAAATATTAATAATATCAATAATATTTAATAATATTAATCATATTTAATAATATATAATAATATTATTAATATTAAATAATATTAATAATATTTAATAATATTAATAATATTTAATAATATTAATAATATTTAATAATATTAATAATATTTAATAATATTAATAATATTTAATAATATTAATAATATTTAATAATATTAATAATATTAATAGTATTTAAAAATATTAATAATATTAATAATATTAACAATATTTAATAATATTAATAATTTTTCATAATACTAACAATATTAATAATATTAAATATTATTTAAGAATATTTAATAATATTAATAATATCTAGTAATATTTAATAATATTAATAATAATTAATAATATTAATAATATTTAATAATATTAATAATATTTAATAATATTAATAATATTTAATAATATTAATAATATTTAATAATATTTAATAATATTAATAATAAATAATAATATTTAATAATATAAATAATATTTAATAATATTAATAATATTTAAAAAATATTTAATAATATTTAATAATATTAATAATATTTAAAAAATATTTAATAATATTTAATAATATTAATAATATTTAATAATATTTAATAATATTAATAATTTTTAATAATATAAATAATATTTAATAATTTTAATAATATTTCATAATATTAATAATATTTAATAATATTAATAATATTTAATAATATTCATAATATTTAATAATATTAATAATATTTAATAATATTTAATAATATTAATAATATTTAATAATATTAATAATATTTCATAATATTTAATAATATTAATAATATTTAATAATATTAATAATATTTAATAATATTTAGTAATATTAATATTATTTAATAATATTAATAATATTTTCTAATATTAATAATATTTAAAAATATTTAATAATATTAATAATAATTAAAAATATTTAATAATATTAATAGTAATTAAAAATATTTAATAATATTAATAATATTTAATAATATTAATAGTATGAATATATTTAATAATATTAAAAATATTTCATAATATAAAAAATATTCAATAATATTAAAAATATTTAATAATATTTAATAGTATTAATAATATTTAATAATATTAAATAATATTTAATAATATTTGAAACAAATAATAATATTTAATAATATTAAAAAAATGTAATAATATTAATAAAATGTTATAATATTAATAAAATGTAATAATATTTAATAAAATTAATAATATTTAATAATAATAATAATAATATTTAATAATATTAATAATATTTAATAATATTTAATAATATTAATAATATTTAATAATAATATTAATAATATTTAATACTAATATTAATAATATTTAATACTAATATTAATAATATTTAATAATAATATTTAATAATACTAATAATATTTAATAATATTCATAATATTTAATAATACTAATAATATTTAATAATATTAATAATATTTAATAATACTAATAATATTTAATAATATTAATAATATTAACAATATTTAATAATATTAATAATTTTTCGTAATACTAACAATATTAATAATATTTAATATTATTTAAGAATATTTAATAATATTAATAATATTTAGTAATATTTAATAATATTAATAATAATTAATAATATTAATAATATTTAATAATATTAATAATATTTAATAATATAAATAATATTTAATAATATTAATAATATTTAATAATATTAATAATATTTAATAATATTAATAATATTTAATAATATTAATAATATTTAATAATATTAATAATATTTAATAATATTAGTAATATTAATACTATTTAATAATATTAATAATATTTAATAATATTAATAATATTTAATAATATTAATAATATTAATAATATTTAATAATATTAATAATATTTAATAATATTTAATAATATTAATAATATTTAATAATATTAATAATATTTAATAATATTTAGTAATATTAATAATATTTAATAATATTAATAATATTAATAATATTAATAATATTAATAATATTTAATAATATTAATAATATTAATAATATTAATAATATTAATAATATTTAATAATATTAATAATATTTAATAATATTAATAATATTTAAAAATATTTAATAATATTAATAATAATTAAAAATATTTAATAATATTAATAGTAATTAAAAATATTTAATAATATTAATAATATTTAATAATATGAATAGTATGAATATATTTAATAATATTAAAAATATTTCATAATATTAAAAATATTCAATAATATCAAAAACATTTAATAATATTTAATAGTATTAATAATATTTAATAATATTAAATAATATTTAATAATATTAATAATATTTGAAACAAATAATAATATTTAATAATATTAATAAAATGTAATAATATTAATAAAATGTAATAATATTTAATAATATTAATAATATTTAATAATATGTAGATCGCCGAGGAATGCTAGGAGCTCGGGTGGTTTACACGTCGCCACGAGGAGCAGATCGCCGGATCTCCCAGTAAACTCAGTTAAAACTGTTAGAGGCTCAGAAGGGTAATCTAAAGCGTGTAAGTTCAGTGAGATGACCGTTGCGCCAGCTTGGGGCGTGAAGGCTGAGTGGGTTGAAGGGAACGAATTGCTCATCAGCGACAGGATTCCCAGAGGGGACATTCGTTGGTGGCAAGGTTTCCTCAGCTAGAGCATGCATGGCGTAGCAGTAAGGAAGGTGGCACTTGCGACGAGCAATATCACAGAGATGATGCACTTTGTTGCATCCGATACTCGCCTTGTCGGGTGATGTTTCACAGCGCATTGTGCGCTAGCTTGCTCCTTGAGTGGAGGACTTAGCTGTGTGGCTGGTTACTACACAAGAATGACGTTCAAGTTGCCCCAATCCAGATGACGACACGTGTAGGGTTGGATGTTACCAGTTACTCCAACCTAGATGATGACACGTGTAGGGTTGGGAGCAATGGAGAAATGACGCTCAAGTTGTCTTGGCTCAGATGACGACACGTGTAGGGCTGGGCGCTACCTGCTATCCCAGTCCAGATGGTGACACGTGCAGAGCTGGATGCGAGCCACGCGTCCAAAAGCATAACGGCCTAGAGAGACAAGAAACCTAGCTATAAAGGTAACCTTAACAGAATTTGCAGAAGTACGTTTTTCATTACGGCTGATACTGCTAGGGTTGTGTGCCTACAGTACGGTCCTACAAAGCATATTCTCTCTTAGTTTTTGGGTGTTCTTGTCACTGACTTGAGCGTCGGAGCGCCACCGGCCGCAGAGGCGCCACTGTGTGTTTTTCAGGTTCTCAGAGAGGTTATCTGTGGAGTGGACTTGGAGGGCACGTGGTGCCAAGCTGGTGAGGAAGATCGTGACGAGGCAACACTCTTGCGCTAAGTCAACCGGCAGGATCATTTAATAATATTAATAATATTAATAATATTAATAATATTTAATAATATTTAATAATAATATTAATAATATTTAATAATCTTAATAATATTTATTAATATTAATGATATTCAATAATATTAATAATATTTAATAATATTAATAATATTTAATAATATTAATAATATTTAATAGTATTTAATAGTATTTAATAATATTAATAATATTTAATAGTATTTAATAGTATTTAATAATATTAATAATATTTAATAGTGTTTAATAATATTAATAATATTAATAATATTTAATAATATTCATAGTATTAATAATATTGATAATATTTGATAATATTAATAAAATGTAATAATATTAATAATATTTAATAATATTAATAATATTAATAATAATCTTAATAATATTTAATAATATTAATAATAATGTTCCGTCCGGTTGACCGGGACGTCTTCGTGCGCGACCTCAACCGTCAGCTAAGGACTCCTTCCCACTGATTGCCTGTGAATTCCTGCAAAAAAGAAGGACAAAGAGGCGTCCTAGCGGCCGTTTGCACTCCGACGCTCAAGTCAGCCAGCAAGAAACACCAAAACTGTCCACCCACGTATCTGAGCACCGCGTATGGCACTCTTCAGGTGGTAAAAGAAACTGTGTATATGTGTGTGTGTGTTGTCCCCTTCAGGCAAAAATATTCTCCAATCACTTGTACGTAGTCCTTAAGCACGGGCAAGCAACCAGAGAGTTTCTCCTAAATTTGTCGAAGGTTCCAACCCTTTTTCCGACATTCCCCGCACTATTTAAACTGCCCCAGCATTTAAAGCGCCTTAAAGCGCTTTTAATCTCAAACGTAACGCACTCATTAAAGCGCTTAATTACGAAACGTAGCGCATTTAAGACGTTGAAACGCTCGGGAGCCCTAATAGTACCTGAATGCTCGAAAGGGAAATTGTATTGAATATCTTTAATTACCTGGCACCTGACTAGAGGGTGTTTCTATTCCGGCATTGCTGTCATACACGTGGAGGGCCTCACGACGCCATGACCCCATCTGGGGGCGTTTCTGCCCATCTGGGGACGTTTCTACGTGTGGGTCCTCCTGTTTGGGAGTGCTACTGCGCTAGGGGTGGCTTTTTGGGTGCCAACTCATGCCCCCAAGTATCTAGCCACTTACTCTGAGAGCGTATCTGCCTTCCTCTCACACCCTGCACCCGGTTATCCTGGGCGTGACCTTCCTCTTGGGTCGTATCTGTCCCGAAGGCGTCTCTGGGGCGGCAGGGGTACTTCGCGAGTCAGGCTGCCCTTCACTGGTACTATCACTATGGCCTTGAAGCCACCTTTTCCTCCTCTTTATCACTTTCCCAAGATATTGGGACTTGAGGCTTTCCCATGACGTCGCTCCCTCCATGGTCTTTCCTACCCATGGGTATCGGGGAACCACACCGTGATTGCCTTGCTTTTAGACTATTCGATCTGGCGACGCCCTCACCTGGGCGGCGCCTTCACCTGGGCGACGCCTTCACCTAGGCGACGCCTTCACCTAGGCGACGCCTTCACCTTCTAGGCGACGCCTTCACCTAGGCGACGCCTTCACCTAGGCGACGCCGTGCCTTAGCGCCGTGCCTTAGCGACACCTTGAGTTGACTTTGACCTTCCAGTCGTTGACTTTGACCTTGACTTAGTCAACGCCCTTACACGGGACGGTACACAAGCCCCCCAGTCTTAAGCCGAAGACTTGTCTTCTGCGCAAAGACTAAAGCCTTGCCCCCGCCATCCACGTGCTTTCCCGATGACGTGTCATTCTCTGCTGACTCAACAAATTTTCGAATTACTGACGCGACATTTTCTGAACCGCAGGCGTATTCTTAATGGGCGATTGGACATTCCCTGAAATGGGGATGATTACACCTTTTGAGCTACCCTTGATCGCGCGCCACGTGGCCCATCGCGTGGCCCTCCTTTAGAGACCCTTGCGCTTCCCCTGGGCAATCGACCTTTTGACGCGTGGCTCGATCCTGCGGCCCTCAATTTGCGCCTCTTGGGTTACGAAATGTAACGTTGAAGTTACCCCAAACCCCGCGCTCACCCTACTGTTACATTCATTCGCTCTGCAACTCCGCACTGTTCATCGCCTTCGAAAACTTTTTCTCTCTGCGACTGCGATTCTCTCCTTCCTGTGCCTTCTGCTGCCTCCATTCCAATAGCAAAGGTATGATCTCGGATACTCACGACCTTTCCCCTTCGTCGCATTAGATTGATTTATTGAACTGCCTGGGACTGTTATTATTCACGTATTGCTGCATTCCTCCGCTTCTTCTTCTTCCTCTGATTTTTCCCGCGTGGGTGACGCTTCCTGGGGTTCTTTCCCCTTCTTGCCATGGCTAAACTTGCTAAACCCTTTTTCCTCTCTTCTTTCTCCAGCTATCTATTTTCACCATGACGCGCGCGAACGCGGAGCCTGATTCTTCCCCTACGACCCCCAAGTCCAACTACAAAGCCTTCTACCCCTGGGCCTCCGATGAGCTCCTGCGTGAATGCACCAGCCTGACTTCCTTCCAGGACCTGGAAGCTCACCGGGGGGATCCCCATTTGTACAACTTTAACGCCTTCTGCCGCACACACGACGCTCACATATCCGTCCGTCCCAGCAGGCCTGGGGAACCTGTTTGTTTGGACGACAGACCTAGGAAGGGGACACCCTTCTTCTTCATGTATCAGACCGTGTTCAAGCGCGTAGGAGTGCGTCTCCCGTTCACTCCCTTCGAACGGGAGCTTCTTACTGAAATCAACAATGCCCCCGCCCAGCTTCATCCCAATAGCTGGGCATTTGTGAGGGGCTTTCAAATTCTTTGTGGATACCTGGGCATTCCTCCTTCCGTAGATGTCTTCCTGCATTTTTTTGAGGTGAAAAAACAGGGGAAAAGCTTTTGGGTAAGCTTTTCCGGGATCGCTGGCAGGATCCTCCTCTCCCTCTTCCAGAATTCTTACAAGAACTGGAAAGGGAAGTTCTTCAGGGTGTGCTGCGCCAAGCATGATCCCGCAGCTTTGGATGGCTTCCCCCTTTACTGGACGGAACGCCCCAAATTGCTCAGGGCCAAAACCCTGGAAGAGCTATCCCCCGCCGATAGGGAGGTAAGCAAAGCCTTGGCGGGGTTGGGGATCGTCTTTGATACCTTGAAGCTGGTCGCTAACGAGTACAATGCCCACGCCCTGACCACCTATTTTGGTAAGGGGCTCTCCCCTCATCTTTTGTGCTATAAGCAGCCTGCTATCGATCGTTTGTTTCCCCATACTATTATGCTTGTTTTAAACTTGTACCATGTTACTTGCATTTCATGTCTCTTCGCGTATCGTGAATTCGCGTAGCTGTTTTAGTACTAACCCTTGTTGTTTGGTCTGTCTTGATGTAGGATCGGTGATGGGCGCTTCTAAGAGAATGATGCTGGCGAAGGCAATGAAGGAGGCACGTGCCGCCAAGGCGGGCGCCTCCTCCACCCTTGCTGCCGATCCGGTTCCCCCACCGACTCTGTCGCCGCCTCCTCCGATCACCGCCGAGGCCCCCCTGAGTTCACCTCCGTCGTCTCCACACAGCCTCGCAGCATTTTAGACTCCTCGCTCTCCTCTACCCATCGCCGCTGTTCCCCTAGCCACGGCTTCGTCATCGGCTCCAACCCCCCTTGACAAAGGGAAACGGGTTTTGGAGATTCCATCAGATGATGAGGACTCAGAAGGCGTGGCTCCCTTCAGAAGAAGAAAATCTGCGCGGGTTCCTCTTTCGGTAGAGGCGTCGCCCCAGGGAGGGAACCCCTTCATGGATAACCCCCCGAGCGCGACCTCACTCCCTCCCATGACACTCCAAGAGGAAAGGGGCGAAGGCGCCGAATCTGCTCCGCCTCCGCCGCCGGCAGAAACCATTGCTTCTCCTGCTTCTGCTCCTGCTCTGCTCCTGCTCCGCCTCCGCTGCCCCTGACTTCATTGCCATCCCTCCTCCGATTATGCATCTAATGAGGGGCTTCAGTGGCGGGACTCTGCCAGAGGGCACCGACAAGAAGGAAGGCATGCCCTTCTACTTGGGGGCCTTCTTGGCGGTGGCCCTTGAATGGCGCGCCCAGGCCAGAAACGCGGTCATGCAAGCCCAAACTCTCCAGGCCTTGGAAACAAAGGCGACTACTCTGGAGGAGGAAATGAGGACCCTGGGGCGCCAGAACGAAACTTACCAAACCTCTCTGAAGCAAGCGCAAGAGTCCAAAGCAGAAACTGAGAGGCAACTGGCAGAGGCATTAGAGCTCCAGGCTGGCTTCTTTACTCGTGAAGTCGCCCTCCAAGTCCAGGTAACGGGCCTTCAGGAATTGCTCAAAGCTGATGCAGAAGTTCAAAAGGACCTGACGGACCGTTGCCGTGAGCAGGCTGACAAGACGGAGCGGATGGAGGGGGAAATGGCCACCCAGGCCAAAGCCATGGATCTTCTCCGGACTGACTACGACAAACTACAGGTCGAGGTCAGTCGACTTCGCGTTGAGAAAGAGGCTCTGGAGAAGCAGGTGACCTCTGGGGACGCCGCCGTTGAGGAGCTGGAGAAGGAGAAAAAGTACCTTCTCCAGGAGATGGCGGGTACTTTCGAGGAGGGGTTCCAGGAGGCTCTGACCCAGGCGTCCTGTGAGAACCCTGGCATCAATATTTCGAACTGCGACCCCCTGCACCATGTCGTCGACGGGAAGGTCGTGCCCATGGACGTGGACGACTGAACCGCTGTCTCTCAACCGCCACCTTCACTTTCAAGCTTAATTCCTTTATTCTTTACGCTTGCTTTTGACTTTCTCCGTTTAAACTTGTAATTCTTTGAACTATCCGCACTCTTGTTACTGATTTGGGACGTTCGCATGGTTGTCTTTATTTCTTTGCCACATACGACTCTGCCTATGCGATCCCGCTCCCGTCTTTTCCCTTCATACGCTTCAATTATTTCATCTGTGTTCTGCCCGTTTCTCACACTTCGTTGGGCGGTTTGGTATGATTGGGTAAGGTCGCCCGCCAACCCTTACACCCATGGAGAGGCTCACTAAGTGATGCCGTATCGTCCACGGGACGTCTCTAATACCGAAAGGTTCTTTCTTTGATCTTTTAAGGCTCGGCGCCCACGCCTAAGGAGAGGCCTGCTAAAGCAGCACCGTATCGTCCCTGGGTGTCTAAAACGCTGAGTGCTGTGGGGTTTTTGTTCCCTCCATGGTCTTTCCTGCCCATAGGTATCGGGGAACACCCTGCCAACGACCCGCTGGCGTTCGGCGGTTTCGCCTCCCTCCACAGTCTTTCCTACCTGTGGGCATCGGGGAGGCGACGCCTGTGACTAACTTTGCTTTTCTTTGCTTTCGTCTCCGTCCACAGTCTTTCCTACCTGTGGGTATCGGGGAGGCGACGCCTGTCGGTATTTGGGCTGGCGACGGCCGCGACATCTCGTCTGTCGTCGCCCTTTACGTCCTTCCTGGCAACGCCTCGGGCGTTACCTTTACTTCGTTATTGACCCTAATCCTTGCCTTGGTCAACGCCTGATAACAGCGAAGAGCCCAAGGCTTTGCCTGTGCCATCCACGTGGCGCTCCTTGTATAGCTGATGGGACCTTCTGTCATTCGACTTGATCCATGTGGCGCTGCTTGTATGGTTGCTGGGGTGTCTAGTCATTCCATTTTCTAACTCCTGCTGTAACCCTGGCTCACTTTCGACGGCGGATCGTACCCCTGGATATTCTGTTGACGGGACATTTTCTGACTTAAACCAGAGGTGCCAGCATCGTCCTTTCATCTTCCACCACGTGTATCAATCGTGCGGTGCACCCATTCACGTCGTTTGGCGCTCTAACCGCTTTATTTAATTCTTCAGGCTCTGGAACTATCTTCATCGTTTTCTCCCTTCTCATAACCTACTTGCGTTCTTTATTCTTGCACCCTTTCTTCTCTGTCAAAGGGCTGTTCTAACCTTCACTCCCCTCGCTCAACCCTTGCATTTCTAGCCACCCTGATCTTGCTGAAGAATGTCTTCTCACGATGCTTCCGCCAGGGTCCGTCCCAAAGACTTGTACCCTTGGGCCTCGAGCGAGCTTCTTGATGAATGTTCATGCTTGCTATCCACCAGGGCCGTACGAGAACACAAAGAGGAGTTGTGTTCTTACGACCATCGGGCCTTCGCGAGGAGGCACGATGACGACATCGCTGTGCTCCCATGCACTCTGGGGGAGCCAGTGTGTGGCGACGAACGGGCCAACAACGGGGTCCCTTTCTTTTACTTTTACCAGGTGGTGTTCAAGACCATCGGGGTGCGCTTACCCTTCTCCTGGTTCGAGAAGGAACTGCTGACGGAGATCAACGTGGCTCCAGCCCAGCTATACCCCAACAGCTGGGCCTTTGTTAAGGCCTTCGATGTCCTCTTTGGGTTTCTGGGTTGTGCACCCTCGGTTGACCTCTTTCTTCACTTTTTTGAGGTGAAGAGACAGAGACACAACCTCTGGGTAACTCTCAGCAATGTACCCGGAAGAGTTCTCTTCACGCCTTTCCAAAGCTCGTTCACGGGGTGGAAAGGCCGGTTCTTCAAGATCTGCTGTACTGTTCTTGTTCCCGACGCCCTCGATGGGTTTCCGTTGTACTGGGTGAGAGAGGAAAAGGTCCTCAAAGCCAAACCCCTCAAGAATCTGGCTCCAAGTGATCAAATAGCTTGCCGGATTCTTGCTGAGGCGGGAGGTTTTGACTCTGCTACGGTGATCAGCTTGGAGTTCAACGCTAGGACTCTTGAGAAGTACATAAGTAAGAACCACTGCCTTAGGCAACTTCGGTCTTCGTTACTTTCTAAAAGTGCCTGTCTTTCTTCACTGTGTCTCTAATACATCTGTTCCCTTTGTGCAGGTTCGAAAATAAGCCAAGAAAAGAGGACACGACTTACTCGAGCGCTGCGGGCTGGGAAAGGGGCTTCGCCTTCCTCCAGTGATGACTCTGATGAGCGCTGAGAAGTGGCTTGTTTGTGTTTTTGCACTTTGTACTGTACATTGCTTGTAACAACAATTTTCCAATATCATAACTCTTTACAATGCGACTTTACTTTTCATATGCCTCATATACCGCACGACTTCCTTTCGTCTCGTTCTGTCGACGATGCATGTTTTTACTTGGGCGACGCCTTCTTTCTGGGCGACGCCAAGGCCTAGGCGACGCCTTCCTCCTTGGCGACGCCATGGTCTAGGCGGCGCATCACATTACTTCTAACAAGGGAAAATAATGGCTGAAAACCAAAGCACTTCTTTTTCTCAACTGGTTATTCCATTCATTAGGGTGACCTCATTAAAAAACCCCCAAAAGGGGAAAAAGAGCGTCCCCTTCAACTAAACTGTTACATGCTGCTTACATAAATCAACTGAAATAAAATTTTAAGTTGGTTGCATTCCAACTGCGCGGGATAGGGCCCCCATCTAAAGTCTCCAGGTTGTACGAACCGTTGCCCTTAGCCTCAGTAACTCTGAAGGGCCCGGTCCACTTGGGAGACAGCTTATTCTCCAACTCGTAAGGGTGAGCTTTCCTCATCACCAGGTCGCCCACCTGAAACTGTCGTGGCTTTACTTTAGAGCTATATTGCCGCTCCACTCTTCTCTTCATCGCTTCTGCTTTTATTCTAGCTTCTTCCCTGGCCTCTTCTAGCAGATCTAGGTTTACCCGTCTCTCCTCGTTAGACTCCTCCACCACAAAGTTTTGAAAACGCGGTGAGCTTTCGTGTATTTCTACTGGAATCATCGTGTCCGACCCGTACACCAAACTGAACGGCGTCTCCATAGTAGAGGATTGGGGCGTGGTGTTGTATGCCCACACAATCCTTGGCACCTCTTCCGCCCACGCCCCTTTGGCCTTCTCTAACCTTCTTTTTAACCCCCTCAGCAGAACTCTGTTTGCTGACTCTACTTGTCCATTGGTCTGGGGGTGTTCGACCGACGCGAACACTTGCTTGATTCCCACTTCAGCGCACAAATTTCTCAACTGCTGACTGGCGAACTGGGTCCCGTTGTCAGATATCAGGCGCCTGGGTACGCCAAAGCGACACACGATGTTTCTCCACACAAAATGCTGTACCTTATGCGCAGTGATTTGTGCCACGGGTTCTGCCTCTATCCACTTGGTGAAGTATTCGATGGCGACAATCAGATACTTCATCTGCTTGATTGCCAGTGGGAAAGGGCCCAGGATGTCAATACCCCATGTGTGGAAAGGCCACGGGCTGTATATGGACCGCAACTCTTCAGGCGGCGCCTTGTGCCAGTCGGCATGCTTTTGGCATTGCCTACACCGTTGGGCGTGCCGTGCGCAATCTTCTTTCACTGTTGGCCAGAAGAACCCTGCGCGTATTACCTTGGAGGCTAAGGATCTTCCTCCTACATGGCTTCCGCAGATGCCTTCGTGTAGCTCTGCCATTATCCTGATGCACTCATCGCCACTGACACATGTTAGGATAGGGTGAGTGAAACCGTGCCTGAACAACACCCCATCCACCAAGGTATACCTTACGGCGTTCCTTTTGATTTTCTTACCCTCTTCAGGGTCTACTGGAAGGGCCCCATCCGCCAGGTACCGTTTATAGGGCGTCATCCAGGTGTCTCCCGTGGACAGGACACAAACCTGCATCTGCTCTTCCTCAGACACACCCGCGTACGTACTGATGCGGGGTGCCCTCTGCGTATCTTGGGTTAATGAGGAATGACTCCTCGGCCTTCCCCTTGATGCATAAATCTGGAGGACATCCACCCTGTTGTCTTCCACGAATCGACGCGGAGCTTCGAGGGTCTCCTGGATCACTGTCAAGCAGGTCTGCTCTGGCATTCTGTTCCCTCGGGACGTGTATCAACTCAAGAGCGTTGAACGCCCCTCTCGACAACTGGACGTATTTGAGATACGCTGCCATCTGTGGGTCCTTCGCCTGGAACCCACCCGACACCTGCCCCGTGACCAACTGGGAGTCGCTCTTCACCAGGAGGTTCTGTGCGCCCATCTCTTTGGCCAAGAGCATTCCTGCAATCAAGGCTTCGTATTCTGCTTGGTTGTTACTTGCTTTGAAGGCAAAACGCAAGGCCTGCTCGATTAGTATGCCGTCGGGTCCTTCCAGCACTATTCCCGCACCACTCCCTTGCTGGTTTGAGGAACCATCGACCGAGAGCAGCCACTGTGAACCCGCTTCCACCTCTTGCTCACCTCCGGGCGAAAGTTCTGCTACAAAATCCGCATACACCTGCCCCTTAATGGATCCTCTAGGCTCGTACTGTATGTCGAATTCCGACAGTTCCACAGCCCAGCGTACCATTCTTCCTGCCACATCGGGCTTCTGCAGCACCTTCTGTATGGGGAGGTTGGTCATCACCACCACCGTGAAACTGTGAAAGTAATGACGGAGCCTCCTAGCCGAGAACACTACCGCCAGTCCCGCCTTTTCCAGCGCCTGGTACCTTGTCTCGGCTCCCTGTAAGGCTTTGCTTACAAAGTAGATGGGCTTCTGACTCTGGCTCTGCTCTTGTACCAACACAGAACTGATGGCCCTATCTGTTACAGTAAAATACAAACAAAGGGGCACGCCCGTTACCGGTTTGCAGAGAACCGGAGGCGTCGCCAGGTACTCCTTCAGTTTGACGAAAGCCGCTTCGCATTCCTCAGTCCATGCAAAGCGACTGTTTCTCTTGAGGCACTGGAAGTATGGGTGCCCCTTTTCTCCTCCAGCGGAAACAAACCTCGAGAGCGCCGCCATCCGCCCTGTCAACTGTTGAACCTCCTTTACCGATGTCAGGCTCCGCATGGCAATAATGGCCGCACATTTGTCGGGGTTCGCTTCTATACCCCTCTCGGTGAGCAGAAAACCCAAGAATTTGCCGGCCTCTACCCCAAAAACACACTTCTCAGGGTTCAACTTGAGGCGGTACTTGGATATCGTGTTGAACAATTCCTCCAAGTCTGCCATGTGCTGTATCCTGTTCTGCGACGCCACCACTATGTCGTCCACATAGGCGTATACATTTCTCCCGAGCATTGGCGCCAAGACCTTATCCATTAACCTCTGGTACATGGCGCCCGCGTTTTTGAGTCCGAAAGGCATCACCTTATAGCAATAACTGCATGTTTCAATCATGAACGCAGTTTTGCTCTCGTCCCTGGGGTGCATCTTGATTTGGTTATAACCTGAGAAGGCGTCCAGGAAGCTTAACACTTTGCTGCCAGACGCGCTGTCCACTAGGGCGTCAATGTTGGGCAGCGGATAGGAATCCTTCGGGCACGCCTTATTCAGGTCCGTGAAGTCAACGCACATTCTCCATTTCCCGCTTGCCTTCTTCACCAGAACGACATTGGCGAGCCACTCAGGGTACTGAATCTCCCTAATGTGGCCAGCACTCAGCAGCTTCTGCGTTTCGTCTTTCACCACCTGTTGTCGCTCCTCGTTGAATTTCCTCCTTCTCTGACGCACGGGGCGAACCGTGGCGTCCATGCTGAGGTGGTGGCACAGAAAATCGGGGTCGATGCCCGGCATATCCGAGGCGGACCACGCGAAGGCATCCATGTGGCGCGAAATCACTTCCGCCACCCCTTCCCGCTCTTCTGGGTTTAGCGAGCTTCCTAACTTGAAAGCTTTGCCGCCAATTTCCCTCTCTAGGATGTTGGTCGCGGGTTGCTCCCTATTATCATCATCAGCGGGCGCCGCTTCTTCTACGGGCGCCGCCTCCCCCACGTGCGCTTCCTCCATTGGCGCATCTGCTTCGGGCGTCGCCCTTTCTGCTATGGGTTCTTCGGGGGTCTGCCTAGCGAGCGTCGCCTCGATCATCGTTGCGTCCGCGATCGGTGGACGCTCGTACACCATGAAAACGCCTCTCTTCGTCTTCAGGCTGTTTTCGTAGCATTTTCTTGCCTCCTCTTGGTCTGATCTGATGACTATCACCCGGCCACTGAGGTCCGGTAGCTTCATCTTCATGTGCCGGGTGGAGGATATTGCACTCAGACGGTTTAGCGCTGGTCTGCCCAGCAAAATGTTATAGGCAGAGTTGGCGTTAACGACGAGGTACCGAATGCTCTCTGTTCGGGAGGCCTCTCCGTCCGTGAACGTAGTCCTCAACTCCAGGTACCCCCGGACCTCTATCTGGTTATCCCCGAACCCATACAAACATCCCGTATAGGGACTCAGTAGATCGGGGGACAGCCGTAACTTATTAAAAGTCGACAGAAACATGACGTCTGCCGAGCTCCCTTGATCAACAAGCACTCGGTGGACCTTTCTCCCAGCCGTGACAACCGAGATGACAACGGGATCGTTGTCATGGGGCACCACATCTCGGAGATCCCTTCTTGTGAACACAATATCTGACTCCCAGGGCTCCCCCGAGAGCCTCTCTTCGATTGAATTTACCCCCCTCGCGTATTTCTTCCGCTGGGAGGCGGTGGGTCCTCCGCCGGAAAAACCTCCAGCAATGGTGTGGACCTCGCCAAGCACAGGCATCTCGTGTGTTGGCTCATCCGCCGGCGACGGAAGGGTGGCGGTCGTGGTGGACTCTGCGACATAATCTTTCAAAAACCCAGTCCTCACCAGCTCATCTAGCTGGTAGCCCAACGACAGGCAATTATCAATTTGGTGCCCGAAGGCCTCGTGAAATTCGCACCAAGAGTCTTTACGGGGCCCTAGCACCTTGTCGGTCTTCGCCGGTCGCCTCAGCCTCTCGGCTATGTTGGGGACGGCGATCAAATCCTTCAACTCGACCACGAAGTTGTACCTCGCCGGTCTTGCTCTTTCTCTGGTGGGGCGTTCGCCTCCTGCGGTGCCCCGAGGCTGGGGCTTTCTGGCCTCGTAGGGGCGTCTCGTCTCTGGCTTCTTTCTCCCCGTCGTGGTCTCATTGACTCTGACGGGTTGAACTCGCGCCGGTCCCCTCGGGCGTGAGGGCACGGCACTGGTGCGCTTCACACATACCTCCCCTTCCGAGGCGATATGCTCCACCGCCCTGCGCCGTAACTCTGCGAAAGTCCTAGGGCGATTGCGGATAATAGATTCTCCAAAGGGCCCTGGGCATACGCCTTTCACAAATGCGTACACGATCATAGGCTCCTCTGTTGTACCAACTTTCACGACCTGGGCCCCGAAGCGATTGATATACTCCTTCAGGGTTTCCCCCTGATACTGCTTCACGTCAAACAGGTCGTAGGAGACCGGCGGCGGGGCCTTGTTGGCCAAATACTGTTCTCTGAATAACCGCGACAACTGGCGGAAAGATGTGATATGGCCATCGGGAAGGCTGATGAACCAGTCCATAGCCATCCCGGTCAGGGTGCTCATGAAGAGCTTGCACTTGGCGGCATCAGAGCCGCCTATCAGGACCATCTGCGTGTGGAACGCCGCGAGGTGCGTCTCCGGGTCCTCCATCCCAGTGAAGATTGCCTTGGGTCCCGCGAACGTGTTCGGGATTGCTGCATCTAGGATCTCCTGCGAGAACGGAGTGGAAAACTCCCTTGGTGGGGAGTGATTCTCCATCTCGTCGTGCCCAGGCCGCCTCCTATCGTTTCTCAGGCCCTGGCGCAACTCCTCATTCACACGGTGGAGCTCTTCGTTGCGCTCATGCGAGGCGTCAAGATCTGCCTGCATGCGCTCCTGCTCCATCTTCGAATCCGCCATGTCCTGCTGCAACCCCCTCATTATTTCCAGGACCTGCTGCATGGATAGGTCTGCGGGGGCTGCGCGCGCTGATCTTCGTCTGGTGGGGGCCATTGTCACTCCAACCTCCTTCAGCACTACCGTAACCTGGTAGATTTTCACGAACTTGTGTGATGGGACTGATGTTTTATATCGGGCCCCACGGTGGGCGCCAAATGTTCCGTCCGGTTGACCGGGACGTCTTCGTGCGCGACCTCAACCGTCAGCTAAGGACTCCTTCCCACTGATTGCCTGTGAATTCCTGCAAAAAAGAAGGACAAAGAGGCGCCCTAGCGGCCGTTTGCACTCCGACGCTCAAGTCAGCCAGCAAGAAACACCAAAACTGTCCACCCACGTATCTGAGCACCGCGTATGGCACTCTTCGGGTGGTAAAAGAAACTGTGTATATGTGTGTGTGTGTGTTGTCCCCTTCAGGCAAAAATATTCTCCAATCACTTGTACGTAGTCCTTAAGCACGGGCAAGCAACCAGAGAGTTTCTCCTAAATTTGTCGAAGGTTCCAACCCTTTTTCCGACATTCCCCGCGCTATTTAAACTGCCCCAGCATTTAAAGCGCCTTAAAGCGCTTTTAATCTCAAACGTAACGCACTCATTAAAGCGCTTAATTACGAAACGTAGCGCATTTAAGACGTTGAAACGCTCGGGAGCCCTAATAGTACCTGAATGCTCGAAAGGGAAATTGTATTGAATATCTTTAATTACCTGGCACCTGACTAGAGGGTGTTTCTATTCCGGCATTGCTGTCATACACGTGGAGGGCCTCACGACGCCATGACCCCATCTGGGGGCGTTTCTGCCCATCTGGGGACGTTTCTACGTGTGGGTCCTCCTGTTTGGGAGTGCTACTGCGCTAGGGGTGGCTTTTTGGGTGCCAACTCATGCCCCCAAGTATCTAGCCACTTACTCTGAGAGCGTATCTGCCTTCCTCTCACACCCTGCACCCGGTTATCCTGGGCGTGACCTTCCTCTTGGGTCGTATCTGTTCCGAAGGCGTCTCTGGGGCGGCAGGGGTACTTCGCGAGTCAGGCTGCCCTTCACTGGTACTATCACTATGGCCTTGAAGCCACCTTTTCCTCCTCTTTATCACTTTCCCAAGATATCGGGACTTGAGGCTTTCCCATGACGTCGCTCCCTCCATGGTCTTTCCTACCCATGGGTATCGGGGAACCACACCGTGATTGCCTTGCTTTTACACTATTCGATCTGGCGACGCCCTCACCTGGGCGGCGCCTTCACCTGGGCGGCGCCTTCACCTGGGCGACGCCTTCACCTTCTAGGCGACGCCTTCACCTAGGCGACGCCGTGCCTTAGCGACACCTTGAGTTGACTTTGACCTTCCAGTCGTTGACTTTGACCTTGACTTAGTCAACGCCCTTACACGGGACGGTACAAATAATATTAATAATATTTAATAATAATATTAATAATATTAATAATATTTAATAATAATATTAATAATATTTAATAATAATATTAATAATATTTAATAGTATTTAATATTATTAATAATATTAATAATATTTAATAATATTAATAATATTTAATAATATTAATAATATTTAATAATATTAATAATATTTAATAATATTAATAATATTTAATAATATTCATATTATTCATAATATTAATAATATTTAATAATATTCATAATATTTAATAATATTCATAATATTTAATAATATTCATAATATTTAATAATATTAATAATATTTAATAATATTCATAATATTTAATAATATTCATAATATTTAATAATAATCATAATATTTAATAATATTAATAATATTAATAATATTTAATAATATTAATAATATTCAATAATATTAATAATATTCAATAATATTAATAATATTCAATAATATTAATAATATTTAATAATATTAATAATATTTAATAATATTAATAATATTTCAATAACATTCAATTATATTCAATAATATTAATAATATTCAATAATATTAATAATATTCAATAATATTAATAATATTCAATAATATTAATAATATTCAATAATATTAATAATATTTTATAATATTAACAATATTTTATAATATTAATAATATTTAATAATATTAATAATATTTAATAATATTTAATAATATTAATAATATTTAATAATATTTAATAATATTTAATAATATTTTTATTATTAAATATATTAATATTGATAATCTTACTTATAAGTATAATAATAATTATAATGTAACAACATAAATTGACTGGTGTAATAGTAAAACTTGTTTGAACATTTTTCAAGGAACTTGTTGTTTTTACCTACGGAATGGGATTTGTGGGTAACTAGTTTTCGACACCCAAATTTCTTACGGAATTTTTTTCATGGGTAATTCATAGGTAATGCTGATTTACCTACGGATTTTGGTTGTTATCTACAAAATTCTTCCGTAGATAAATTAAATTTTTCTTCTAGTAAATTCAAATTGAGTTTTGCATTTATCATTTAACGTTTTCAGTTTGTTCTTTTTTTCTCTTTAATTTTAAATTTGCACTTTTGAATTATAATTTGCATTTCTGATTTAGAATTCAAATTAGGAGTAGATTGAATCTTGATAATTAGATACTAATTAGATTGAATAATATTTTGATTTAATTCGTATTACTAGTTTAATTCATTAATTAAATTGGTTAATTGTTTAAACTCGGGTCTGAACTTTAGATAACTATGATAATTTTTTGGTTCTTAAATATGTGAATTAACATTTAATTTTTTTTTTGACGTTTTCAATACGTTTTCAGTTCACTTACAATTTGTTTTCAATCCTTAAAGTCCCATATTAATTTGTGTACCGTCCTGGTAGTCGGAAGTGATGACGTGGCACCAAGTTACAATGTAGGCGTGTTGACAAGGCGCCAGGTTGACAGAAGGGGAGGAAGTCGGGGGCTCGTGAAGTCGCCAGGTGTTAAGTTGGCGTGTTCCGATCTTCAGCATACCAGGCGATCGCCCAGTAGAAGGTGAAGTCGCCAGATGTAAACTCTGGCGACCAAGCGATTGGAGATCGCTAGAGCAAGCACATCGCCGAAGATGAAGGTGAAGCAGATTATGAAGGCGGCCGGCGAGACCACAGGGAAGGTGTACGAAGGCACCCTAACTCGCCAGTTCCAATAGAGATCGCACTCCCAAGTTAGCTATGCACTGGGCAGTACCATGCATAAATAACTTAGCCAAAAAGAGAGTCAGAAACAGCGCCCAAGTCAAGGAGGCTCCAGATGATGGCACGTGTACGACTGGATGCGAGCCACGTGTCCAAGTCTGTAACTGCCAGGAGAGAGAAAGTAACCAGGTATATAAGAGTTCTCAACGAACTTTCTGAGGTACGCACGTTCAGATTACACTCTTTACGCTTGCGAGTTCTAGAGCTTACTGTGAGAGAGAACATTGCACGGTTCCTTGAGATTTCTTGAGTGTTCTTGCTCTTAGTATTTGGTGGTTTCGTCACTGACTTGGGCGTTGGAGTGCGATCGGCCGCAGCGGCGCCGTCCTGTTCTTTTGCAGGTTCTTGAGGTGGATCTTGGAGAAGGACGGAGGTTTGAAGCGGTGCACACGTCGATCCTTTGACGAGGCAGGTTCCAACGTTCTGGTCAACAGGCAGGATCATCAGGCGCCCACCGTGGGGCCGTGTAAAACCTGTTCCCATCCACAGCGTGAGTTCTTGGAGGTTTTCGAAGTTTTCTACGTGGTTGTGTGCTGGTGCAACCATCGTTCGCTGTTTGCTTGAGATTTGTTCGGTGTTTTCGCACTTTCCACCGTTCGTTTGGATTTTTGTTCGGTGAAGTGAAGTTTTCTGCTGTTTACGTGCGATTTGTTTGGTGGAGTTTGCGTTCTTTTGCTCGTTTGGTTTCTTTGAAGGTTCGCGGTGCTCTTGAGTTTTTGCAGAGTTACGCGCAGTTTTCCCGATTGATCGCTGAATCGATCGTAGCTGAAGTACGTGTTGTTTGCTGCATTCTGTGATTCGCTAAGTTTCATGAGAAAAATGAGAAGCAATCGTTCAAGTCCAGTTGCGCCCGTCGCTGCTGAAGGCGCCGCCGCCATGACCATGGCGCAGATGGCAGAGATGATGCGTTCATTGCAGGCAACTGTGGAAGCCTCGCGCGTAGAACAGGCGAGAATGCATGAGGACCTTAGCAAGGTGACTGAGGAGCTGCGTCAAGCTCTTCAGGACCAGCAAGAGCGTTCTACTGCTGAAGAGGTTGCGCCGTCGTCGCCACCTCGTGTTTTTCCTATGCCTTTTGTTCAGACGATTACTGACACGCCTATTCCTACAAGCATGGTTCCCGTTAAGGCTGTTTTCACCGGCGTGGAGGATCCTGAGGCTCACCTCACCACGTTCCATACGCAGATGATGCTGTCAGGGGGATCAGACGCCGTGTATTGCAAGATGTTCGTGAGCATGCTCCAGGGAACGGCGCTGGAATGGTTTGTGAGCCTGCCTAACGGTCACATAACCAGTTTCCAACAGTTTTCGAAGATTTTCGTCGAGCAGTACATTGTGAATAAGGCACCGCCCAGGGTGTCCTATGATTTGTTTGATATAAGGCAATATCAGGGAGAGTCCCTCAGAGACTACCTGAATCGCTTTGGGGCGCAGATGGTCAGATCGCCGGCCAAAGATGAAGAAATGCTGGTCTATGCATTCAAGAAGGGCGTGTTGCCGGGACCATTCTGCGAGGCGTTGATCAGGGCGCACCCCGCCATGTTTGCTGAGGTTAGGCGACTTGCAGTGGCCCACATCGCCAACGAGAGCGAGGTCGCCGAGAAGAGAGGAAGCGTGGCACCCGTTAGGCCACGCGCCCAGACCAGGATCCAGCCGCAGAGGGTGCTGGAGACAGCGGCGGCCAGGAGGGATCAGAGGACTCGCCATCCTTATGATCCAAGGAAGAACAAGGGTAGGGGCCAAGGACGCCAGCAACCAGCACGCCGGGAATACAATCGCCCGCCTAAGCACAAGTTTGTCATGGGATTGGCGGATCTGATCGCCATTCCCAACATATCCGCTAGGTTGAAAGCGCCAGAGAGGGTGGGCGACAAGGTGCTGGGACCAAAGCCAGACGCCTGGTGTTCAGGGTGCTGGTGGACCAAGGAAGCTCGGCAGATGTGATGTTCTGGCCGACTTTCACGCAGTTGGAGCTGCCCCTTGACCAGCTGAGGCCCTATGGAGGGTGTTTGTATGGGTTCGCTGGTGACCAAGTGGAGGTCAGGGGGTACATAGAGTTAAGGACAACGTTTACAGACGTGGCGGGTTCAAGAACGGAAAAAATCAAATACCTCGTTGTAAACGCTCCTTCAGCGTACAACATCCTGTTGGGAAGACCCACGCTCAACAGGATAGGTGCCATACCATCGACCCGGCACATGAAGGTGAAGTTGCCGTCCATGGAGGGGGTGGTCATCACCATCAAATCCGATCAGAAGGAAGCAAAGAAGTGCTATGAGAATAGCCTGAAAAACAAGAGATCGGTGAGTTACGTAACAACCACCCCGCCTCCTGGTGTGAAGCCCAGATCGACGGTACCAGAAGAGATCGCCGGAAGGGACGTGGTGATGGTGGACGCAGAGCTGGGGGAAGGGAATGCTGGTCTGGAGGAGGAAGAGGCAAGGAATCGCCCTGAGGAAGCGAGAGAGCTGGGAATCGCCAGGGCGGTGATCGCCAGAGAAACCAGACCAAAACCCGTCGAGCAGTGGCTCGAGAGAGAAATCGGGGGAAAGATCTTCAAGCTGGGAAGACCCCTGGAGGTTGAGCTCCAGGACCAGATCGCCAAGGTGATTGAGCGGCATCTGGACGCGTTTGCATGGTCCGCTTCGGACATGCCTGGGATCGATCCCGACTTTTTGTGCCATCATCTGGCGATGGACAACTTGGTAAGACCAGTGCGACAAAGAAGAAGAAAGTTCAACGAAGAGAGGAGGCAGGCGATCAGGGACGAAACACAGAAACTCCTCGCCGCAGGCCACATCAGGGAAGTTCAGTACCCTGAATGGCTGGCAAATGTCGTGCTGGTGAAGAAGAGTAACGGGAAATGGCGCATGTGCGTCGATTTCACTGACCTGAACAAGGCTTGCCCAAAGGACTCGTATCCTTTACCAAGCATAGACGCCCTGGTGGATAGTGCTGCAGGGTGTAAGCTGTTGAGCTTCCTGGATGCCTTCTCGGGGTATAATCAGATTAAGATGCATCCCATGGATGAAGAGAAGACAGCCTTCATGACGGAGAGATCGTGCTACTGCTACAAGGTGATGCCGTTTGGGCTGAAGAACGCGGGGGCCACATACCAGAGGCTGATGGATCGAGTACTTGCACCGATGCTAGGAAGGAACGTGCAAGCGTACGTCGATGACATGGTCGTGACCTCGCCGGAAAAGAGCAAGCACGTTGCAGACTTGGAAGAATTGTTCACGACGATCGCCAAGTTCAGATTAAAGCTTAATCCAGAGAAATGCATTTTCGGCGTGGAGGCTGGAAAGTTTTTGGGTTTTCTCTTGACTGAAAGAGGCATAGAGGCCAACCCCGATAAGTGTGCCGCCATCCTGGCGATGAGGATCCCAGCTACGATGAAGGAGGTTCAACAGCTAACAGGTCGGATGGCAGCCCTGTCTCGCTTTGTGTCAGCTAGCGGAGAAAAGGGCCATCCCTATTTTCAGTGCTTGAGGCGCAATAACAAGTTTGCTTGGACGAAGGAGTGCGAGGAAGCCTTCGTCAAGCTGAAGGAATATCTGGCGAGCCCGCCGGTCTTGTGCAAACCGCTGGTGGGAACCCCTCTTAGGTTGTATTTTGCTGTAACTGAGAGGGCGGTGAGTGCGGTGCTCGCCCAGGATCAAGATCAGGCTCAAAAGCCTATTTATTTTGTGAGCAAGGTGTTGCAGGGCCCCGAAACGAGATATCAGGCCCTGGAAAAGGCTGCGCTGGCTGTGGTATTTTCGGCGAGGAGGTTGCGCCACTATTTCCATAGCTTCACCGTTCTGGTGATGACTGACTTGCCCATCTAGAAGGTCCTGAAGAAGCCTGACGTTGCAGGAAGGATGGTGAAATGGGCAGTAGAATTTTCAGAGTTTGATATTAAATATGAGCCTCGAGGCCCGATCAAGGGGCAAATCTTTGCGGATTTCGTGGTCGAGCTCTCGTCTGAAGCGACACGAGTTGAAGGGGACGACTTCCGTTGGGTGCTCTCGGTGGATGGATCGTCGAACCAGCAGGGTAGCGGTGCTGGAGTCATTTTGGAAGGACCCAACGGCGTGCTGATCGAACAATCTTTGAGATTTGCCTTCAAAGCTAGTAACAATCAAGCAGAATATGAGGCGCTGATCGCCGGGATTTTGCTGGCCAAGGAGATGGGAGCCAGGGTGTTAATGGCCAAGAGCGACTCGCTGCTAGTCACAAGGCAAGTAACAGGCGAGTTCCAGGCTAAAGATCCACAAATGGCGGCTTACTTGGAGTATGTGCAGGAATTGAAGAGTTCCTTTGCCTCCTTTGAAGTAGTGCATGTGCCCAGAGAGCAGAATGCCCGAGCTGACTTGCTAGCTAAGCTCGCCAGCTCAGGCAAGGGGGGTAGGCAGAGGACGGTGATTCAAGAAACTCTGAAGACGCCGAGAGCATTTGTGGCAGATCACCTGGTTCTTCAGATAAGCAAGTCGACGGAGAAAGCAGCGAGAAGTCATAAGTCCCTGACGCAGGAAACGTTGAGATCGCCGAGAATTAAAGCATGTCGAGGAGAGAAGGTGAACATGACGCAGGTCTGCGCGATCCATGGGCCAGACACCTGGATAACACAGTACAAGCGATGCCTAGCAGATGGCCTTCTCCCACTGGATCCGACAGAGGCTAGGAAGGTAAAGAAAAATTCTAGCAAGTACACATTGATTGATGGCGATCTGTACAGGTTTGGATTCACTCACCCACTCCTGGAATGCGTACATGGCGAGAAGTGCACGAGAATCATGGCAGAGCTCCACGAGGGTATATGCGGGAGCCACGTCGGGGGTCGAGCTCTGGCCGCAAGGACTCTCCGTGCAGGGTATTACTGGCCATCGATGAGAGAAGACTGCAAGAAGTATGCCCAATGTTGCAAACAATGCCAACAGCACGCCGATTGGCACAAGGCGCCTCCCGGAGAGTTGAAGTCGATCTACAGCCCTTGGCCGTTTCATACTTGGGGAATCGACATCCTGGGACCTTTCCCGCTGGCGATCAGGCAGATGAAGTACTTGGTGGTGGCGATTGAGTATTTCACCAAGTGGATCAAAGCAGAGCCAGTGGCCCAGATCACCGCACACAAGATTGAAGGTTTCGTGTGGAAGAATATTGTGTGCCGGTTTGGAGTACCCAAGCGCCTGGTGTCAGACAATGGGACTCAGTTTGCAAGCCACTTGTTGAAGAAGCTGTGCGAAGGGGTGGGAATTCAACAAGTGTTTGCATCCGTCGAGCACCCTCAGACGAATGGCCAGGTGGAGTCAGCTAATCGGGTGTTGCTGAGAGGTTTGAAGAGAAGACTAGAGAAAGCCAAAGGAAGCTGGGCTGAGGAGGTACCCCGTATAGTCTGGGCGTACCACACCACCGAGCAGTCAGGAACCCATGAGACCCCATTCAGCTTGGTCTATGGGTGTGATGCAATGATTCCAGTAGAGATCCAGGAGAGCTTGCCAAGATTCCAGAACTTTGTAGAGGAAGACTCGAATGAAGAGAGAAGGCTGAACCTGTATCTACTGGATGAAGTCAGGGAAGAGGCGAGATTGAAGGCTGAAGCAGTGAAGAGAAGGGTTGAACGAAGATACAACTCGAAGGTGATGCCAAGACAGTTTAGAGAAGGTGACCTGGTGATGAGGAAAGCCCACCAGTACGAGATGGAGAATAAACTGTCGCCCAAGTGGACAGGGCCGTTCAGAATAACCGAGGCGCTCGGGAACGGCGCCTACCGCTTAGAGACATTGGAAGGAGGGGCGATTCCTCGCACTTGGAACGCCACGCACCTGAAGTTGTATTACAGTTAAGAAGCCTTGTAAGTAAAGACAAACGTGAAGTTATATTACAATGTCTCTGTTAAAACAGTTTGAAGGGGGCACTCTTTTTTCCCTAAGGCGAGATATATCACGCCAAGGCGAGATATATCACGCCCAGGCAAGATATATCACGCCCAGGCAAGATATATCACGTTCAGGCAAGATGTTTTTTAAAAATTGGGTGCTCTCTTGAGCAATCTCACCCAGGCAAGATATATCACACCTAGGCGAGATCCCACTTACATTGTTTTTAAAATCACGAGAAAAGGCTCATTTTCCCCAAATTTAAGAAACCCTTGTTAAGAGTTCCCTAAAGTTGCGATTTTGCTATCTTAAAATTATGCTCATTATCAATTATTTCTCTTCCAAGTTAAATCTCTTGCTCAAATTTGCTACATAAGTATTTCTACATCTATTCTTTGCCTTAATTCCTCTTTCAACCTATGGATTAATGTTTTTGATTTCAATTTTTGGGGTTTTTGGGGTTTTAGGGTTTGTGATGATTATCTTGAATTTATGATATAAGTGTGATTGCATAACATTGATGGATGATTATGGTTAGTCTGTTTTGATTTTAGATGGTTAGTTAGGTCCTAATCACTCATTAAACTCACTTTTAGAAATGCACATGAAGTGTTTGATAAAATGCTTCTTTAAACATTATATTGAATTAGCTGGGTTTAGATACATATGTTTATGAGTGAAATTAATATAGGTGATGATTGGTCTATCTAATTTGAATGTTGCAGCAAATGGGATGGACAAAGAGCACTGCAGCCTTAACTGCTAAAGGGAAAAGGGTGAGAATAGAGTCCCCTAAACCACCATCATGGAAAAGGTTTGGGAATAAAGCGAAGTAGAGAGATATGAAGAGATAAAAAAATTGGGCTTTTATTTCAGAGAGAAGAGTCCAGGTGCAGCCTGAGCAATATGATATATTTTTATAAGGGTTGTAGAGAAGGAACTAGATGAGGCTAGTCGAGCCTTTGGGCAAATATGATTATGAAGTAGTCCATGAGTTCTATGCTAATGACTGGATAGGAGGAGTAGGAACTCAGGAAATGCAGTCATGAGTAAGAGGAAGATGGGCACCCTTTGATAGAGACTCTATCAATTCCTTTTCGGGAGATCCTTTACAACTAAGAGGTGTTGATGACTATAGCTATCACCAATTGAGAGCCAAAACCTATGGTTTTAATGAAGATATAGTGGCTAGGGAAATCTGTCTAGCCAATCACTCCTATGAAATCACCCCAGGTGGAAAACCATGGAGAATTTTAAGGAAACACATGAAGACCCTATCTCAAGTTTGGATAATATTAATGTTGGCCAACATCGTACCCATTGGTCATATGTCCGACTTAAATATTCCCAGGTGTCATCTTCTCTGTTTCCTCTTGAAAGATGATTATTTTGTTGATGTAGCTAAAATTATCGGCCATGAAATTTATAATTTTTTTAGATTAGAAGTTAGCCAAAATAATGAAAAGGCAAATGGGTTTTTGGGATTTCCTGCTTTAATAATTGTTCTCTATGCAGTTCATGGGGTTGAGGTAAACTCGTCAATAAAAATTAAACCTCCAATTGATCTGAAATTTATTGTAAATAATTGTAATGCTACAGAAGAACAAGCACCAGAAGCTGGTGACGTTCCCATTCATCATTCACCAATCCATCACTCTGGGTCATCCTCATCATCCAGGGAATATAGGATATTGGAACAAATGCAACAAATGCAATTGGAACAAAGAGCCACATGGGAGCTCATACAGATGCAGGAAAGTGCAAATCACAGAGGGATAGTGAGATTACAACAAGATATATATCAAAACTTCCCTTAAGAGCAACCCAATCCTTACATGCCTCCCGATCAGTTTGTAGTATATGTAGCTTGGCCTGGGACATGTTCTATTATTCAGGGGGTAAATCCAGTAAATGAACCAGGGCCTTCTACAACTGTAGATGAAGACTTTAACACATAGCTAAATGACTTTTTAAGAAGGGAGGATTGGACAAAAATATGATTTATTTTTTCTAGTTTTCTTTTCTTTTTAGTTTCTTTTTAAATTTTTCTTTATTTGTTTATTTATTTTCTCTACTTATTTGCTATTTTGTTATTTTATTGTCTTGAACTATTTTTCTTGAATCAATTTTAGTTTTAATTTAATTGTTGAGTTGTTTTCTAGTTATTTTTCTTAAATAAAAAAGAACTGCAATATTAAGTTTGAATCGTGAAAAAAAGGATTTTGTGTTTAAATATTAAATAGTGCAATGAATTAGACATAGGTTAAAAAACAAAATATGATTGAATCCCTATTCAAATGTAGTTGAAATTGTGATATATGAAAATTTAACAGGATGATTGATTAGAATAGAGAATGACAAGACAATAAGGAATAAGTAAACCAAGTGAGTGTGTGAACCTTAAATAGTTTTGAGGGTTTTACTAATGAATTGAAAGTTGTGGTTTCTTAACTTTTCTTTTTTGTTACATCATAAAAGAGCATGAAGATGATTGAGGCATTTGTGTTAATTAGGAACCCATGGCTAAATAGCCGACTTTTATCTTATTAGAATTCAATTTTTTATATATTCCCTTTGAGCCAATAATTTTTGTTATTATTGGACCCTAAACCTCTAATGATATATTTTCCTACCTTTTGGCATGTTTAAGAAATCAGAACATAGATAAAATATATATAAAAAGGGGAATGGTTGGTTCTAATTGCTGAAAGTTCAAAATAGTTGAAAATAGGAAGAATCTATTCCTATTGATGAATAAAAAAGAGAAAGAAAATTCATGTTAAAATAATGAATAAGTAAAAAGAAAATGAGGAAAAGTGTGAAGTCAAAAGAAAATGGTGATTAGATAACACATATGTGCTATAATTGGATTGTAGGTATGTTCTTCTTCTTTAAAATGTGCATTTTGTTATTTGAAAAACCAATACTTTTTGGAAGCTCAGCCTCATTATAACCTAGTAAAAGACCTCAAAATTTATGTTTCTAATATGTTTGTCATATGAAGATGAAATGAAAAACAAATGTGATTTGTTATGATTTAGTGAAAATAGAGAGAAACACTTACCTGTAAGCATATGAGAAAACATTCCTTGATGAATTGTCATTTTATTGTTTTGAATTGATCCTGGGAATTGATTGTATCTATATTTTGCTATATTTTTTATATGCAAGCATCATAAGTTTCTAATTAAATCTGTTGTTTAGTGCATTAATTTGTTTTGATATTTAAATTCCAATATGATGTAGTTATATTCATTTACTTTGTTTGAGGTCAAGGAAGATTCTAAGTTGGGAGAAGTTGATAAGTGACAAATTTCAGTAATATTTCCTATTAAAATACAATCACTTGTGGATATTAATTGATAAAATAACTATAAAATAAACCTTAATTTATGAATTTAAAACTTTTTTACATATTTTGGATTTTAGTTTGAATAAGAACGATTTATTCCCAAATTTGTGTTAATTTCAGGATTCTAGGGAAGAATGAAGATGAAAGGGCAAAAAGGAGAATATACAAAGCTTAAAAGGGAAAGCTGGAATGCATCAACACTCACCCAAGCTCGCCCAAACCCGCCCAAGCTAGAAGCCCTCAGAGGATCTCGCCCAAGCGAGCCCAATCTCGCCTAATCTCGCCCAATCTCACCCAGGTGAGATCACTCCAGTGACGTTGGGCTTTTTTTCGTGCAACTTGCCCCAACGAGTCCAATAACGCCCAAGCGAGAAGTCACTTAGCCCATGCCCAACTAGGTTAAATATGAGGCTTGAGGCACAAACCTAGAAATCATTGAGTGGATTGAAATCCAATTGGGAGAATAGAAGGTGTTAGAAACCGTAAAGGAGGCAACCATCAAGGAGAAACATCTTGGATAATATTTTCTTGATTTCCATGTTTGTAATAGCCAACATGAGTGACTAGTTCTACCCTTTGAGATTGAGAGTAATTTTTTCAAACTCTTATTTATCGAGGTGACATTTAAAATATAATATTTTGTTCTTGATTGATGATTGGTATTGTCATTTTATTTGCAATGCTTATTTCTATGATCTAGATTCTTAAATTTGACTGGAAAGTACTTCTAAGTTTCTGACCCGAATGATAATGCTTAACATATTTGAATGCTAGGAATATATTTTAAATGTTAATTTCTATCAACGTCTAATCGTAATGATAAGAAGTTTTTATAAATATGCGAGGAATCAATACTTAGGAGACTCTCTTAATTATTTTATATGCGAGGAATCAATATAAATGACTTTTACACGGGAATCAATATCAATCCAAGGATAGAATATTACCATGCTAATCAAAAGACAAAAAAATAAGAAAGATGAACCCAATCTCAATTTTCCCAATTGAACCAACAAACTTTTATACTTGTTTTCTTTTTATCTATTGCAATTATAACAAACTCCCAACAAACTTTATTATTTTGTTTCTATTTAATGAATCTTTTACTTGATTATTCAATTGTTCCTTGTGGGTTCGGTATCCGTTCTTATGGACAAATTATTACTTTTGACAACATGGTACACTTGTCGTAAAGTAGTCATTAGGCGCCTTGCTTAGTCTTTAGGAGAAACTTGAGTAGTAATTCTTTGCAAGGAGAAGACGCTTAAAGAAGTCTTGTTTGGAGAGAAAGATATTCTTATTCTAGAGTTGGCTCAGAAATACAAAGCCAAAACATACTATTATACTATTTTATATTTTATACAAAACTAAGGCATAATATCTTCTGTATTCTTCCAATTGATCCTTTGCTCTTAATTTATAAAATTGGCGACTTTAATAAGGATAGTCCCCCATCAGTTTCAACACTCAAGACATGCTAATAAGATCAAATATGAAGTTTTATTATAGAGCTTTTAATGGAAAAAAGAAGGTGGTACAATGCAAAATTTTTGCAAACTTCAAGTTTAGAGGATTCAAGCTTCAACGTTCAAATATATACAAGTATGAAAAGTTTTCAAAGTCTAACGGTACCATATAACTGTTCAAAGGTGAATAAGAAATCTTCAAAGCAGTAGTTTTCTTTTGGAGCCTCTAATTAAAAAGCGATGAAGAATAACTTACAAGTTTCAACAGTCATAACTTTTGAGGCTATAAAAGGAGCTCCAAGTTGAAGAAGAACTACAACGAAATCCAAGAAAACCATTTTGTCAAAGTTACTTCCAAATATTTAAAGTATTCATCTACACTCCTAGGTCCTATTGAAGCAGTTGGAGCTTCAACAAGAGTTCCTTCCTATAATGAGGAGGAACAAATCGCACGCGCATGCATTTTTTTAAATCTTACTAAGAGACCACGATTGACCTCTTGTTCAAACCAATGTCCATTACAACCTGATGCCACCACTGCATGGCATAGTTTACAAATTCTAGGGAAGCTAACTTAACTTTTTGGTCGTCATCGACCTCATACGCATTAAAGATCTGTTCTACTTTAGCTTCCCATCCTAGGTACAAATTGGGGTCAGTTTCCCCACTAAAGCTAGGTAATTTTACAAACAGAAAAGAAGGTTGTGGTGGTGGGTGTTAATGGCACCTCTCTTCAAAGTGATGCACTCTCCAATCTTGGTCGTCTTCTTTACTCCCATAGTGCATGTAGTTTTTAGTAGCTCTGCGCGACTCCCATCTCCTTTCTCGAGTTTGTCTCACTTGAGCCTCTTCTAATCTTTGCAACCTTTCCGCTAGTTTCCTTATTTCCTCGTCTTTGTGGGCCATTCGTCTCCTAGCATCCGCAAACTCTCCCAAAAGATGTGCCTTTTGAGGTGATTACGACTTTGACGATTCACCTGAAGACAAATTAGCCATAAATTTGCACAAGAAAACAAACAATTAGTGAAAAATTACAAGTTAAACTTTCACTCTCATGTATCACTCAAGAAAGATTCGCACTCAAAAGAGTCTACACTTGTAGCAACACCTCAAGTGAAAGATGACAAAGCTCTTACACTTTCCCAGCAACGTACCCCCCAAAAGAAAACATAGCAACAAAGAAAGACAAGCAAGAAAAGATTTAAAATAAAGAAAGTGAAACCAAAAGGAATTAAGGTGAAGACAAAACTTTAAACAAAACAAACAAGAAAAGCACGAAAAAAACACAAGGAAACTTACACTTTAATTATGAAGATTTGAAAGGTTTTAGAAATTGAGAAAGCAAGTGGGATTAAACTCCACAATTACAAAAACAATTTCTCATATAGTTAGAACCCCTTTTTGTAAGTGAAATTTGGAAAATGAATGCACGTGAAACATTTTGTGTTGTTTTTGCTTCTTTTTTATTTTTCCTTTTTCTTGTCCTGAATTGACAGATTCAAATTTTCAGATGATTTTGTGCATGCAGATGGGATTCACTTTTCAATTTTCAAAAATATATAAGATATTGCGATTCAAGTTATATGAACGCTTGTAATCTATGTTTGGAATTAAATCAACCGTTACTCTAACAACTTCTAATTTGGTTTTAGTTCTTCACAATTAAAATAAAAGTAAGCAGAAAACATGGAAGACTCCTAGAACACTAAGAACATCAGACGCAAGAAAAAGCAATAAGAGATTTTTTTTTTGACAGAAAACGGAATTCACAAAGCGAATTTTAAAGTGCTTAATGAATAAAAAGACAGAAATTTTAAATGACAAGAATTTAAAGATGAAATTTAAATTGGTTCAATATAAAAGTGAGAATTTAAAATGCGTAGAAATTTAAAGGCAGAATATCAATTCAACAATATAAGCACAAATTGAACCATGCTCTGATTATCACATGATGTGAGTTGATTTTAGATTGCACATTTTAAAGGTTTCGCTTTTGTTTAGATTTTGGAATTTAGTAATTTAAAGGTGAGAACCCAAAGAAGATCCCCATTGGACACGAACTTAACCAAGTGGTTAAGTAAGTGTGAAGGTTCACTTCACAGGGGCAAAGACAAAAACACAATAATATGGTGACAATGATGCAAAGGTGCGGAATTGAAGAGAACATAAAAGAGGAAATGAAACAAGACTAAAATGATAAAGAATGAACGAATGGAAGAAACATTAAAGAGCATGAAATGAAAATGGATAATGGCGCAAATAAAGAAGGAAAAAGATGAAGGGATGAAAAGAACTTATGGATTAGAAAGGGAATTCACACTACTTGGAGTAGAGGGACTCCAAGATGAGTGATGCAAGAGCCGCCACTTGAGATGTCACTCACTCAAGATAAGACCCAGAGTCGCCACTTAGGATACTACCCACCCAAGATAAGACCAAAATAAAAAGGAGTACTCAGACTCTCAATTCACTCAAGCAGAGTTTCTTTACTTAAAATTTCAATGTGTTAATACATGGAGTAAAACACCCTTTATATAGGAAGGAGTGACTTGGAGGGCAAGATGAGTGATGGGAAGAAAAGGAAGAGGAGAGGGGCTGCCTAGGGTGTTGACCATGGTCAAAACCATCCCTTAGGCATAGCTTATAGAAGCTAGGGCTACATTCTAATCCTAATGGACTAGGCACAAGCTAAAATGATAAATACACCCCCTTATTAGGCTAAATGAACCTACTAGCCTATTCTACTATTTGGACCCCCAAAGTGAGCCCAAATTATTTACATCATATTTTTATTTTTAAAAAGACCAGAAGAAAGAACAGTTGATGTTTTGGTGTATGCCTCGTTCTTCTTCTGGTAAGGTTAGTCAGATTTTTGGTGGGGCTTTTTGAGTCCTTGATTATCTATTTGTCTTCTTGGATTAAATCATAATTGAATTTTGAAAATGGGTAACAACAAACTCGAAACTGTGTTAGACGATGCTCTATTCAATATGCTTTTTTTAAAAAAGAATGTTTCAGAATTTAGTTCTTGATTAAGAATTGTTGTTTTGAATATATAAATTGGTTGGTTTTGTGTTCCTTCCATTAAACAAGGAATTCAGATGTAGGTTTCGTTCATTCAAGGTTGAAGATAACTTGACCATGATTTCTATTTACTGTTTCTCATCTGTCAAATGAAATTCTCTTCTATTTAGTGCAATTCCTTTTTAATTTCTATTCATCTACAATTTTGTGTTTACATTTCAAGTTTATGTATTTAATTCCTTTTAATTTCAGTTCCTATTATTTAAAATTCCAATTCTAGTTATGTTTTTTTTCCTATTTTTCGTTTTTAAAGTTTTAGTTCATTAGACGGTCTCTTTTACACTCTTTTACAGTTTTCTTGTTTTTCAATTCAAAAAATTATTTTATTTCTTTTTAGATTCTGTTGAATACAATTCCTATCGTCTATAGTTTCTACATTTCTATCCATTACAAAAAAAATCATTAAATATAAACAAAAAAAATTAGTCATTATATCAACTAAATTAGATATTAATTTAGAGACCAAAAAATTGTTGGTATCTAAAGTGGTTTCTATTATTAATAAAAAAAAATTAAAATGGTTTTTAAATTGGTATCTAAATTAGCTACAAAGATTTTAACTACTAATATTTTATACTCTAAATTATTTTCTATTTAGAAAATAATTTAGAATATAAAGAAGTTAGTAACTAAAACATTGGTAGCTAATGGTTAGATACCAATTTAGAAACTACTTTATAAATTTTTATTACTAATAGAAACTACATTGGATACCAATAATTTTTTTAGTTTATAAAATAGTCTTTAATTTAGTGAATATAGTAACTAATTATTTTGGTCTCTAAAATTAGTATCTATTTCATGATTTTCTTTTAGTGATCATTTACATTTCTGTACCGCCCTGGTGGTCGGGTATGATGACGTGGCACCCTGCTACAGTGTAGGCGTGTTGACAAGGCGCCAGGTTGGCAGTTAAGAAGGAAGTCGGGAGGCACGTGTAGTCGCCGATTGTTAAGTTGGCGTGTTCCGACTTCCAATAGGCGATCGCCAGGGTGAGGATGGGGTCGCCAGATGCAGACTCAGGCGACCAAGCAGTCGGGGATCGCCAGAACAAGCACATCGCCGAAGATGAAGGAGAAGCAGATTGTGAAGGCGGCCGGCGAGACCACAGGGAAGGTGTATGAAGGCCCTAACTCGCCAGTTTCAGTAGAGATCGCACTCCTAAGTTTGCTATGCACTGGGCAGTACCATGCATACGTAACTTAGCCAAAATAAGAGCAGAAGCGGCGCCAAGTCAGGGAGCCTCCAGATGATGGCACGTGTACAGTTGGATACGAGCCACGTGTCCAAGTCTGTAACTGCCAGGAGAGAGAAAATCACCAGGTATATAAGAGCTCTTAACAGACTTTCTGAGGTACGCGTTCAGTTCATACACTTTACGCTTGCGAGTGACAGAGCTGTTGCGAGAGAGAGTTTTTGCACGGTTCTAGTTCTTAGTATTTGGTGATACCGTCACTGACTTGAGCGTCGGAGTGCGATCGGCCGCAGCGGCGCCGTGTCGTTTCTTTGCAGGTTCTTGAAGTAGATCCAGAGGAGGAACGAAGGTGATAAGCGGTGCGCACGTCGATCCTTTGACGAAGCATTCTTCAGCGCTCCGGTCAACAGGCAGGATCATCAGGCGCCCACCGTGGGGCCGTGTAAAACGTGCTCCCATCCACAGCGTGAGTTCGTGGAAGTTTTCGAGGTTTTCTGCGCGGTTGTGTGCTGGTGCAACTGTCGTTTGCAGTTTCTTTAAGTTTCGTTCGGTGAGTTTGTGTTTTGTACCGTTTGTTTGGCTTTCAATCGGTGGAGTAAGGTCTTTTGTTGCTTGCGCGCAATCTGTCTGGTGGAAGTTCGAGTTCTTTTGTGGTTTTCTGCGAAGGTTTGCGGTGTTCTTGGTTTCTTGCGCAGTTTCTTGAGTTTTCTCCGATTGATCGCTGTTTCGATCGTGGTTGAAGTGTTGTTTGCTGTATTCCTGTGGTTCGCTGAAGTTAATGAGAAAGATGAGAAGCAATCGTTCCAGTCCCGTGGCTCCCGTCGCTGCTGAAGGCGACGCCGCCATGACCATGACGAAGATGGCAGAAATGATGCGCTCGTTGCAGGCGACTGTGGAAGCCTCGCGCGTAGAGCAGGCAAGGATACATGAGGACCTGGTCGCCTCTCGCGCCAGGAACGAGGAGCTCAGCAAGGTGGCTGAGGAGCTGCGTCGAGCTCTTCAGGAGCAGCAGGGACGTTCTTCTGCTGAAGAGGTGGCACCGTCGACGCCACCTCGAGTGTTCCCAATGCCTTTTGTTCAGGCGATTACCGACACGCCAATTCCCACGAGCGTGGTTCCGGTTAAAGCTGTTTTTACCGGCGTGGAGGATCCAGAGGCTCATCTGACCACGTTCCACACGCAGATGATGCTGTCGGGAGGGTCAGACGCCGTCTACTGCAAGATGTTTGTGAGTACGCTCCAAGGAACGGCGATGGAGTGGTTTGTGAGCCTGCCTAATGGCCACATAACCAATTTTCAACAATTCTCGAAAATCTTTGTCGAGCAGTACATTGTGAATAAGGCACCACCCAGGGTGTCCTATGATCTGTTTGATATAAGGCAGTACCATGGGGAGTCCCTCAGAGACTACCTCAATCGCTTCGGAGCGCAGATGGTCAGATCGCCGGCCAAGGATGAAGAAATGCTGGTCTATGCCTTCAAGAAGGGCGTGCAGCCAGGGCCATTCTGCGAGGCCTTGATCAGGGCTCATCCAGCGACGTTTGCTGAAGTCAGGCGGCTTGCGGTGGCCCACATCGCCGACGAGAGTGAAGTCGCCGAGAAGAGAGGCAGCGTGGCTCCCGCCAGGCCACGCGCTCAGACCAGGATCCAGCCACAGAGGGTGCTGGAAACGGCGGCGGCGGCCAGAAAAGACCAAAGGACTCGCTATCCTTACGATAGGAGAAATAAGGGAAGAAGCCAAGCGCGCCAACCACCAGCACGCCGAGAGTACAATCGCCCGCCTAAGCACAAATTCGTCATGGGACTAGCGGACCTGATCGCTATCCCTAACATATCTGCTAGGTTGAAGGCGCCCGAGAAGGTGGGCGACAAGGTGCTGGGGTCAAAACCGGACGCCTGGTGCGAGTTCCACCAGTGTTTTGGCCACAACCTGGACTCGTGTTTGTCTTTAGGATACCAGCTCGACGACCTGGTTAAGAGCGGATTCCTAAATGACTATCTACTGGATAGAAGGACGGGGGGAGCGTCGAGTTCCCAGCCAGCAGGTGGAGAAGCCCAGCAACACGAGATGCCTATCCATGGGGAGATCCACACCATTTCCGGGGGTTTCTCAGGTGGTGGATGCACCGCATCGCAGAGGAAAAAGTACGCGCGATCGGTGATGTCAGTGGACATGTTTGAAGATCACTCGCCGGAAGTGGACATCACGTTCACAAAGCAGGATCTTCGGGACGTTGTGCCTCATGACAACGATCCCATTGTTATTTCGTTGATCACGGCGGGAAGGAAGGTCCACAGAGTTCTGGTGGACCAAGGAAGCTCGGCAGACGTGATGTTCTGACCGACTTTCACGCAGCTGGAATTGCCCCTTGACCAGCTAAGGCCCTATGGAGGGTGCTTGTATTGGTTCGCTGGCGACCAGGTGGAGGTCAGGGGGTACATTGAGCTGAGAACCACGTTTACAGATGAGGCTGGGTCGAGGACGGAGAAAATCAAGTACCTCATTGTAAACGCCCCCTCGGCGTATAACATCCTGTTGGGAAGGCCCACTCTTAACAGGATAGGTGCCATTCCGTCGACTCGGCACATGAAGGTGAAGCTGCCGTCGATGGAAGGGGTGGTGATCACGATAAAGTCTGATCAGAAAGAAGCGAAAAGGTGCTATGAGAATAGCCTGAAAAACAAAAGATCAGTGAGCTATGTAACAACCACCCCACCTCCCGACGTGAAGCCCAGACCGCCGGTATCAGAGGAGCCCGCCGGAAGGGATGTAGAGATGATAGACGCTGAGCTGGGGGAGACAAATGCTGGCCTGGAGGAGGAAGAGGCGCGGAATCGCCCCGAGGAAGCGAGAGAACTGGGAATCGCCAAGGCGGTGATCGCCAGAGAATCCAGGCCCAAACCTGTCGAGCAGTGGCTCGAAAAGGAGATCGGAGGGAAAGTTTTCAAGCTCGGAAGATCTCTGGAGGTCGATCTTCAGGACCAGATCGCCAAGGTGATTGAGCGGCATCTGGACGCGTTTGCTTGGTCCGCTTCGGACATGCTCGGGATCGATCCCGACTTTCTGTGCCATCATCTAGCGATGGACAGCATGGTGAGACCAGTGCGACAAAGGAGAAGGAAATTCAACGAGGAGAGGAGGCAGGCAATCAGGGACGAAACCCAGAAACTCCTCGCTGCAGGCCACATCAGGGAAGTCCAGTACCCTGAATGGTTGGCGAATGTCGTACTGGTGAAGAAGAGCAACGGGAAATGGCGCATGTGCGTCGATTTCACCGATCTTAATAAAGCTTGCCCAAAGGATTCATATCCTTTACCAAGCATTGATGCCCTGGTTGATAGTGCTGCAGGGTGCAAGCTGCTGAGTTTCCTGGACGCCTTCTCGGGCTATAATCAGATCAAGATGCATCCCATGGATGAAGAGAAAACAACCTTCATGACGGAGAGGTCGTGCTACTGCTATAAGGTGATGCCCTTTGGGCTGAAGAACGCGGGGGCCACGTACCAGAGGCTGATGGATCGGGTACTTGCACCAATGCTGGGAAGGAACGTGCAAGCTTACGTCGATGACATGGTCGTGACCTCGCAGGAGAAAAGCAAGCACGTTGCAGACTTGGAAGAATTGTTCACGACGATCGCCAAGTTCAAGTTGAAGCTCAACCCGGAGAAATGCATTTTCGGCGTGGAGGCTGGAAAATTTTTGGGTTTTCTCTTGACTGAAAGAGGAATAGAAGCTAACCCGGACAAGTGTGCCGCCATCTTGGCGATGAGAAGCCCGGCTACGGTGAAAGAAGTCCAGCAGCTGACAGGTCGGATGACAGCCCTATCTCGCTTCGTGTCAGCTAGCGTAGAAAAGGGGCATCCCTATTTTCAGTGTCTGCGGCGCAATAACAAGTTCGCTTGGACGAAAGAGTGCGAGGAAGCTTTCGTCAAGCTGAAGGAGTATCTGGCGAGCCCGCCGGTTCTGTGCAAACCGCTGGCGGGAATCCCTCTCAGGTTGTACTTCGCTGTGACTGAGAGGGCGGTGAGTGCGGTGCTCGCCCAGGATCAAGATCAGGCTCAGAAGCCTATTTATTTCGTGAGCAAGGTGTTGCAGGGCCCATAAACGAGATATCAGGCCCTGGAGAAGGCTGCGCTGGCTGTGGTGTTTTCGGCGAGGAGGTTGCGCCACTACTTCCACAGTTTCACAATACTGGTGATGACTGACCTGCCCATCCAAAAGGTCTTGAAGAAACCTGATGTTGCGGGAAGAATGGTGAAGTGGGCAGTGGAGTTGTCAGAATTTGACATTAAATATGAGCCTCGAGGCCCGATCAAGGGGCAAATCTTTGCAGATTTTGTAGTCGAGCTCTCATCAGAGGCGACGCGGATTGAAGGAGATGACTTCCGTTGGGTACTCTCGGTGGATGGATCGTTGAACCAGCAGGGTAGCGGTGCTGGAGTCATATTGGAAGGACCCAACGGCGTGCTGATCGAACAATCATTGAGATTTGCCTTCAAAGCCAGCAACAATCAAGCAGAGTACGAGGCGCTGATCGCCGGGATTCTGCTGGCCAAGGAGATGGGAGCTAGGGTGCTGATGGCTAAGAGTGACTCGCTGCTAGTCACAGGGCAAGTAACAGGCGAGTTCCAGGCTAAAGATCCGCAAATGGCGGCTTACTTGGCGTATGTGCAGGAATTGAAGAGTTCCTTTGCCTCTTTTGAAGTAGTACATGTGCCCCGAGAACAGAATGCCCGAGCTGACTTGCTTGCTAAGCTCGCCAGTTCAGGCAAGGGGGGTAGGCAGAGGACGGTGATTCAAGAAACTCTAAAGACGCCGAGGGCATTTGTAGCAGATCACCTGGTCCTTCAGATAAGCAAGTCGACGGAGAGAGCAGCGAGAAGCCATAAGTCTTTGACGCAAGAAACTCTGAGATCGCCAAGGATTAGAGCATATCGAGGAGAGAAGGTGGACGTGATGCAGGTCTGCGCCACCCATGAGCCAGACACTTGGATAACGCAATACAAGCGGTGCTTGGCAGATGGTCTCCTCCCGCTGGATCCAACAAAAGCTAGGAAGGTAAAGAAAAATTCCAGCAAGTATACATTGATTGATGGCGATCTGTACAGGTTTGGGTTCACTCACCCACTCCTGGAATGTATACACGGCGAGAAGTGCACGAGAATTATGGCAGAGCTCCACGAAGGAATATGTGGAAGTCACGTCGGGGGTCGAGCTCTGGCCGCGAGGACTCTTCGTGCAGGCTACTATTGGCCATCCATGAGAGAAGATTGCAAGAAGTATGCCCAATGCTGTAAACAGTGCCAGCAGCACGCCGATTGGCATAGGGCACCTCCCGAGGAGTTGAAGTCGATCTATAGCCCTTGGCCGTTTCATACTTGGGGAATCGACATCCTGGGACCTTTCCCACTGGCGATCAGACAGATGAAGTACTTGGTGGTGGCGATTGAGTATTTCACCAAGTGGATCGAAGCAGAACCAGTGGCCCAGATCACCGCACACAAGATCGAAGGCTTTGTATGGAAGAACATCGTGTGCCGGTTTGGAGTGCCTAAGCGCCTGGTGTCAGATAATGGGACGCAGTTTGCAAGCCACCTGTTGAAGAAGCTTTGTGAAGGGGTTGGAATTCAACAAGTGTTTGCATCCGTCGAGCATCCTCAGACGAATGGCCAGGTGGAATCAGCTAATCGGGTGTTGTTGAGAGGCTTGAAGAGAAGGCTTGAGAAAGCCAAGGGAAGTTGGGCTGAGGAGGTGCCCCGTATAGTCTGGGCGTACCACACCACCGAGCAGTCAGGAACCCATGAGACCCCGTTTAGCTTGGTCTATGGGTGCGACGCCATGATTCCAGTAGAGATCCAGGAGAGCTCGCCGAGATTCCAGAACTTTGTAGAGGAAGACTCGAATGAAGAGAGAAGGCTGAACCTGGATCTGCTGGATGAGGTCAGGGAAGAGGCGAGGCTGAAGGCTGAGGCGGTGAAGAGGAGGATTGAGCGAAGATACAACTCAAAGGTGATGCCAAGGCAGTTTAGAGAAGGCGATCTGGTGATGAGGAAGGCCCACCAGTACGAGATGGAGAATAAACTATCACCCAAGTGGACTGGACCGTTCAAAATAACCGAGGCGCTCGGGAACGGGGCCTACCGCTTGGAAACGCTGGAAGGAGGGGCGATCCCTCGTACTTGGAACGCCACACTCCTGAAGGTGTACTATAGTTAAGAGCTTTGTAAGTAAAGACAAACACAAATGTTATATTACAATGTCTCTGTTAAAACAGTTTCAAGGGGGCACTCTTTTTTCCCTAAGGAGGGTTTTTAATGAGGCCACCCAATAAAAGAGGAGTTTTCGAAGAATAAGGTGTTTTCCGATTGCATGTGTGCTATTTTCGAAAGTTTTGAAGAAAGACCTTGTCATTTCTACATGATTTAAGGCAAGAAAAGATATATCACGTGTTTTCTAAAAGATTTTAAGTCCTCGTCGTTTTTCGGCGATTGGAGGCACCAGTTAAGTTTTAAAGTCCTCGTCGTCTTTCGGCGATCGGAGGCACCAGATGAAAGACCTCAACGCCCTCGCGCGTTTCGAGGCAAGTTAAAAGACCTCCTCGCCGTTGAGCGAGTGCAGGCGAGAAAGAGAAAAAGTCCTCCGTGTTTCTGGGAGCGAGAAGATGTAACTCCTGGGGCAATGTCGAGGCAAGTTAAAAGACCTCCTCGCCGTTGAGCGAGTGCAGGCGAGAAAGAGAAAGGTCCTCAGTGCATCCAGGGGGAGGAGATGTACGCCCTGGGCAAGTTGAGGCACCATATAAAGTCCTTATCGCCGTTGTGCGAACTAAGGCCCATTAAAGACCTCCTCGCCGTCGAGCGAGTGCAGGCGAGAGAAAGAAAAGGTCCTCAGTGCATCCAGGGGGGAGGAGATGTACACCCTGGGCAAGTTGAGGCACCAGACAAAGTCCTTCTCGCCGTCGAGCGAGTTAAGGCCATTTAAAGTCCTTCTCGCCGATGAGCGAAGTTCAGGCGAGTGAAAGTCCTTCTCGCCGATGAGCGAGTTCAGGCGAGTTAAAAGACCTTCTCGCTTACGTACGAGCAGAGGCGAGATAAAATCCTTCTCGTCGCGAACGAGTTCAGGTATGGCGGAGAGGGTGGAAGAAGCTTGAAAGGTGGCTAAGGTAGGTTCGGAGAGAACGCCTAGCCAGCCGGTCTTTTCTTTGAAGTTCAGGAGGGCAAAGGAAGATTTCAAAGGGCGCTTCTACCCCAGATAAAAACAAACGATTGCCAAAGCATGAGGCTAGAAAAAGCTGATGTCACCAAGGGGTCTTGACGATCGGGAAAAGTTCAAACGATGGCGAGAAGGTTGAAAGACTTGTTTGATAAAGCAGGTCGAGTGGGACGTTGTTCGAGCCAATGATTAAGTTACAGTTCGTTGCTTGAAGGGTATTCTTGTAATGAGGTTAGTTGCCTTAAGAGTACAAGTCGTTTAAAGCAATTTTTGCTTAAGTTTGAATTGGCTCGAGACGGTTGCGTCAAAGGTCGCGTTTGCAAAATCGCTAAGTTAAATCCGACAAAGTTAAACATGCAAAGAAGGCTAAAGTGCTTAAAAGGAGTCAGGGGAGAAAATATCCAAGTTTTGTGATTAAAATAAGCGTTTGTTCAAAACACATATGCAAGAGTTTTTACAAGGTAAATACAAGTGAATTTATAAAGTAGCAGATGGGGTGGAGTTGGTTGAGCCTTCGGCGGGAACGACCTTTCCATCTACTACTTCGTTGTTTAACGACACCATGCTGAGGTCGAGATCAGGGAATAGGCATGCGAATTGCTCCCGAGCGGCTTCGAATCCGGCAACCAGAACCTGAGCGGAGTTTAGCTTGAGTTCTTCAAACTGCCCTTGAAGTTCTTCAACCTGTCTCTTGAGCTCCTTGTTCTGCTGCTCTAGCTCTTCGACCTGTTTTCGGAGTTGTTCGTTGGTCTCTTGAGCATGGAGAAGGTCGTCAGTAACCTTCTTGGATTCTGTTTGAGCTTGGGCCAACTCGGCAGCCATCTTCCCTTTCTCCTTGTTTGCCTCGGCGAGATCAGCCATGGCGTCGTCCCTCGCTTTTTCTACTTGCCCAAGTAGCTTCTCGCGGTCAATCGACCTCTGCTCCAGCTTTTGCACCCTGGCGGCGTCAGCTTGAATGTGAGCCTCCAGGTCGCTCCCCTTGGTGCGCAGAGGCACGATTTTGCTTTCTAGCTCAACTTTCTCTTGGGCAAGTTCATGGACTTTGCGGCGAAGGTCAGCAGCTTCCTTGCGCGCCAGCCTAAGCTCGGTACTTAGGGCATCCTCTACTCGGGAATGTTCCATTTCCGCGAGCGTCAGGCTGAATGACACCTTCTCCACCTCAACCTTCATAGTGCTATTTTCAGTCTTGAGGTGGTAGAGATCGTCTTGAAGCCTCCTGGTGGAGCTCTCCACAGCCCTCGTTATGATCGATGGGATATCCTATGCTATGGTTTTGAGTTTGGCAGTCAGAGGTTCCCACATCCTTGTGACTTCAAGGGAAAGGTTTGATGCTTGGAGAGGCGCCAGGGGGGCTTGTTGAGGGTTCTCGCCGCCACCTTCCTTAGCAGGATTTTCAATGTTTGCTTCCTGGCGTGGCGACGCAACCGGGGATTCGGTAATTAGAATTGGAGAGGTGTGAGCAACCTCATCCCCGGTCGGAACGTTCTCTGCAGCTGAAGCGTTTGAAGGGGGGCCCCCTCCAGCTGAGATATGGGGCGTAGAAGCACTTGGGGGGTCCTCCAGAAAATTTGGCTCTTGAGCCTCAGCTGCTGGTGGCGCAGTGGCCAGTGGAATTGCTTGGACTGGTGATGAAGGGGCTTGTGGTGTTGGCGATGAGGGAGGAGGAGCGGGCGTTGATGGTGGTGATGAAGTTGGAAGAGGGGGTGGAGCAGGAGGAGAAGATGGTGCCACCCTCTTCCTTTTCGTGACAAGGCCATCCTCTGTGACCTCGTCGTCCTCTTCTTCCTCCTCTTGGACGACTTGGGGGGCTTTCCGTTTTGGCCTCTTAAGGACCAGTTTCTTTCGCTGGGTGGGTTCCTTGGGCGGTGATCGCCCATGAACGATAGCCTTCTCGACCGCCGAGTTGGGAACCGTCTGGGAACCGGTCGCCAACCCGTGGTTTCGGGCGAGCGCCTTTAAGTCGGCGAGCATGTTTTTACCCAACATATTATCTGCATGAAACGAAAATGCATGAATTAGCTCAGAGAAGAAAGAGATGGGTGTATGAGGCAATGAAACAGCAAAACAGGTATATGCAGAAAAGGTTAAACCAAAGTCTTGTGCATATCGCACAAGACGCCCAGAAACAGTATTAGAAGCAATATCAAAACAAGAGTGTAGCGCCCTAACCTATTTGGAATTCTAGCTGGTCCTCAAAGAATTCGAAGGAGATCAGGGTGGGGGTCAGGAATGTTATGTTGGCATCCGACACCCTCTTCCAGAATAGGCAGAGGTCTCGGTCCAAAGCTCCCATGCTATCAGGACTTCTAGGCCTCCTGAAGCAGCTCTTGGACTCCTTTTTCCCCTTGTCCACCCAGTACAAGGGGAAACCGTCGAGAAGGGAAGTGTCTTTATCGTTTGCGCGCACTTGGATGAACTTCCCCTTCCAGTCCTTGTATGATTGCTGGAAGATGGTAAAAATGGATCTCCCAGCAATGGCATTTAGGCTGACCCACAGGCGGTCTCCTGGGTGCTTGGCCTCAAAAAGAAACAAAAACACGTCCACCGACGCAGGCAGCCCCAGGTGGTCGCACGTTATTTGAAAGGCTCGAACAAACGCCCAGCTGTTGGGGTGAAGCTGGGCGGCAGCAATGTTGAGCTCGGTCAAGAGTTCCCTCTCGAATCGGGTGAGGGGAAATCTGAGTTTGACTTTCTTGAAGAAAGTTGTGTAAACAAAGCAAAAGGGCCCGTCGGCGCTCACTTTGTCATCAGCGCACACTGGTAGAGCGGCGGGGCAAGGCAGCACCATCATCCTCTCGTCGTGCTCCTTGTGAAACGATTGATAGGCCTCGTCCCCCTTTGTCAACCGCAGAACTGCTCCCGCAGTGTTCACCGATGAGGTCTCCTTTAGAAGGGTTGGGGTGGCCCAAGGATATAGTGTTTTGAAGTCTGGCAGAGGCACGGGGGCTCCTCCAGCGTCTGGTGGAGTCGCCTGGGCCAGAGCAGTTTGGGAAGATGCAGGCCTCTCAGCCTGCGAAAAGGAAGCGCCACGGACTTGGGTTGGGTCGTGCGCTTGTGAAGAAGGGTTTCGTGCTGATGGAGGGGGGTTCGGGGTGATCTTTGTGCGAGTCATGATAGCAACTGCAAAGGAAGAAGAAAGGAAAAACGATCAGGGGATTACAAAGGCTGACTCGGTCATGGAAGGAAGGTGAAACGACGAACGAATGTGAGTTCGTTGCGACGATCGGCAAAGCCCTAAGTTACGCAGAAGAGAAATGGAGAAACGACCCACAGCGTATGCACCAGGCAGTTAAAGGATGATGCAAATCGATGAAAATGCAAGGAAACCCAGTAGATGAAGGAAAGTAATTACCTTTCAATGATCAGGAAGACGAGGGAGGAAGATGGAGATCTGGAACGTTGAAGAGCGTCGATAGTTTCGCAGAGGGAAGTTAGAGCGTTTTGCAAGCACGAAGAAAGTGATGGAACAGTGGAACGTAACGGGTTTAAGGGTTTTCGAAATGGTTTTGGGAAGCGCTAACGACAGATGAAGATAGCCGTTGATGAAGGCCACGTGTCGAACGATGAGCGAAGGGTTTGGTGGAGCGTCAGAGCAGCAGAAACTACTATCGCTTGGAATTCTGCGTCAGTGCCACGTAGACCGGTGTTAACGAAGGCTCTTTCAGTCTTTTCGCTAGACAAGTCTTCGCTTAAGACTGGGGGGCTTGTGTACCGCCCTGGTGGTCGGGTATGATGACGTGGCACCCTGCTACAGTGTAGGCGTGTTGACAAGGCGCCAGGTTGGCAGTTAAGAAGGAAGTCGGGAGGCACGTGTAGTCGCCGATTGTTAAGTTGGCGTGTTCCGACTTCCAATAGGCGATCGCCAGGGTGAGGATGGGGTCGCCAGATGCAGACTCAGGCGACCAAGCAGTCGGGGATCGCCAGAACAAGCACATCGCCGAAGATGAAGGAGAAGCAGATTGTGAAGGCGGTCGGCGAGATCACAGGGAAGGTGTATGAAGGCCCTAACTCGCCAGTTTCAGTAGAGATCGCACTCCTAAGTTTGCTATGCACTGGGCAGTACCATGCATACGTAACTTAGCCAAAATAAGAGCAGAAGCGGCGCCAAGTCAGGGAGCCTCCAGATGATGGCACGTGTACAGTTGGATACGAGCCACGTGTCCAAGTCTGTAACTGCCAGGAGAGAGAAAATCACCAGGTATATAAGAGCTCTTAACAGACTTTCTGAGGTACGCGTTCAGTTCATACACTTTACGCTTGCGAGTGACAGAGCTGTTGTGAGAGAGAGTTTTTGCACGGTTCTAGTTCTTAGTATTTGGTGATACCGTCACTGACTTGAGCGTCGGAGTGCGATCGGCTGCAGCGGCGCCGTGTCGTTTCTTTGCAGGTTCTTGAAGTAGATCCAGAGGAGGAACGAAGGTGATAAGCGGTGCGCACGTCGATCCTTTGACGAAGCATTCTCCAGCGCTCCGGTCAACAGGCAGGATCAATTTCTATCAAACACATACCATTAGACACTTCATTTTTCACTTGTAAAGCTATTAGGCCGGTAAACCATTGTAGACTAGACGGTCTAATTGTTGTACTTGATTATACATTTCACAAATTCATCTGTGTTTTAGCTTTTGCTTTAATTTAGATTCTAGTTTAAATTTACTTTACATTCATGTATCACTTTACTCGTTTAATGTAAGTTTCATTTACCTGTCAAGTAGATACTCTGCTTTTATTACTTCACTATAGTTTTAGTTTTTGTCCATTTATTCGAGTTTTTTATTTACGTTTTTAGTTTACATTTAGTTCTTTTACACAATTTCATTTACTTTTAAATTTCTACAGTTCAATTATTGGTAGATTGTCTAATAAACGATTGTTTCCAAAGAGTCTACTTCGTCGCTTTATTTTAGTTTTCACTTGTTTTCGATTCTAAATCTTCATCCAAACCCACCCCCAAAATTTTATTTTGTGAAAGAACGAATATCAAACAATAAATTCAATCGACATGTGATTTTAGAATTCAAAGTGTAATGAACCGACAAACCAACGAGTAGCCAAATGAAAGCAGTTCAACCTCTCGACTAAGATTAGGCACATCTTAATTCAAGGATTAGGAGATCAAATCTAATTAAGCTCTATAAATGTGATTAAAAGAGCATTGGGCCTCTAATCCTGATATAGGGAAAAACCCAATAGAAAAGTATAAATAAGAGGGGCCCCATGGTAAATGGTAATGATTGTTTTAATCCCACACTTGCAAACTAAATAACATCTTAGCTAACTTGAGCGTCGAAGTATCTTTGCAGATACCTCATGGAAAGGAATCAAAAGAAAAGACTGAGAAAGTGAAGAAATAAAAGACCGAAAAATCTTAATAGGGGATATTCAACCTTATATAAATTGTAAGAACATTTTGACGCACACCGTGGGGCCGAAAGAAAATCCTATTTTGAAAATTGCATGGTAGCCACGAGAAGCCTATCGAAGGAGAGGTCCCTCGGTAGATCAGATAGCCATGATAGAAATGAGGAGGGAGTTCGAAAGCAGGAAGCGGAAAAATACTGAAGAGATAAAGGCTTTGAAAGTCGAGAATGAAATGGTGAAAAGGAAATTGGAATGGGGAGAAGGTACTCCGAATGTCCAGGAGGAGCATCGAAACCAAAGACATTCTGAGAACCAAACAATGTCAAGAATGGAGGGAGAGAACAACTCACATCCCTTTAGCACTACACAGACGACTTCCAATAATACGTTAGGATTGTCGTCACGCAAACACCCCTTTACCTGTGTGACACTCCTTTCCGAAGAAATAATGGAAGTATTACTACCACACACATGAAAGAGCCTAAGAATTGACAAGTATGATGGCAACACAAATCCGGATGAGCATATTGACGCATATGTAACCCAGGTTAGCCTGTATATGGCAGATGACGCCTTTCTTTGTTGTGTGTTTCCTACGTCACTAAAAGGGATTGCCATGAACTGGTTCACCCGTCTCCACCCCACTGACTATAGACTGCTTCAATACCTTAGTATCCAAGTTCTCGACCCAGTTTGCTACAAGCCGCTCTCACCATCTAACCTCCATTTCCCTTATAAACATTAGGCAAGAAAAGTCGGAGTCGTTCTGGGCCTTCATGGAACGATTTGGCAAAGTAGCCTTTAGCATAAGGAACCTAAGCTTAGAAGTTGCCTCGCATCGCCTTTTGACAACCCTCAAACAAAGCTCATTCTCCGACAACTTATATAAAAAATCGGTCGGGAGCATGGATGAACTAAGACAGAGAGCCTTCAAATTCATGCAGCACGAAGAACTTCGAGAGTTCAAATCTAAAGTGGCTGAAGACACCGATGTGCGAAGAATAGAGAGGAAAACCCTCCAATGATGAGTTTTCCAAAAAGACTCAGGGAATTCCAAAGCCAATACACTTTACACAATATACCCTCTTGACGGTGGAGCACTCCAGTGTTCTAGACAAGGCAATGAAAACCGACCTTATATAAATGTTCAAAAGAACCCCTATCTCGCCTAATGCAGATCAAAATCAGAATTGCTGATATCACCAAAACTTCAACCACACGATCGAGGAGTGTGTTGCACTGAAAGACAAAATGGAGGAGTTGGTGCAAGCCGACCATCTTAACGTTTCATAAACAAGGAATGGAGAAAGGAAAGAAAGTATGATCGGCGAAAGCTGAGAGTAAATCAGGGCGGCAACTGACCGAGATCAAGAACACTTGACTATAGGGTGAAGGATCGAGAAAGGGGTCGGACAAGACCGCCAAAGGGTGTTATTGTTGGAAAAAACGGGTAATTTCCCCACTAAAACAGAACCCTAACAGAGCTACCGGAAAAATAATATTGAATAAACAGAGCGGAATAATAAAAGAGATAAAGAGGAAAAAACACACCAGAAAATTGTTAACGGAGTTCGGCCAATTTAGCCTAATCTCCGAGCACAGCAAAAACAACTCACTTTTATTATTATGGGAGAAGATATTACAAATTGGGATATATAACAGTGAAGGAGGAGAGTTTAATTTATAACCCTCAAACCTCCTTCCCAAACAATGAACCCACCGATGTGGGACTTGGGATTAAGCCAAAATCAACAAATCTCTACCTTGGCTTAATTTCAAGTCTCACCTAAAACAAATCTTCTCAAAACATAACAAAAACAAACTTTGCAGGGCTTCAAATTTGCGCCTCCGGGCGCCAACTTCAAATGTGCAAGATATTAACCAAGTCTAAACAGTGTTCAAACTTGGTCCTTGTAACCACCTCGGTGAGCATATCTGCAGGATTCTTCGTAGTGTGAATCTTCTGGAGAACAATCTCCTCTTCTTCGAGAATCTCACGCACAAAGTGATAATGAACATCAATGTGCTTCGTCCGTGCATGAAAGACTTGATTCTTTGCTAAATGAATAGCACTCTGACTGTCAGAATATAACTCAAGTTGTTTCTGACTAACTCCCAAGTCTTTAAGCAACCCATGAAGCCAAATTGCTTCCTTCACAGCCTCTGTAATCACCATATACTCTGCCTCTGTCGTAGACAAAGCCACCGTAGACTGTAAGGTAGACTTCCAACTAACTGACGCTTTTGCTAAAGTGAACAAATAGCCAGTTGTAGACCGTCGCTTATCCAAATCACCTGCATAATCAGAATCACAATATCCAACTATGCATTGACCAAGTGATTCATCTTGCTCAAATGTCAATCCAACATCTAATGTATTTTGGAGGTACCGTAGAATCCATCTCACAGCTTGCCAATGTCCCTTGCCCGGATTATGCATGTACCTGCTAACAACACTCACAGCCTGTGAAATATCTGGTCTTGTCCACACCATTGCATACATCAAGCTTCCAAGTGCATTTGCATATGGGACTTTCGCCATGTACTCTCGTTCTTCATCAGTCGTCGAAGATAAACGGCTACTCAATTTCAAATGAGGAGCAAGTGGGGTACTTATAGGTTTTGTATCTTCGTGTATACCAAAACGTTGTAGTACCTTCTGCAAATACTGCTTCTGTGATAGCCAAAGTTTTCCCATCTCCCTGTCCTTGTTTATCTCCATGCTGAGAATCTTCTTGTCTTCCCCCAAATCCTTCATCTCGAACTCTTTACTCAACTGAGCCTTTAACCTGTCAATCTCAACTTGCCTTTTTGCTGCAATCAGCATATCATCAACATATAAGAGTAAGTAAATGTAGGAACCATCTTCAAGTCTGCGCAAATACACACCGTGATCATATTTGCTTCTCTTGTACTTCTGATCCTTCATGAACTTATCAAATCGTTTGTACCACTGTCTCAGAGATTGTTTCATTCCGTACAACGATTTGCTAAGTTTACAAACCCAATATTCTTTACCATCAACCTTTTATCCTTCTGGTTGAGTCATCTAGATTTCCTCCTTCAAATCACCGTGTAGGAACACGGTCTTTACATCAAGTTGAGCTAGCTCCAAATTCAACTGTGCTACCAAGGCCAACAAAATTCGAATGGAGGAATGTTTAACAACCGGAGAAAATACCTCATTATAATCAATTCCCTCCCTCTGAGCAAAGCCTTTAGCAACCAACCTTGACTTGTAGCGAACATCTTCTTTATTAGGAAATCCTTCTTTCTTTGCAAATACCCATTTGCACCCAATTGCCTTCTTACCTTTTGGTAATTGTGCCAGCTTCCACGTCTTCTTCTTCTTCAAAGACTGCATCTCCTCTTCCATCGCACCTGCCTAATTACCACTCTATGAACTCAAAATGGCTTCTGGGTAAGTGGATGGAATGTCATCAACAACTGGAAGTGCATAGGCAACCATATCCATGAAACGAGCAGGCTTCTGAATATCTCGTCTCTGTCTTCTAAATGCAATTGGCGCTTATTGCTGTTGAGATTCTTGGGTAGGAACCTCTTCCTCATCTGGCTCTTCTTTTGCCATAGGAGAGTCACTTGTGGTATTTCGTGTTGGGATTACCACTGTCTGCTCAAACTCCACCTGCTTCCGGGCACACTCCACCTGTTGCGGAGTACTATCAGCTCCTTCTGGATTTACCTTCTTTAACATGGCAGATTCATCAAAGGTAACATCCCTGCTGATAATCGTCTTCTTTGCCTCTAGACACCACAAACGGTATCCCTTCATTCCAGGACTAAAGCCCATGAAAACAGCCTTCTTTTCCCGTGGATCCAACTTTGATTCAATCACATGATAATATGCAATAGAACCAAAAACATGCAAAGAATCATAATCAGTGGCAGGTTTTCCAGACCATACCTCTAACGGGGTTTTGCCATCTATAGCGATGATGGCAAACGATTGACGAGATGTTGAGCGTATGTCACAGTCTCAGTCCAAAACTCTCTGCCTAACTCAGCATTAGACAACATACAACGAACTTTCTCCACAAGTGTCTTGTTCATACGCTCCGACACCCCATTCTGCTGTGGTGTTTTTCTAACAGTGAAGTGCCGAACTATGCCACAATCTTGGCATACCTTCAGGAACGGATTACTCTTGTATTTTCCTCCATTCGAAGAACCTTAATCTTCCTTCCTGTCTGGTTTTCAACTTGAGCTTTCCACTTAAGGAAATTTTCAAGCACATCATTTTTGTTCTTCATAGTAAACACCCAAACTCTCCTGGGAAAATCATCCACAAAAGAGACAAAATAATGCCTACCTCCGATTGACGGAGTCTTGGCAGGTCCCCACACATCTGAATGCACATAATCTAGAATACCCTTGGTATTGTGAATTGCAGTGCCAAACTTCACTCTTCATTGTTTTCCCAGAACACAATGCCCATAAAAATCAATTTTGCAAGCCTTCGTACCTTTCTACAATCCCTGCTTGGTAAGAATTTGCAAGGATTTATCTCCAGCATGTCCCAACCTCATATGCCACAACTTCTTTGCCTCGTCATCCTTCTTAGTGCTAGAAGTTGATGTCGCTACTATCCCCATCATTGTACTACCTTGATAGAAATACAAATTGTTCTTCCTCACGCCTTTCAACATCACTAGTGCTCCTGAAGTTGCTTTAAGAATTCCATCTCGCATCGTCACAACTAGGCCTTTAGATTCTAAAGCCCCCAATGAGATGAGATTCTTCTTCAACTTTGGCACGTACCGTACATCCCGCAAAATTCTGGTGGATCCATCATGATTCCGCAGCTTGATTGAACTTATCCCAGTTGTCTTACATGGATTATCATTACCCATGTAAACAACCCCGCCATCAAGTTCTTGAAATTCAAAGAACCAATCCCGAATGGGACACATATGATAGGTACAACCTAAATCCAATATCCACTCATCTGGATACGATGATGCTGAAAGCGAGACAATTAAAGAGATATCTGATTCCACATCACTTTTGCATTCTGCAACATTTGCATCTTGTGGAGCCTTCCCTTTCTTCTGCAGTTTTGGACAGTCTTTCTTCGAGTGTCCTTTCTCATGATAGAAAGCACACTCATCTTTGGCAATGGCTCGACCTTTAGACTTAGACCTCCTTCTTGTCTCCTTTGTATGGCTTTGCTGACGACCTCTTGCCACCAATGCTTCTTCTGATGTCGTTGATTTGGTTTTCATCTTATCCTGCTTTCTCAATTCATGACTATATAAAGCAGAACAAACAACATCTAACGACACATTCTCCTTCCCGTGAAGTAGCGTAGTCTCCAAATGTTCAAATTTATCAGGAAGAGATGATAACAACATCAAAGCCAAATGCTCATCCTCAAACTTCACATCTAAATTCAACAGGTCTGCTACTAATTGATTAAACATAGTGATGTGTGCATTCATAGTAGTACCTTGTTGGTAGTCAAATCAGAACAACCTTTTCTTCATCAAGAGCTTGTTCTGACCACTCTTCTTCGGAAACTTTTCCTCCAATGCCTTCCACAGTTTGTGTAGAAGTCTCGTTTTTTACCGCATATTTCTGCTCTCTGGACAGGCAGGATCGAATAGTTCCGCATGCCAACCGGTTGATGATGCTCCAGTCTTTCTCCTCTACCTCTTCTGGTTTCTCTCCTTCAATAGCAATATCAAGACCCTGCTGAAAAAGAGAGTCCAAGACCTCTCCTTGCCACATGCCAAAATGTTCAGTGCCATCAAATATTTCCACCGCCAATTTCAAAGTGGACACCAGGAACCTCGACCATGATGACGAGGAGCGAGACACTCTGGATACATCCTTCGCTTCTTCTTCTTGATTTGCCATTACAAACTCAAAATATAGTATTCAATATTACAAATAATTTCAAACAACCCAAGGCGAACCTTTGGTTCTTGATACCATTTGTTGGGAAAAACGGGTAATTTCCTCACTAAAACAGAACCTTAACAGAGCTACCCGAAAAATAATATTGAATAAACAGAGCAGAATAATAAAAGAGATAAAGAGGAAAAAACACACCAAAAAATTGTTAACGGATTTCGGCTAATTTAGCCTAATCTCTGAGCACAACAAAAACAGCTCACTTTTATTATTATGGGAGAAGATATTACAAATTGGGATATATAACAGTGAAGGAGGAGATTTTAATTTATAACCCTCAAACCTCCTTCCCAAACAATGAACCCACCGATGTGGGACTTGAAATTAAGCCAAAATCAACAGTTATCAATACCATAGCTGGAGGGTTCATGGGAGGAGGAGCTTCATAGTGAAACATCATATACAAAGCCTCCGATTTGTCAATTATGTAGGGAGAAACAAGAGGAGCATGCCATCGATAACCTTCTCGGAGAATATTTTTGAGGCATTGACCCGGACCAGGACAACCCCATGGTCATCACAATAGAGGTGTCAAACTTTGTCGCGATGAAAACCCTGGTCGATCAGGGAAGCTCAGTGGACATCTTGTACCTAAAAACCTTCAAGAAGACGGGACTCTCCCCAGACGTGGTGATCACTCATGATGAAAAGATAGTAGGATTTTCGGGGGAGAGAGTGGACATAAGGGGAATGTAGAAAAGGAGACAAAACACACCAAACAATCAAGGTTAGTGTACCGTCCCGTATCAGGGCGTTGACTAAGTCAAAGTCAACGACTGGAAAGTCAAAGTCAACTCAAGGTGTCGCCCAGGTGTAGAGACGCCAAGAGGAAGCGTCGCCAAGATAGGACAAGGCGTCGCCAAGGCAAGGCGTCGCCAAGGCCAGGCGTCGCCTGGGTGGAGGCGTCGCCCAACCAGGGCGTAGCCAGATCAAACAGTGTAAAAGTAAGGCAATCACAGTATGGTTCCCCGATACCCATGGGTAGGAAAGACCATGGAGGGAGCGACGCCGTGGGAAAGCCTCAGGACCCGATATCTCAGGAAAGTGATAAAGAGAAGGAAAAGGTGGCTTCAAGGCCATAGTGATAGTACCAGTGAAGGGCAGCCTGACTCGTGAAATACCCCTGCCGCCCCAGAGACGCCTTCGGGACAGATACGACCCAAGAGGAAGGTCACGCCCAGGATAACCGGGGGCAGGGTGCGAGAGGAAGGCAGATACGCTCTCAGAGTAAGTGGCTAGATACTTGGGGGCATGAGTTGGCACCCAAAAAGCCACCCCTAGCGCAGTAGCACTCCCAAGCAGGAGGGCTCACACGTAAAGACGTCCCCAGGTGGGCAGAAACGCCCCCAGATGGGGTCATGGCGTCGTGAGGTCCTCCACGTGTACGACAGCCATGCCAGAATAGAAACACCCTCTAGTCAGGTGCCAGGTAATTAAAGATATTCAATACAGTTTCCCTTTCGAGCATTCAGGTACTATTAGGGCTCCCGAGCGTTTCAACGTCTTAAATGCGCTACGTTTCGTAATTAAGCGCTTTAATGAGTGCGTTACGTTTGAGATTAAAAGCGCTTTAAGGCGCTTTAAATGTTGGGGCAGTTTAAATAGCGCTGGGGAATGTCGGAAAAAGGGTTGGAACCTTTGGCAAATTTACGAGAAACTCTCTGGTTGCTTGCCCGTGCTTTAAGATTACGTACAAGTGACTGGAGAATATTTTTGCCTGAAGGAGACAACACACACACATATACACAGTTCTTTTACCACCTTCAGAGTGCCACACGCGGTGCTCAGATATGTGGGTGGACAGTTTTTTGGTGTTTCTTGCTGGCTGACTTGAGCGTCGGAGTGCACACGGCCGCTAGGGCGCCTCTTTGTCCCCTTTTTTGCAGGAATCCGCGGGCAACCAGCGGGAAGGAGACCCCAGATGACGGTTGAGGTCGTGCACGAAGACGTCCCGGTCAACCGGACGGAACATTTGGCGCCCACCGTGGGGCCGATATAAAACATCAGTCCCATCACAAGTTCGAGAAGGTTTATCAAGTTACAGTAACGGTGAAGGAGTTTGAAGCAACAATGGCCCCCAGCAGACGAGGAGCAGCGCGCGCAGCCCCAGCAGACCTATCCATGCAGCAGGTCCTGGAAATAATGAGGGGGCTGCAGCAGGACATGGCGGATTCGAAAATGGAGCAGGAGCGAATGCAGGCAGACCTTGACGCCTCGCATGAGCGGAACGAAGAGCTCCACCGTGTGAATGAGGAGTTGCACCAGGGCCTGAGAAACGATAGGAGGCGGCCTGGGCATGACGAGACGGAGAACCATTCCCCACCAAGGGAGTTTTCCACTCCTTTCTCACAGGAGATCCTAGACGCAGCAATCCCGAACACGTTCGCAGGACCCAAGGTGATCTTCACCGGGATGGAGGACCCAGAGACGCACCTGGCTGCATTTCACACGCAGATGGTCCTGATAGGCGGTTCTGATGCTGCCACGTGCAAACTCTTCATGAGCACCCTGACCGGGATGGCTATGGACTGGTTCATTAGCCTCCCAGAAGGTCATATCACATCTTTCCGCCAATTGTCGCGGTTATTCCGAGAACAGTACTTAGCCAACAAGGCCCCGCCGCCGGTCTCCTACGACCTGTTCGACGTGAAGCAATATCAGGGGGAGACCCTGAAGGAGTATATCAACGGCTTCGGGGCCCAGGTCGTGAAGGTTGGCACAACAGAAGAGCCTATGATCGTGTACGCGTTTGTGAAAGGCGTATGCCCCGGCCCCTTCGGAGAATCCATTATCCGTAATCGCCTTAGGACTTTCGCTGAATTACGGCGCAGGGCAGTAGAGCATATTGCTTCGGAAGGGGAGGTATGTGTGAAGCGCACCAGCGCCGTGCCCTCACGCCCTAGGGGACCGGCGCGAGTTCAACCCGTCAGAGTCAATGAGACCACGACGGGGAGAAAGAAGCCAGAGGCGAGACGCCCCTACAAAGCCAGAAAGCCCCAGCCCCGAGGCCCAGTAGGAGGCGAACGCCCCGCCAGAGAAAGAGCAAGACCGGCGAGGTACAACTTCGTAGTTGAGTTGAAGGATTTGATCGCCGTACCCAACATAGCCGAGAGGCTGAGGCGACCGGCGAAGACCGACAAGGTGTTAGGGCCCCGCAAAGACTCTTGGTGCGAATTTCACGAGGCTTTCGGGCACCAAATTGATAATTGCCTGTCGTTGGGCTACCAGCTAGATGAGCTGGTGAGGACTGGGTTTTTGAAAGATTATGTCGCAGATTCCACCACGACCGCCACCTTGCCGCTGCCGGCAGATGAGCCAGCACACGAGATGCCTGTGCTTGGCGAGGTCCACACCATTGCTGGAGGTTTTTCCGGCGGAGGACCCACCGCCTCCCAGCGGAAGAAATACGCGAGGGGGGTGAATTCAGTCGAAGAGAGGCTCTCGGGGGAGCCCTGGGAGTCAGATATTGTGTTCACAAGAAGAGACCTCCGAGATGTGGTGCCCCACGACAACGATCCCGTTGTCATCTCAGTCGTCACAGCCGGAAGAAAGGTCCACAGAGTGCTTGTTGATCAAGGAAGCTCGGCAGACGTCATGTTTCTGTCGACCTTTAATAAGTTACGGTTGTCCCCCGATGATGTGATTCCAATAGCCACATAGAACAAGATTCTTGACACTTTGAGGAATCACCTTGAGCTGGAAAATGTAGAGGCACTTTCTTAGAAGTTGGATCATGGTTCTAAGATCAAGAACTCACCAATAACAAGTACCAAATCCCAAACTCATTTGGATGAACCAAATATTGTCAAATTGAATCAACAAAGAAATAGTAACTAGATCAACCGAACAGAATTAAGCTACTAAACAAAAGAACCGAACAGAATTTAAAAACAAAACAGAATATAGGTGCTGAAAATAGAAAAAACCGAAAGCTAGACAACTCAAAAACACAAGGTAACATGAACAATTGAAGAAGAAGAAAGGAAGGAGAAGAGAATGCTCATGAAGATGGAGGAATGGTTGGATGATCACGCCACTAGAAGAATGGATGCTCCTAGATGAGTGTGGAAGCCGCCACTTGGGGAAACCATGGTCCTTCAAGATAAGACTAGAGAAGAAGCTCAAAGCTCTCCAAATGCTCACTCCAATTTTGAGTATAGTTTCTTTAGATAAAATTCAAATCTGAATTTTACAAAGGAAGCACCTCTATTTATAGCCTAAGGTGCTGAAAAATAGGTGGGAAATTTCAAATAAACTCATTTGAAATTCCCACCAAAAACAAGTCACATGGGAGGTGTGACCTTTTTCTACTATGACACCTCCCAAAAACTATACCTACACCACTCTCCTAAGTCACATGGACAATGTGACTTTATTTTACATTTTCACACACCTTTATTTAATAACCACACCTCCTAAAACTATACAAGAGTATTTCAAAGCTTGGCCTTGCCCCTCATGGGATGGACTTGGGCTCTTTGGGCTTTGGCCTTCTTGGGCTTGGGCTTGGGCCTCATCTTTATTTTATGTCTTCTTTTAATTTTGAGAAGACTAGAAGGAAGAACTTCAAATGTGAGGGTGGATGTCCTCTTCCTCCATTAATAAAAGCCTCCTTTATTTGATTCTCATCATACTCCTCGAGTTGGAGAGAATTCGTCCACGAATTCTGAATCCCTGCATATAACAAAGTCAGTTTAGTTTTACAATTAAAAGTTGAAGAAAAATGTAAACATGACTTAGCATTTGTAAATAATGGGATTTCAGAAAAGGAGGTTCTATAAATCGACCAAGTTGGAAAAATTTGTTTGGGAATGATGTGATGTTTTGGAAAAAGACCTCTTAAATGGTGACAACCATTAGGAGGTATGAAAAAATCATCCCTAACATTTTTTAACCAAGATGGTGGTGAAATAGGAACCTTTGGTAATAAAAAAGATAAGGAAGGAAAACACCTTGGAGGTGAAAGGATAAGACCCATGTCAACTTGGCCTTCTTTGTCTTTTTCTTGTTTACTTGTGGTAGGTGGGTGAGTTAGGTCTTGTTTTACCTTGTTGATCTTTAAGATTTGCTTTTGTGGACAATGAAGAGCTATGTGCCCAAAACCTAAACATTTAAAACATTTGATATTTGAAGTTTTGGTAGGTGACTTAGGAGTAGAAAGATTTGTAGTAGAAACTTTGTTTGGAAACATGGTTTGTTTGGAAAAATTGGAAGGAGAAATTTTGTTTGCATCCTTCCTAGAAGAGTTGTAGAAATCATCATCATGAGTATTTTTGAAAGTTTTGTTCAAAAGATATGATTCTACCTTGATGGCTTTGCGAAACACGCTCTTTAAAGAAGAATATTCTTTTAATTCTACAAAATCTCTAATATCTCTTTTCAAACCACGTACAAACCATTTAATCTTTGACTCTTCATTAGCATGCATATTCATTTTAGTCAAAGTTGTTTCAAAATCTTTAAAGTATTCATCTACCATCCTATGTCCTTGAGGAAGCCTTTGGAACTTCAACAAGTGTTCCTTCCTAGAAGGAGGAACAAACCTCGCGCGCATACACTCTTTCAAAGCATTCCAAGAAACCACGGGAGGTTTCTTGCGATATATAATGTCCATTACAATTTTATCCCACCATTCTTTGGCATAGCCCAAAAAGGATAAAGAAACTAATCTAAGTTTTTGGTCATCTTGGACCTTATACACATGAAAATAATGGTCAACCTTAGTCTCCCATTCTAAATACACATTAGGATCACTATCACCATTAAAACTAGGGACTTTTTTACAAGCAATGTTGAACACTTGGTGATATCTTTGGTCACGGTTATAGCTCTCTTCATGAGAATGATGGTGATGCCTCCTTCTTCTATGTTCTTCTTCACCAAGGACTGAAGCTTTGGAAGGAGAATGCTGTTTGTAAGATGCACCACTTGAATAGCCAGCCATTTTGCAAATAAAAAAACAGCAAACACACAAAAACAGCAAACAAGTTAAGAAACAAAATTAGCAAAAACAGTGAGCTTTTTGGCAATGAAACTGCCGAAATGAACTAAGGCTGAAAAGATATCACTCTCAAAGAAATAATGTTCTTGCACCAATCTGATCTTGAGGCCTTGGAATCCTCAAATGAAATATGTCAAAGCAAGCACACCAATCTTAAGAGCAAACCACCACAAAACCAAAGAAACAATAAAGACAAACAAGAAAAGGTATAAGCAAGGAAAGGTAATTGCAAAAGGAATACTATATGTAAGACAAACTCAAAGAGTAAGAATGAAAGACAATCAAGAAAATAAAGAACTCAATGAGAAAAGTAGGCACACAAAAGATTACCTAAGGAAAAGCACTAGAGTAGATGAAGAAAACAAAAAAAATTTAGCTACTGGAAATTATTTTTTTTTATGCAAACTGTGTTTGATATTCACTGATTTAACTGGAACGTTGTAGAGCGAACTGGATTATGAAATTTTTACCACAGAAACTTCAAGATGTTAACTCAAAAATGGCACTGGAATCAATTAAAAACAGTAAGCCAATTGAGAGAAATAAATTTTTTAAAATCACTGCCAGATTACCGTATTTTTTCGGCAGGAATGTACACTTTTTTTATTTTATTTATCATTTTTTGTGTACTTCATATTTTTGAATGATTCTTTTTTCTATTCTTTTCTAACACTTTGAATATCTCAAATCCAGAATTTCAGATTTTTACAGTACGTAAATCAGTTGCAATAAGGAAAAACAGTAAGCACTCTTTTCAGAAACAGAGGAATCCTAATAGGAATAAAAAAACAGAATGATGAACTATCAAAGACATAATAGAAAATGATGTATTGGAACTTGTATAGGTCTAGAATACAAGTATGAACTCAATGCTAAAAAGAAAATGCTCAAAGGATCAACATCAATTCAGAAAATTATATGACACCAAAGCAAGAAACAATCAAAACAATAAAAGTACTACTAGAAGTAATGACATATATGGAATAACATGACTAAGACAAAACTTAACATGATTCAAAAATTAAAAGACACAACACAAATTGTAACAAGTGGAAGGAAGCTTAAGGTAAACTCTAGGAAGGATAATGCCATTCCAAAAGAGCAACCATACTCATAAGAATGATGAGTGCCATAAACCTTTCCACAAACACTTGGAGCAAAAGAAAAACAGCAAGAATACTCAATTAAAATTCTAAAACAGAAACTTAAATTGCAAGAAATTAAAAAGAGCTCTTGAAATAAAGTGCACACAACTCAACAATTAAACAAGAATGAACCTAAGACTCATGATACCACATGATGTGATTCCAATAGCCACATAGAACAAGATTCTTGACACTTTGAGGAATCACCTTGAGCTGGAAAATGTAGAGGCACTTTCTTAGAAGTTGGATCATGGTTCTAAGATCAAGAACTCACCAATAACAAGTACCAAATCCCAAACTCATTTGGATGAACCAAATATTGTCAAATTGAATCAACAAAGAAATAGTAACTAGATCAACCGAACAGAATTAAGCTACTAAACAAAAGAACCGAACAGAATTTAAAAACAAAACAGAATATAGGTGCTGAAAATAGAAAAAACCGAAAGCTAGACAACTCAAAAACACAAGGTAACATGAACAATTGAAGAAGAAGAAAGGAAGGAGAAGAGAATGCTCATGAAGATGGAGGAATGGTTGGATGATCACGCCACTAGAAGAATGGATGCTCCTAGATGAGTGTGGAAGCCGCCACTTGGGGAAACCATGGTCCTTCAAGATAAGACTAGAGAAGAAGCTCAAAGCTCTCCAAATGCTCACTCCAATTTTGAGTATAGTTTCTTTAGATAAAATTCAAATCTGAATTTTACAAAGGAAGCACCTCTATTTATAGCCTAAGGTGCTGAAAAATAGGTGGGAAATTTCAAATAAACTCATTTGAAATTCCCACCAAAAACAAGTCACATGGGAGGTGTGACCTTTTTCTACTATGACACCTCCCAAAAACTATACCTACACCACTCTCCTAAGTCACATGGACAATGTGACTTTATTTTACATTTTCACACACCTTTATTTAATAACCACACCTCCTAAAACTATACAAGAGTATTTCAAAGCTTGGCCTTGCCCCTCATGGGATGGACTTGGGCTCTTTGGGCTTTGGCCTTCTTGGGCTTGGGCTTGGGCCTCATCTTTATTTTATGTCTTCTTTTAATTTTGAGAAGACTAGAAGGAAGAACTTCAAATGTGAGGGTGGATGTCCTCTTCCTCCATTAATAAAAGCCTCCTTTATTTGATTCTCATCACCCGATCTGTTGAGTCCCTATACGGGATGTTTGTATGGGTTTGGGGATAACCAGGTAGAGGTCCGGGGGTACCTGGAGTTGAGGACTACGTTCACAGACAGAGAGGCCTCCCGTACAGAGAGCATCCGGTACCTCGTCGCGAACGCCAATTCTGCCTACAATATTTTGCTGGGCAGACCGGCGTTAAACCGTCTGAGTGCAGTGTCCTCCACCCGTCACATGAAGATGAAGCTACCGGACCTCAGTGGCCGGGTGATAGTCATCAGGTCAGACCAGGAGGAGGCGAGGAAATGCTATGAAAACAGCCTGAAGACGAAGAGAGGCGTATTTATGGTGTATGAACGTCCGCCAAGAGCGGACACGACGATGGTTGAGGCGATGCCCGTTGGGCTGACGCCTGAAGCGGCCATAGTAGAGAGGGCGAGGCCCGAAGCAGATGTGCCAATGGAGGAAGGCCTTGAAGAGGCGGCGCCTGTCGAAGAGGCGGCGTCCGTCGAAGATGATAGCAGGGAGCAGCCTGCAGCTAACGCCATAGAAAGGGAGATTGGCGGCAAAGCTTTCAGGTTAGGAAGCTCGCTAAGCCCAGAAGAACAGGGAGGGGTGGTAGAAGTGATTTCGCGCCACCTGGATGCCTTCGCATGGTCCGCCTCGGATATGCCAGGCATCGACCCTGATTTCCTGTGTCACCACCTCAGCATGGACGCCACGGTCCGCCCCGTGCGTCAGAGAAGGAGGAAGTTCAATGAGGAACGACAACAGGTGGTGAGAGACGAAACGCAGAAGCTGCTGAGTGCTGGCCACATTAGGGAGATTCAGTACCCTGAGTGGCTCGCCAATGTCGTCTTAGTGAAAAAGGCGAACGGAAAGTGGAGAATGTGCATTGACTTCACGGACCTGAACAAGGCGTGCCCAAAGGATTCCTATCCGTTGCCCAGCATCGACGCCTTAGTGGACAGCGCGTCCGGCAGCAAGGTGTTAAGCTTCCTGGACGCCTTCTCAGGGTACAACCAAATCAAGATGCACCCAAGAGACGAGAGCAAAACTGCATTCATGACGGAGACATGCAGTTACTGTTATAAGGTGATGCCCTTCGGGCTGAAAAATGCGGGCGCTACGTACCAGAGGCTAATGGATAAGGTCCTGGCGCCAATGCTTGGGAGGAATGTGTACGCTTATGTCGACGACATGGTGGTGGCGTCACAGAGTAGGGTGCAGCACATGGCAGACCTCGAGGAGTTGTTCAACACAATATCCAAATACCGCCTCAAGTTGAACCCCGAAAAGTGTGTTTTCGGGGTAGAGGCCGGTAAGTTCTTGGGTTTTTTGCTCACCGAGAGGGGAATAGAGGCGAACCCCGACAAATGTGCGGCTATTATCGCCATGCAGAGTCCGACATCGGTAAAGGAGGTGCAACAGTTGACAGGGCGGATGGCGGCGCTCTCGAGGTTTGTTTCCGCCGGAGGAGAAAAGGGGCACCCGTACTTCCAGTGCCTCAAGAGAAACAGTCGCTTTGCCTGGACTGATGAGTGCGAAGCGGCTTTCATTAAGCTGAAGGAGTACCTGGCGACGCCACCGGTTCTCTGCAAGCCGGTAACGGGCGTGCCCCTCCTGTTGTATTTTACTGTAACGGAGCGGGCCATCAGTTCTGTGTTGGTCCAAGAGCAGGACCAGAGTCAGAAGCCCATCTATTTTGTAAGCAAGGCCTTACAGGGGGCTGAGACAAGGTACCAAGCACTAGAGAAGGCGGCGCTGGCGGTAGTGTTTTCTGCTAGGAGGCTCCGTCATTACTTCCACAGTTTTACGGTGGTAGTGATGACCAATCTCCCCATACAGAAAGTGCTGCAGAAACCCGATGTGGCAGGAAGGATGGTACGCTGGGCAGTGGAGCTGTCAGAATTCGACATACAGTACGAGCCTAGAGGACCCATCAAAGGGCAGGTGTACGCGGATTTTGTAGCGGAACTTTCGCCCGGAGGTGAGCAAGAGGTGGAAGCGAGTTCACAGTGGCTGCTCTCGGTTGATGGCTCCTCAAACCAACAAGGGAGTGGTGCGGGAATAGTGCTGGAAGGACCCGACGGCATACTGATCGAGCAGGCCTTGCGTTTTGCCTTCAAGGCAAGTAACAATTAAGCAGAATATGAAGCCCTGATTGCAGGAATGCTCTTGGCCAAGGAGATGGGCGCACAGAACCTCCTAGTGAAGAGCGACTCCCAGTTGATTACGGGGCAGGTGTCGGGTGAGTTCCAGGCGAAGGACCCACAGATGGCGGCGTATCTAAAATACGTCCAGTTGTTGAGAGGGGCGTTCAACGCTCTTGAGTTAATACACGTCCCGAGGGAGCAGAATGCCAGAGCTGACCTGCTCGCAAAGCTGGCCAGCTCAGGCAAGGGGGGTAGACAGAAGACAGTGATCCAGGAGACTCTCAAAGCTCCGCGTCGATTCGTGGAAGACAACAGGGTGGATGTCCTCCAGATTTATGCATCAAGGGGAAGGCCGAGGAGTCATTCCTCATTGACCCAAGATACGCAGAGGGCGCCCCGCATCAGTATATACGTGGGTGTGTCTGAGGAAGAGCAGATGCAGGTCTGTGTCCTGTCCAAGGGAGACACCTGGATGACGCCCTATAAACGATACCTGGCGGATGGGGCCCTTCCAGTGGACCCTGAAGAGCGTAAGAAAATCAAAAGAAATGCCGCAAGATATACTTTGGTGGATGGGGTGTTGTTCAGGCACGGTTTCACTCACCCTATCCTAACATGCGTCAGTGGCGATGAGTGCACCAGGATAATGGCGGAGCTACACGAAGGCATCTGCGGAAGCCATGTAGGAGGAAGGTCCTTAGCCTCCAAGGTAATACGCGCAGGTTTCTTCTGGCCAACAGTGAAAGAGGATTGCGCACGGCACGCCCAGCGGTGTAAGCAATGCCAAAAGCACGCCGACTGGCACAAGGCGCCGCCAGAAGAGTTGCGGTCCATATACAGCCCGTGGCCTTTCCACACATAGGGAATTGACATCCTGGGCCCTTTCCCACTGGCAATCAGGCAGATGAAATATCTGATCGTCGCCATAGAATACTTCACTAAGTGGATAAAGGCAGAGCCCGTGGCACAAATCACTGCGCATAAGGTACAACATTTTGTGTGGAGAAACATCGTGTGTCGCTTTGGCGTACCCAGGCGCCTGATATCTGACAACGAGACCCAGTTCGCCAGTCAGGAGTTGAGAAATCTGTGCGCTGAAGTCGGAATCAAGCAAGTGTTCGCGTCGGTCGAACACCCCCAGACCAATGGACAAGTAGAGTCAGCAAACAGAGTTCTGCTGAGGGGGTTAAAAAGAAGGTTAGAGAAGGCCAAAGGGGCGTGGGCGGAAGAGGTGCCAAGGATTGTATGGGCATACCACACCACGCCCCAATCCTCTACTATGGAGACGCCTTTCAGTTTGGTGTACGGGTCGGACGCGATGATTCCAGTAGAAATACACGAAAGCTCACCGCGTTTTCAAAACTTTGTGGTGGAGGAATCTAATGAGGAGAGACGGGTAAACCTGGATCTGCTAGAAGAGGCCAGGGAAGAAGCTAGAATAAAAGCTGAAGCGATGAAGAGAAGAGTGGAGCGGCAATATAGCTCTAAAGTAAAGCCGCGACAGTTTCAGGTGGGCGACCTAGTGATGAGGAAAGCTCACCCATACGAGTTGGAGAATAAGCTGTCTCCCAAGTGGACCGGGCCCTTCAGAGTTACTGAGGCTAAGGGCAACGGTTCATACAACCTGGAGACTTTAGATGGAGGCCCTATCCCGCGCAGTTGGAATGCAGCCAACTTAAAATTTTATTTCAGTTGACTTATGTAAGCAGCATGTAACAATTTAGTTGAAGGGGACGCTCTTTTTCCCTTTCGGGGGTTTTTTAATGAGGTCACCCTAATAAATGGAAAAACCAGTTGAGAAAAAGAAGTGCCTTGGTTTTCAGCCTTTATCTTTCCTTGTTAGAAGTAATGTGATGCGCCGCTTGGGCCATGGCGTCGCCAAGGAAGAAGGCGTCGCCTAGGTCTTGGCGTCGCCCAGAAAGAAGGCGTCGCCCAAGTAAAATCATGCATCGTTGGCAGAACGAGACGAAAGGAAGTTGCGCGGTATATGAAGCATAAGCAAAGTAAAGTGGCGTTGTAAAGAATTATGATATTGAAAAGTTGTTGTTACAAGCAATGTTCAGTACAAAATGCAAAAACACAAACAAGCCACTTCTCAGCGCTCATCAGAGTCATCACTGGAGGAAGGCGAAGCCCCTTTCCCAGCCCGCAGCGCTCGAGTAAGTCGTGTCCTCTTTTCTTGGCTTATTTTCGAACCTGCACAAAGGGAACAAATGTATTAGAGACACTGTGAAGAAAGACAGGCACAGTTAGAAAGTAACGAAGGCCGAAGTCGCCTAAGGCAGTGGTTCTCACATATGTATTTCTCAAGAGTCCTAGCGTTGAACTCCAAGCTGATCACCGTAGCAGAGTCAAAGCCTCCCGCCTCAGCAAGAATCCGGCAAGCTATTTGATCACTTGGAGCCAGATTCTTGAGGGGTTTGGCTTTGAGGGCCTTTTCCTCTCTCACCCAGTACAGTGGAAACCCATCCAGAGCGTTGGGAACAAGGTCAGTACGACAGATCTTGAAGAACCGGCCCTTCCATCCGGTGAACGAGCTCTGGAAGGGTGTGAAGAGAACCCTCCCGGGCACATTACTGAGAGTTACCCAGAGGTTGTGTCTCTGTCTCTTCACCTCAAAGAAGTGAAGAAAGAGGTCAACCGAGGGTGCACAACCCAGAAACCCGAAGAGAACGTCGAAGGCCTTGACAAAGGCCCAGCTGTTGGGATATAACTGGGCCGGAGCAACGTTGATCTCCGTCAGCAGTTCCTTCTCAAACCAGGAGAAGGGTAGGCGCACCCCGATGGTCTTGAACACCACCTGGTAAAAGTAAAAGAAAGGGACCCCGTCGTTGGCCCGTTCGTCTCCACACACTGGCTCCCCCAGAGTGCAAGGGAGCACAGCGATGTCGTCATCGTGCCTCCTTGCGAAGGCCCGGTGGTCATAAGAACACAACTCCCCTTTGTGTTCCCGTACGGCCCTGGTGGAGAGCAAGCATGAACACTCATCAAGAAGTTCACTCGAGGCCCAAGGGTACAAGTCTTTGGGACGGACCCTGGAGGAAGCATCGTGAGAAGACATTCTTTAACAAGAGCAGGATGGCCAGAAATGCAAGAGTTGAGCGAGGGGAGCGAAGGTTAGAACAACCCTTCGACGGAGAAGAAAGGGTGCAAGAAGGAAGGGTGCAAGGAGAAAGAACGCAAGTAGGTTATGAAGAGTGAGAAAATGGTGAAGATAGTTCTAGAGTTTGAAGAGTTAAATAAAGCGGTTAGAGCGCCAAACGACGCGAACGGATGCACCGTGCGATGGATACACGTGGCAGAAGATGAAAGGATGACGCTGGCACCACTGGTTTAAATCAGAAAACGTCGTATCAGCAGAATATCCAGTGGTACGATGCACCGTCGAAAGTGAGCCAGGGGTACAACAGGAGTCAGAAAATGGAATGACTAGATACCCCATCAACCATGCAAGCAGCGCCACGTGGATCAAGTCGAATGACAGAAGGTCCCATCAGCTATACGAGGAGCGCCACGTGGATGGCACAGGCAAAGCCTTGGGCTCTTCGCTGTTATCAGGCGTTGACCAAGGCAAGAATTAAGGTCAATGTCGAAGTAAAGGTAACGCCCGAGGCGTTGCCAGGAAGGACGTAAAGGGCGACGACAGCGCGAGATGTCGCGGGCGCCGCCAACCCAAATACCGACTGGCGTTACCTCCCCGATACCCACAGGTAGGAAAGACTGTGGAGGGAGATGAGATCACCAAACGCCAGCGAATCGCTGGCAGGGTGTTCCCCGATACCTATGGGAAGGAAAGACCATGGAGGGAACAGACCCCACAACACTCAGCGTTTTAGACACCCGGGGACGATACGGTGCTGCTTTAGCAGGCCTATCCTTAGGCGTGGGCGCCGAGCGTTAAAGATCAAAGAAAGGGCCTTTCGGTATCAGAGACGCCCCGTGGACGATACGGCGCCACTTAGTGAGCCTCTCCATGGGCGTGAGGGTTGGCGGGCGACCTTACCCAATCATACCAGACCGCCCAACGAAGTGAAAGAAATGGGCAGAACCCAGATAAAGTAAGTGAAGCACGTGAAGGGAAAAGATGAGAACGAGATCGCATAGGCAGAATCGTATGTGACAAAAAAATAAAGGCAACCATACGAACGTTTCAAATCAGTAACAAGAGTGCGGATAGTTTAAAGAATTACAAGTTTTGACAGATAAAATCAAAAAACGAAGGTGAAGAATGAAGAGTTAAGCTTGAAGAGGAAGGTGGCGGATGAGGGGCAGCGGTTCAGTCGTTCAAGTCCATGGGCACGACCTTCCCGTCGACTACGTGCTGTGTGGGTCGCAGTTCGAAAGGTTGACGCCAGGATTCTCGCAGGACGTCTGGGTCAGGGCCTCTTGGAACCCCTCCTCGAAGGTGCCCGCCATCTCCTGAATAAGGGACTTTTTCTCCTTCTCCAGTTCCTCAATGGCGGCGTCTCCAGAGGCCACCTGCTTCTCCAGAGCCTCTTTCTCCACGCGAAGCCGGCTAACCTCGACCTGCAGTTTGTCGTAGTCAACTCGGAGAAGGTCCATAGCTTTGGCCTGGGTGGCCATTTCCTCCTCCATCCGCTCCACCTTGGCAGCCTGTTCACAGCAACGGTCCTTCAGGTCCTTGTGAGTTTCTGCATCCGCTTTGACCACTTCCTGAAGACCCGCTACCTGCACTTGAAGAGCAACTTCCTGAGTGTAGAAGTCTGCCTGGAGCTCCAATGCCTCCGCCAGTCGCCTCTCTGTTTCCGCTTTGGACTCTTGTATTTGTCTTAGGGAAGTTTGATAGGCTTCGTTCTGGTGTCCCAGGACCCTCATTTCCTCTTCCAGAGTATATGCTTTTGTTTCCAAGGCTTGGAGGGTATGAGTTTGCAGGACCGCATTTCTGGCCTGGGAGCGCCATTCAAGAGCCACCGCCAAGAAGGCCCCCAAGTAGAAAGGCATGCCTTCCCTCCTGTCGGTACCTTCTGGCATAGTCCCGCCACTGAAACCCCTCATCAGATGCATGATTGGAGGAGGGATGGCGATGAAGTTGGGGGCAGCAGCGTCGGGAGCCGGGGAAGCAGTGGTTTCTGGCGGCGGCGGAGGCGGCGCAGATTCGGCGCCTTCGCCCCTTTCCTCTTGGAGTATCCTAGGAGGGAGTGAGGTTGCGCTTGGAGGGTTGTCCATAAAGGGGTTCCCTCCCTGCGGCGACGTCTCTACCAGAAGAGGAACCCGCGCGGATTTTCTCCTTCTGAAGGGTGCCACCCCTTCCGAATCCTCGTCATCTGACAGAATCTCCAAAACCCTTTTCCCTTTGTCAAGGGGGGGTGGAGCCGGTGACGAGGCCGCAGCTAGGGGGACAGCGGCGATAGGCGAAGGAGAGTTGGGAGTTGGAAGCAAGTCGGAGCCAGGTGGAGACGTCGGAGATGGGCTAGAAGCAGCTTCAGCGGTGACTGGAGGCGGCGGTGACGGAGCCGGTGGGAGAACCGGATTGGCAACAGGGCTGGAGGAGACGCCTGCCTTAGCGGCACGAGCCTCCTTCCGTGCTTTCGCCAACATTATTCTTTTGGAAACGCCCATCACTGATCCTATATCAAGACAGGCCAAACAACAAGGATTAGCACTAGAGCAGTTATGCGAATTCACAATACATGAAGAGGCGTGAAAATGCAAGTAACATTGTACAGCGAAAAATGGTAGCATAAGTTTAATTCAGATGAATCAGAAGGAAGATTTTGTGGCCAAATACATGCAGATAACCACAACAACTAATGCATCATAAATCGCCAAGAGCAGATACCGAAGTAGGTAGAAAGCCCATGGGCATTGAATTCGTTTGCGATGAGTTTGGCGGTATCGAAGACATTTTTAGGAATCACCTTGAGCTGGAAAATATAGAGGCACTTTTCTTAGAGTTGGATCATGGTTCTAAGACAAGAACTCACCAATAACTAGTACCAAATCCCAAACTCATTTGGATGAACCAAATATTGTCAAATTGAATCAACAAAGGAATTAAAATTGAAAAGACCGAACAGAAATAAACCAATATTCAATTGATTCGAACAGAATTAAGAAACAAAACAGAATATAGGTGCTGGAAAAATGGAAGAACCGAAACTAAAACAACTCAAAACACAAGGCAACATGATCAATTGAAGAAGAAGAAAGGAAGGAGAAGAGAATGCTCATGAAGATGGAAGGAGGATGGATGATCTCGCCACTAGAAGTGTGGAATGCTCCTAGATGAGAGTGATGCCGCCACTTGAGGACTCCATGGATCCATCAAGATAAGACTAGGGAAGAAGGCTCCAAAAGCTCTCCAAAGGTCACTCAAAATTTGAGTATAATTTTCTTAGATTAATTCCAATCTGAATTTTACAAAGAGAGCACCTCTATTTATAGCTTAAGGTGCTGAAAATGCAAGCTAAAACAATTCAAATTTCCCTCCCAAAGCTAGCTAAAACCGGCGCCTATTTCAAGCCATGAGGAAGGTGTGACTCCTTCCTTCACTTTGGCACCTCCTATTCTACTTCTACACCTATCTACTAACACACCCCCCTAAAGCTCCTAACTAAAGCCTAAAAGATGCTATAACAAAAGAGGTTTCTAAAGTTTCCCTCTAAGCACCTTCAACTAAAGAAACTACAAAAAGAGAAAATAAATGTCCTCTAGCTCCCAAAGCTTTGAACATGCTTCTTGTAATCCTTTGAGGTGGACTTTGACCTCCATGGGCGTCCTCCATTTGTGCCTCCACCTCTTCTTGAGCTTGATGATTGGTCTCCATGTTCTCTTGAGCTTGATCTCCATCACAAGGGCTTCATGGTTATGGGTTTGTCTGTCCAGTACAGGGGAAAGCCCTCTAGGATGGAAGGATCGCGCTTGGTCGCGCGTACCTTGAAGAATTTCCCCTTCCATCCTTTGAACGAATTCTGAAAGAGCGTAAGGATGATGCGCCCGGCGATGCCAGAAAAGCTCATCCAGAGACTCTTCCCTTGCTTCTTTACCTCGAAGAAGTGAAGAAAAACGTCCATGGAGGAAGGAACGCCTAGATAGCCACAGAGAATTTGGAACCCCCTCACGAAAGCCCAACTGTTGGGATGGAGTTGGGCGGGAGCAGTGTTTATCTCTGTCAGAAGCTCTTTTTCGAAGGGAGTGAGGGGTAGACGCAGGCCCACCCTCTTGAGCACCATCTGATAGAGGAAGAAGAAAGGGCATCCCCCAGTATCCCGTGAGTCCGCACAAACGGGCATCCCAGGTCGCACCCGGCTTACCAGGACTTGGGAGTCGTGATTTTTGTGGAACGCATTGAAGTTATAGAGGGCAGGGTCCCCCCTATGAGCCTCCACGTCCTCAACAGAGTTCAGGAGGGAACATTCGTCCAGAAGTTCGTCGGGGGCCCAGTCATATTCGCCCTTATAATGAGACTTGGGGAGCGGGGGAGGCGCGGTGGTCTTGGTTTTCGCCATCAACGCCAATGCTGAAGATCAAAAGAGAAAGAAAGGCTTCAGAGAAAAGGGGTTTGGGGAGAAGAAAAGGGGAAAATGGAAGAACCCTAGGAGCGCCCTACCCACAAGAGAACGAAGGGAAGCGAGAGGAACAACGAAGCATACAAACAATATCCAGAGAAATACGAGAGTAACAACAGTCCCAGGCAGTTTCCTATAATGCGACGGAAGTAAAGAGTTGTGAGTGCTCGAAACCATACCTTTGCTGTTGAAATGGAGGCAGTAGGAGAGCGCAGGAAGGGGAGAATCGCAGTTGCAGAGAAAAAAGGTTTTGGAGGCGATGAATAGTGCGAAGTAGCAGAGTGAATGAATGTAACAGTAGGGTGAGCGCGGGGTTTGGAGTAACTTAAACGTTACATTTCGCAACTCAAGAGGCGCAAGCTAAGGGCCGCAGGATCGGGCCACGTGTCAGAGGGTCGATTGCCCAGGGGAAACGCAAAGGTCCCTAAAGGAGGACCACGCGATGGGCCACGTGGCGCGCGATCAAGGGTAGCCCAAAAGGCGTTATCATCCCCATTTCAGGGAATGTCCAATCGGCCATTAAGAATACCCTGTGGTTCAGAAAGTGTCGCGTCAGTAATTCGAAAAATTGCTGAGTCAGCAGAGAATGACACGTCATCAGGAAGGCACGCGGATGGTGGGGGCAAGGCTTTAGTCTTTGCGCTGAAGACAAGTCTTCGGCTTAAGACTGGGGGGCTTGTGTACCGTCCCGTATCAGGGCGTTGACTAAGTCAAAGTCAACGACTGGAAAGTCAAAGTCAACTCAAGGTGTCGCCCAGGTGTAGAGACGCCAAGAGGAAGCGTCGCCAAGATAGGACAAGGCGTCGCCAAGGCAAGGCGTCGCCAAAGCCAGGCGTCGCCTGGGTGGAGGCGTCGCCCAACCAGGGCGTAGCCAGATCAAACAGTGTAAAAGTAAGGCAATCACAGTATGGTTCCCCGATACCCATGGGTAGGAAAGACCATGGAGGGAGCGACGCCGTGGGAAAGCCTCAGAACCCGATATCTCGGGAAAGTGATAAAGAGAAGGAAAAGGTGGCTTCAAGGCCATAGTGATAGTACCAGTGAAGGGCAGCCTGACTCGTGAAATACCCCTGCCGCCCCAGAGACGCCTTCGGGACAGATACGACCCAAGAGGAAGGTCACGCCCAGGATAACCGGGTGCAGGGTGCGAGAGGAAGGCAGATACGCTCTCAGAGTAAGTGGCTAGATACTTGGGGGCATGAGTTGGCACCCAAAAAGCCACCCCTAGCGCAGTAGCACTCCAAGCAGGAGGGCTCACACGTAGAGACGTCCCCAGGTGGGCAGAAACGCCCCCAGATGGGGTCATGGCGTCGTGAGGCCCTCCACGTGTACGACAGCCATGCCAGAATAGAAACACCCTCTAGTCAGGTGCCAGGTAATTAAAGATATTCATTACAGTTTCCCTTTCGAGCATTCAGGTACTATTAGGGCTCCCGAGCGTTTCAACGTCTTAAATGCGCTACGTTTCGTAATTAAGCGCTTTAATGAGTGCGTTACGTTTGAGATTAAAAGCGCTTTAAGGCGCTTTAAATGCTGGGGCAGTTTAAATAGCGCTGGGGAATGTCGGAAAAAGGGTTGGAACCTTTGGCAAATTTACGAGAAACTCTCTGGTTGCTTGCCCGTGCTCTAAGATTACGTACAAGTGACTGGAGAATATTTTTGCCTGAAGGAGACAACACACACACATATACACAGTTCTTTTACCACCTTCAGAGTGCCACACGCGGTGCTCAGATACGTGGGTGGACAGTTTTTTGGTGTTTCTTGCTGGCTGACTTGAGCGTCGGAGTGCACACGGCCGCTAGGGCGCCTCTTTGTCCCCTTTTTTGCAGGAATCCGCGGGCAACCAACGGGAAGGAGACCCCAGCTGACGGTTGAGGTCGTGCACGAAGACGTCCCGGTCAACCGAACGGAACAGTTAGATACTTGATAGTAGATGTCGAAACCTCCTATAATATACTATTGGGAAGACCATCCCTGAATCGAATGAAGTTCATCGTGTCTACGCCCCTTTTAATCATGAAATTCCAACCAAGAATGAGGGCTAGCAAGGGTGAAAGTCCACCAAAAACTGCAAGGGAATGTTACGCGACCAACCTCAGAATGATGCCCAAAATACCAAGTCACCGATCGAAGGTAAACTTCGACCTGAGGCCGAATGACGAACCTCAAGTAGAAGAAAGAGACGAGACCGCCCCATGCCAGGTCGACAAACCTGGACAAAACACACAAATAATCGCAAACCTAAAAAGGAAAGGATAAGTAGATAATCATTGAGGTTTTGTCGAAAAACTGAGACCTTTTTGCATGGATAGCAGTTGACATGTTGTGAATCAATACAATTGTCATGTCTCACAAATTAGAAATATGCCAAGACGCCAAGCCAATATCACAAAAGAAAAGAAGGCTCAAGGAGGAAAAAAGGATAGCGGCCCAGACGGATGTGTAAGAACTAGTGCACGCCAACTTCATACGGGAATTACAATATACCACATTTGATATGATTCCACTAGGTAGATATGAATGATTCTTTGACATTCTATGGAATCAACTTGAGTTGGAGATAGCTTAGGCACTTTTAATAGAATTGGATCAAGGTTCTATGTTTCAAGAACTCACCAAAACTTGCACCAAACAACAAACTCACATGGAAGATCCATCTATTGCCAATTGAACCGATTAAAATGTGTAAAAAGGAAAATGAATCGATTGAAACTCTTAAGAAAACAATTGAACCGAACAGAATATGAAAAGAAGCTACTAAACTCAATTAAAACAGAAGCAAATGAAAATAGCCAAACATAAGTGCAAGGAAAGGAAGATGAACCGAATAAAAGAAACTAAGACATGTTTAAGATTCATATGAATATGGAGTTGAAAGAAAGAAGAACTTATGGAGATGGAAGACTTGGTTTGGTGATTGACGCCACTTCGATGGTGAAGGCTCCAAGATGAGTGAGCTAGTGCCGCCACTTGAGAGAACCAATTGCACTCAAGATAAGACAAGGTGAAGGAGAAGACAAGTTCTCACAAATTCTCTCTCAAATTGAGTAGAGTTTCTCTATTACTAATTTCCAATCTGATTTTTACAAAGGCAAGCACCTTTATTTATAGCCTAAGAGGTGCTGAAATGAAAAGCTAATTAAACTCAAATTACCCCCCAAATGACATAAAAGTGGCGCCAACTTAGAGCATGAGGAAGGTGTGACTTCCTCTCTTAGTTTGGCACCTCCCTATTACACCTACACCCCTCTACTAAGCTCACACCCCCCAAGCTTCCTATTATTTTCCTAAACTAAAGACCTAAAGATGCTTTTACAAAAGAGGTGTCTTATGTTTTCCTCTAAGCACCTTCTAACACAAAGATATTACAAAAAGAGAAAACAACCTTCCATTATTTCCTAATGCCTTGAATTGACTCCTTGTAAGCCTTTGAGGTGGGCTACCAACTCCTTGAGCGTCTAACACTTGAGCCTCTTCCTCTTCTTGTCCTTGAGTACTGGCCTCCATTTGGTCTTGAACTTGATCTCCATCATACTCCCCGAGTTGGAGAGAATTCGACCACGAATTCTAGAGACCTACAAAAAAAGGATTTAGATCACTGATATTAAATGTATGACTACCAAGGTATGTATCAGGCATATCTAACTCATAAGCATTGTCATTAATCCTCTTTAGGACTTGGAAAGGTCCATCACCACGAGGCATTAGTTTGGACTTCCTTTGAGTAGGAAAGCGATACTTCCTCAAGTGAAGCCAAACCCAATCACCTTCCTCAAACAACAATGCTTTTCTCCTTTTATTGGCAAGTTCAGCATACTTGCCAACCTTCTTCTCAATTCTCATCTTGAAGTCTTTATGCAAAGTTTTCACAAAAGAAGCCTTTTCATCCCCATCTTTGCACAAGACATCTCCAAGAATGGGAATAGGAAGAAGATCAAGAGGTGTTAAGGGGTTAAACCCATAGACAACCTCAAAAGGAGAATGTGAGGTGGTAGAATTTACTACACGGTTATATGCAAACTCAACATGGGGTAGTAAATTTTCCCACACTCTAGGATTCCCGGAAATGAAGCATCTCAATAGTTGTCCTAAAGTTCTATGGACCACTTCGGTTTGACCATCGGTTTGTGGGTGACAAGTGGTAGAAAATAAAAGCTTAGTATCAAGCTAATGTGATTCCACTAGCACAATATGAATGATTCTTGACATTCTTAGGAATCATCTTGAGTTGGTTATGAGATAGCAACTTTAACATAGAATTGGATCAAGGTTCTATGAACAAGAACTCACCAAAACTAGTACCAAAACACAAACTCATATGGAAGTTCCAATTATTGTCAAATTGAACCGATTAAAGTGAAAGGAAAAGCAATTGCACCGAACAAAACAGCATAGAACTGAAACGTACCGAACATAAAAGCTAGAAAATGCAAAAGAAGCAAGGATGAATCGGTAGAAACACAAAACCGAAGCAAGAACAACAAGAACAACAAAAGTACCGAACAGAAAATCAAAGGAAGCAAACTAGGACATGAACAATTAAAGAGAAGGAAGGAAGGAGAAGAGAAAGCTCATGAAGATGGAGGAATGGTTGGATGATCACGCCACTAGGAGGATGGAGACTCCAAGATGAGTGTGCAAGTCGCCACTTGAAGTAACCATTGAACCATCAAGATAAGACTAGTGAAGAAGGCACAAAGCTCTCCAATGCTCTCTCAAAAATTGAGTATAGTTTCTCTAATCAAAATTCAAATCTGAAATGTACAAGGGCAGCACCTTAATTTATAGCCTAGAGGTGCTGAAATGCAAGGCAAATTAAATTCAAAATTCCCCCAAAAGCTAATGAAAGTGGCGCCAACTATGGTCATGAAGAAGGTGTGACCTTCTCTCTCACTTTGGCACCTCCCTAGTTACTCCCACACCTATCTACTAACGCACCGCCCCTAATACTCCTAACTAAAGACCTAAAGATGCTTTAACAAAAGAGGTTTCTAATGTTTCCCTCTTAAGCACCTTCACACAAAGAAATTACAAAAAGAGAAAATAATCGTCTATTAGCTCCTAAAGCTTTGAACATGCTTCTTGTAAGCCTTTGAGGTGGGCTTTGACCTCCATGGGCGTCCTCCACTTGAGCCTCAACCTCTTCTTGCTCTTGATGATTGGCCTCCATGTCCACTTGAGCTTGATCTCCATCATACTCCCCAAGTTGGAGAGAATTCGACCACGAATTCTGGAGACCTACAGAAAAAGGAGTTAGATCGCTGACATTAAAAGTATGACTACCTAAGAATGTATCAGGCATATCTAACTCATAAGCATTGTCATTAATCCTCTTGAGGACTTGGAAAGGTCCATCCCCCCGAGGCATTAGTTTGGACTTCCTTTGAGTAGGAAAATGATCATTCCTCAAGTGAAGCCAAACCTAATCTCCCTCATCAAACAACAATGCTTTTCTCCTTTTATTGGCAATTTCAGCATACTTGCCAACCTTCTTCTCAATTCTCTTCTTGATGTCTTTATGCAAAGTTTTCACAAAAGAAGCTTTTTCATCCCCATCTTTGCACAAGACATCTCCAAGAATGGGAATAGGAAGAAGATCAAGAGGTGTTAAGGGGTTAAACCCATAGACAACCTCAAAAGGAGAATGTGAGGTGGTAGAATTTACTACACGATTATATGCAAACTCAACATGGGGTAGTAAATTCTCCCACACTTTAGGATTCCCCGAAATAAAACATCTCAATAGTTGTCCCAAAGTTCTATTCACCACCTCGGTTTGACCATCAGTTTGTGGGTGGCAAGTGGTAGAAAATAAAAGTTTAGTCCCAAGCTTGCCCCACAAGGTCTTCCAAAAGTGACTCAAGAACTTGGGATCTCTATCGGACACTATAGATCTAGGGATCCCATGCAAACGAACCACTTCTTGGAAGAAGAGGTTTGCAATGTGGCATGCATCATCCACTTTGTGGCAAGGAATAAAGTGAGCCATATTTGAAAAACGATCCACTACCACAAAAATGGAGTCCTTTCCCTTTGATGTCTTGGGTAATCCTAAGATGAAATCCATAGATATATCAACCCAAGGCATTGAAGGAATAGGAAGAGGAGTATATAAACCATGGGGATGCATTTTAGACTTAGCTTTGCGGCAAGCTATGCATTTATCACACAAACTATGAACATGTTTATGCATATGAGGCCAAAAGAAATGTTCATGCAACACATCCAAAGTTTTAGCAACCCCAAAGTGACCCATTAAACCCCCCTCATGAGCTTCTCTAACAAGAGATAATCTAATAGAGCATTGAGGAACACAAAGACGTTTTCCTTTAAAAAGAAAGCCATCTTGTATAAAAAAATCTTTGTGTCCTCCCTTAAGACACTCTTGATAGGTAAGAGAAAAATCAAGGTCGTCATGATAAAGTTCCTTAATGTGATCAAAAGCAAGATATTGTGAGCTTAAAAGATTTAGCAAAGTGTATCTTCTAGAAAGTGCATCCGCCACAATGTTTACTTTGCCTTGCTTGTGTTTGATCACATAAGGAAATTGCTCAATGAATTCCACCCACTTAGCATGCCTCTTGTTAAGCTTATTTTGGCTTTTCAAATACTTAAGAGATTCATGATCACTATGTATCACAAACTCTTTGGGAAAAAGATAGTGTTGCCAAGTAAACAAAGCCCTAACAAGTGCATATAATTCTTTATCATAAGTGGAATAATTGAGATGACTTCCCTTCAATTTCTCACTAAAATAGGCTATGGGGTGGCCCTCTTGAAGGAGAACAACCCCAATACCTATGCTTGAAGCATCACACTCAATCTCAAATGTCGTAGTGAAATTAGGAAGGGCCAAGATGGGAGCATTAGTCAATTTTTCTTTCAAAGTTTCAAAAGCTTTTTGTTGTGCTTCTCCCCATTGAAAGACTACATCCTTTTTCACTATGTCATTGAAAGGTGCGGCAATGGTACCAAAGTTTGGGACAAATCTTCTATAGAAAAAAGCAAGTCCATGAAAACTTCGGACCTCATTCAAGGTTTTTGGTGTAGGCCAATTTTGAATGGCCATCACCTTTGTTTTGTCCACATGGACCCCTTTGCAACTCACAACAAACCCTAGGAATTCTATATGATCAAGAGCAAACATACATTTAGCAAGATTAGCATACAAATTTTCCTTCCTAAGGGTTTCTAAAACTTGCCTAACATGCAACCTATGGTCCTCCAAAGATAAGCTATAAATGAGAATGTCATCAAAATAAACAACAACAAACTTACCAATGAAAGGTCTAAGAACATGATGCATGAGGCGCATGAAGGTACTTGGTGCATTAGTTAAACCAAAGGGCATAACTAACCACTCATATAAACCAAAGTTGGTCTTAAAAGCCGTCTTCCATTCATCACTCGGTTTGATACGGATTTGATTGTAGCCGCTTTTAAGATCAATCTTTGAAAAGATTTTTGAACCATGTAATTCATCCAACAAATCATCTAGTCTAGGTATGGGATGCCTATACTTAATTGTAATGTTATTGATGGCCCTACAATCCGAACACATTCGCCACGTGCCATCCTTTTTAGGCACTAAGATGATAGGCATAGTACAAGGACTCATGCTATCTTGAACCCACCCTTTCTCAATCAAAGCCTCAACTTGTTGGCGAATTTCCTTGGTTTCACTTGGATTGGTCCTATATGCTGGATCTCTGCAAAGGTGCTGGGATGGCTCCTGATGAGAGACTCGCTGAAAGGGCCAGGCAGCACTCCCTTCTTAAACGCGTGCACAAGCATATCTTCATCTTTGCTGGGTAGTCTAACCACTTGTGCCCCAAAGCGGTTGAGGTAGTCCTTCAGCGACTCCCCCTGGTATTGGCGCACGTCGAACAGGTCGTAGGACACCACTGCAGGTGCCTTGTTGACGATGTATTGCTCAGTGAAGAGCTTCGAGAACTGAGAGAAAGACGTGATATGCCCTTCTGGTAAACTCACGAACCACTCCATGGCGATTCCGCTCAATGTGCTCATGAACATCTTGCAGTACACAGCGTCTGAGCCCCCAGACAACATCATCTGGGTGTGGAATGCCGTCAGATGCGCCTCCGGGTCTTCTACCCCCTTGAACGACGCTTTTACCCCCACCAGGTTGGGAGGCACCATGGTTCCCATGATCTCAGGGGAGAATGGCATGGGAAATGCCCTTGGAGGTGAGGGCTGCCTAGACACCCTTTCGTCAACAACGTGCTCCCTCTGCGCTTGCAGCGTCCTCCTCAACTCTTCGTTGACACGATTCAGCTCGTCGTTCCTGCTTTGCGACGCAGCCAACTCCGTCTGCATCCTTTCTTGTTCAACTTTCGACGCTGCAGCGTTATCCTGCAGCGTGCGCACCATTTCCAGGACCTGCGCCATTGTCACAGCTCCTTCGTCAGCGGATGGCGCAGGTGATGGTTGTCTGTTTCTAGGCATCTTCTCTATCAAAGAAACTGATAAAACTCTGGTGAGCTTTAAAACTGTGGTATATATGGGACAACGATTCACTCGTGCCCCACGGTGGGCGCCAAATGATCCTGCCGGCAACTCGAACGTGGAGGAATCGCTTCGTGGCACTCTCTGCCCCGTCTACGCGACTGCGTCTTCTGCGGAATCACTCCCCGAACTTTCTCTCAGATGTCTTCAAATGTGACCTGCAAAACACACAGACGGCGCCTCTAGCGGCCGTTTGCACTCCGACGATCAAGTTAGTCCAACAGAACCACCAGAAACTGGAAACTAGTAATGTGTGTGTGAGAAAAAACTTGCACTCTGTTTTTCGTCTATCTTTTTTCTCCCCCCCCACTCTCACCCTGATTCTCCCTTTTTCTCTCTTTTCCTGCTTCTGGGCATAACAGAATTCTGTTATCCTTTTCTGGCATGTGTCAGAACCCTGTTATGCTTTTCAGAGAAAGCGTACCTTCAGAATCAGCAATGGGGAGGGTGAGAGTCTGCGCATGTCTGCGCTTGGCTGCGCCTGTCTGTACCTTTAGCGGTACGGAGTGCTCTTTTGTCTGGACCGCACCCCTCTCAGATGATGACACGTGGAGGCCTGCAACTCACATCTAACCACACACGTGTCACTTACTGGAAGGGCTCTAGCGCCTCTCTTTGTCTGCCTAAGTTACGCCCTTGCGGAATAACTTAGGGTGCTTCTCTTATCTGGGTAAATTGCATACTCTTAGGAGAACGTTGGGTGTGGCTGGTCTAGGCACACTTACCAAACATTACTCTCTGCGTAGGCGACTTACCCTTCACGATGCCACGCACGTAATGGGTTGAGGGAATCACCAATCACCGACTGGCTTACTAGTTCCCTCAGGCCACTCTCGTGCACGATTCCTTGAGGTGTGCTCATGCGAGGTCCATGCGTAACGCTCTCGCTGGGAACCTTAGTCCCCGTTTAACTGCGTGTAACACGAGACCCCGACGACAGTACACCCGATGACTGATCAGTGTTTATTCGCTTATCGCGCTCTACCTCCAGGCGCGAGTCTAGGAACTGATCTGCTGGTGGTCACTTGGCTACTGACCACCGATCACCATTCTGGGTGATCTATCCCCCGACCTCTCTGCCGCCTGATCTTTCGGTGGTAACTTGGTTACTGACCACCGATCACCTCTCTTGGCGATCGTCCCCCGACCTCTCTGCCACCTAGTCCACATGTCACCCTGCGAGTGGTCCACGTGGTTCTCTGATGCTGACGTCATCGACTACCGATGACCGATCGGATCACAAGCCCCCCAGTCTCGAGTCGAGAACTCGTTCTCCGCGAAGAGACTAAGTGGTCGTGCCTTCAGTCCACGTGGCAAGTGGGGCCGCCTCACGTGCCACCTCACGTGCTGCTTCTTTAACGTTTGGACTCCCTCTCTTAATCTTGCGACACGTGGCGCCATCAACGGCCAGCGTTGTGCGTCGCTAGCGCTTCTTTTATTCAAATTGGCGCGCCCTTCCACTGTTCCTTCATCTTCTTCATTCGACTCCCAGACTCTCTGTGAACTTCTCTTCTGCGCACCCATCTTTCTTCAAATTCTCTGCTTCCCAATCTCTTGCGATCATTCAAAGGTATGGTTTTTATTTTCCCTGACCCCTTTTTGGTCATCTTTACCGATTGCATTTATCATTCTAGTTATCATGCATCCATCTTCCCTGTTTTTCTTCTTCTCAACCCGCGCTAGGGTTTTTCTCGTGTTTCCGCCTTGACTTCTGCCTCCCCTTCTTTCTCCTTTACCTGGGCATTTCTTTCTCATTTCCTCTCTCTGTTTTTCACCGAACCATCCATCACTCCCTCCCTTTCTATTTCTGACCCTTCGTTTTCCTCCATTGCAGCTATCTCTCGATGGCTCGCTTGAAGCAGACCGCTCGTGTCATTGCCTCTTCTTCTGGTGCACAGCCCTCCGCGAGTGCACCAGCTTCGCCACCGCCTGTTGTCACCTCATTCCATGACAACGCCAAGGTCTATGACTGGGCCCCTCTGGCGTTGCTATCTGAAACGTCCATCTTGCTACCTCAGGACCATCTTAACTCACTCCTGAGCCACGACCCGGACGAACCCTCGTGTTCCATAGACAGGGAAAACGACTTCCACATCCGAGTCCGCATCCCTCCCCGAGGGCTGCCCATTTGCGCTGACGACAGGGCCACCAATGGGGTGCCCTTCGTTTTTGTTTACTCCGCGATCTTCAAAAGGTTTTAGCTGCGACTCCCCTTCACCTTCTTCGAGAAAGAGCTGATGATGGAGTTGAACGTCGCGCCCTGCCAACTCCACCCCAACGCCTGGGCCTTCATCCGGGCGTTTCAGATCCTGTGTAACCACTTTGGGCACAACGCCTCGGTGGAGGTGTTCCTTTACTTCTTTGAGGCGAAGAAACCAGGGGATAGGTTTTGGGTCAGCCTGAACGGGGTTGCTGGACGGGTGCTTCTGGGCCTGTACCAGCAGTCCTTCAAAGACTGGAAGGGCAGATTTTACATGATATCCGCCACCCCACAAAGTCCTCATCTGCTCGAGGGGTACCCCCTCTACTGGGTTCCCCAGGTTGAATTTAAAAAACCCAAGGACCTCGAGACCATGGCCCCCTACGAGCGCGAGCTGTGTGGGCTGCTCCTAGGGGCTAAGTTTGACTCCGCTCGCCTCATCAAGGATGAGTTTGATGTGGCTTCTCTGAAAAAATATATAGGTAGTTCTTTCTCTGCCGCCCCTTAGGACACTTATACCTCCTCATGCATGCTCTCATACGTTTCACCTTGCTTGCGTCTCTTAGCTGTCTAATTTTCCCCTTTCTTGCCTATGCAGATTCAATGTTAGGGAAAGATAGGAGGTTGGCGGTGTTAGAGCTTGCTAAACGTCGAGCGACCAAAGGGATTGGCTCCTCCTCTTCCACCACTGAGCCAATTGAAGCCCCTCCACTCTCGGTCGCGCCAGCTGAAGGCCCCGAGCAAGGGAAGAAAAGGAAAAGACTGGTGAAGGCTTCTTCGCTTGTACCTGTTGTTGCTGCTGCCTCAGTGGAAGAGGAAAGCTCTGGCTCCCCCCTCATTCACCGCCAGAGGAAGAGGCCAGTGGTCGAGGGGGTCTCGTCTCTTCAGCCTGGAGAGATCGAGGTGGTGGAGGTAGAGGAAGGTTCACCACCTCCCCCTCCCTCTACTCGACCTGCCCCAGAGCCCGCATGCCCACCTTCTCCTTGCCAACAATTGCCCCCAATCTCTCAACCGCCAACTTCCCCCCCAGCAGGCCAATCACCTGGTCCATCCGCTCACCCTGCTGGGGGTGCTTCTGCTCAAAACGAGGGTGCCCCGCCTCCACTACCAATCGCCACCGCAAATGCTGAACATGGTGGGTCCGGCTCGCGCCCAAGCAACTTTGGGGCCAACCATGAGAACTTCAGCAGAGTTATCTCCATGGTGCGACAGCACTTCAGCAACGGGGAGCTCGTCGACTGGAGCGGGGAGGAGATGGATGCACACCTTGCCAAGCAGGTGGTGCTCTCGCTGGAGTTCTCCACCCAGCATCGCAAGCAGAAAGCCCTGGAGAAAAGGGTGAAGGAACTTGAGCACAACAAGGAGTCGCTGCAAAGTGACCTTGAAGCCGCTCAGGGGTCTGTTGAGCTGATGCGAGGCATGGTGGAGAAGGCCAGGAAGGAGTATTTGGTGCAGGTCCAGGAGACCATCAAGATGGAGATCTTGATGGGGCAGACTGTTGGTCCTCTGGACTGCAAGGTGGTAGAGCTACAAGCTGAGAACTCTTCCTTGTGCGAACGGAATACTCAGCTGGTGGAGGAGTTACAGGCTGAGAACGCCTCCCTACATCAACAGGATTCTCAGCGGGTGGAGATGCTCAAGTCCGCCAAAGAGGCAACTGCTGCTGCTGAAAGGAAGCTTGAGGAGGCAGTGGGCAAGCTGTCTGAAGCTGCCTCCTCCCTTGCTGCCCTCACCACGCAGAGGGATGTTGTGGAGGCTTCGAGGCAAAGTCTGGAGGCGGAGAAAGAGGACTTGATGAACGTGGGCGCTGATTCCCTCATTGATGGATTCGAGCTGGCGCTCGAGCAAGTCCGCTGCGTCCTCCCAGAACTGGACCTTTCACAATTCAACATTCATCACTCAGTGGTAGATGGAAAACTTAGGCCTCCTACTCCCTGAATCTCTTCCCTTTTGTAAATTTGACTTCTCTGTACAAAGCTTCATTCTGTAACCTTACGTTTCTGCACCATTCAACTCATTGTAACTGACAATTGTATGAATATCTCTGGTGATATACCTTGATTTTAACTGCTCAATTTCTCTTTGTATTTTCTTTGAACTTCACTTATCTTTATGTGCGTGACTAATTGTTAGCTAGTTTAGGTTCAGCGCGATCTTGGGCTTTACCTTTCTTTTCGCACACGACTAAGTGTTAACCAGCTTAGGCTTAACGCGATCTGCTTCTCTTACTCTTTTGCTTCTGCTTGATCACGACTGGCTATTCCCTCAACTTGGTGTTTAACAGTCCTCGTGCGCTGCTTTGCACTACTAGCCAATTACCGACAACTCATCAGTGATCGCTCTCTAGTCTTTACTTAGCTTTCTCTGTCGCTCTAGCGCTAAGTGCATAAAGGACTTCGACATCGATCGCTCAAAGTGATGCCTCGTCTTGGGGAAAGAAAAGTGTTTCTCGCTAACCCCTTTTACTTTCCCCAAGGTCATCACCCTTTGGCGGGTTGAGTCGCTCATTCCCTGTCTCACTCCTGGGGTGAGAAAGGTTTCTGACTAAGAGTCTTACTAGCACCCCTGGCTTTTCAAACCTTTAACTGTTTGCGCTCACACCTGGGGTGAGGAAGACTTAGATCGGTGCCAGTACTTGCGCCTAGGGCAAGTAGGGCCTAACCAATCACCTGCACTTGCACCTGGGGCAAGGAGGATTTTAACTTTAATACTTGAGCACGCTTTATATGCTAGAATTTTTTCTTTAATTGGGCGGCCTCGTTAAAAACCCTCCTTAGCGAAAAGAGTGCCCCCTTGTCTGTTCAACTGTTTCCACCACATACAAACATGCATCTTTTAGCGCGAGAACGCCTATTACTGTACAACTTTAACTGAAATAAAATTTTAAATGGGTGGCGTTCCATGTTCTGGGGAGTGCTCCTCCTTCCAAAGTCTCTAGGCGATAGGCTCCGTTCTCTAATGTCTCCACCACTCTGTATGGGCCTGTCCACTTTGGGGATAACTTGTTCTGCATGTCATTTTGATGCGCCTTTCTCATCACCAGATCACCTTCCTGGAAACGCCTGGGCCTCACTTTAGAGTTGTGCCTCCGCTCTACTCTTCTCTTCACAGCTTCGGCACTGACTCTGGCCTCTTCCCGCACTTCGTCTAGCAGATCCAGATTCACCTTACGCTCTTCATTGGACTCTTCAGCAACGAAGTTCGAGAATCTGGGGGAGCTCTCCTATATTTCCACAGGAATCATGGCGTCTGTCCCATAGACAAGGCTGAAGGGTGTCTCATGGGTGCTGGACTGTGGGGTGGTGTGATAAGACCATACAATTCTGGGGACCTCCTCTGCCCAGCCTCCTTTGTCCTTGTCTAGTCTTCGCTTCAGCCCCCTGAGCAGCACTCGATTTGCTAACTCCACCTGCCCATTTGTTTGTGGGTGCTCCACTGAAGCGAAAACCTGTTGTATCTTTAACTCTTCACACATCTTCCTCAGCTGATGACTTGTGAACTGGGTGCCATTGTCGGAAACCAGCCTCTTGGGTATTCCGATGCGACAGACAATGTTCTTCCAGACGAAGTGTTCGACTTTCTGTGCGGTGATGTGTGCAACTGGCTCTGCCTCCACCCACTTAGTGAAATATTCGATGGCCACAATGAGGAACTTCATCTGCCTTGTCGCCAGGGGAAAAGGTCCTAGGATGTCAATCCCCCATGTATGGAATGGCCACGGGCTATGGATGGACCTCAACTCCTCAGGGGGTGCCTTGTGCCAATCTGCATGCAGCTGACATTGTTTGCATCGCTGAGCAAACCTTATGCAATCTTCCTTCAGCTTTGGCCAGTAGTACCCCGCGCGGAGTACTCTACTTGCCAAAGCGCGACCACCTACATGGCTTCCGCACACCCCCTCGTGCAGCTCAGACATGAGTCTGGTGCATTGCTCGCCGTGTACACAGATCTGCACAGGGTGAGAAAATCCAAATCTAAATAGGCTTCCATCTATGAGAGTAAACTTACTTGAACCCCTCTTTATTCTTTTTGCCTCTGCCAGATCGAGCGGGAGTACACCATCTTCTAAGTATAGCTGGTATGGCGTCATCCAGGTGTCGGGTTCCTTCTCCGCATGAACCTCCATCGACTCATCGGTCTTTGAGGGTCGCGATCTCACCCTCGGTGCTCTTAGCGTTTCTTGGGTCAACGACCGATGACCGATCGTTAGACGCTCCATTGACTTGCATACGTGAAGCACCTGGTTGTCTGATACGAACGCGCGCGGCACCTTCAGGGTCTCCTGAATGACGGTTCTCTGCTTCCCCCCCTTGCCTGAGCTGGCCAGCTTGGCAAGCAGGTCTGCTCGGGCATTCTGCTCTCTTGGCACGTGCACTAACTCAAACTCGGCGAAGGACGTCTTCAGGAGCTGCACATACTCCAGGTAGGCTGCCATCTGGGGGTCCTTTGCTTGGAACTCCCCGGTAACCTACCCGGTGACCAGTAACGAATCGCTCTTGGCCAGCAGATTTCTTGCTCCCATTTCTCTTGCTAACAACATTCCTGCGATCAGGGCCTCATACTCCGCCTGATTGTTGCTAGCTTTGAAGGCGAAGCGGAGGGACTGCTCGATCAGTACCCCATTTGGTCCTTCCAGGATGACTCCCGCGCCGCTTCCCTGCTGATTAGAGGAGCCATCCACCGATAACACCCATCGGAAATTTAGCCCTTCTGCAGGTGTCGCGATGGATGATAGCTCGACTACGAAGTCCGCGAACAACTGCCCCTTGATCGGTCCTCGGGGCTCGTACTGAATATCAAATTCCGACAATTCTACTGCCCATTTGACCATCCTGCCTGCTACATCAGGTTTCTTCAATACGTTTTGGATAGGCAGATCAGTCATCACGACCACTGTGAAGCTGTGGAAGTAATGCCTGAGTCTTCTGGCTGAAAACACCACCGCCAGAGCAGCCTTCTCGAGGGCCTGGTACCTTGTTTCAGGGCCTTGCAGCACCTTACTCACGAAGTAAACAGGCCTCTGGGCCTGGTCCTGCTCTTGCACCAGGACTGAACTGACTGCCCTCTCCGTAACAGCAAAGTATAGACGAAGAGGGATGCCTACCTGGGGCTTTCGCAGGACTGGTGGGCTCGCCAGGTACCCCTTTAGCTTGACGAAAGCCTCCTCGCACTCCTGTGTCCAGAGAAATCTGTTGTTGCGTTTGAGACACTGGAAGTATGGGTGACCTTTCTCCCCACCAGCGGACATAAATCGGGACAGTGCTGCCAAGCGACCGGTGAGCTGCTGCACCTCCTTCACCGTCGTTGGGCTCCTCATTGCCACGATCGCCGCACACTTCTCCGGGTTAGCTTCGATTCCTCGCTCTGTCAAGAGGAAACCCAAGAACTTCCCAGCCTCCACACCGAATATGCATTTCTCAGGGTTGAGCTTCAGCCTATACTTGGCAATGGTGGTGAATAGCTCTTCCAGATCAGCTGCATGATGCTTCTTCTCTTGGGACGTAACCACCATGTCATCTACATAGGCGTGTACGTTCCTTCCCAGCATGGGCGAGAGCACCCTATCCATGAGCCGCTGGTAGGTAGCCCCCGCATTCTTCAACCCAAATGGCATGACCTTGTAGCAATAGCAAGACCGTTCCGTCATAAACGCGGTCTTGCATTCGTCCATTGGGTGCATCCTGATCTGGTTATACCCTGAGAAAGCGTCCAAGAAGCTGAGTAGCTTTCCCCCCGAGGCGCTATCAACTAGAGCATCTATACTGGGTAGGGGGTAAGAATCCTTGGGGCACGCCTTGTTGAGGTCAGTGAAGTCCACGCACATTCTCCACTTGCCGCTTGCCTTCTGCACCAGTACCACATTCGCTAGCCACTCGGGGTACTGGATTTCTCTGATATGCCCTGCGACAAGGAGCTTCTGCGCTTCGTCGTGGATCACCTTCCTCTTCTCCTCGTTGAATTTCCTTCTTGTCTGTCGCACCGGTCGAACCATGGGGTCCATCGATAGACGATGGCAGAGGAAATCGGGGTCAATTCCTGGCATGTCGGATGCTGACCATGCAAAGGCATTCATGTGCTTCTCAATCACACCCATGATCAGCCTTCGCTCTTCTTCAATGAGGGATCCCCCCAACTTGAATTTTCTTCCCCTGATGTCCACTTCGACCCATCCTTCAGCTGGGTGGGGCCTTCTCTCACTGGCAATGACCGCTCTCGCGTTCCCTGACCCGCGAGGAGTGATCGTGCCTTCCTCTTCTTCTTCAACTTGGGCTACCTGGGAGCCCCCCACCGCAGCATTCTCCATCCTCTGAGCGCCTTGTGTCTCCCTGACCGCCAATCGCTCTTCGCGCACGCCTGGTGGTGGTTTTGTGGTGATATGGCACACACTTCTTTTTTGCTTCAAGCTGTTCTCATAACAGCGTCTTGCCTCAGCCTGATCCGACTTGATGGTTATCACGGTCCCTTCCATCGACGGCAACTTCAACTTCATATGCCTTGTCGATGGTATTGCGCCCAGTCTATTGAGCGTTGGCCTCCCCAACAGGACATTGTACGCAGAAGGGGCGTTCACCACCAGGTACTTTATCTTTTCAGTGCGGGCTGTCGTTCCGTCAGTGAACGTTGTCCTCAGCTCGATGTATCCCCGCACTTCTACCTGATCCCCTGCAAACCCGTAGAGACAACCAGTATACGGTCTTAACTGATCAGGGGACAACTGTAGCTTGTTGAATGTTGGCCAGAACATGACATCCGCCGAGCTTCCTTGATCTACGAGTACTCTATGCACCCGTCTTCCTACTGTGATGAGAGAAATGACCACAGGGTCGTTGTCGTGCGGGACAACGTCCCGTAGGTCAGCTTTCCTGAAGATAATGTCCACCTCAGGGTAATGACTCTCATTCACTGCATCTACCGCCATCACCGATCGAGTGTATCTCCTTCTTTGTGAAGCTGTGCATCCCCCACCAGAGAAGCCTCCAGCGATCGTCTGCACTTCCCCATGCACAGGGACTTCATGCTGTTGCTCTCCAGTTTGGGATCCTGACGCGCGATCACCCTGCGGCTCACGCAGGTAATCTGCTAGAAAACCAGACTTCACCAACTCTGCCAGTTGGTGTCCCAGCGCCAAACAGGAATGAAGTGTATGGCCAAAGGCCTGATGAACCTCACACCATTCATTCTTCTTCCTTCCGAGTACCTTATCTGTCTTCTCTGGTGATGGAAACCAAGTAGAGGATGCTCTAGGCCATGAAGACCAAGCCCAACAAGGGGCCCAAGCCCATCAAGGGGTCCAAGCCCAACAAGGGGCCCAAGCCCAACGAATTACTAGGAGCATGGCAAGAGCTTTGGGACAAGAGTATAATAAAATGGCTCTTCTTATTTCTTTTATAGAATAGGGGTGTGAATGTAATAAAAAGGTGTAAGTAGTAAGGGAGTCTAGTGGGGAGTGTAGATAGGAGCCTAGGGGGTGCCAAACCGAATTTCATTGCATTTGTGTGCCATTTAGCTTGCATTTTCAGCACCTCTAGGCTATAAATAAAGGTGCTTAGCTTGTACAATTCAGATTGGAATTTTATAGTAGAGAGACTATACTCAATTTGGGAGAGAATTTGTGAGTTTTGAGTCTTCCTCTTCTTTGCCTTATCTTGTGAGCTATGGTGAGCTTCAAGTGGTGGCACTCCATCACTTATCTTGGTTCAAGGTTCCAAGTGGCGTGAATGGCTTCTTCCAATTCTCAAAATCCAGCAAGCATCTTATTCTATAAGTGTTCTTCTTCCCTTTTCTTCAATTTTCCATTCGGTAGTTTTGATTCCTAGAGTTTACTTCTTTTTCTACCGTTTATTTTGTGTTTCCAGCATTGTGTTCTTAATTCTGTTTTGGTTCAGTAGCTATCATTTAAATTCTGTCCAGTTTTAATTCTTGTTCTTCTTTCCTTTTGTTTTGATTCAATTTGACAATACATGGACTTCAATATGAGTCTTGGTTGGTGCTTAGTTTTGGTGAGTTCTTGAATTTAGAACATTGATCCAATTCTAAAGTAGAGTGCCTTTTAAATCCAGCTCAAGTTGTTCCTAAGAATGTCAAGAATCATGTGTTCTTGTAGTTACATTCACATCATGTGGTATCTAGAGTCTAGGCTTGTTTTTGCTTAATTCTTGAGTTGTATTGCACTTTACTTTCAAGAGCTCTTTAATTCAAGTTGTTTACCATTCTGTTTTAGGATTTATTTTGAGTTTTCTTGCTGTTTTCTTTTGTTACACCATGTGTTTGTGAAAAGGACTCTAGCACTCATTGTTCATATGAGTATGGCTGCTCTTTTGGAATGACATTCTCCTTCCTAGAGCTGACCTTAAGCTTCCTTTCACTTGTGGTTATACCTTGTTATATGTCTTTTAATTTTGTAATCATGTCAAGTTTTGTCTTAGTCATGTTATTCCATAATTGTCATTACTTCTTGTAGTACTTTTATTGCTTTGATTGTTTCTTGCTTTGGTTTACTTTCTGTTTTTTGAGTTTATTGCTTGATCCTTTGTGCATTTTCCTTTTTAGATTTGAGTTCATGCTTGTATTTTCATTCTATACAAGTTCCTTTACACAATTTCCATTATGTCTTTGCTAGTTCATCATACTGTTTTTCATTCCTAAATAGGCTCCTCTGTTTTCTTACAAACGTGCTACTGTTTTCAATTTACTGCAATTAATTGGCTCACTGAAAATTTGTGAAAATTTGGATTTACATACTTCAAAGTGTTACAAAAGCATAGAAAAAAGAATCACTCAAAAATTCCAAGTACACAAAAAATGATAAATAAAATACGAAAAGTGTACAATACTGCCGAAAAGAATACGGTAATTGGGCAGCAATTTTGAAAAAATTATTTCTCTCAATTGGCTTACTGTTTTTACCTCATTCCAGTGCCATTTTTGAGTTAAGACATTGAAGTTTCTGTGGTTAATTTTTCACAGTCCAGTTCGCTTTCAATCGGTACAGTTAAATCTGTAAACATAGCACAGTTTGCTTTAAAAAAAAAAAACAATACATTTCCAGTAGCTGTTTTCTGTTTTCTTTAATCTACTCTAGCACTTTTCTTTAGGACTCTTTTTGTGTGCCTTCTTTATTCATTGAGTTCCTTATTTTTCTTGATTGTCTTTCATTCATATTCTTTCTAGTTTGTCATACATTACTCTCTGTTTTTGGTTTAGCTTTTATTGTTTACACCTTTTTCTTGCTTGTCTTTTTGTTCTTCTTAAAAGTTGTGTGGAGACTTGTTCTTAAGTAAGTTGGTTTGCTGTAACATATTTCACTTGAAGCTACTCCATTTCACAAGCAAGGCTTGGTTGAGGACAGAATTTTTTCTTGGAGTGGTTTGAGTGCTTTCTTGGGCATTTTTCCAGCAACCTATATCTCACTGTTTTTAATTGTTTAACAAGTTTCTTTCACTGTTTTGTTTTCTGTTTTTGTGTATTTTCTGCTCATGGCTCATTTCTCTAGTGGAGAGTCCTCCAAACCGTGCTCACCACAAAAGGCAGCCCTTTATGAGGACTTAAAGAATGCCAAGCAATCCAATGCTCACTATCTTGAGGTGATAAGGAAGATGGAAGCACGGCTCCAAAGTTTGGAGTTAAACCGAGAGGAAATGCATCAAAACCGTGAGAAAAGAACTCCTCCTCCTAGTCGGCATTCTTCAAGGCACTCCCATGGTTATTATGAAGACAATCCAAGGCCAAGACATCATCACCATGAAGAGAGGCGCCAACATGTGGCTGGCCCTTGTTCTCCAAATGTAAAACTTCCTAGTTTTAGTGGTGATAGTGATCCCAATGTATACTTAGGATGGGAGGCTAAGGTGGACCAAATTTTTGATGTAAATGGGGTTAGGGATGAGCATAGGGTTAAGTTAGCTTCTTTAGAATTTTTGGACTATGCCATGCAATGGTGGCATCAATACCTCATGGACATTGACCTACACAAGAGGCCGCCCGTGGTCTCTTGGAACGATTTGAAAGCATGTTTACGCGCTAGATTCGTACCCCCACACTTTAGGAAAGACCTTATGTTGAAACTCCAACGGTTTCATCAAGGCGCGCTAAGTGTGGATGATTACTTTAAACAACTAGACACGCTTTTAATTCGAGTTAATATGGATGAGAGTGAGGAGGCTAAGATAGCTAGGTTTGTGAGTGGACTTCGAAGGGATATTCAAGACGTGGTAGAGTTACAAGAATATTCTTCTTTGGAAAATGTGGTGCACCTTGCTAGCAAAATTGAAAATCAACTTGCAAGGAAAAATGCTTTCAAAAATTCTTCTAAAGATAACTACTACCACTCTTCTTGGAAAAATAAAAACTCTTTTTCAAACATCCCTTCTAAGGACTCTACTTTCAAACCTAGAGAGTCTAAGCCTTCCACTTCCAATGCTAGGCCTAAATCACCACAAAAATCGTCTAGTAAGAAGTGTTTTAAATGTTTAAGCTATGGACATATTGCTTCTAATTGCCCTACTAAACGAACTATGTATATGCATGATGGGGTAGATAGTAGTGAGCATGGGTCCGAATCTTCTAGACATTCCTCACCTTCTAGATCCCCAAGTGAGAGTGAAAGTGAAAGCCCACATGAGGGTGACCTATTAGTAATAAGGCGCATGCTTGGACAAGTGTTAAAACCTTTTGATGAAACTCAAAGAGAAAATATTTTTCATTCAAGGTGTCTTATTAATGATAGAGTTTGCTCTTTGATTGTGGATGGCGGGAGTTGTGCAAATGTGGCAAGCACAAGAGTGGTAGACAAACTTGGATTGCCTACCATCTCTCATGCCAAGCCCTACAAGTTACAATGGTTGAGTGAGGTGGGTGAGATAGTGGTGAACAAACAAGTCCTCATTACATTTTCCATTGGCAAATATAAAGATGAGGTCTTGTGTGATGTTGTTCCAATGGAAGCTACTCATATCCTTTTAGGTAGGCCATGGCAATTTGATAGAAAAAATTTTCATGATGGCTTTACCAACAAAATTTCTTTTAACTTCCATGGACACAAAGTCATTCTCAAGTCTCTCTCTCCAAAGGAGGTACATGAGGACCAAGTCAAAATGAGAGAAAAGAGAGAGAAAGAAAAAGAAATTAAAAATTCCAAGAGAAGCCTTCTCATATCTTCCCAACAAGTTCAAAAGGTAATAGTTACTCACAAGCCTATTTTTTTAGCTATTCCTAGACCTATTGAATATGAGTCGGCTAAGGATAGTCCCACATGTTTGGACCATTTGGTAAAGGAATATGAAGATGTGTTTCAAGATCCTCCTAAAGGCTTACCACCTCTAAGAGGGATTGAACACCAAATAGACTTCATGCCCGGGGTTTCTTTACCAAATCGCCCTGCATATAGGACCAATCCCCAAGAGACCAAAGAAATTCAAAGACAAGTTGAGGATTTATTAGCTAAGGGGTGGGTACAAGATAGCATGAGCCCATGTGCTATGCCTGTCATACTTGTCCCTAAAAAGGATGGGACATGGAGGATGTGTACGGATTGTCGCGCTATAAATAACATCACCATCAAATATAGGCATCCCATTCCTAGGTTAGATGACTTGTTGGATGAATTACATGGGTCTAAAATATTTTCCAAAATTGATCTTAAGAGTGGTTACAATCAAATTCGAATTAAACATGGTGATGAATGGAAAACCGCTTTTAAGACCAAATTTGGTTTATATGAGTGGTTGGTCATGCCTTTTGGCTTGACTAATGCTCCTAGTACCTTCATGCGACTCATGCATCATGTTTTAAGAGCATTCATTGGCAAGTTTGTTGTGGTTTACTTTGATGATATTCTTATATATAGCTTGTCCTTAGAAGATCATGAGTCACATGTTAGACAAGTTCTAGAAACCCTTAGGAAGGAGAAGTTGTATGCTAACCATGCTAAATGTTTCTTTGCATTAGATCATATAGACTTCCTAGGGTTTGTGGTTAGTCATAAAGGGGTGCATGTAGATCAAACAAAAGTTGCAGCAATTCAACATTGGCCTACACCCACCAATGTCAACGAAGTACGAAGCTTTCATGGCCTTGCTAGTTTTTATAGGCGGTTTGTGAAAGACTTTAGTACAATTGCCGCACCTTTAAATGCCATAGTAAAGAAGGATGTGGTTTTTAAGTGGGGACAAGAGCAAGAAAACGCTTTTCAAACTTTGAAGGATAAATTAACTAAAGCCCCCATTCTAGCCCTTCCTAACTTTGCTAAGACATTTGAAATAGAGTGTGATGCCTCTAATATAGGCATTGGGGCCGTCCTCCTTCAAGAAGGACACCCCATCGCTTATTTTAGTGAGAAACTCAAAGGGAGTCATCTCAATTACTCCACTTATGATAAAGAACTTTATGCTCTTGTTAGAGCTTTGCAAAATTGGCAACATTATCTTTTTCCAAAGGAATTTGTGATTCATAGTGATCATGAGTCCCTTAAATATTTGAAAAGCCAAAGCAAGCTTAATAAGAGACATGCTAAGTGGGTGGAGTTTATTGAGCAATTTCCTTATGTGATCAAACATAAACAAGGTAAAATTAATGTAGTGGCCGATGCTCTTTCACGAAGATATACCTTGTTAAATGTTTTAAATGTTCAATATTTAGGTTTTGATCACATAAAGGAACTTTATCATGATGACTTAGATTTCTCTCTAATCTATCAAGAGTGTTCCAAGGGAGGTCATAAAGACTTTTTCTTACATAATGGTTTTCTTTTCAAAGGAAAAAGACTTTGTGTTCCCCAAGGATCTATTAGACAATCTCTTGTTAGAGAGGCTCATGAGGGTGGGCTTATGGGACATTTTGGGGTAGCTAAGACCTTAGAAACATTGCATGAACATTTCTTTTGGCCTCACATGCGCAAATCCGTACATACCTTCTGTGATAGATGTATAGCATGTAGGAAGGCTAAATCTAAGGTCCAACCCCATGGTTTATATACCCCTCTTCCTATCCCTACAATGCCTTGGGTTGATATTTCTATGGATTTTATCTTAGGACTACCCAAGACATCGAAGGGTAAGGATTCCATCTTTGTGGTAGTGGACCGTTTTTCTAAAATGGCTCATTTTATTCCATGCCACAAAGTGGATGATGCATGCCATATTGCAAATCTTTTCTTCAAGGAAGTTGTTCGTTTGCATGGACTTCCTAGAAGTATAGTATCTGATAGGGATTCTAAGTTCTTAAGTCACTTTTGGCGGACCTTATGGGGGAAACTTGGCACCAAACTTCTGTTTTCTACTACCTGCCACCCCCAAACTGATGGTCAAACCGAAGTGGTTAATAGAACTTTGGGTCAATTATTAAGATGCTTTATTTCCGGGAATCCAAGGGCTTGGGAGGATTTACTACCTCATGTTGAATTTGCCTATAATAGAGTAGTGAATTCCACCACTAACCATTCTCCTTTTGAGGTTGTTTATGGGTTTAATCCCCTCACACCTCTAGATCTTCTTCCCATTCCTGTCCTTGATGAGGTTCTATGCAAAGACGGTTTTGAAAAGGCATCTTTTGTTAAAGATTTGCATAACCGCATCAAGTTACAAATTGAGAAGAAAGTTGGTAAGTATGCTGACACTGCCAACCAAAGGAGAAAGGCATTAATCTTTGAGCTCGGTGATTGGGTTTGGCTTCATTTGAGAAAGGATAGATTTCCTTCTCTAAGGAAGTCCAAACTTATGCCTCGTGGTGATGGCCCTTTCCAAGTCATCAAGAGGATTAATGATAATGCCTATGAGTTAGATATGCCCTCTACTTATCTTGGTAGTAATTCTTTCAATGTTACTGATCTCACTCCTTTTGCTGCAGGTTTCCCAAATTCGTGGACGAATTCTCTCCAACCCGGGGAGCATGATGGAAACCAAGTAGAGGATGCTCTAGGCCATGAAGACCAAGCCCAACAAGGGGCCCAAGCCCATCAAGGGGTCCAAGCCCAACAAGGGGCCCAAGCCCAACGAATTACTAGGAGCATGGCAAGAGCTTTGGGACAAGAGTATAATAAAATGGCTCTTCTTATTTCTTTTATAGAATAGGGGTGTGAATGTAATAAAAAGGTGTAAGTAGTAAGGGAGTCTAGTGGGGAGTGTAGATAGGAGCCTAGGGGGTGCCAAACCGAATTTCATTGCATTTGTGTGCCATTTAGCTTGCATTTTCAGCACCTCTAGGCTATAAATAAAGGTGCTTAGCTTGTACAATTCAGATTGGAATTTTATAGTAGAGAGACTATACTCAATTTGGGAGAGAATTTGTGAGTTTTGAGTCTTCCTCTTCTTTGCCTTATCTTGTGAGCTATGGTGAGCTTCAAGTGGTGGCACTCCATCACTTATCTTGGTTCAAGGTTCCAAGTGGCGTGAATGGCTTCTTCCAATTCTCAAAATCCAGCAAGCATCTTATTCTATAAGTGTTCTTCTTCCCTTTTCTTCAATTTTCCATTCGGTAGTTTTGATTCCTAGAGTTTACTTCTTTTTCTACCGTTTATTTTGTGTTTCCAGCATTGTGTTCTTAATTCTGTTTTGGTTCAGTAGCTATCATTTAAATTCTGTCCAGTTTTAATTCTTGTTCTTCTTTCCTTTTGTTTTGATTCAATTTGACAATACATGGACTTCAATATGAGTCTTGGTTGGTGCTTAGTTTTGGTGAGTTCTTGAATTTAGAACATTGATCCAATTCTAAAGTAGAGTGCCTTTTAAATCCAGCTCAAGTTGTTCCTAAGAATGTCAAGAATCATGTGTTCTTGTAGTTACATTCACATCATCTGGTACTCGTAGTCTTGCTGCTACGGCAGGAAGGGCGATGAGATCAGCCAATCCCACCATGAAGTTGTATCTCGGGGGTGCGTTATTCTCCCTTGCACGCCCCTTGCTCTGGTCTTTGCCTGGTGCATAGGGACGAGGTTTTTCCCGCACCTTCTTCCCCTCTTTGGCCTCATGCACCCTTGCTTGCTGTGGTTTTCCTTGCCCTCCACGCGGTCTGGGTGGTGCAGCACTTCCCCTCTTCTCAGAAACCTCTGTTTCTGCCACTATGTGCGCCACCGCACGTCGTCGGATATCTGCAAAGGTGCTGGGATGGCTCCTGATGAGAGACTCGCTGAAAGGGCCAGGCAGCACTCCCTTCTTAAACGCGTGCACAAGCATATCTTCATCTTTGCTGGGTAGTCTAACCACTTGTGCCCCAAAGCGGTTGAGGTAGTCCTTCAGCGACTCCCCCTGGTATTGGCGCACGTCGAACAGGTCGTAGGACACCACTGCAGGTGCCTTGTTGACGATGTATTGCTCAGTGAAGAGCTTCGAGAACTGAGAGAAAGACGTGATATGCCCTTCTGGTAAACTCACGAACCACTCCATGGCGATTCCGCTCAATGTGCTCATGAACATCTTGCAGTACACAGCGTCTGAGCCCCCAGACAACATCATCTGGGTGTGGAATGCCGTCAGATGCGCCTCCGGGTCTTCTACCCCCTTGAACGACGCTTTTACCCCCACCAGGTTGGGAGGCACCATGGTTCCCATGATCTCAGGGGAGAATGGCATGGGAAATGCCCTTGGAGGTGAGGGCTGCCTAGACACCCTTTCGTCAACAACGTGCTCCCTCTGTGCTTGCAGCGTCCTCCTCAACTCTTCGTTGACACGATTCAGCTCGTCGTTCCTGCTTTGCGACGCAGCCAACTCCGTCTGCATCCTTTCTTGTTCAACTTTCGACGCTGCAGCGTTATCCTGCAGCGTGCGCACCATTTCCAGGACCTGCGCCATTGTCACAGCTCCTTCGTCAGCGGATGGCGCAGGTGATGGTTGTCTGTTTCTAGGCATCTTCTCTATCAAAGAAACTGATAAAACTCTGGTGAGCTTTAAAACTGTGGTATATATGGGACAACGATTCACTCGTGCCCCACGGTGGGCGCCAAATGATCCTGCCGGCAACTCGAACGTGGAGGAATCGCTTCGTGGCACTCTCTGCCCCGTCTACGCGACTGCGTCTTCTGCGGAATCACTCCCCGAACTTTCTCTCAGATGTCTTCAAATGTGACCTGCAAAACACACAGACGGCGCCTCTAGCGGCCGTTTGCACTCCGACGATCAAGTTAGTCCAACAGAACCACCAGAAACTGGAAACTAGTAATGTGTGTGTGAGAAAAAACTTGCACTCTGTTTTTCGTCTATCTTTTTTCTCCCCCCCCACTCTCACCCTGATTCTCCCTTTTTCTCTCTTTTCCTGCTTCTGGGCATAACAGAATTCTGTTATGCTTTTCTGGCATGTGTCAGAACCCTGTTATGCTTTTCAGAGAAAGCGTACCTTCAGAATCAGCAATGGGGAGCGTGAGAGTCTGCGCATGTCTGCGCTTGGCTGCGCCTGTCTGTACCTTTAGCGGTACGGAGTGCTCTTTTGTCTGGACCACACCCCTCTCAGATGATGACACGTGGAGGCCTGCAACTCACATCTAACCACACACGTGTCACTTACTGGAAGGGCTCTAGCGCCTCTCTTTGTCTGCCTAAGTTACGCCCTTGCGGAATAACTTAGGGTGCTTCTCTTATCTGGGTAAATTGCATACTCTTAGGAGAACGTCGGGTGTGGCTGGTCTAGGCACACTCACCAAACGTTACTCTCTGCGTAGGCGACTTACCCTTTACGATGCCACGCACGTAATGGGTTGAGGGAATCACCAATCACCGACTGGCTTACTAGTTCCCTCAGGCCACTCTCGTGCACGATTCCTTGAGGTGTGCTCATGCGAGGTCCATGCGTAACGCTCTCGCTGGGAACCTTAGTCCCCGTTTAACTGCGTGTAACACGAGACCCCGACAACAGTACACCCGATGACTGATCAGTGTTTATTCGCTTATCGCGCTCTGCCTCCAGGCGCGAGTCTAGGAACTGATCTGCTGGTGGTCACTTGGCTACTAACCACCGATCACCATTCTGGGTGATCTATCCCCCGACCTCTCTGCCGCCTGATCTGTCGGTGGTAACTTGGTTACTGACCACCGATCACCTCTCTTGGCGATCGTCCCCCGACCTCTCTGCCACCTGGTCCACGTGTCACCCTGCGAGTGGTCCACGTGGTTCTCTGATGCTGACGTCATCGACTACCGATGACCGATCGGATCAGGATGCCTATACTTAATTGTAATGTTATTGATGGCCCTACAATCCGAACACATTCGCCACGTGCCATCCTTTTTAGGCACTAAGATGATAGGCATAGTACAAGGACTCATGCTATCTTGAACCCACCCTTTCTCAATCAAAGCCTCAACTTGTTGGCGAATTTCCTTGGTTTCACTTGGATTGGTCCTATATGCTGGACGATTTGGTAAAGAAGAGCCTGGTATCAAATCAATTTGGTGCTCAATCCCTCTCAAAAGTGGAAGTCCTTTTGGAGGATCTTGAAACTCTTCTACTAAATTTTCCAAGCAATGAGGACTATCAACAAGTGATTCTTCTTTAAGAGTTCCAGGGATGGCTAAGAAAAGAGGATGATGAGCCACTATTTCCCTTTCAATTTCATGCCTAGACACAAGGAGTGTAGGCTTAGAACTCTTATCTTTTTTATCTTTTTCACTCTCCCTCTTTTTCTTCATTATGACTTGGTCCTCATGGACTTCTCTAGGTAAAGCCATCATGTAAAACTTTTCTATCAAATTGCCAAGGCCTTCCCAAAAGAACATGAGTGGCTTCCATGGGCACAACATCACATAATACCTCATCTTTGTATTTTCCAATTGAGAAATGGATGAGGACTTGTTTATTTACAACTATTTCTCCTACTTCACTAAGCCATTGTAATTTGTAGGGCTTTGTATGAGAGATAGTAGGCAATCCAAGCTTATCTACTACTCTTGTACTACCCACATTAGCACAACTACCCCCATCCATTATCAAAGAGCAAATGTTGTTTTGAATAAGACATCTTGTATGGAAAATATTTTCCCTTTGACTTTCATCAAAAGGTTGTGAAACTTGACCAAGAAGTCTTCTCACAACTAACAAATCCCCTTCAAGTGGACATTCACTCCCTTCCCCACTAGATGCACTAGAATGCAATGAATGCTTAGGAGAATCCGAATCATGCTCACTCACTACAATGCCTTCATGCATGTACATACTTCGTTTAGAAGGGCAATTAGCAGCTAAGTGACCATAACCCATACATTTAAAACATTTAGTATTAGACGTTCTAGTGGGTGATTTAGGCCTAGAAGTAGTTTCCTTGGGTTTGAAAGAAGAATCTTTGGAAGGAAATTTAGAAAAAGACTTTTTGTTCCTCCAAGACTTGTTGTAGTAACCATCATTGGGAGTGTACCGATCAGGTAATCGGAAGTGATGACGTGCTAGCAAGCGATAATATAGGCGTGTTGAACGGGACACCTGGCTGACAGAAGGGAAGTACATCGGGAAGTCTGTGTAGTCGCCAATCGTTGATTTGGCGCTCTCCGATCTCTAGTATGTGTAATTGGCGGTCGCCAGAGTTGCGCCATTGTCGCCATATATGAGTACTAGGAGATCAGGTGGTTAGAGACCACCGAAAGGGAAACATCGCCGAAAGATCAGGAAACCTTGCCTAAGGCTTTCAAGGGGTACAAGTACGAAGAAGGCGCCAATGATATGTTTATCACGCAGCAGTGGAGGATGAGGTTATCAGATGATCATTCCCTAGCCAGAGGTCGAGGCAAGGGAACAGTTTCCCAGAGCATGCATGATGTGCAAGTGAAGCATATCGTGATAGCGGCAGGCGAGACCACAGAGAAGGTGTGCATGGTGACAACCCGTACTCGCTACTTAAAGGGTCGCGCTCCAAGGAAGCTGTGCACCAAGTTACCCCTTGTATGGGTAACTTAGTCGAATAGCTTGAAGAGTAGAAATGACGCTCAAGTGGAGGGGGCTCCAGATGGCGACACGTGTACAGCTGGATGCGAGCCACGTGTCCAGAGGTGTAACCGTCAGGAGAGAGAAAGTGCTCAGGTATATAAGGAACTCTTAACAGACTTTTGAGGTACGCTTTCAGAATACTTTCTAGTACACTGAGATTCACTACGCACGGTTCCTTGAGTTGAGATATTCTCTCTGAGTTTTTGGTGATTCCGTCACTGACTTGAGCGTCGGAGCGCGATCGGCCGCAGCCGCGCCACTTTGTTTTCTTCAGGTTCTTGCGAGGAATTAGGGCGTGAGGAGCAAAGGCTAACGTGGTGCGAAGCTGATCAAGAGGAGAGACCTTTGACGTGGCAAGACTCTTGCACTTAGGTCAACCGGCAGGATCATCAGGCGCCCACCGTGGGGCCGTGTAAAACGTGTTTCCCATCCACAGCGTGAGTTTTTTGAAGTTTCTACAGTTCTTGTGTGGTTGTGTGCTGGTGCAACCATTTTTGAAGTTCTTCACCGTTTGTTTAAGCTTTCGATCGATAAATTAAAGCTTTTCACCATTTGTGCGAGTTTCAATCGGTAAATCGAGGTTTTTACCGTTCGTTCGAGTTTCTGATCGGTGAATCGGGAGTTTTAGTGGAGAAGCGGTAGGTTCGTGTTGAGATTGCGAGTTTCTGTGGAGGTTTTGGCATCCGAATCAATCTCGCGCTGTTGTGGTTGCGTTCTTGGAAGTTCTTTGGAGTTATAGAAGTTTTGACCGATTGGTTGCTGGATCGATCGCTCCGCTGGTAAAGGTTCTGGTCGTTGGAGTTTGATCTGTTGATTTTTCATGAGAAAGATGAGAAGTGCGCGTCCAAGTCCCGTTGTGCCAACTGCTGAAGAAGGCGCCATGACCATGGCGCAAATGATGGAGATCATGCGCGCGTTGCAAGAGAATGTGGAGGCGTCGCGCGTCCAGCAGGCGAAGATGCACGAAGACCTGGTCGCCTCTCAGGCCAGGAACGAGGAACTCAGCAAGGTCACTGAGAAGCTACGACAAGCTCTTCACGAGCAGAGAGGACGCGCAACTGTTGAAGAAATTACACCGTCATCGCGAGCGTGGTAGCTGTGAAAGCTTCTTTCACCGGCGTGGAGGATCCTGAAGCACATCTCACTGCGTTCCACACGCAGATGATGCTGTCAGGAGGCTCAAACGCAGTGTATTGCAAGATGTTTATGAGCACACTCCAGGGAACAACACTGGAATGGTTCGTTAGCCTGCCTACAGGTCACATAACCAGTTTTCAGCAGTTCTCGAAGCTTTTCGTCGACCAGTACATCATGAACAAGGCGCCACCTAGGGTGTCTTACGACTTGTTCGACGTAAGGCAATATCAGGGAGAGTCCCTCAGGGACTATCTGAATCGTTTTGGAGCACAGATGGTCCGCTCGCCTGCCAAGGACGAGGAGATGTTGGTATACGCCTTCAAAAAGGGCGTGCTGCCTGGACCTTTCAACGAGGCGTTGATTAGGGGCCACCCCGCCACGTTTGCTGAAGTTCGGCGACTTGTTGTGGCCCACATCGCCGACGAGAGCGAGGTTGCAGAAAAGAGAGGGAACGTGGCTCCTGCTAGGCCACGGGCCCAAACTAGAATTCAGCCGTAGAGGGTGCTGGAGACGGCGGCGGCCAAAAAGGATCAAAGGACTCGCCATCCTTACGATCCAAAGAAAAACAAGGGGAAGGGTCTAGGGCGCCCTAGGGAGTTCAATCGCCCCCCGAGGTACAAGTTCGTCATGGGATTGGCGGACCTGATCGCCATTCCCAACATAGCTGCCAGGCTTAAGGCGCCTGAGAAAGTCTCAGACAAGGTGTTAGGACCAAAACCGAACGCATGGTGTGAATTCCACCAAAGTTTTGGTCACTCCCTTGATTCATGCTTGGCCCTGGGTTACCAACTCGACGATTTGGTCAAGAGCGACTTCCTGAATGACTACCTGCTGGACAAGAGAACGGGGCAAGCGTCGAGCTCTCAGCCGGCAAGCAGTGAGGGCCAACAACATGAGATGCCCACTCACGACGAGATCCACACCATCGCTAGAGGTTTCTCAGGTGGTGGATGTACCGCATCACAGAGGAAGAAATATGCAAGGTCTGTGATGGCAGTAGATGTGTTCGAAGACCACTCGCCGGATGTAGACATCACGTTCACAAAGGAGGATCTCAGGGACGTTGTGCCTCATGACAATGATCCCATAGTTGTGTCGCTAGTCACGGCGGGAAGGAAGATCCACCGGGTACTGGTGGATCAAGGAAGCTCGACAGATGTCATGTTCTGGCCGACTTTCACCAAGTTGCAATTACCCCTTGACCAGTTAAGGCCCTACGGAGGATGCTTGTATGGGTTCGCTGGCGACCAAGTGGAGGTCACGGGGTACATTGAGTTGAGAACCACGTTCACAGACGAGGCGGCCTCGAGGACGGAGAAGATCAAGTACCTCGTTATGAATGCCCCCTCGGCGTATAACATTCTGTTGGGAAGACCGACCCTCAACAGAATAGGAGCTGTGCCCTGAACCAGGCACATGAAGGTTAAATTGCCGTCAATGGAAGGGGTGGTGATCACCATAAGGTCTGACCAGAAGGAGGAAAGAAGTGTTACGAAAACAGCCTTAAGACCAAGAGGTGGGTGAGCTATGTCACCACGACACCACCTCCTGGCGTGGAGCCTGGGACAGCAGAGAGGCGAGTTGTCGACGCGGCGATGGAAGTGACCGCCGGAGGCGATGTCGTCATGGTGGACGCTGAAGCAGGGGGAGAAAATGCCGGTCGGGAGGAAGAAGCAAGAAACCGCCCAGAAGAGGCTAGGGAGTCGGGAATCGCCAGGACGGTGATCGCCAGTGAAACAAGGCCTAAACCCGTCGAGGAGTGGCTCGAGAGGGAGATCGGGGGCAAGGTCTTCAAGTTGGGAAGATCTTTGGAAGGTGAGATGCAAGACCAGATCGCCAAAGTGATAGAAAGGCATCTGGATGCTTTTAAATGGTCTGCTTCAGCCATGCTGGGAATCGACCCCGACTTCTTGTGTCACCACCTAGCAATGGACACACAGGTCAGACCAATGCGACAGAGAAGAAGAAAGTTTAATGGGGAGAGAAGACAGGCGATTAGGGACGAAACGCAGAAGCTCCTCGCCGCAGGCCATATCAGGGAGGTCCAGTACCCTGAGTGGTTAGCTAATGTCGTGCTGGTAAAGAAGAGCAACGGGAAGTGGCGCATGTGCGTCGACTTCACGGATCTAAACAAGGCTTGCCCAAAGGATTCATACCCTTTGCCAAGTATAGACGCCCTGGTCGACAGTGCAGCAGGGTGCAAGTTGTTGAGCTTCCTCGATGCCTTCTCTGGGTACAACCAGATTAAGATGCATCCTATGGATGAAGAGAAGACCGCCTTCATGACTGAGAGATCGTGCTACTGCTACAAAGTGATGCCTTTCGGGCTGAAAAATGCAGGGGCTACGTACCAAAGGTTGATGGACAAAGTACTTGCACCGATGCTGGGAAGGAATGTGCAGGCGTACGTAGATGATATGGTCGTAACCTCGCTAGAAAAAAGCAAGCACATCTCAGATCTAGAGGAGCTGTTTACCACAATCACCAAGTACAGATTAAAGCTAAACCCCGAGAAGTGCATTTTTGGCGTAGAGGCAGGGAAGTTCTTGGGTTTCCTCTTGACTGAAAGGGGAATTGAAGCAAATCCTGATAAGTGTGCTGCCATCTTGGCGATGAGAAGCCCAGCTACCGTAAAGGAGGTGCAGCAGCTTACAGGTCGGATGGCCGCCCTATCTCGTTTCGTGTCAGCTAGTGGAGAGAAAGGTCATCCGTATTTCCAATGCTTAAGGCGAAACAATAGGTTTGCCTGGTCGAAGGAATGCGAAGAAGCTTTCGTAAAGCTTAAAGAGTACCTGGCGAGCCCGCCGGTTTTGTGCAAACCTTTGGAAGGAACCCCTCTCAGGTTGTATTTTGCTGTAACTGAGAGGGCGGTGAGTGCGGTGCTTGCCCAAGATCAAGATCAGGCTCAAAAACCTATCTACTTCGTTAGCAAGGTGCTGCAAGGCCCAGAAGTAAGGTATCAAGCCTTGGAGAAAGCTGCACTGGCAGTCGTATTCTCGGCGAGGAGGTTGCGCCACTATTTTCTCAGCTTTACGGTGCTGGTGATGACCGACTTGCCTATCCAAAAAGTCTTAAAGAAGCCTGATGTAGCTGGGAGAATGGTGAAGTGGGCAGTGGAGCTGTCAGAGTTCGACATCAAATACGAGCCCCGAGGACCGATCAAGGGGTAGATTTTCGCTGATTTTGTGGTCGAGCTCTCGTCGAAAGCAGCACGAGTTGAGGGGGACGATTTTCGTTGGGTACTTTCGGTGGACGGATCGTCTAACCAGCAGGGTAGCGGTGCTGGAGTCATTCTAGAACGGCCCAATGGCGTGCTGATAGAACAGTCCTTCAGGTTTGCCTTTAAAGCTAGCAACAATCAAACAGAATATGAGGCGTTGATCGCAGGTATCTTGTTGGCTAAGGAGATGGGAGCTAAGGTGTTGATGGCCAAGAGTGACTCGTTGTTGGTCACGGGACAAGTAACAGGCGAGTTCCAGGCCAAGGATCCACAAATGGCGTGTGCAGGAGTTGAAGGGTTCCTTTGCCTCGTTCGATGTGGTGCATGTACCCAGGGAGCAAAATGCCCAAGCTGACTTGCTAGCCAAGCTCGCCAGTTCAGGCAAGGGGGGTAGGCAGAGAACAGTTATTCAAGAAACTCTGAAGACGCCCAGGGCGTTCGTGGCAGACCACCAGGTTTTTCAGATAAGTAAGTTGACGGAAAAAGCGGCGAGGAGTCACAGGTCCTTGACCCAGGAGACCTTGAGATCGCCGAGAATAAGAGCATGTCGAGGGGAGAGGGTGAACGTGGCGCAGGTCTGCGCTACGCATAAGCCAGACACATGGATAACGCAATACCAGCGCTGCCTGGCAGATGACGTTCTCCCGCTGGATCCAACGGAGGCTAGGGAGATAAAGAAGAACTCTAGCAAGTTCACCTTGATCGACGGCGAGCTGTACAGGTTTGGGTTTACGCACCCACTCCTAGAATGTGTGCACGGAGAAAAATGTACAAGAATTATGGCCGAGCTCCATGAAGGTATATGTGGGAGTCACATCGGGGGTTAAGCTCTGGCTGCAAGAGCTCTCCGTGCAGGTTATTACTGGCCAACGATGAGGGAGGATTGCAAGAAGTATGCTCAATGTTGCAAGCAATGTCAGCAGCACGCCGATTGGCACAAGGCACCCCTAGAAGAGCTGAAGTCAATTTATAGCCCCTGGCCGTTTCACACTTGGGGAATTGACATTCTGGGACCCTTCCCATTGGCGGTCAGGCAGATGAAGTACTTGGTAGTGGCGATTGAATACTTCACGAAGTGGATCGAAGCGGAGCCAGTAGCTCAGATCACCGCACATAAGATCGAAGGCTTTGTGTGGAAGAACCTCGTGTGCCGGTTTGGTGTGCCTAAACGCCTGGTGTCGGACAATGGGACTCAGTTTGCAAGTCACCTGTTGAAGAAGCTGTGCGAAGAGGTGGGAATACAACAGGTGTTTGTATCCGTTGAGCACCCACAAACGAATGGCCAAGTGGAGTCTGCCAATCGGGTGTTGCTGAGAGGTTTAAAGAGAAGGCTCGAGAAAGCTAAGGGATCGTGGGCTGAAGAGGTACCCCGCATAGTTTGGGCGTACCATACCACTGAATAGTCAAGAACCCACGAGACCCCGTTTAGCTTGGTTTATGGATGTGATGCGATGATTCCAGTTGAAATCCAGGAAAGCTCGCCGAGATTCCAGAACTTTGTGGCGGAAGACTCGAACGAAGAAAGAAGAATGAATCTGGATTTACTGGATGAGGTCAGGGGGGAGGCTAGAGTAAAGGCCGAGGCAGTAAAAAGGAGGATTGAAAGAAGGTATAACTCTAAGGTAATGCCAAGGCAGTTTAGAGGAGGCGACCTGGTGATGAGGAAGGCCCATCAGTACGAGATGGAGAACAAATTATCGCCTAAGTGGACGGGACCGTTCAAAATAACCGAGGTGCTCGGGAACGGCGCCTACTGCTTAGAGACGTTAGAAGGAGGGGCGATTCCTCGCACCTGGAACGCCGCACATCTCAAATTATATTACAGTTAAAGCCTTGTAAGTAAAGACGAACATGAAGAGATTTACATGCTTTCTGTTGAAACAGTTCAAGGGGGCACTCTTTTTTCCCTAAGGAGGGTTTTTAATGAGGCCACCCAATAAATAAGAGTTTTCAAGTTTAAAGTTTCTAAGATTGCGTGCTTTCTAGTTAAAAGTTTTAAAGTCCCCATCGTTTTTCGGCGATTGGCGGCATTAGTTAAAAGTATTAAAGTCCCCATCGTTTTTCGGTGATTGGCGGCATCAGTTAAAGGTTTTAAAATCCCCATCGCTTTTCGGCGATTGGCGGTATCTAGTTAAAAGTTTTAAAGTCCCCATCGTTTTTCGGCGATCGGTGGCAATAGTTAAACAGTTTAAAAGACCTCATCGTCTTTCGACGATCGGAGGCACCAGTGAAGATTAAAGACCTCAACGCTCTCGTGCGTCTTGAGGCAACAGAAGAAGTCCTCCTCGCCTCTAAGCGAGTGCAGGCTAGAACAGAAGAAGTCCTCCTCGCCTCTGAGCGAGTGCAGGCAAGAACAGAAGAAGTCCTCCTCGCCTCTGAGCGAGTGCAGGCAAGAACAGAGGAAGTCCTCCTCGCCTTTGAGCGAGTGCAGGCGAGAACAGAAGAAGTCCTCCTCGCCCTTGAGCGAGTGCAGGCGAGAACAGAAGAAGTCCTCTTCGCCCTTGAGCGAGTGCAGGCAAGAACAGAGGAAGTCCTCCTCGCCTTTAAGCGAGTGAAGGCAAGAACAGATCGAAAGACCTCTTTGCATAAGCAGATTGAGGCAAGATTAAAAGTCCTCAATGCATCCAAGGGGGAGGAGATGTACACCCTAGGCAAACTGGGGCACCAGAAAAAGTCCTTCTCACCTCGGAGTGAGTTCAGGCAAGATGAACTGAAAAGTCAGAGGTGTTCGTGACCTTAAACGGCGGGAAGGGAAGGTTGATGGAAAACGCCTTTCCCCCTTTAAGTGAAACATCAATATTGGCCCAATAAGACCAGATAAAGCTTCCACGCTTGCAGGCAGTGCGAAGGTAGATAAAATCCCTCTCGACTTAAAAAATTTCAGATCATTGTTCTAAAACTCAAGGAGGTAGAGAAGGATCCGAAAGGCGCCTCTACCCCCAGATGAGGGCACAATGATCAAGTTATGAAAGTAAGAAAGACTGCATCGCCAGAGCCCTACGGCGTGAAGGTTGAGATAGCGAGTGGGCTGTACGGCGATCAGTTCCAGGCGATGACAGGAGTAAGAGGTCACCTCGCTTGGCAGATCAGGTAAACTGTATTTTAATACTAGTTTGAGTTAAAACCTGCTGCCTTGTAAGTGGTTTATGCTAAGGTTTGTTGCCTTAAGTTCACAAGTTGTGTTAAATGTCATCGCTAAAGAGTTAATAGTTGCTCAAGTTTACTTTGAGTTAACAGTTTGATAAGTTGTTATAAGGTTAACAGTTTACTCAAGTTAAAAGCAGTGTATGAAGGGTTGAGCCCGAGTATTGCTAAGTTAATGCAGTTGAGTGAGTTTCACCGGTTACAGTAGTTGACCCCACAACAAATAGAGGCAAAAGCATGCAAGGTAAGAAGAAAGACGGTATTCAGGAAATGAAAATTATATAAAGCAACGTCAAAACAAGTCTATACACAAATGGCTATTACAAACAAAAAGATGAACGACAAGTTTCAAAGAAGAGGTGATGGGGAGAGACTGTTAGTCTTCGGAGGGTACAATCTTCCCATCCACCACTTCGTTGCAGATCGACACCATGGAAAGGTCGAGCTCAGGGTATTGGCATGCTACTTGCTCCAGAGCGGCGTCGAACCCGGCGGAGAGGACTTGAGCAGCGCTCTGCTCGAGCTCATGAGTTTGCTTCTTCAGACCTTCTTTCTCCTCATGAGATCGAGCAAGTTCTTCAGCATCTTTTTTGCTCTCGTCCCGAGTTTGGGCCAGCTCTGCAGTGATCTTTTTGGTCTCCTCGCGAGCTTCGGCAAGCTCGGCGAGAACCTTGTCCCTTTCATTCTCAACCTTCCCCAGGAGGACCTCCCTATCTGCCGACCTTTTCTCAAGTTTTTCCACCAGGGAAGCTTCAGCTTTTCGTGCAGCCTCCATATCTGCAACCTTGACCCTGTATGGAACTAATTTGCTCTCTAGGTCAATCTTCTCTTGAAGCTGGGTATGCAGTTTTTGGCGCAGATCGGAGGCCTCCTTGCGTGTGTTCCTTAGCTCAGTGTACCGTCCCGTATCAGGGCGTTGACTAAGTCAAGGTCAAAGTCAACGACTAGAAAGTCAAAGTCAACTCAAGGTGTCGCCCAGGTGTAGAGACGCCAAGAGCAAGCGTCGCCAAGATAGAGACAAGGCGTCGCCAAGGCAAGGCGTCGCCAAGGTAAGGCGTCGCCAAGGTAAGGCCTCGCCAAGGTAAGGCGTCGCCAAGGCAAGGCGTCGCCTGGGTGGAGGCGTCGCCCAACCAGGGCGTCGCCAGATCAAACAGTGTAAAAGCAAGGTAACCGCGGTGTGGTTCCCCGATACCCATGGGTAGGAAAGACCATGGAGGGAGCGACGTCGTGGGGAAGCCTCAGGACCCGATATCTCGGGAAAGTGATAAAGAGAAGGAAAAGGTGGTTTCAAAGCCATAGTGATAGTACCAGTGAAGGGCAGCCTGACTCGTGAAGTACCCCTGCCGCCCCAGAGACCCCTTCGGGACAGATACGACCCAAGAGGAAGGTCACGCCCAGGATAACCGGGTGCAGGGTGCGAGAGGAAGGCAGATACGCTCTCAGAGTAAGTGGCTAGATACTTGGGGGCATGAGATGGCACCCAAAAAGCCACCCCTAGCGCAGTAGCACTCCCAGGCAGGAGGACCCACACGTAGAGACGTCCCCAGATGGGCAGAAACGCCCCCAGATGGGGTCATGGCGTCGTGAGGCCCTCCACGTGTACGACAGCCATGCCAGAATGGAAACACCCTCTAGTCAGGTGCCAGGTAATTAAAGATATTCAATTCAGTTTCCCTTTCGGGCATTCTGGTACTATTAGAGCTCCCAAGCGTTTCAAACGTCTTAAATGCGCTACGTTTCGTAATTAAGCGCTTTAAAGAGTGCGTTACGTTAGAGAGTAAAAGCGCTTTAAGGCGCTTTAAATGCTGGGCAGTTTAAATAGCGCTGAGAATGTCGGAAAAAGGGTTGGAACCTTTGGCAAACTTACGAGAAACTCTTTGGTTGCTTGCCCGTGCGTTAAGGTTACGTACAAGTGACTGGAGAATATTTTTGCCAAAAGGAGACAACACACACACAGATACACAGTTCTTTTACCACCTTCAGAGTGCCACACGCGGTGCTCAGATACGTGGGTGGACAGTTTTTGGTGTTTCTTGCTGGCTGACTTGAGCGTCGGAGTGCAAACGGCCGCTAGGGCGCCTCTTTGTCCTCCTTTTTGCAGGAATTCACAGGCAATCAGTGGGAAGGAGTCCTTAGCTGACGGTTGAGGTCGCGCACGAAGACGTCCCGGTCAACCGGACGGAACATTTGGCGCCCACCGTGGGGCTCGATATAAAACATCAGTCCCATCACAAGTTCGAGGAGAAGTTACCAAGCTACAATAACGTTGAAGGAGGTTGGAGTGACAATGGCCCCCACCAGACGAAGAGCAGCGCGCGCAGCCCCAGCAGACCTATCCATGCAGCAGGTCCTGGAAATAATGAGGGGGCTGCAGCAGGACATGGCGGATTCGAAGATGGAGCAGGAGCGCATGCAGGCAGATCTTGACGCCTCGCATGAGCGCAACGAAGAGCTCCACCGTGTGAATGAGGAGTTGCGCCAGGGCCTGAGAAACGATCGGAGGCGGCCTGGGCAGGACGAGACGGAGAACCATTCCCCGCCGAGGGAGTTTTCCACTCCTTTCTCGCAGGAGATCCTAGACGCAGCGATCCCGAACACGTTCGCGGGACCCAAGGTAATCTTCACTGGGATGGAGGACCCAGAGACGCACCTCGCTGCATTTCACACGCAGATGGTCCTGATAGGCGGTTCTGATGCTGCCAAGTGCAAGCTCTTCATGAGCACCCTGACAGGGATGGCCATGGACTGGTTCATTAGCCTCCCCGAGGGTCATATCACATCTTTCCGCCAGTTGTCGCGGTTATTCAGAGAACAGTATTTGGCCAACAAGGCCCCGCCGCCGGTCTCTTACGACCTGTTTGACGTGAAGCAGTATCAGGGGGAGACCCTGAAGGAGTATATCAATCGCTTCGGGGCCCAGGTCGTGAAGGTTGGTACAACAGAGGAGCCTATGATCGTGTACGCATTTGTGAAAGGCGTATGCCCCGGCCCCTTTGGCGAATCTATTATCCGCAATCGCCCTAGGACTTTCGCTGAATTACGGCGTAGGGCGGTAGAGCATATTGCTTCGGAAGGGGAGGTATGTGTGAAGCGCACCAGCGCCGTGCCCTCACGCCCGAGGGGACCAACGCGAGTTCAACCCGTCAGAGTCAATGAGACAACGACGGGGAGAAAGAAGCCAGAGGCTAGACGCCCCTACGAGGCCAGAAAGCCCCAGCCTCGGGGCCCCGCCAGAGGTGAACGCCCCTCCAGAGAAAGAGCAAGACCGGCGAGGTACAACTTCGTAGTTGAGTTGAAGGATTTGATCGTCGTACCCAACATAGCCGAGAGGCTGAGGCGACCGGCGAAGACCGACAAGGTGTTAGGGCCTCGCAAAGACTCTTGGTGCGAATTTCACGAGGCTTTCGGGCACCAAATTGATAATTGCCTGTCGTTGGGCTACCAGCTAGATGAGCTGGTGAGGACTGGGTTTTTGAAAGATTATGTCGCAGAGTCCACCACGACCGCCACCCTGCCGCCGCCGGCAGATGAGCCAGCACATGAGATGCATGTGCTTGGCGAGGTCCACACCATTGCTGGAGGTTTTTCCGGCGGAGGACCCACCGCCTCCCAGCGGAAGAAATACGCGAGGGGGGTGAATTCAATCGAAGAGAGGCTCTCGGGGGAGCCCTGGGAGTCAGATATTGTGTTCACAAGAAGAGACCTCCGAGATGTAGTGCCCCATGACAACGATCCCGTTGTCATCTCAGTCGTCACGGCTGGAAGGAAGGTCCACAGAGTGCTTGTTGATCAAGGAAGCTCGGCAGACGTCATGTTTCTGTCGACCTTTAATAAGTTACGGTTGTCCCCCGATCTGCTGAGTCCCTATACGGGATGTTTGTATGGGTTTGGGGATAACCAGGTAGAGGTCCGGGGGTACCTGGAGTTGAGGACTACGTTCACAGATGGAGAGGCCTCCCGTACAGAGAGCATTCGGTACCTCGTCGTGAACGCCAATTCTGCCTACAATATTTTGCTGGGCAGACTGGCGTTAAACCGCCTGAGTGCAATATCCTCCACCCGTCACATGAAGATGAAGCTACCGGACCTCAGTGGCCGGGTGATAGTCATCAGATCAGACCAGGAGGAGGCGAGGAAATGCTACGAAAACAGCCTGAAGACGAAGAGAGGCGTTTTCATAGTGTACGAACGTCCGCCGAGCGCGGACGCAACGATGATTGAGGCGACGCCCGCTGGGCTGACGCTTGAAGAGGCCATAGCAGAAAGGGCGATGCCCGTAGCAGATGTGCCAATGGAGGAGGCGCCCGTGGAAGAGGCGGTGCCCCCCGAAGAAGCGGCGCCCGTAGAAGAAGCGGCGCCCGCCGAAGATGATAATAGGGAGCAACCTGCAGCTAACACCCTAGAAAGGGAGATTGGCGGCAAAGCTTTCAAGTTAGGAAGCTCGCTAAGTCCAGAAGAACAGGAAGGGGTGGCAGAAGTGATTTCGCGCCACCTGGATGCCTTCGCATGGTCCGCCTCGGATATGCCGGGCATCGACCCCGATTTCCTGTGTCACCACCTCAGCATGGACGCCACGGTCCGCCCCGTGCGTCAGAGAAGGAGGAAGTTCAATGAGGAGCGACAACAGGTGGTGAAAGACGAAACGCAGAAGCTGCTGAGTGCTGGCCACATTAGGGAGATCCAGTACCCTGAGTGGCTCGCCAACGTCGTCTTGGTGAAAAAGGCGAACGAAAAATGGAGAATGTGCGTTGACTTCACGGACCTGAACAAGGCGTGCCCAAAGGATTCCTATCCGCTGCCCAGCATCGACGCCCTAGTGGACAGCGCGTCTGGCAGCAAGGTGTTAAGCTTCCTGGACGCCTTCTCAGGGTATAACCAAATCAAGATGCACCCCAGGGACGAGAGCAAGACTGCGTTCATGACTGAAACATGCAGTTATTGCTATAAGGTGATGCCTTTCGGGCTCAAAAATGCGGGCGCCACGTACCAGAGGTTAATGGACAAGGTCCTAGCGCTAATGCTCGGGAGGAACGTATACGCCTACGTAGACGACATGGTGGTGGCGTCACAGAACAGGGTGCGGCACATGGCAGACTTGGAGGAGTTGTTCAACACAATATCCAAATACCGCCTCAAGTTGAACCCCGAGAAGTGTGTTTTCGGGGTAGAGGCCGGTAAATTCTTAGGTTTTCTACTCACCGAGAGGGGGATAGAGGCGAACCCCGACAAATGTGCGGCTATTATCGCCATGTGGAGTCCGACATCGGTAAAAGAGGTTAAACAGTTGACAGGGTGGATGGCGGCGCTCTCGAGGTTTGTTTCCGCCGGAGGAGAAAAGGGGCATCCGTACTTCCAGTGCCTCAAGAGAAACAGTCGCTTTGCATGGACTGAGGAATGCGAAGCGGCTTTCGTTAAGCTGAAGGATTACCTGGCGAGCCTCCAATTCTCTGCAAACCGGTAACGGGCGTGCCCCTCCGATTGTATTTTACTGTAACAGATAGGGCCATCAGTTCTGTGTTGGTCCAAGAGCAGGACCAGAGTCAGAAGCCCATCTACTTTGTAAGCAAAGCCTTACAGGGAGCTGAGACAAGGTACCAAGCACTGGAGAAGGCGGCGCTGGCGGTAGTGTTCTCGGCTAGGAGGCTCCGCCATTACTTCCACAGTTTTACGGTGGTGGTAATGACCAACCTCCCCATACAGAAGGTGCTGCAGAAGCCCGATGTGGCAGGAAGAATGGTACGCTGGGCAGTGGAGCTGTCAGAATTCGACATACAGTACGAGCCTAGAGGATCCATTAAAGGGCAGGTGTACGCGGATTTTGTAGCAGAACTTTCGCCCGGAGGTGAGCAAGAGGTGGAAGCGAGTTCACAGTGGCTGCTCTCGGTTGGTGGCTCCTCAAACCAACAAGGGAGTGGTGCGGGAATAGTGCTGGAAGGACCCGACGGCATACTGATCGAGCAGGCCTTGCGTTTTTCCTTCAAGGCAAGTAACAACCAAGCAGAATATGAAGCCCTGATTGCAGGAATGCTCTTGGCCAAGGAGATGGGCGCACAGAACCTCCTAGTGAAGAGCGACTCCCAGTTGATTACGGGGCAGGTGTCGGGAGAGTTCCAGGCGAAGGACCCCCAGATGGCGGCGTATCTAAAATACGTCCAGTTGTTGAAAGGGGCGTTCAACGCTCTTGAGTTAATACACGTCCCGAGGGAGCAGAATGCCAGAGCCGACCTGCTCGCAAAGCTGGCCAGCTCAGGCAAGGGGGGTAGACAGAGGACAGTGATCCAGGAGACCCTCAAAGCTCCGCGTCGATTCGTGGAAGACAACAGGGTGGATGTCCTCCAGATTTACGCATCAAGGGGAAGGCCGAGGAGTCATTCCTCATTAACCCAAGATACGCAGAGGGCGCCCCTCATCAGTATATACGCGGATGCGTCTGAGGAAGAGCAGATGCAGGTTTGTGTCCTGTCCACGGGAGACACCTGAATGACGCCCTATAAACGGTACCTGGCGGATGGGGCCCTTCCAGTGGACCCTGAAGAGAGTAAGAAAATCAAAAGGAACGCCGCAAGATATACCTTGGTGGATGGGGTGCTGTTCAGACACGGTTTCACTCACCCTATCCTAACGTGCGTCAGTGGCGATGAGTGCACCAGGATAATGGCGGAGCTACATGAAGGCATCTGCAGAAGCCATGTAGGAGGAAGGTCCTTAGCCTCCAAGGTGATACACGCAGGTTTCTTCTGGCCAACAGTGAAAGAGGATTGCGCACGGCACGCCCAGCGGTGTAAGCAATGCCAAAAGCACGCCGACTGGCACAAGGCGCCGCCAGAAGAGTTGCGGTCCATATACAGCCCGTGGCCTTTCCACACATGGGGAATTGACATCTTGGGCCCTTTTCCACTGGCAATCAGGCAGATGAAATATCTGATCGTCGCCATAGAATACTTCACTAAGTGGATAGAGGCAGAGCCCGTGGCACAAATCACTGCGCATAAGGTACAGCATTTTGTGTGGAGAAACATCGTGTGTCGCTTTGGCGTACCCAGGCGCCTGGTATCTGACAACGGGACCCAGTTCGCCAGTCAGCAGTTGAGAAATCTGTGCGCTGAAGTGGGAATCAAGCAAGTGTTCGCGTCGGTCGAACACCCCCAGACCAATGGACAAGTAGAGTCAGCAAACAGAGTTCTGCTGAGGGGGTTAAAAAGAAGATTAGAGAAGGCCAAAGGGGCGTGGGCGGAAGAGGTGCCAAGGATTGTATGGGCATACCACACCACGCCCCAATCCTCTACTATGGAGACGCCGTTCAGTTTGGTGTACGGGTCGGACGCGATGATTCCAGTAGAAATACACGAAAGCTCACCGCGTTTTCAAAACTTTGTGGTGGAGGAATCTAATGAGGAAAGACGGGTAAACCTGGATCTGCTAGAAGAGGCCAGGGAAGAAGCTAGAATAAAAGCTGAAGCGATGAAGAGAAGAGTGGAGCGGCAATATAGCTCTAAAGTAAAGCCACGACAGTTTCAGGTGGGCGACCTGGTGATGAGGAAAGCTCACCCTTACGAGTTGGAGAATAAGCTGTCTCCCAAGTGGACCGGGCCCTTCAGAGTTACTGAGGCTAAGGGCAACGGTTCGTACAACCTGGAGACTTTAGATGGAGGCCCTATCCCGCGCAGTTGGAATGCAGCCAACTTAAAATTTTATTTCAGTTGACCTATGTAAGCAGCATGTAACAATTTAGTTGAAGGGGACGCTCTTTTTCCCTTTCGGGGGTTTTTTAATGAGGTCACCCTAATAAATGGAAAAACCAGTTGAGAAAAAGAAGTGCCTTGGTTTTCAGCCTTTATTTTTCCTTGTTAGAAGTAATGTGATGCGCCGCCTAGGCCATGGTGTCGCCAGGGAAGAAGGCGTCGCCTAGGTCTAGGCGTCGCCCAGAAAGAAGGCGTCGCCCAAGGAAAAGCATGCATCGGTGGCAGAACGAGACGAAAGGAAGTCGCGCGGTATATGAAGCATATGCAAAGTAAAGTGGCGTTGTAAAGAATTATGATATTGAAAAGTTGTTGTTACAAGCAATGTTCAGTACAAAATGAAAAACACAAACAAGTCACTTCTCAGCGCTCATCAGAGTCATCACTGGAGGAAGGCGAAGCCCCTTTCCCAGCCCGCAGCGCTCGAGTAAGTCGTGTCCTCTTTTCTTGGTTTATTTTCGAACCTGCACAAAGGGAACAGATGTATTAGAGACACAGTGAAGAAAGACAGGCACAGTTAGAAAGTAACGAAGGTCGAAGTTGCCTGAGGCAGTGGTTCTTACTTATGTACTTCTCAAGAGTCCTAGCGTTGAACTCCAAGCTGATCACCGTAGCAGAGTCAAAACCTCCCGCCTCAGCAAGAATCCGGCAAGCTATTTGATCACTTGGAGCCAGATTCTTGAGGGGTTTAGCTTTGAGGGCCTTTTCCTCTCTCACCCAGTACAGTGGAAACCCATCCAGAGCGTCGGGAACAAGATCAGTACAGTAGATCTTGAAGAACCGGCCTTTCCACCCCGTGAACGAGCTTTGGAAGGGCGTGAAGAGAACTCTTCCGGGTACATTGCTGAGAGTTACCCAGAGGTTGTGTCTCTGTCTCTTCACCTCAAAAAAGTGAAGAAAGAGGTCAACCGAGGGTGCACAACCCAGAAACCCAAAGAGGACATCGAAGGCCTTGACAAAGGCCCAGCTGTTGGGGTATAACTGGGCTGGAGCCACGTTGATCTCCGTCAGCAGCTCCTTCTCGAACCAGGAGAAGGGTAAGCGCACCCCGATGGTCTTGAACACCACCTGGTAAAAGTAAAAGAAAGGGACCCCGTTGTTGGCCCGTTCGTCTCCACACACTGGCTCCCCCAGAGTGCAAGGGAGCACAGCGATGTCGTCATCGTGCCTCCTCGCGAAGGCCCGGTGGTCGTAAGAACACAACTCCCCTTTGTGTTCCCGTACGGCCCTGGTGGAGAGCAAGCACGAACACTCATCAAGAAGTTCGCTCGAGGCCCAAGGGTACAAGTCTGTGGGACGAACCCTAGGGGAAGCATCGTGAGAAGACATTCTTTAGCACGATCAGGATGGCTAGAAGTGCAAGGGTTGAGCGAGGGAGCGAAGGTTAGAACAGCCCTTCGACAGAGAAGAAAGGGTGCAAGAAGAAAGAACGCAAGTAGGATATGAAGAGTGAGAAAACGATGAAGATAGTTCCAGAGCTTGAAGAGTTAAATAAAGCGATTAGAGCGCCAAACGACGTGAATGGATGCACCGCACGATTGATACACGTGGCAGAAGATGAAAGGATGACGCTGGCACCTCTGGTTTAAATCAGAAAATGTCCCGTCAACAGAATATCCAATGGTACGATCCGCCGTCGAAAATGAGCCAGGGGCACAGCAGGAGTCAGAAAATGAAATGACTAGATACCCCACCAACCATGTAAGCAGCGCCACGTGGATCAAGTCGAATGACAGAAGGTCCCATCAGCTATACAAGGAGCGCCGCGTGGATGGCACAGGCAAAGCCTTGGGCTCTTCGCTGTTATCAGGCGTTGACCAAGGCAAGAATTAAGGTCGATGACGAAGTAAAGGTAACACCCGAGACGTTGCCAGGAAGGACGTAAAGGGCGACGACAGACGAGAAGTTGCGGGCGTCGCCAACCCAAATACCGACTGGCGTTACCTCCCCGATACCCCCAGGTAGGAAAGACTGAGGAGGGAGAAGAAATCAGAGAAAGGCAAAGTTAGTTGCAGGCGTCGCCTCCCCGATACCCACAGGTAGGAAAGACTGTGGAGGGAGACGAGACCGTCAAACGCCATCGAGTCACTGGCAGGGTGTTCCCCGATACCTATGGGCAGGAAAGACCATGGAGGGAACAAAAACCCCACAGCACTCAGCGTTTTAGACACCCGGGGACGATACGGTGCTGCTTTAGCAGGCCTCTCCTTAGGCGTGGGCGTCGAGCATTAAAAGATCAAAGAAAGAGCCTTTCGGTATCAGAGACGTCCCGTGGACGATACGGCGCCACTTAGTGAGCCTCTCCATGGGCGTAAGGGTTGGCGGGCGACCTTACCCAATCATACCAAACCGCCCAACGAAGTGTGAGAAACGGGCAGAACACAGATAAAATAATTGAAGCGTATGAAGGGAAAAGATGAGAACGAGATCGCATAGGCAGAATCGTATGTGAAAAAGAAATAAAGACAACCATGCGAATGTCCCAAATCAGCAACAAGAGTGCGGATAGTTCAAAGAATTACAAGTTTTGGCAGATAAAATCAAAAAGCGAAGGTAAAGAATGAAGAGTTAAGCTTGAAGAGGAAGGTGGCGAATGAGGGGCAGCAGTTCAGTCGTTCAAATCCATGGGCACGACCTTCCCGTCGACTACGTGGTGTGTGGGGTCGCAGTTCGAAAGGTTGACGCTAGGATTCTCGCAGGACGCCTGGGACAGGGCCTCTTGGAACCCCTCCTCGAAGGTGCCCGCCATCTCCTGGATAAGGGACTTTTTCTTCTTCTCCAGTTCCTCAATGGCGGCGTCTCCAGAGGCCACTTGCTTCTCCAGAGCCTCTTTCTCCACGCGAAGCCAGCTAACCTCGACCTGCAGTTTGTTGTAGTCAACTCGGAGAAGGTCCATGGCTTTGGCCTGCGTGGCCATTTCCTCCTCCATCCGCTCCACCTTGGCAGCCTGTTCACAGCAACGGTCCTTCAGGTCTTTGTGAGTTTCTGCATCCGCTTTGACCACTTCCTGAAGACCCGTCACCTGTACTTGGAGAGCAACTTCACGAGCGTAGAAGTCAGCCTGGAGCTCCAAGGCCTCTGCCAGTTTCCTCTCAGTTTCTGCCCTGGACTCTTGTGCTTGTTTCAGGGAGGAACAATAAGCCTCGTTCTGGCGTCCCAGGATCCTCATCTCCTCCTCCAGGGTAGTTGCCTTCGTTTCCAAGGCCTGGAGAGTTTGAGTTTGCAAGACAGCGTTTCTGGCCTAGGAGCGCCATTCGAGAGCCACCGCCAAGAAGGCCCCCAAATAGAAAGGCATACCTTCCCTCCTGTCGGTACCTTCTGGCATAGTCTCGCCACTGAAACCCCTCATCAGATGCATGATTGGAGGGGGAATGGCAATGAAGTCGGGGGCGGCAGCGTTGGGAGCGGGGGAGGCGCGGTGGTCTTGGTTTTCGCCATAAACGCCAATGCTGAAGATCAAAAGAGAAAGAAAGGGTTCAGAGAAAAGGGGTTTGGGCAGAAGAAAAGGGGAAAATGGAGGAACCCTAGGAGCGCCCTACCCACAAGAGAACGAAGGGAAGCGAAAGGAACAACGAAGCATACAAACAATACCCAGAGAAATACGAGAATAACAACAGTCCCAGGCAGTTTCCTATAATGCGACAACAGTGAAGAGTTGAGAGTGCTCGAAACCATACCTTTGCTGATTGAAATGGAGGCGGTAGGAGAGCGCAGGAAGGGGAGAATCGCAAGTGCAGAGAGAAGAGGTTTTGGAGGCGATGAACAGGGCAAAGTAGCAGAGTGAATGAATGTAACAGTAGGGTGAGCGCGGGGTTTGGAGTAACTTAAACGTTACATTTCGCGACTCAAGAAGCGCTAGCTAAGGGCCGCAGGATCGCGCCACGCGTCAGAGGATCAATTACCCAAGGGAAACGCAAAGGTCCCTGGAGGATGGCCGTGCGATGGGCCACGTGGCGCGCGATCAAGGGTAGCCCAAAAGGTATTATCATCCTCATTTCAGGGGATGTCCAATCAGTCATTAAGAATACCCCTGCGGTTCAGAAGATGTCGCGTCAATAATTCGAAAATTTGCTGAGTCAGCAGAGAATGACACGTCATCGAGAAGGCACGTGGATGGCGGGGGCAAGGCTTTAGTCTTTGCGCTGAAGACAAGTCTTCGGCTTAAGACTGGGGGGCTTGTGTACCGTCCCGTATCAGGGCGTTGACTAAGTCAAGGTCAAAGTCAACGACTGGAAAGTCAAAGTCAACTCAAGGTGTCGCCCAGGTGTAGAGACGCCAAGAGGAAGCGTCGCCAAGATAGAGACAAGGCGTCGCCAAGGTAAGGCGTCGCCAAGGTAAGGCGTTGCCAAGGCAAGGCGTCGCCAAGGCCAGGCGTCGCGTGGGTGGAGGCGTCGCCCAACCAGGGCGTCGCCAGATCAAACAGTGTAAAAGCAAGGTAACCGCGGTGTGGTTCCTCGATACCCATGGGTAGGAAAGACCATGGAGGGAGCGACGTCGTGGGGAAGCCTCAGGACCCGATATCTCGGGAAAGTGATAAAGAGAAGGAAAAGGTGGTTTCAAAGCCATAGTGATAGTACCAGTGAAGGGCAGCCTGACTCGTGAAGTACCCCTGCCGCCCCAGAGACCCCTTCGGGACAGATACGACCCAAGAGGAAGGTCACGCCCAGGATAACCGGGTGCAGGGTGCGAGAGGAAGGCAGATACGCTCTCAGAGTAAGTGGCTAGATACTTTAGGGCATGAGATGGCACCCAAAAAGCCACCCCTAGCGCAGTAGCACTCCCAGGCAGGAGGACCCACACGTAGAAACGTCCCCAGATGGGCAGAAACGCCCCCAGATGGGGTCATGGCGTCGTGAGGCCCTCCACGTGTACGACAGCCATGCCAGAATGGAAACACCCTCTAGTCAGGTGCCAGGTAATTAAAGATATTCAATACAGTTTCGGGCATTCTGGTACTATTAGAGCTCCCAAGCGTTTCAAACGTCTTAAATGCGCTACGTTTCGTAATTAAGCGCTTTAAAGAGTGCGTTACGTTAGAGAGTAAAAGCGCTTTAAGGCGCTTTAAATGCTGGGCAGTTTAAATAGCGCTGAGAATGTCGGAAAAAGGGTTGGAACCTTTGGCAAACTTACGAGAAACTCTTTGGTTGCTTGCCCGTGCGTTAAGGTTACGTACAAGTGACTGGAGAATATTTTTGCCAAAAGGAGACAACACACACACAGATACACAGTTCTTTTACCACCTTCAGAGTGCCACACGCGGTGCTCAGATACGTGGGTGGACAGTTTTTGGTGTTTCTTGCTGGCTGACTTGAGCGTCGGAGTGCAAACGGCCGCTAGGGCGCCTCTTTGTCCTCTTTTTTGCAGGAATTCACAGGCAATCAGTGGGAAGGAGTCCTTAGCTGACGGTTGAGGTCGCGCACGAAGACGTCCCGGTCAACCGGACGGAACACTCAGCGTCCAATGCGTCCTCCAACCTTGAGTGTTCCATCTCAGTCATCAGCAGGTTGCAAGTGAGCTTCTCCGCCTCAGCCCTTATCATAAGATTTGATTCCTTGAGCGCGGAGTTCTCCTCTTGGAGCTTCTTGAGTGAAGCCTTCACAGCTCTTGATACGAGCAAAGGAAGATCTTCCGCCATGGTCTTCAGTTGGGCTGTGAAGGGTCCCAAGGTCCCTTCAAAGGAAGCTGGGAGGCTTGATGCCGATGCTGGAGGCACTGGCGGGGTATGATGTTGACTTTCACCACCACCCTCTTGAGTTTGTAAAGCAAGGGGGGCTTCTAGGCGTGGTGGTGAGGTCGGGGATTCTGTTATCAGTATTGGCGAAATCTGAGCGCCCTCATCTTCTCCTAGTGCGGCCCCAGCGATGGATGTGGTGGAAGGAGGACCCTCTCCGACAGATACAAACGGTGTTGAGGCGCTTGGAGGGTTTTCCACGTAGTTAGGGCCGCTGCTTTCAACTACTGAGGGCGCGGCGGCCAAGGGTGTTGCTTGGACAGGTCCTAGCAGAGCTGGAGGTGAGGGTGGTGTTGGTGTTGGGAGTGTAGGTGGCATAGAGATGGCCACCCTTGTCCTCTTAGTAATAAGACCATCCTCAGTATCTTCGTCGTCATGTTCTTCCTCTTGCACCACCTGAGGAGTCTTCCTTTTGGGTTTCCTCAAAATTAGTTTTTTCCTTTCTTGGGCGGGTTGTACCCCAGAAGAAGTTGGACCTCGGGGAGGAGTCTTGCCTTGGGCAGCGGCGATCTCCACCACCGAGTTGGGCACGGTTTGGGAGCCCGCCGCGAGCTTGTGAGATCGGGCGATCGCCCTCAATTTCGCCAGTTTCCCTTTTCCCAACATGTTATCTGCACAAGGTAAAGGATAGATGAGACAGTGAATTGAGGATGAAGAAAGATGATGAAACAGTGAATAGTGCGAAGGGTTTAAGGGTTTTCGAACGTTGTAGGAAGCGCAAACAACGATTAAAAACGACCGTTGATGAAGTCACGTGTCGTTTGATTAGAGAGGGGGTTGGTGGAGCGTCAGAGAGGCAAAGGGTACGAACTTACGGAGATCCGTACAAGCGCCACGTAAATCGAAGATGATTTGACTTCTTAGTCTTTTCGCTGGTCAAAGTCTCAGCTTAAGACTGGGGGGCTTGTGTACCGATCAGGTAATCAGAAGTGATGACGTGGCAGCAAGCGATAATATAGGCGTGTTGAACGGGACACCTGGCTGACAGAAGGGAAGTACATCAGGAAGTCTGTGTAGTCGCCAATCGTTGATTTGGCGCTCTCCGATCTCTAGTATGTGTAATTGGCGGTCGCCAGAGTTGCGCCATAGTCGCCATATATGAGTACTAGGAGATCAGGTGGTTAGAGACCGCCGAAAGGGGCACATCGCCGAAAGATCATGAAACCTTGCCTAAGGCTTTCAAGGGGTACAAGTACGAAGAATGCGCCAATGATATGTTTATCACGCAGCAGTGGAGGATGAGGTTATCAGATGATCATTCCCTAGCCAGAGGTCGAGGCAAGGGAACAGTTTCCCAGAGCATGCATGATGTGCAAGTGAAGCAGATCGTGATAGCGGCAGGCGAGACCACAGAGAAGGTGTGCATGGTGACACCCCGTACTCGCCACTTAAAGGGTCGCGCTCCAAGGAAGCTGTGCACCAAGTTACCCCTTGTATGGGTAACTTAGTCGAATAGCTTGAAGAGTAGAAATGACGCTCAAGTGGAGGGGGCTCCAGATGGCGACACGTGTACAGCTGGATGCGAGCCACGTGTCCAGAGGTGTAACCGTCAAGAGAGAGAAAGTGCTCAGGTATATAAGGAACTCTTAACGGACTTTTGAGGTACGCTTTCAGAATACTTTCTAGTACACTGAGATTCACTGTGCACGGTTCCTTGAGTTGAGATATTCTCTCTGAGTTTTTGGTGATTCCGTCACTGACTTGAGCGTCGAAGCGCGATCGGCCGCAGCTGCGCCACTTTGTTTTCTTCAGGTTCTTGCGAGGAATTAGGGCGTGAGGAGCAAAGGCTAACGTGGTGTGAAGCTGATCAAGAGAAGAGACCTTTGACGTGGCAAGACTCTTACACTTAGGTCAACCGGCAGGATCAGGGAGCATTTTTGAAAGAATTTTTCTTAGCAAGTTGGGCTTTCACCTTCATTGCAAGATGAACTAAAGAACCCAATAATGAATACTCTTGTAACTCAACAATATCTTGGATATCCTTCCTTAGACCACGCACAAACCTAGCAATCATAGCTTCCTCACTTTCTTCTAATTCAATTTTAGGCACAAGCGTTTCTAGCTCCTTATAATATTCATCCACATTTAGCGTGCCTTGTTGAAACCGTTGGAGTCTCAACATGAGGTCTTTCCTAAAATGTGGGGGCACAAACCTAGCGTGCATGTGATCCTTTAAAGACTTCCAAGAGTCCATGGGAGGACCCTTGTGATAGATAATGTCCTTTACAACACCATGCCACCATTTCATGGCATAATCACTAAACTCTAAGGTGGCTAGCTTAAGCTTATGCTCATCTTGGATCTCATGGATCTCAAATATTTATTCACACTTAGCCTCCCAATCTAAATATACATTAGGATCACTAGAGCCATTAAAACAAGGAAGCTTGACCGACGGTAGCCTAGCCTTTGCATCTTGGTAGAAGGCATTGCCATAGTGATGTCTCTCCCCTTGGTTATGATGTCTATGTCCATGAAATTGGGGTGGAGTTCTCCTTCTCCTATGGTCTTCTTCACGGCCAAAATCATTTGAAGAAGCTCTTGTTGAAGGTCTATGTGAATGATGCCCATCATGGATAGAAGGAGATGGCCTAGCTTGTTGGACCTCCATCTTTTATAATTTCTCTTCCAAACGCCTAATGGTGCGTTGAGCTTCATGCAATTCACCAAGGACCGAAGCTTTGGAAGGAGAATGCTGCTTGTAGGATGCATCACTTGAAAATCCAGCCATTTGCAAATAAAAACAGCAAACACACAAAAACAGCAAACAAGTCAAGAAACAAAATTAGCAAAAAAAAAAAACTGTGAGTTTGGCAACCAAATTGCCGAAGTGAATTTGGCCAGAAAAAGAGGTCACTCTCAAAGAAAGAATGTCCTTGCACCAATCTGATCTTGAGGTCTTGAAATCCTCAAATGAAAGATGTCAAAGCAAGGCACACCAATCTCAAAGCCAACCACAACAAAACCAAAGAAGCAATAAAGACAAACAAGAAAAGTATAAGCAATGAAAGGCTAGAACAAAAGGAATACTAGATGTTTGACAAACTCAAAGATTAATGAACAAAAGACAAGCAAGAAAAATAAGGAACTCAATGAGAAAGTAGTCACACAAAAGAATACTTAAAGAAAAGCACTAGAGTAGATGAAGAAAACAAAAATTTAGCTACTGGAAAATATTTTTATGCAAATTGTGCTTGATGTTCACTGATTTAACTGGAATGATATAGAGCGAACTGGATTATGAAATTTTAACCACACAAACGTCAAGATCTTAGCTCAAAACTGGCACTGGAATCACTTAAAAACAGTAAGCCAATTAATTGAGATAAATTTTTCAAAATCGCTGCCAGATTATCGTATTTTTTTCGGCAGAATTGTACACTTTTTGTATTTTATTTATCATTTTTTGTGTACTTTGAATTTTTGAGTACTTCTTTTTTCTACTTTTTTCTAACACTTTGAACATCACAAATCCAGAATTTCAGAATTTTCCAGTGAGTAAATCAATTTCAATAAGGAAAAACAGTAAACACGTTTTCAGAAAACAGAGGAATCCTAATAGGAATGAAAAACAGAATTATGAACTAGCAAAGACATAATGGAAAATGATGTATAGGAACTTGTATAGGTCTAGAATACAAGCATGAACTCAAACTAAAACAGAAAATGCACAAAGGATCAAATATCAAACTCAGCAAAATTATATGACACTAAAGCAAGAAACAACAAAATCAATAAAAGTACTACAAGAAGTGATGACAATTATGGAAAAACAAGACTAAGACAAAACTTGTATGGATTCAAAAAGGAAAATACTCAAACATATGATAGGCAAAAGAATTAAAACAGCAAGCAAACTCAAATAAGCCTAAAAACAGAACCGTAAATTGCAAGAAATTAAAGAGCTCTTGAAATTAAAGTGCAACACAACTCAAAAATTAAACAAGAACACACCTAAACTGATGATACCACATGATGTGATTCCACTAGCACAATATGAATGATTCTTGACATTCTTAGGAATCATCTTGAGTTGGTTATGAGATAGGCACTTTAACATAGAATTGGATCAAGGTTCTATGAACAAGAACTCACCAAAACTAGTACCAAAACACAAACTCATATGGAAGTTCCAATTATTGTCAAATTGAACCGATTAAAGTGAAAGGAAAAGCAATTGCACCGAACAAAACAACATAGAACTGAAATGTACCGAACATAAAAGCTAGAAAATACAAAAGAAGCAAGGATGAATCAGTAGAAACACAAAACCGAAGCAAGAACAGCAAGAACAACAAAAGTACCGAACAGAAAATCAAAGGAAGCAAACTAGGACATGAACAATTAAAGAGACGTAAGGAAGGAGAAGAGAAAGCTCATGAAGATGGAGGAATGCTTGGATGATCACGCCAATAGGAGGATGGAGACTCCAAGATGAGTGTGCAAGCCGCCACTTGAGGCAACCATTGAACCATCAAGATAAGACTAGTGATGATGGCAAATTCATGGAGCTCTTCTTGGAATCATGTGAAAAATGGTGTGGAAGCCATGGATGTAAATGTGCAAGATCCTCCTAGGAACTATGGTGATCTTGAAGGTGCATGATGTGTATGGAAGTAGGGAGGTTCGGCCAGCCCTATAGTAGGTGAGGAAGATGAAGATTAGAGCCTAGAAACTAGGTAGAAGCAAAGCATGGCACAATGTTGGCAGCATAACTTTACTCTCATTAATCTTGCAAATACATGAGCCAAGCCCTCTTATTTATAGTGTTTAGGGGGCTGGAAATTAAAAAGAAAGTGGAGGGAAATTCAAATGAGAAGCATTTGAATTTGGAGCCAATTCCTAGTCACAAGGGAAGTGTGACTTGGTTTCTATTTTTGGCACCTCCTAAATCTATACCTACACCTTCTTTTGTGTCACATGGAAGGTGTGACTTAGATTTATACATTTGCACCTCTTATATTTATATCTACACCTCCCTTTATGTTCTACTAAAAATACTCAAAAGTAATTACAAAAGAAAGACATCCAATGATGCTTAGTTTGCCCATATCTTCTATTTGTTGGGCTTGAGTTGAAGCTTGAACTTGTATTTGGGCTTGGGCTTAGGCTTTTTCTATCATGGGCTTGGGCCTCTTCCATCATCCCCTCCCTCTTGAAAAGGATTTGTCCTCAAATCCAATGCTTCTTCTTCATCATCATTATTTGGATGTATGTGGCTAGATGGTTTCCATCAAGTGAAGAAGTCACAAAGCTCTCCAATGCTCTCTCAAAAATTGAGTATAGTTTCTCTAATCAAAATTCAAATCTGAAATGTACAAGGGCAGCACCTTAATTTATAGCCTAGAGGTGCTGAAATGCAAGGCAAATTAAATTCAAAATTCCCCCCAAAAGCTAATGAAAGTGGCGCCAACTATGGTCATGAAGAAGGTGTGACCTTCTCTCTCACTTTGGCACCTCCCTAGTTACTCCTACACCTATCTACTAACGCACCCCCCCTAATACTCCTAACTAAAGACCTAAAGATGCTTTAACAAAAGAGGTTTCTAATGTTTCCCTCTTAAGCACCTTCACACAAAGAAATTACAAAAAGAGAAAATAATCGTCTATTAGCTCTTAAAGCTTTGAACATGCTTCTTGTAAGCCTTTGAGGTGGGCTTTGATCTCCATGGGCGTCCTCCACTTGAGCCTCAACCTCTTCTTGCTCTTGATGATTGGCCTCCATGTCCACTTGAGCTTGATCTCCATCACAAGTTTACCCCACAAGGTCTTCCAAAAGTGACTCAAGAACTTTGGATCTCTATCGGACACAATAGTTCTAGGAATCCCATGCAAACGAACCACTTCTTGAAAGAAGAGGTTTGCAATATGACATGCATCATCCACTTTGTGGCAAGGAATAAAGTGAGCCATCTTTGAAAAATGATCCACTACCACAAAAATGGAATCCTTTCCCTTTGATGTCTTGGGTAATCCTAAGATGAAATCCATAGAAATGTCAACCCAAGGCATTGAAGGGATAGGGAGAGGAGTATATAGACCATGGGGATGCATCCTAGATTTAGCCTTGCGGCAAGCTATGCATTTATCACACAAACTATGAACATGTTTATGCATATGAGGCCAACAGAAATGTTCATGCAACACAGCCAAAGTTTTAGCAACCCCAAAGTGACCCATTAATCCTCCCTCATGTGCTTCTCTAACAAGAGATAATCTAATTGAGCATTGGGGAACACAAAGACGTTTTCCTCTAAAAAGAAAGTCATCTTGTATAAAAAAGTCTTTGTGTCCTCCTTTAAGAAACTCTTGATAGATAAGAGAAAAATCAAGGTCATCATGATAAAGATCCTTAATGTGATCAAAGCCAAGATATTGAGAACCCAAAAGAGTAATCAAGGCATATCTTCTAGAAAGTGCATCGGCCACAATGTTTATTTTTCCTTGCTTGTGTTTGATCACATAAGGAAATTGCTCAAGGAATTCCACCCACTTAGCATGCCTCTTGTTAAGTTTGTTTTGGCTTTTCAAATATTTAAGAGATTCATGATCACTATGAATCACAAACTCTTTAGGAAAAAGATAATGTTGCCAAGTAAACAAAGCCCTAACAAGTGCATATAACTCTTTATCATAAGTGGAATAGTTGAGATGACTTCCCTTCAATTTCTCACTAAAATAAGCTATGGGGTGGCTCTCTTGAAGGAGAACAGCCCCAATGCCTATACTTGAAGCATCACACTCAATCTCAAAGGTTTTAGCAAAATTAGGAAGGGCTAAGATGAGAGCATTAGTCAATTTTTCCTTCAAAATATCAAAAGCTTTTTGTTGTGCTTCTCCCCATTGAAAAACTACATCCTTTTTTACTATATCATTGAGTGGTGCGGCTATTGTACCAAAGTTAGGTACAAATCTTCTATAAAAAGAAGCAAGTCCATGGAAACTTCGGACTTCATTCATGGATTTAGGTGTAGGCCAATTTTGAATGGCCGCCACCTTAGCTTGATCCACATGGACCCCTTTGCTACTCATAACAAACCCTAGGAATTCTATATGATCAAGTGCAAACATATATTTAGCAAGGTTAGCATACAATTGTTCCTTCCTAAGGGTTTCTAATACTTGCCTAACATGCAGTCTATGGTCTTTCAAAGATAAGCTATAAATGAGTATATCATCAAAATAAACAACAACAAACTTACCAATGAAAGGTCTCAAAACATGATGCATGAGGCACATGAAAGTACTTGGAGCATTAGTTAAACCAAAGGGCATAACTAACCACTCATATAAGCCAAAGTTGGTCTTAAAAGCCGTCTTCCATTCATCACCCGGTTTGATACAGATTTGATTGTAGCCGCTCTTAAGATCAATCTTTGTAAAGATTTGAGAACCATGCAATTCATCCAACAAATCATCAAGCCTAGGTATGGGATGCCTATACTTAATTGTAATGTTATTGATAGCCCTACAATCCGAACACATGCTCCATGTGCCATCTTTCTTAGGGACAAGGATAATAGGCATAGCACAAGGGCTCATGCTATCTTGGACCCAACCTTTTTCAATCAAAGCCTCTATTTGTTGGTGAATTTCCTTGGTTTCACTTGGATTGGTTCTATAGGCCGGACGATTTGGTAAGGAAGATCCCGGAATCAAATCAATTTGGTGTTCCATCCCTCTCAAAGGTGGAAGGCCTTTGGGAGGATCTTGAAACACATCTTGAAACTCCTTTACCAAATTATCCAAGGCATGAGAACTATCAACAAGTGGTTCTAACTTAAGAGGTCTAGGGATAGCTAAGAAGATAGGATTGTGAGCCATTATTTCCCTTTGAACCTCATGCCTAGACACAAGAAGTGTAGGCTTAGGACTTTTTTCTTTTTCACTCTCCCTCTTTTTCTTCATTAGAATTTAATCCTCATGGACTTCCCTTGGAGAGAGAGATTTTAAAGTAACATTGTGACCATGGAAATCAAAAGAAAGTTTGTTGGTAAAGCCATAATGAAAAACTTTTCTATCATATTGCCAAGGCCTTCCCAAAAGAACATGGGTTGCTTCCATGGGCACAACATCACATAATACCTCATTTTTGTATTTTCCAATTGAGAAATGGATGAGGACTTGTTTATTCGCAACTATTTCGCTTACTTCACTAAGCCATTGCAATTTGTAGGGCTTTGTATGAGAGATAGTAGGCAATCCAAGTTTATCTACTACTCTTGTACTAGCCACATTAGCACAACTACCCCCATCCACTATTAAGGAACAAATGTTGTTTTGAATAAGACATCTTGTATGGAAAATATTTTCCCTTTGACTTTCATCAAAAGGTTGTGAAACTTGTCCAAGAAGTCTTCTCACAACTAACAAATCCCCTTCTAGTGGACTTTCACTCTCATTCTCACTAGATGCCCTAGAATGTGAAGAATGCCTAGGTGAATCCGAATCATGCTCACTCATAACAATGCCATTATGCACAAACATATTCCTTTTAGAAGGACAATTAGCCGCAATGTGACCATAACCCATACACTTAAAGCATTTCTTACTAGACGATTTAGTTGGTGATTTAGGCCTAGAAGTAGATGGCTTAGATTCTTTGAGTTTGAAAGAAGAATCTTTGGAAGGAAATTTAGAAAAAGACTTTTTGTTCTTCCAAGAATTGTTGTAGTAACCATCATTGGAAACATATTTGAAAGAATTTTTCTTAGCAAGTTGGGCTTCCACCTTCATTGCAAGATGAACTAAAGAATCCAATGATGAATACTCTTGTAACTCAACAATATCTTGAATATCCTTCCTTAGACCACTCACAAACCTAGCAATCATAGCTTCCTCGCTTTCTTTCACATCAACTTTAAGTAAAAGCGTTTCTAATTCCTTGTAATAAGCATCCACACTTAGCGTTCCTTGTTGAATTCGTTGGAGTTTCAACATGAGGTCTTTCCTAAAGTGTGGTGGCACAAACCTACGACACATTTGATCCTTTAAAGAGTTCCAAGAGTCCACGGGAGGACCCTTGTGATAGATAATGTCCTTTACAACACCATGCCACCATTTCATGGCATAATCACTAAATTCTAAGGTGGCTAGCTTATATTTGTGCTCATCTAGGGTCTCATGGAGGTCAAAAATCTGTTCACATTTAGCCTCCCAATCTAGATACACATTAGGATCACTATCCCCATTGAAACTAGGAACTTTGACCGAAGGTAGCTTGGCCTTTGCATCACGGTAGTAGCCATCTTCACGTTGATCTTCATGAGCATGAGGTGGTCTATATCCATGAAAGTTGGGTTGAGGCCTCCTTCTTATATGTTCTTCTTCACGGCCATGATCATTGGAAGAGCCTCTTGATGAAGGTCTATGATGATGATGCTCTCAATGAATAGAATGAGAGGACCTAGCTTGCTTCATTTCAAGGTGTTGTAATCTTTCCTCCAACCGTCTAATAGCTTCATCCTTTTGTGTAAGAGCTCGCTTGGCCTCCTTTAATTCACCAAGGACATAAGCTTTGCTAGGAGAATGCTGGTTGTAACACTCATCACTGTAATATGAAGCCATTTGGAAAAGAAAACAGCAAACAACAAAACAGCAAACAAAGTTAAGAAAACAAAGTTAGCCAAAAGAATTTGGAACCAACTGCCAAAGTGAAGTGGCACTGAAAATCACTCTCAAAGAAAGAATACTCCCTTGACCAAGCTGATCTTGAGGCCTTGAGTATCCTCAAATGAAATATGTCAAAGCAAGAGCACACAATCTTCAAAGCACTTCACCACAAAACCAATGAATAATGAAAGACAAGCAAGTAAAGGTATAAGCAATAAAAGGCTATAACAAAAGGAATACTAGATGTATGACAAACTCAAAGAGTAATGAATAAAAGACAAGCAAGAAAAATAAGGTACTCAATGAAAAAGAAGGCACACAAAAGATACCTAAAGAAAAGCACTGGAGTAGATGAAGAAAACAAAAACAGAGCTACTGGAAAATATTTTTATGCAAACTGTGCTTGATGTTCACTGATTTAACTGGAACGATATAAAGAGAACTGGATTTTGAAAATTTAACCACAGAAATTTCAAGATCTTAGCTCAACAAAGGCACTGGAATTACTCAAAAACAGTAAGCCAATTAATTGAGATAAAGTTTTCAAAATCACTGCCAGATTACCGTATTTTTTTCGGCAGAATTGCACACTTTTTGTTTTTGATTTATCATTTTTTTTGTACTTGGAATTTTGAAGTACTTCTTTTTTCTACTGTTTTATAACACTTTAAAGAACACAAATCCAGAATTTCAGAATTTTCCAGTGAGTAAATCAATTGCAATAAATCGAAACAGTAAGCACGTTTTCAGAAAAACAGAGGAATCCTAACAGGAATGAAAAACAGAATTAAGAACTAGCAAAGACATAATGGAAATGATGTATAGGAACTTGTATAGATCTAAAATACAAGTATGAACACAAAACTAAAACAGAAAATGCACAAAGGATCAAATATCAAACTCAGAAAACTGTATTATACCAAAGCAAGAAACAAAAAAATTCAATAAAAGTACTACAAGAAGTGATGACATTTCTTGGAAAAACATGACTATGACAAAACTTGTATGGATTCAAAAAGGAAAAGACACAAACACATGATAGGCACAATTAAGAAAACAGCAATAAAACTCAAAATAAGCCTAAAAACAGAAATGTAAACAACAAGAATTGTCCTAGTAAAAAAAAGGAACAAACAGTGGCGCATGTTCAACCGATTATACCGACCTCAATAAAAACATGTCTAAAAAAATATGCAATCCCCTTCCCATCATCGATAGATTGGTCGACGGTGTAGCAGAGCACAAAATCACGAGCTTCCTAGATGCTTATTCTGACTACAACCAAATTAGTATGCACGAGGTTGATAAGCCGAAAACTGCATTCATTATTAACAAGGCCAACTTCTGTTACGAAGTGATGCCATTCGGCCTGAAAAATGCGGCATTACGTACCAAAGACTAATGGACTGTGTCTTTAGAGAACAAATCAGACAGAACGTTGAAGTCTATATGAGATTTTCGGCATGTTACAAGAGTTCAACATGAGATTCAATCTCAAAAAGTGTGTATTCAGGGTAAACGGGGGAAAATTCCTCGGACTTTTGCTAACGAGCCAAGGAATCAAAGCAAACTCCAACAAGTCCAAAGCCTTGGAGCAAATGCAAAGCCCCCAAAACTTTAAAGATGTACAAAGACTCGTCGACAGATTGACCTTGCTGTCAAGGTTCATGCTCATGCTAGCAGATAAAATAAATCCCATACTCATATCAATGAAGAGGGCCAACAAGTTTGCATGGGATGAAACATGCGAGAATGCCTTCTCCTTTGTAAAGAAGGGATTGACGACTCCACCCATCCTTAGCAAGCCATGAGTGAGGGACCCCTTGCTTGTATATTTGGTCGTGTCGGCCAAAGCCATAAGCACCGCTATTGCCCAAGGAACAACTCACCAGAAGCCCGTATATATCGTGAGTTAGGTTTTGCACGATGCTGAAACCCGATACCAAATGATCAAAAAGGTCGCCTTGGCACTAGTGCACACAACTTAAAGATTGCGATATTATTTCCAAAGTAACGAGATTGTGGTCAAAACTGTTTGTTCGATAAGTAAGGTGCTCCGAAAGCACGAGTTGGCGACCGGATGATAGCGTGGTTTGTTGAGCTATTTGATTTCAAGATCAAGTACGAACCTCAAAGACCCATAAAATTATAGTGCTTTGCTAATTTCATATCCAAACTCTAAGATAAAGCAATAAACAACAATTGTGGACGGTTCATCCAACAAGATCGGAGGGGGAGCAAGAATAGTACTCGAGGTATCGAGAAATATCATAATCGAGCAATCACTAAAGTTTGGCTTCAAGGTGTCAAACAACTAGGTTGAGTATGAGGACTGGTAGCCAACCTCCTCTTTGTGAAAGACACGGAGGCATAAAAATTCAAATGTGGAAGCGACTCCCAGCTAACAGTGAGCCAGGTAAACAAAGAATATAAGGTAGAAAACCCCTACTCTTGAAATATTTTCACCGAGTATCCACGTTAATGGTTGGTTTTGAAGAAATAGAAATACAACATATCCGAAGACAAGAAAATACTCAGGAAGTTATCCTGTCCAAGCTGGTCGGCGACAAAGGGAAGGGAAGACACAACACGATAATCCAACAAACATTCATGGACCAACGATGTTGTTGGAGGAGTGCCTAAACAACGACCCTTCAGAGTTTTCAAGAGTTTGGGCAACGAAGCATATCGACAAGAGAATCTTAAGGACCAACAAATTCCAAGAACTTGGAGCTCAAGCCATTTAAAATTTATTTGAGCTAAGGTCAAACAATGTAAGTGTACTCTTTCCTACCACCAGTATTTTTTCCTGAAATGGGTTTTGGTCACGGAGGTTTTAACGAAACACCTTGAAGTGAATTTATGTCTTATGGACTATCTTTCTTTGTAAATCAAAACACTTATCTGTTAAGGACGAATCCTATCTGTTAAGGACGAATCCGCGCATGGATCCCTGCGGATAAGACAACAACAAGTCAAGGAAGAATTTGAAATATGGATCCTTGCAAAGCAAACAGATAAATGCTGACAAGCCGATGTAATCAACCCGAAACCGATAGGCCAAGGAAGAATTTGTAAAAAGATCCCTGCCAAACAAAATAAAATCATCAAATAAACATCGACAAGTTGAGCAAATCAACACCGATAGGTCAAGGAAGAATCTATAAAAGGATCTATGCCTAAACGAAATAAAAAAGGATTATAAATTAAGTAACGCCTACAAGTCGAGCCTATTGTAAATGCATATTACAAAGGAACTCAGCCTAGTAATAAAAGCGGTAAACCGACAAATCAACAACGAAGTCGAATAAGTAAAGGTATCGACCATTAAGAAAAGAATAAGACAATAAAACTAGGGGAAAAGGCAAATTCATATATCAAAAGTTATTACATAAAAAAGAAAGCCATCAAAGCACAAAGAGACCATCAAAAAGAAAAAATTGCCTACATTAGAAGCACAAAAAAAAAGGGGACAAACCCACCAAACAAAACTCTTAAGCTAAGTAAGAGGGAAGAGCTTTCTCAGTTGTGTCATCAGAACCAGGGGTGGCCAGTTGAGTAGACTCCTCAATGTCATCGTCATCAATATCAGTGATAAGCATAAGTTCCCCCTTGTAAAATAATTTGTTAAAATTGAATTTTCCTTCGTCAAGGAGGATGCCATAAAAGTAAGTTTCCTGCTCCAAAGCATTATTAAAAGTCGAGCTCATGTTGATCGAGTACGAAATCTTGTGCTCGACAAAAGTCCTCTTAAACCTTGTGCAGAGCTGTTTGTAGCCGATCGGTCTTATCTTGCTCAGCATAATAGGTCATGTTCATGTCAGTAAGACCCTATTTAAGACTGTCATTCTTAGCCGACACGTCCTTCCCCTTTTCTTCCACAATCAAGCAACGGGTTAGCAACGAGTCATTTTCTAACTTAAGTTGGGCCAACTCAACAGCTAAATCCTTGTTTTGACCAACCAAATTATTGTTGGCAAGCAAGGCATATTGAAGGGAAGAGGAAGACTCAGCCAGTTGAACCTTGAGGTCCTCTACGTCGGTCTCGTCTTTCTCTTTGAGAATCGAACCCATGTGCTTGTCGAGCATTATAGCACGCGCACTTAACTTCAAGAAGTCAGGAAGCTCGAAAGAAGTGGCCTATCCCGCCCCAAGAAGTTGTTTTGTGATGAGTTGGGCTTGACGTCAACCTCACGATACTCCCACTTATGAGATTTTCTTGAAGAGAACTTGTCGAAATGGCGACAAGAGGACTTCTTGTGATCTTTCTCTCGGTGAACCTTCTTAGAACTAAGATTAAGAGGCGGGAGGGCTTCACCAACAGGGACGACCGGTAGAGGCTCCATGGCTTCGGCTTGAATCGGCTGGGCCTTCCAGACAACACCTTGTCGCTGTTTTAGTAGAGCTCTTTGTAAAAGAGTTTGCCCTCTTCCAAAGTGACGAAGACCATGATAGTTGCAAAAGACATAAGTCAAACAACATAAAACAACAAGGACAAAATCAAATGGACACGGATGTATACCCTTAAGATCACGAAGTCGGTTTGACGACAAGTAAACCCGTAGCAACCGTTACGTAGGAATTTTGTGGGGAAGCTTGTTTAATATTGACTAGGTTTCCAGGTCTTCTTGGATTAACTTGGATTAACGGCGACCTTGGCCATAAGCGAAAACGTGCGAGTTCCCGAGTCCAATATAAGAAAATCGTGGAGTACCGGTATCATAAAAAAGGTAGCGACCTTCTTCCCGACCACAACCTTAATGAAACTCCTTTTTGTACTGGGATGACCGACTGGTCTACCTGACTCGGCCGACCCAGATAACCAAACTTTAACCTAAACGACAAAGTCGACCACGTGGCACACCTGGTTGACTGACATAGGACGCTCAAGTCAAAGATTGATCTGGTTAGCAAGACTAACCCATGGTTAAGAGATGACCTAATCCAACCCTAATCACAAACCAACTCCTTAATCCGGCCCAACAACAAGGGCCCATCAAGATAATATAAATATCACGCATTCCAAAGACAAAGGTACGTCATTATCTACAGTATTCTGACAGCCGAATACGACACCCTACTGACTTGAGCGTTGGAGTGCCATCTGCAGGTACCCCACCCGTCTGAGGAGCCACAAGGCGAGGAAGACCGAGGAAGGAGTGTTGAACATGTGAAGACCGACCGAATAGCACAGTAGTTCTCCCAGTCCCCAAACTAGTTCTAGAACAATTGGCGCCCACCGTGGGGCCCGAGGAGAGTAAGAAGGAATTGTAGCAGTAGATGGTATCAACCCGCAATATGGCAACCATGTCCGAGGCAGATCAGGCGGCGATGATGTTAGCCCTTCAGAAGGAGTTAGCTGAGATGAAGAAGGCCCATGAGGAGGCCGCTAAGAGGAACGAGGAGGAAATCAAAAACCTCCAGGAAGAGAACAGACAAATGAAAAGGCTGGTGGAGGGGGTGTCGTCCCTCGTTATGACCTACCAGGCCGGGAAGTCCTATGCTACAGCAGCCGCCCTCTAGGCCGAGAAGGAGATGAAGAATGACCTCACCCTGGAGATGGATGGGGAATCTCACCCCAACAAAACGACTAACACTACCGGCACGATGGGTACCGAGCGGCGCCATCCTTTCACCGACCTCATCATGGATACCCTCCTGCCAGACAAGTGGAAAGGCTTCAACAGGGATCGGTATGATGGGACGACCGACCCTGACGAACATGTGGACGCGTATACAACCCACATGAGCTTATACACAACGGACGACGCGGTCTTGTGCCGATTCTTCCCCACCTCTCTAAAGGGGGGAGCCCTCAGCTGGTTCACTAAACTCCCCCTGAACTCGATAGACTGCTTCGAGACTCTGATAGTGAAGTTCGACATCCAGTTCGCAATGAGCCGCCCCCACCACCTGACATCCATAGCATTGGTCGGTGTTCACCAAGAGAAAGGAGAATCCCTGAGAACATTCATCGACCGGTTCGGTAAAACCGCTTTAAGCATTTGCAACCTCAGCCCTGAGGTGGCAATGCACCACATGCTGGTCGTCCTGCGTCCCGGTCCATTCGCTGATAGCTTGTGCATGCAGCCCGCAACCAGTCTCGATGATCTTAGACGCCGAGCGGCCAAGTTCATGCAGCTAGAGGAACTCCGCGAGTTCAGAAACACCGCCCGCGCTGAGGCCAGTGGAGAAAAGAAGGATGATAGAGAACGACAAGGAAGGCCCAGGGCTGGCCGAGACCAAAAGCGGGACACCCGAGGACCCCGCTTCTCCCGTTACACACCTCTGAACGTCGATAGGGGCAAAATACTATAAGAGGCCCTCAGCGCTGAGCTAATACCACCACCCCGGAGGGCCCTAAGCCCTGAAAACGCTGACCGCAGTAAAAAATGCCGATACCACAAGAACACCGGTCACTCAACCGAAGAATGTCAAGCTCTGAAAGACAAGATAGAAGAGCTCATCCAGGCAGGCCACCTACGACGCTTCGTGCGGAGCAGCCGAGAAACACGCTGCTCCCCGTGCAAAGAAGAAACTCCTAGGAGGAGAGACCGAACCCCCCTGGGACCACGAGAAGGTGATCGGCTCGGTGACCAACGAGGAAGGAGAGACGAACCCCCCAAAACCGACACCCGTAGAGGCCGGGAAGTCATCAACACCATTGCAGGTGGATTCGTCGGGGGGCGGCAGTTCCAACAGCGCACAGAAAAGGCACCTGCACACCGTCCACCAAGTAAACCTCGTCTCCGTCCGACCAAGAATGCCACCAATTACGTTCACGGACAAAGACTTCAAGGGGATAGACCCTACCCAGGACGATCCGATGGTGATATCGGTCGACATTGACAACTTTACCATCAAGAAGGCCCTTGTAGATCAAGGAAGCTCAGTCGATATCTTGTACTGGAAGACCTTCAAGGCAATGAGAATTCCAGTGGAAGAGATGATGCCCTACAACAACCACGTGGTCGGTTTTTCCGAGGAACACGTAGGCACGAAGGGTTACATCGAGTTGTACATAACCTTCGACCTAGAAGAAGCAAGCAAAAGCCCTGAGGATCAGATACCTAGTCATAGATGCAAACACCTCCTACAACATCCTCCTAGGGCGGTCGTCCCTTAACAAGCTTGGGGCGATCATCTCAACACCCTACCTAGTAATGAAGTTCCCCTCCCTCTCGGGCGACATTTTGACGATCCACGTGGATCAAAAAATCGCCAGAGAATGATACGCAGAAAGCTTGAGAGTAGAGCCAACACGGCAGAAGACCGTAGGCAGCCACTCGCCAAAACGGAAGATAGTCGGTCGAGGTAGAAGCCCTCGGAGACACTTCCCCCAACCCAGGTACACCGTTGCCATGGCAGACCTGGACCTAAGAGAAGTCGAGCCAAGACTCGAAGCAAAAGATGAGTTGCGCCAAGTAGTACTCGGTGGGGAGGAGCGGTATACGAGCATTGGCACGGCGATGGCGGCCGCTGACGCAGAGTTCATCCACCTCACTCTTAAAAAGAACGCAGACCTTTTCTCCTGGACGACGGCCGACGTCCGGGCGTTCACCCGGACATTATCACCCACCGTCTCTCTGTATACAAGGAGGCACGTCCGGTGGCACATAAGAAAAGGAACCATGGGGAGGACAAGAGGCTAGCGGCCAGGGCTGAAGCCGAAAAATTTCTTAAGGCTGGCTTCATCGCCGAAGCACGGTACTCCACTTGGCTGGCCAGTGTGGTTATGGTCAAGAAGGCAAGCAGCAAACGGCGAATGTGCGTGGATTACAAAAAAAAGATCTGAACAAGGCATGCCCCAAAGATTCATACCCCTTCCCCAACATTGACCGACTCGTGGATGGAGCAGCCGGCCCCAAGATGCTGAGCTTTTTGGACGCCTACTCCGGCTACAACCAGATAAGCATGCACCATAGCGACAGGGGAAAAACAGCCTTTATGACCGACGGCGCGAACTACTTCTACAAGGTAATGCCATTCGGTCTGAAAAACGCCGGAGCCACCTACCAAAGGCTTATGGACAAAATCTTCAAGGGGATGATCGACAGAAGCGTGGAAGTCTACGTAGATGACATTGTGGTGAAATCCGACTCGTGCGGCAAACACATCAAAGACTTGCAAGAGGTCTTTGACGCCCTAAGAAGGGTCAATATGCGCCTCAACCCCGAAAAGTGTGCATTCGGCATAGAGGGCGGCAAGTTCCTCGGTTTCATGCTAACCCACAGGGGAATTGAGGCAAACCCCGACAAATGCAAGGCTATAACAGAGATGAGAAGCCCGAAGAACTTGAAAGAAATCCAGCAACTGCTCGGCCGACTAACAGCGCTGTCTAGGTTCGTCCCCCGCCTAGCCGAGCGGATCAGGCCCATAGCCCAAAATCTCCGCAAAACATCAAAATTCAGCTAGAACGAGGAATGTGAGCAAATTTTCGGCCAGCTCAAAGCATTCTTGTCATCGCCGGCCGTCATTAAGAAACCAAGGCTAGACCTACCCATCGTAGTGTACCTGGTCGTATCTGAAGAAGCGGTCAGCTCAGCACTGGTCCAAGAAGTGAACCACTAAGAATACCCTGTATACTTCGTTAGCCAGACGCTCCACGCGGCCGAAACTAGATATCAAATGATAGAGAAAGTGGCGTTGGCTTTGGTACTGACAGCAAGGAGGATGCGCCCATACTTCCAAAATCACGGTAAGGACCAATTACCCCATATACAAAATTCTGTCTAAACCTGACCTCGCAGGACGGATGATAGGGTGGTCGGTCGAGCTGTCCGAGTTCGACATCCGATATGAGCCAAGAGGCGGCGTAAAATCCCAATGTTTGGTAGATTTCTCGTCCGAACTCGCCCCACACCTAGAGACCTCGGCCAAGTGGGTACTCTACGTAGACGGTTCGTCCAACAAAAAGGCCTGTGGTGCCGGGGTCGTCCTTGAAGGTCCCGAAGATCTGTTAATCGAGCAAGCACTCCAGTTCTCCTTCAAGGCAACAAACAACCAAGCGGAATATGAGGCCATAGTGGCCGGCCTCAACCTAGCAAACGACCTAGGCGCACAAGAGGTCACGTGCAAAAGCGACTCTCAGCTGGTGGTCGGTCAGATCAAAGGAGAATTCGAAGTCAAGGAACCTCTGCTCCAGCGGTACTACCGCACGGTCAGCAACGTCATAGCCAAGTTCGACAAAGTCGCAGTCGAACACATACCATGGCAGGAAAACGAGCAGGCAGACGCACTCTCGCGCCTCGCTTCTTCTAAAAACAAAGCCACCACCGATCGGTCGTCCAAATGCGTCTGCCAGAGCCTAGTGTGTGTAACGCCGAGTGCATGGTGATAACTGAAACCCACACGTGGATGAGCCCGATCATCCAGTACCTAGAGCATGGGACATGCCAGCCAGGAGAAGAAAAAAGCATCTGACGGCAGTGTGCCCGATACACCATGATCGGCCAGGACATATACCGAAGGGGGTACTCGACACCACTCCTAAAATGTCTTACCAAGGAGCAATCTCAATATGTGTTGCAGGAAATTCATGATGGAGCGTGCGAAAGCCATTCCGGAGCCCGAACCATGGCGGCCAAAGTCATCCGAGCAGTATACTACTGGCCGACCGTACATGGGGACAGCGCAGACTACGTCAAAAAATGCCAAAAATTCCAAGAGTTCGACCCCCTCTACCACCGGAAGCCAGAGGAACTGCACAGCATGACGTCACCCTGGTCGTTCGTCATGTGGGGGATGGACATCATTGGGCCGTTCTCGCCTGGGAAGGGCCAAGCGAAGCACCTACTGGTCGCGATAGATTATTTCACCAAATGGATAGAGGCCGAGACCCTAGCCACCATAACCGCTAGAAACGTGCAAAACTTCGTGTGGAAAAACATAGTATGCCGATTCAGCATACCACACTCTATAGTCTCTGACAACGGCCGACAGTTCATCGATCAAGGCCTCATGACCTTCTACAACGACCTCGGCATCAAATCCCTCACGAGCTCAGTTGAACACCCACAAACAAACGGACAAGCAGAAGCGGCCAACAAAGTCCTGCTGAACGAACTAAAGAAGAGGCTCGGCACCGCGAAAGGAAGATGGACGGAGGTGCTGCCCGAGGTCCTATGGGCATATCGCTGCACCCCACAGTCCACCACGCAAGAAACCCCCTACGGCCTCACATACGACACCGAAGCTATGATACTGGTGGAGGTCGAAGAACCATCCATCAGACGCCAGCTCTTCGACCTATCCCTCAACAAAGAAAGCCTGGCGGTCGGTCAGGACCTCCTGAACGAGCTTCACGACAAAAGCAAGATTTTGTTCCGATTAAAGATAGTTCAAGTAAGTCGACCGGCGTTATTTCGTTCCAATCACTTAACTGATTTCACCTCGATCAATATCCGTCGAATTCATCCCAACGACTTGGTGGATTCTACGATTAACATTAGTTCAATTAAGCCAACTGGCGTCAATTCATCCCAATTACTTAGCTGATTTCATTCCAGTTAGCTCGTTCGTCCAAACCCAAAGAAAAACGCAATGATTAAAGAAAAGACTTCATTATATCAATCCAAAAGGTGGAGGCCACACCCCGGCCCCGAGGGAACAAAAAGAAAAGCAACACCCTAAGCCGACCGCCCTAGTCTTCAACATTTAGAATGGCGGTGGAAGGATCGCCCTCTTCAGCAGGCTGGCCGCCACCTGTAGGGACCAAACGGCCATCGACAACCTCCATCTCTTGGTCAAATCGACCAGAAGGTGGAGGACCGTCATACAGCACCTCAGCCTGGCGGACGACCAGATCGAAGCTCTGGTTGATTAAGACCATGGTATCCTCCATGGTCTTCAGAACTTCGGCATCGGCCGCCTCTTTCCCCTCCCGCTCGGCAGCGGCTTCCTTCTCCAATAAGGCGGCTCGGCGATCGGCCGCCTCCAATGCCTTCCGGAGTAGTGTAATCTCCGCAGCTTTGTTGGCGTCGGCCTTTTCAACTTCGGCCAGCCGATCTTTACGCAGCTCCAGCTTGCGCACACAACTTCTTCTCATAAGTCGTGTTGGCCTCCACGGCCTGCTTTAGGTCATGCCCCGCCTTTTGGAGGTCATGTTCGAGGCACGACACGTCCTCTGCGCGGCCCCTCCGAGCGTCAGCACCTCGGCGTGCCAACACTAGCCCCCGATAGATCATCTCGATGCCACTATCGAGAAGATCGTCCTCGGGGACCGATCTTATTTCCCCCTCGAGGCTGGGAGGTAGTTTGAAGCTCACGACTCGCGAGAAGGACCGATCGCCCCCCAGCAACGCTAGGGTCGAGCCACCCAAGGCAGACACGGGCACTACCACCGCCGTTGGGATCGGGCGGTTGAAATCATCGGTGGGCAGTGAGGTAGCCCTCACCGATCGGCTTGGGGGAGGCATCGGTAGTTGCCCCGCTGCTCTCACGGTCCGGGCAATGTTGCTCCCTTCCGGACCGCGTTTCTTCAAGCCCTTAGAGGAGCCCGCCCGGTTGCTCTCCTCGATGGGTCCCTTGGCACCAGTGGCCCCCCTCTTTTCACTCAATTTGTTCTTAAACAAGTGCAACATACCGACCGCCTGCGGTATCTCTTTCTTAGCGATTTCTGCAGATAGACAAAAAGAAACCGGTCAGCCAAAGCAGGAAAAACAAAACAGACAAGTGTTAAACCACATACCCTCGAAAGCTGTCGTGCGATCGGTCACTGTGTATAGCGACATGAGCGGCCAAGGGGGGAACTTCTTAGGAAGATTATCGAATAAAGAAAAAATTAACCGCTCATGTTCGCTTGGATAGGCTGGCCTCGGCCAATCCGTTATCTTTGTGGGCTTCCTCGACCAGAACAAGAGAAATCGAGGTTGACCGACCAAATAAAAAAAAATAATGTGTACCGGCCGGCTCCATGTACACTTTAAAGAACTTCTCTTTGAAATTCTTATAAGAGGCCGTGAAGGGCTTGAATAACACGCTACCAGCCCCGCTTACCAAAGAATGCCAACCGGCCACCTTGGCCGGATGGGACGCGTAGAAATGAAGAAAACATGAAGGAAGAGGACGCACCCCGAACGTCCGACACACAATGCGAAAGGCTTGCATGGACGCCCACGAATTGGGATGCAACTGGGTCGGGGCCACGTTCAGTTCCTTAAGAACTCCGGCCGTAAAGGCGTCAAAGGGAACGGACACATGGAGGTCCGCAAAAAGACAACTGTACATAAAAAAGAAGGGGGGTTCGGTGGATGATCGTTCCCTATACACGCGGTCCTCCAGGGAACAAAGGTCGAATGCTAACAAGGACTCCTCGGCCGAAGCCTTTAAGACAGGAACCTCGTTCAAGAACTCGGCCACCGAGGATTTTGTATAGAAAAGGGACGAAACCTCACATACCTTGGGGTCAACCCAAGCAGGCCCCACATAAGGGAGCGACCGTTCCAAAGGGACTGACCTATCCGACGCATTACCAGCGTCGTCCCTCATCAACCCCAGCAGGGAAGCAGCACCCTCCGCTACCCCGACCGGGGCAACCTGGTTAGACGAAGAGGAAGAAGAAGAAGGGGAGGACGAAGAAGACGACGAACAAGAAGGAGGTTCGGGAGGAGACTTAGAAGAAGAAGTCGGACGCGAATGAGTAGACATGACTAACCTTTGAACAAACGAAGGAGGCAACCAAGATCGGTCGAATCAGTTTGGAGTATTGGAGCTCAAGCAAAGATAACGCGTAAAGTGTAACTGTTCCCAGCCCCTATATATAGCCCGTAGTGACCTCGGGAGCCCAAACGTCACAAAATCTCAACCATTGGATCTGCTTGATCCAACGGCCCACATCGTTTGGCGCCTAAAAAACCCCTCATAAATGCGCGTCACATCAGTCGCTCAAACGCCCCTTACTGTCCCTTCACTCATCGTTACACAAACCGCCCGAAGCCCATTCTTCAGACTCTTCGGCTGTACCACCTCTCGAGCCTGAGAGGCAACTGTACTGGGATGGCCGATCGGTCTACCTGACTCGGCCGACCCAGATTACCAAACCCCAACCTAAACGACAAGGTCGACCACGTGGCACACCTGGCCGACCGACATAGGACGCTCAAGTCAAAGGTTGACCTGGTTAGCAAGACTAACCCATGGTTAAGAGAATACCTAATCCAACCCTAATCACAAACCAACTCCTTAATCCGGCCCAACAACAAGGGCCCATCAAGGTAATATAAATATCACGCATTCCAAGGATAAAGGTACGTCATTATCTACAATATTCTGACAGCCGAATACGACACCCTACTGACTTGAGCGTTGGAGTGCCATCTACAGGTACCCCACCCGTCTGAGGAGCCACTCGGCGAGGAAGACCGAGGAAGGAGCGTTGAACACGTGAAGACCGACCGAATAGCATATAGAATCAGTAGTTCTCCCAGTCCCGAAACTAGTTCGAGAACACTTTTAAAATATTTATAAGAAGTAAACAGAGCAAAAAAGAATGATCTCGGTTGGCTAATCGAGAAAAACAACCTTAGTCAATTATCTGATCTTGTATAAGCCCAACTATTCAGGTGTAATTGTGTCAACACCACATTCAAGGCCCGTAACACACCAATGATAAACTCGTCTAAGGGGAAGCGAACGTGAACATCAGTTATTAAACACGAATAAAAAAATAATCACCTAGGACTGGGTTCAGACCTAGACATTTAACGTCGAAAGGCAAACACTTACAGAGGGAAACAAGCCCATCTGGCGTCTCCACATCCAACATATTTATACTAGCAATAAAATATTTTAAGAAAGTGGTACTATCAAATTTATAAGAATACTCTCAAACACCAGCGTCAACCCACTCGTAGCCAACAACCTGGGTTGGAGGAACATTCAACTCAACAATAGTAGCAGCAGACTCAACGAAAGACACACATCCTCGATAACCCACCCACACTAGCCTGACCGTTAATACGGGAAGACTTGGAGGAACTCTTGGAACTGGCCGAGACCGAGTCTGATAGGTGGAAAACATCTTTTGACACCCTGGTGACCACTACTCTAGACACTTTCAAGGAAAAGCTATTAGAGAGGGAAAGAGACATGGTTACCTCGAATTTTTAGCAGGGTAGGTTTTCAGAGGGAGGAGAAGTGAGAGAAGAAAAGTGAGCAAATGAGGGGAACACATCGCTATTATTTATAGACTCGGGGGAAGGCAGGAATGCGATCGTTGTATGAATTTCAACCATTGGATCAACATGAAGATAACGATGCAGATCATGTGATTGTTGGTGAATTGATGTGCCACGTCAACAAGATGCCAATCATGAACAACATACAAAGGAAAAGGGTCATTGATGTGAGTTGATTTTAGGATTGGACATTTTTATAGGTTACCTTTTTGTTTATGATCTTTGGATTAACAATTATGGTAAGAAACCCAAAGAAGATTCCCACTGGACACGAACTTAACTAAGTGGTTAAGTAAGTGTGAAAGTTCACTTCTAAAGAGTAAAGAGAAAATACAGTTATATGGTGATTTAGATGATGATGGGCAGAAATTAAAAGCACATAAGAAAAAGAAAACACAATGACATAGAGAATGGAGAAAAGTGGCGCAAAGAAAAGGAAGGAAAAAAGTGAAGAGATGAAGAAAGCTTATGAAGATGAGAAGTTGTCACGCCACTTGGAGGATGGGATACTCCAAGATGAATGGTGTAGAACCGCCACTTGAAGTGAAGAGCACTCAAGATAATAGGAGACTCAGCTCATTAAACACTCTAACAAAGTTTCTTGACTTTCCAAATTCAATGTGTCTTTACAAGAGGGGAGACACCCTATTTATAGATATGAGTGCCTTGGAAAGGAAGAGAGGAAGGATAAGGGTGTAAATGACTACAAGCTTTTCGAAACTAGGTCAAATGTGAGCACATGGGTGGCACATAGGTGAGTTTCTAGAAGCTAGGTTAAGGTGGGCTTTGGCACAAGCCCAATTTACTAAGTACACCTTCTTCTAGCTTATTCTTCTATTTGAATTCTCAAAGTGAGCCCAATTTATACTACGTACACCCGTATTTTGCTATATACAACCTAATCTACTAAAATTAAAAACAAAGAAACGAGCTGGTGCTTAGCTTCCATCACATGGGCTCTGCTCTTGGTGGTCTTCTGAGGAATGATAGGCTCTAAGGCACTGGCTAGTGGATGGTCTTGACCTAGCCATGGGTCCTGTGTCATGCTCTGGGTCATTCTTCTGAAAGATTTAACTAGTTTAGGAATGCTTTATCTTTCAGGGATTCATCAGTCCTTCATAACGGATAACTAGCAGAGCCATTGAAGTTTGGGCACACGATAGATTGTTCCCTCGACAACCTTCCCGAGGCAAAGGTGCATCGCAAATGCTTCTAATCGACTCAACCTACATCTACGACAACAGGCTCGTCCAACTACAGGTAACACTTACGACTTTTCGCTTTAAGTAAACACTCAAGCCTAGGAAGCATATCTACTGCCAGGAACCAACAAACCGACAGGTCCAGTAGCCGGATGACAACGGTTCGACCTCTCGACTAAGATCAGCCACGTTCTCATTCGAGGATTAGGAGATAAAACCTAATTAAACACTATAAACGTGAGTAAGAGACCATTGCGCTGCACTAATCCTAGTATAAGAAAAAGCGCAACAAGAAAATATTAATAAGAAGGGACACATAGTAAAAGGTAATGACCGTTTAAATCCTACACTTGCAAACGAAATAGCACCTCGGCTGACTTGAGTATCAGAGTGTCTTTTCAATTACCTCTTTCCTCATAAAAAGGAACCGAAAGAAAAGATTGAAAGAGTGAAGAAATAGATGACTAGAGGAGCTTGATAGGATACGGCCTTACATAAATTGTAAGACGAAGAAACTTAGTTTTTGTTTGATAAATTTGATGCTAAGAAATAACTTCATCAATATATCAGTCTTTTTGAAGTATTATTACATTATAAGATTTTCAAGAGTAAAATATGAACCAAACACTACGAGATCATTATTATATATTTTCTACTTTACGTAGAATGAGTTGAGCACCATACTGGGGTTGAAGGGTAATCACAGTAGTTGGAGCGTGGGTATAGGTAGGAGAGAGTTCAAACGAGAAATGTCGTAAAATCATTGACAAAGCAACCTTTGCTTCCAACAAGGAGAAGTTTTGTCCAATGCATATCCTAGGACCCCATCCAAAGGGAAATAGTGCAACTTTGCCATTTGTAGCCTTTAGAACTCCTTCAGCAAATCTTTCAGGTTTGAACTCCTTAGCGTCATCACCCCAGAGCTCACAATCATGGTGAACCAAAATTATTGATATGTAAACTTGCATTCCAGCAGCTAATGATAGGTTTCCAAGTTTCACATCTTTACAAACTTCTCGAGCAAGACCAATTATTGGTGGGTATAGCCTAAGAACCTCATTCAAAACCATGGTAACCTGTTGCAAAAGTATTTAGTAATTTACTTTGAGCATGTTATTCAATATCAAAACGATAATACGAACTTACAATCTTAAGGTGATTCAATCCATCAAAATCTGGTTTTCCATTGCCAAAAACTTGTAAGACTTCCTCCCTTGCACGTGTTTGCCAATCAGGGTACATACTTAATAATATCATCGTCCAAACAAGCAAAGATGAAGTGGTTTCCTGCCCTGCAAAGTAAAATAGCTTGCATTCCCCAATAACATCTTCAATATTCATTCCAACATTCTTATTGTTTCCCTGTTCTTGAATTTCTTTCTGATTTGACTCCAGAAGTGTATCTAACAAATAATTTTTACTGGCTTCACCCGCTTTTAGTGCTTTCTCTCTGCTGTTAATAATATCCTTAAGTGAAGCTTTTATTTTCCTGTCAATTGCGTTCATCTTTCTATGGGTAGCAGTGGGTACAAACCTAAGTGAACATAAATTAATCATGATTTGAAGGGCATTCTCTCTTCTATATAAAATAGATTTCTATAATGGTTTTTTCCATGATTAGCAATTTGATTTTCCCAAGTTGAAATAGAGAAATATCACATAATCATGTCACAGTATTTGGTAAAATGGTTGTTGTAAACAGTAAGTTTTTTGATTCTTAATCATAAGTACTGTTTTCTAATCACAATGTCATAAGTACTGTTTTCTAATCACAATGTCCTTTACCAAAGAATGACATGTTTGGTTTAATTAAATAAAGATCATCCAGAATATCACTTAATTCTATCAGTCAAATATATACATATTAGTCTGACCTCCATCCCGGGATGTAAACTTCCAGCATAAGTTGCACTGTAAGTTCACTTTGCTCTTTTAGGAGTTGAAATATTCTTCTTCCTTCTTCATAACTACTTCCAAATGCTGTTCGCGAAATAGCGTCACTAGTCAAATTCTGAAGGAAAGGCCATACGTCCATTTCACTTGATCCATCCAATGATAACATTTCCTCCCATTTGCCAATAAGATCATCACCACATTTGATGAATAGTGGTAACATATTCTGAAGTAAATGAAGAAATAGCTAACTGTTAAAATTTCCATGTAAATATTCAAACTTCACATCATCTTACTTGTATTTCACTTCTAAGAGTATACATTTTTGTGGAGTACTTTTTACATGGAAAAAAAACACACACATGCAGCACAAATAACCATGTTTTCCTGATGTTTAGTCAATATATAAAATCTATATCTAATAATAAGAAACCAACCTTCAACTTCTCTAAATTGAAAGCAGGATTAATTATCTTTCTGTGCTTGCTCCACTTTTCTCCGTGGTGGCTTAGAAGGCCAGGACCTAGTAACCAGATTTGTGGATTCATATTAATCTTTTGGAAGTCATGTGTCTTGTTAAATACATCTTTGATTAGCTCTGGATCAGTGAGGGTCACCCTTGGTACCGGTCCAAACCAAATAAAAGAGTTTTTGCCTACATATAATCAACAAACAACCCGGTAGCTGGTTTTTGTAAGGTTAAGAGCATTAGAAAAGTTGATCTTCTCTACATGTTAAGTTATCCAAATCCGTGACATGTTAATCTTCCAGTAGAAAAAATAACATGGCATGCAAAGCTATCATGAACTAACTCAAGAACAAATATTGCGTATCATGTGAGTGAAATATGCTGATCTATTCTGAACAACTATTAGGCAACTTGCCATCACACAGTAGTTGGAGAAAAGAAAAGAAGACCTCTAACTGAACAATGAAAGACAAAATAACAGTTTCAAAAAGACAATAGAATGAACCATAAGCTTACCATGTGTGTTGATACTGTGATGGAAAAAGGAAAACACACGCGGCACTATGTCGTGGGAGAAGAGATTCATGGGTTTGGAGAAGGCTTCCTTTCTCATCTTCGCAAAGTCTTTGGTGTCTCCAACCAAAAGCGTATATGGATTACCTTGAAGACCTTGCTCTCTGAGAAGCCTTTCAAGCCTCTTTGGAGTGAACCATACCCAATTTAGCATCATCCATGCCCATATCAGAACCAGTATCAGAATCAGCATCAGAATCGTGGTACACGCTGCTTCCATTTCTCTCAGAAGTTTGGTAGAGCAAAGAAAACCGGAAAAAGTTGATGACTAGAGGAAGGTCAATGATAGATTTCGGAACATAATGCTTGTTTGCTGAGTGTAACTGAGAGGGCTTTAGTTTTGGTATCTTCTCTTTTTCCGTTCCTTCTTCTAATGCATTGTGATTCATTATCTGCGGCGATGTTGGTTTTGACGTTTGTCACTAATCTACGTATGTACGAATCTTCTGGGGGTCTGATGAAGCTCATTAATTAATTAATACTAGTACTTTATTAACCGTGAAAAGCAAGGGAATTATTTAAATAAGGAATTTTGAATTATATTTTAAGAAATAAAACAAAAATAAATTATAATTTTTGTTGTCTACAATAGTAACTTTTTACATAGGCTCGTAAGAATGATAATTAAAATAATAGAGCATAAAACAAAAATAATTATAATTTTTGTTGCCTACAATAATAACTTTTTACATAGCCCGTAAGAATGATAATTAAAATAATAGAGCTAGAAATCAAAGTCACAAAATATATAAAAGATCACGGATAGATCATGAAAGATGGATAGATCATGTTGCAACGTACGGAATTTAATTTAAAAATACCATAACTTATTATATAAATTTAATTTAAAAAACATGAAAGAATTTAAAGTAATAGGAAATAATATGTATAATATATATGAAAAACTATTATTGTTTAATTTTTTAATAATAATTAGAAAAAAAAAATTAAATAATACATATTATTGTTAGAAAAAATACTTGTTCATTATTCAATATGTTTGTTCTTGAGATGTTCAATTTGATTTTTAGAACTCATTATTAAAAATAGAGTAACATGATTTTACACCTTCAAAATCTTGACATGGAAACACTTATGTTTGAAAGAGATTTAAGAAAGGAAACATTAACATTTAAAAATAATACTATCAGATATATAATATAATTTAACCTGAGTGGAACATATCTCAATAAAAAGAGAGTAAACATGTTTCATCTTGATAAATTATTATTTAATACTGAACATAATATTTTAGTTTTCAATAAATGAATAATAATAATAATAATAATAATTAAAAAATTTGATATAATAAAACAATTAAATATTATAAAATTTTAATTGATTCAAAATATTTAAAAACAAAGTTATTGTTTTTTAAATTCAAATATTTAAACAAATCTCAACGCTAAAAAAATAGTGAACAGATTTAATATTTTTTTAAGTTGAGAAATTAACATTTTACACTTCACCAAATTTAAGCTTCTAATAAAACCAAACACACAATTTGTAAGTAAGTAATAATAATAATAATAATTTAAAACACTATACAATAAAACAATTCAATAGTGTGAAAAAGTAATTTATCCAAAATATTTCAAAACAAGTATATTTTTTTTCAAATTTAAATATTGGAACAAATCTCAACTATTGAAAGAAAGTGAACATATTTGACCTTATGGTTGTTAGTGTTGAACAAGATGCTTTGATGTCTCCAAATCCAAGTGGAAAGGTTGAAGACCTTTGTTGTGTGTGTGTCTAATTGTTTGAAACTTGTTAATTCACTCCTTAAGTCCATCCAAGCTCAATTGAATCTTTAACATTTTGAAAAGATGGTTTTTCTAAAAGGAAGTGAAATTTCAACAGGTTGAAATTTTGAAACAATAGGTTGTTTTACCCTAGTTGTTTTTGAAAAGCTTGACTTTGTTGTCAAGTCAATGCAATCGATTGTTTCGACAAAATAACCGATTGTTTTTCTGAAAACCTTAACAGAATTCTGTTAAGTGGTTTTAATATGTTTTAAATGATCCTAACTACCTTGGCTCTTTTATTAAATGTTTTTGACCACTTGGTTGGTCTATATAAAGGTGGTTTTACGGTCCTAATCTTAGAGTAAGAAAAATAGTTTATCAAAGCAGTTTTTCCAAGATTTCAAAGAGCTTTGGATCATTCTTAAGTGTGTGGAATAGGATTGGGTTGTAATTCTGAACTTTAAGCTTTATAATACCCAGGTGTATTCTATTCTTTTCTTTTTTTATTATTGTATTTCTGTATTTGTGTTGCCAATGAGTGTTGTGTGTTCTTGAGGTGTTCAAGATCAACACTCTTGGTGTGGTTTGCCAAAGGTAGTGTGTTTTTTTAGGAGTTCAAGCTCACTACTTTGGTGTGTGGTGTTTGTAATCTGGTTTTGATTGCATAGTGGATTACCTAATGGTTTCTGGGGACTAGATGTAGCTCTTGGTGTAAGAGTGAACCAGTATAAATTTGTTTGTGTGATTCTCTCTTTCCTTGATCTTACATATATCTATTTTAAGTTGTTTTTTATTCACTGCTGATAAAAACAATCGGTTGAATCGCAAAAACAACCGGTTGATTTTCTGGAAATCAACTAAAACAACTTTGTTCATTGCTTTCCTTAGTTTCTTTCTCTGTGATTCTTCATTGACTTTCATTATACCTTCAAAGTTTTCGAAAATCTTTTATAAACAATTCACCCCCCTCCTCTTGTTTAAGGCCATATATTCTAACAGTTAGAATTGTTGGCCTAAAACGAGAGGGGGTGAATTGTTTTTCAAAAGATTTTCAAAAAAGATGGAGTCAGATTGAAAACTTAATAAAATCAACTTATTGATCTATCTGTTCAACCGATTATAAGAGAACAACAAGCATAAGCACACAATATAAACCAATTTTTATGTTTATTTAACGAATTCAAATAAAGGTAGAAAATTGGAAAACAACATATAAAGTAGTTATGAGAGAGAGAGAAAGAAAGATTTGCGTATGTGATTTATATTGGTTCACTTTTACACCAAGAGTTGCATCCAACCCTTAGCAAAACCAATGAGAATTCACTAAACCAAACTCAAAGTTTACAAAAGATACAACCAAGAGCATATATCTAGAACCCTACAAGTACACACACTCTTAACCACTTGACAAAAATTCAGTATGAATTTGCTACAACAGAATACAAAGAAAGAAATAAGGTTTAACAACACCAGGGATTTTACAGATGAAGCATAGAAAAAATTCAAACCTAGAAAACCTTCTTCACAACACAAGAATGATCCAAGAAGTAAAGATTAATCTCCAAGAATGATTTCAGAACTTTATGCTTTTCTCTCCTACAAAATTCTTAGTTTGAAATGTTCAAATTATCTCCTTATATAAGGTATTAATGATTTCAAATACGGTTTGAACATTTAATGAAAACAGTTGTATCAAATTAAATCTGATTAGTTATCCTAACAGAAACCTGTTAAAAATATTTAATTGATTTTTCGAAATAACTAATTGTTTTCTTTTATCAGAAGATATCAACATATTTTAAAATGATTATTTTATTGAAATAACTTGTTGATTTCATATAACAGAAAAGACAAAATAAAAAAAACATTTTCAAATATTTAAAAACTTTAAGTATTTTCAACTTGTTGATATGATAAATCAATCTGTTAAAAATACTTACTATAGTGAGAAGAATTTAATAAAAGTAATTTTAACTGATTAAAACTTGAATCATCTTATTAAAAAAAGCATCAGATCTAGAAAACAAATTTTTTGAAGGAGATAGCTTTTGAAGTGACTTGGACCATAATGTATTGTAAAACGATATAAAAAAATCTACCTAGATGTGACACAACTTTAAATCTTCATGACATATTGGATTCATCAAAGCAAGATCTTATTGGTCAACAATCTTCCCCTATTTGAAGAAGAAAAATTCTTGGAGTTGTGTTGTAGATTTTGAAAAAAGGAACTCCTGCAAAATATTCTCCCCCTTTTGTCTTCAATAAATAAACAAAAGAAGAAATAAAATACGGAAGATAAATTGTTTAAACCTAAACATCATAACACCACAAAATATATAATGTTCAAAAGATAAAAATATGCAATCAATGATATTCTAAAACTCTCTGCCATACTTGAATTCAGCAAGTTGAGTCTGGACAACCTCAATCTAATCATCAGATGCTGGAATCTTGCAACACAGAAATCATAATTCTCCTTCTAATCACTAGCCATGATGTCCATGCGATTTAGCATCATTCTTTAAAATTAAGACATAGGTATGCCATGATTGATAAATAGTTCATATGCAACCAAGGCTTGCATATTCTAGTCATCATCAACATATCCACTTGGTTTAGCAACAGCACCAACAGAGGTATTATCTTTGCTTACCCATGTACCATTTTTCTTAACAATGCCCATCTTGACCATAGAACCATTATTAATCTCATGAGATGGGGTCACCACCTCAGTCAATTCTTCATCGAGATTAATTTCAAAATATTGAAGGAATTTGGAAACAAGAATTACATAAAGAAACCAATAATCACTCAACCTAATAGATTTTAGCATGTGCTCCTTGATAACATAGATCCAATTTACTTTGATCTTTTTCATGATACAGTATACAAGCACCAAGTCCTCTCAGTAAGAACAACATGGTTACTCCCCCTGGGTGTTAGCATCCAAGCGGTGATGAAAGCAATAACTCTTTCATCCAGTTTTAGTGTTCCTACATGAAAGCATTTGACCTGTGAAAGAGGGTTTCTGAGGCAACTTATATAGTATTGCCTTTTGTTGAAATCTTCTATGGCTCAAATGTTCCCTTTGCCAAATTTTACTCCAGGATATTTTAATCTAGGTACAACATTCAAAACAGATGGAGTTATCTCCATATCAACTCCTTTTACATGTAACGACATATTCTCCCCTTCAAATGAAAAATTAGTGTAGAAGAGTTTTACGAGATTAGGAAATGTATTCTCATTCATCTTTAGGAACTGCTGCAACTTTTGATGTTTTAAATCCTTCCTCACCTCTTTTAGATTATGTTGCTTCAATTAGTTGAAAGACAACACTTTGGGAGTATTTATGATCTTTTTACTCATCTCATGTAGAAACATCTCTATTTTAGCATTATCACCAGAGAACCAAGTTTCCAGATGCCCACCCCTATAGTAGAACCTTTTGAGGCATGAGATTTCTTTCTTCGTGGAGAGTGGGAAGAAGCCATGATGCAATGATTCAACTATGAAGAGAGAAATGAAATTGTGTCTAGTGTTTTTTATTCACACATAGTAGAATCAAACAAAATTTATGCACAAAAATATAACAATATAGATGGTTAGGTGGGTGGTTTCAGAAAAGCCGTTGGTTGCAGATTTGGAAACTATAATTGTTAGTTTCAAAATAAAAACGGATTTGACTCACCTTTATTGTGATTTATGGAAATCGATACGATTTTATATAAAACAACCATATTTTACAGAAAATAACAAATTCAATGCTCACACTAATTTCATGTTTGACCAATTTAATTAATTTTTAAAAGAAACGTTAATAGAGAACATATAAGCATCAATGATAGTTACATAGAGAATAAAGCAGAGATAAAAACAACTTATTAAAATGATTTTTTTGTTAGAAAAGATGGCTTTAAACTAGAGGGGGGGGGGGGGGTGAATTGTTTAAAGGGGTTTTCGCAAACTTTTCAAAGCTACAATGAACTTATTTCAGAAACCAATTGATTCAGCAATTTAGATAGCCAAAACAGCAAGCAAAACAAAGATATAAGGAAAAAACAATCGGTTGTTTATACCAGTAAACAACAAACAAACTGAAATTAAAGAGGTAGGGATAGAAAGATTGTACACAGATGTTTATACTGGTTCGCTCCAACCCAGAGCTACATCCAGTCTTCTCAGAAACTCTGAGGAAATCCACTAAGCAACCACACCTTGATCACTTACAACAACAACCAAGAGAATGACCTTGAACACCTCAAGAAACACACTCTCCTTGGCCAACACTAAGATTGCTGATCTTGAACACCTCAAGAACACACAGCCAATCTCAGCAACACACAAAAAACGAATTGTTCAGCAGTTTACAAAGATTACACTTGTTACAGATGGAAATCTGAAATCAATACAAGTAGAATCCCTATTCAGCACCTTGATCAATCTCTCAACTCTTAAGCAATCTCAGAATACTTTGAAAAACTCTTCTCATGAAAACTTTGTTTCAAGATTCTTAATATATCAAAACTGTTTTTCATAATATATCAAAGAATATAGTTTGTTATCAAATCTTAACAAACTCTTAATTGCATTTAAAATAAATTGGTCAAAGCATTTAATGACTGGAGCGTATTCAGTTAAAGCATTTAAAGCTCAGTCAAAGAAAACAGTTTTTCTGTTATGGTTTTAAAACAAACAATCGATTGTTTCCTCGAATCAATCGGTTGTTTTGTTACTTAACAAAATACACCATTCAAAAACAGTTTTCAAACTTTCTCAAAACACCTAAGTGTAAACAATCGGTTGTTTCGACAAAACAATCGGTTGTTTAAACTTAGTTTGAAAATCATTTTGCTTTGTTAAAATTGAGATGCTAATTGCTTTGAGATTTAATCTAAGTATTGATTACAACATTGAACTACCCCAGAACAAGACTAAAGCCAGCACAGCAGCAACAAGCAAAGCAGAGGCTTCATCATCCTTCAAAGGATTTGGATTCTTCAAAACATTGAACACCACATGGTTCAACAATCTCCCTCTATTTGATGAAGACAAATCCCTGATGCTTGTGTTGTTCTTTGATTAAATCTGAGGCAATTTCTGCAATAGAAATTTGAGCAATACATTGAACTTCTGATATTTTGTTAGCATACAGATAATCAATTAAAGCTTAAAACATTCAATATCAGAACCAAATAACATCACTCAAACTGTTTTTAACAATATGTAAAACAGAAACTTAAAACAAATTGAAAACACAGCATATATCTCCCCCTATTTGTCTTCACAAATAGACAAATATAAGAGATAAAATAAGACATTGTTCATATTACATCAGAATAAACCAGCAACAGCAGAAGGAAAGAAATTTTAAAAACCAGAAACGAGAACAGCCAAAAACAATCGATTGTTTCTGTGACCAATCGGTTGTTTTTCTCTTAGTCTTCTTCATCAGCAAACTGTAGATCAAAGATTTGATTCTGGACAGCTTCAATCTGTTCGTCCAGTGTCATAAACCTTGTATCCATGTTGTCAAACCTTGTGTCTATCCTCTGAAAGTTACTAACACACAGATCATGAAGGCTTCTTTGATTTTCAGCAAAGCTATCTAGCCTCTCCATCATTTGCCTTTCAAAAGATGACATTGTTGACATACTTTCTCTTTGATAACCATCAGCAGCACTAGGCCCTGCATTTTGAAAATCTCCAGCTGGATCTTCATCCATGTCAGCAGGTTCATCTTGTTCAAGATGAGCAGCACCACTTGATGAGGCACCATGATCACCATCCTTACTTAACCATTTTCCATCTATTTTTGTGAAGCCCATCTTGCTGAGTGATCCATTGTTCAACTCTTGAGTTGACTTGACCAGCTCAGAAGTTTCATCTTCAAGATTAACTTCAAAATAGAGTAGAAACTTAGATATTAAAACAGCATAGGGATAATGGTAATCGGCTAACCTCATGGCTTTTTGCATATGTTCCTTGATTATGTGAATCCAATTGATCTTCACTTTCTTGGTGATGCAGAAGATATAAACCAGATCTTCTTCAGTCAATACAGAATGGTTGCTCCCCCTAGGAGTTAGGATCCAAGTTACAATTAGAGCAAGCAATCTCTCATCAAGCTTCAAGCCTCCAACCGAGCAAGTGCTAACTTGAGATTGATTGTTCTTCAAGCAACTTTTGTAGAACTGAATCTTGTTGAAATCTTCTACCACACCAAGGTTTCCTTTGTTGATTCTTAATCCAGAAAACTTAAGCCCAGCTACTGCAGTCCAAACTTCATGGGTTATCTCCATCTCCACGCCTTTCACATGAGAGACTAAGTTGTTTCCCTCAAACTTCAAGTTGGTGTAGAAGACCCTCACCAAATCTGGATAGATGTTTCCTTTGAGCTCCAGAAACTTTCTGAGTGACTGGTCTTTGAGAAGCTTCCTCACATTGTCAAGTTTTTGACTTTTCAGCCAATTAAAGCACACAACCTTGGGGTTGTTTATCTTCTTGACACTTGTTTCATATCTATACTTCTCAATGAGATCAGTGTCACCAGAAAACCAGCTTTCAAGCCTTCCTCCAGACCTCACAGCTCTGGTTTTGACTCTTTTAGCAGTGGGAGGAGTTGATTCCATGATAGCAGAGACGAAAACAGAGGAGAGCACAAAACCCAGATTTTTCAAGAGATAGAGCAAGAGATGTTGCAATTGGTTGTTCTTGATGAAAGAAATTTGCACCTGATTTTATAGCAGTAAGAGAATCAAATTGAATTCAATTTCATTCAATGGGTACCTGATTTTCAGAGAGAGGATTTGACTCTGTTCTGCACTGAAAATGTCAGAAAAAGCTGAAAATCACATGGTCTTCACATGTGATCTTTGACTAGTCATTAAGGCTCTTGAATTTCCAAGATTTTGGAATATATTCTTTTATGACATTTGTAACTCTTTTCTGAACGTGATCAGCTTTCAACACAGATCCTTTGACCAAGATTCTCCCTTAGAAAAATATCTGCAACGGCTAGAAATTCAAAAAATCAGTTAAATCAATTTCTTCACAGTGCTGTCAGACTCAAAACAATCGGTTGTTTCGAAGAAACAATCGGTTGTTTTTCTGCAGCAGTTAAAAACTTGATTTTGTAATTTTTAACCATAAACAAAAACAGATTAAGGCACATGACATTGATTGAAATACAATTAATCATAAGAAAGAACTTTGAAACTGAAATAGAGAACAAATAAAAGGAAGGTCTTATCCTTGTGTTGTTTCTTCAATGAGCCAATTGCTTGTTGATCAAGAAAGCTTCTTTTCACTGTTTTGACCTTTTGCATATCATTGATTCAGCTTCAATGACTGCCTTTTTCTTCAACAGTTTGATCAGATGGCTCTATTCTTCCTTTTCTCTTCATTTTTCCTGCATAATCAAATACAAATTGCAAGATTTGGTCCCCTTATAAATTTGGGTCCATTTGGCTTTTCTTTGCTGTTAGAAACATCACATCCCTTAGGAATTCATTTCATAAAACCTTTAGGAACATAATATTTTCTAATTTTGCAGAATCTAACAGAGTGGCCTTTCTTCATGCAGTAAAAGCATGTAACAACCGGTTGTTTCGTCTTAACAATCGGTTGTTTTTCTGATTTTCTCAAAAAACTTTTTGAAAACCTATCTTGCTTGTTTTGTGGATTGAAGCCTAAACCAGCCTTTCCAAAAACACATCTTTGAGATGCTAGGACATTCTCAAAGTTTGACTTTCCTTTTGAAAGCTTGTCCACAGTTTCAACAAGATAGTGAACCTTTTTCTCAAGATTTTCACAATTTGTGCAATTGAGAGTATCACACTTGCAAGAGGCATTTTTCAAATGATTTTCCAAATTTTCAAAATCACTTTTTGCTTTTCTCAGTTCCTCTTCAAGTGATCTAACTTTCTTTTCAAGCCCATTGTTAAGATCTTTCAATCAGTTGTTTGAAAGAGCCAATCTATTAGCTTCATCATGTGTTTCTTGAAAAGCTTCAAGCAATTCACTATAGTTTTGTTCATTTAAGGAAGCACATGAACTTACCTCACTTGAACTGCATGAATCATCATCATCATCCTCTGCAACTAAGCATATGTTGGCTTTTTCATCTTCACTTGATGAAGAACTTGATTATGACACTTCATTTTCATCCCAAGCTATATAGGCCCTTTTTGTTTTGCCTTTCTTCTCCTTGTAGCTTGTCTTTTTCTCTTTGCTCTTGTTGGGACAATCAGCCTTTATGTGACCTTGCTCACCACAACCAAAACAAGTATAGTTATTTGAATTAAATTCATTGGGTTTCTTGTTTCCATACCTATCCTTGTTGTTGTCTTTGTTGCGGCTTCTCTTGAGGAATTTGCTGAATTTTCTTGACAGCAAACTTAGATTTTCCTCATCACTATCATCACTTGAATCTTGCTTTCCCTTATGTTTGGATGCTTTCAAGGCTATGATCCTTGTGTGCTTATCCTCATTCTCTTGAACATTGAGTCTATTCATTTTTAGCTCATGTTCCCTAAGCTTTCCAAACAAAGATGCAACACTTAATGATGTTAGATCTTTAGATTCGGAAATAACAGTTACCTTTGGTTGCCATGCTCTATCAAGACATTTTAAGATCTTGATGTTCAGCTCTTCTTTATCAAACGTCTTGTCAAGGCTCATAAGATGATTGATGATGTGTGTAAACCTTTTCTGCACTTCAGCTATGGTTTCACCTTTCAACATTCTAAACATCTCATATTCTTGGATGAGAGCATGCTTTCTAGCTCTTTCCACCTCATTTGTTCCTTCATGAGTGACTTCCAAAGCATCTCACATCTCTTTTGATGATTTGCATAGTGAGACCTTGAAAAATTCATCAGAATTTAAAGCAGAGGTTATAATATTTTTGGCAATGCAATCGAATTTGGCCGTTCTACTTTTTGCATCAGTCCATTGAGACCATGGCTTCTCAATGAGAGAACCATCTTCTTCAAATGTTGGAATAAAAGGACCATTTTCAATTGCATCCCAAATTCCTTTGTCAAGAGATTCCATAAATATTTTCATTCTAACTTTCCAAAATTGGTAATTCAAACCACAAAACAAGGGTGATCTGTTTATTGAGGCACCTTCCCCAAACGGTAGTCTATCAGCCATTTTGAAAGATTTTAGGATCAACTTGAATGACTTACAAGAACCAAGCTCTTGATGCCAATTGTTAGAAAAGATGGCTTTAAACTAGAGGGGGGGTGAATTGTTTAAAGGGGTTTTCGCAAACTTTTCAAAGCTAGAATGAACTTATTTCAGAAACCAATTGATTCAGCAATTTAGTTAGCCAAAACAGCAAGCAAAACAAAGATATAAGGAAAAAACAATCGGTTGTTTCTTCGAAACAATCGGTTGTTTATACCAGTAAACAACAAACAAACTGAAATTAAAGAGTTAGGGATAGAAAGATTGTACACAAATGTTTATACTGGTTCACTCCAACCCAGAGCTACATCCAGTCTTCTCAGAAACTCTGAGGAAATCCACTAAGCAACCACACCTTGATCACTTACAACAACAACCAAGAGAATGACCTTGAACACCTCAAGAAACACACACTCCTTGGCCAACACTAAGATTGCTGATCTTGAACACCTCAAGAACACACAGCCAATCTCAGCAACACACAAAAAACGAATTGTTCAGCAGTTTACAAAGATTACACTTGTTACAGATGGAAATCTGAAATCAATACAAGTAGAATCCCTATTCAGCACCTTGATCAATCTCTCAACTCTTAAGCAATCTCAGAATACTTTGAAAAACTCTTCTCATGAAAACTTTGTTTCAAGATTCTTAATATATCAAAACTGTTTTTCATAATATATCAAAGAATATAGTTTGTTATCAAATCTTAACAAACTCTTAATTGCATTTAAAATAAATTGGTCAAAGCATTTAATGACTGGAGCGTATTCAGTTAAAGCATTTAAAGCTCAGTCAAAGAAAACAGTTTTTCTGTTATGGTTTTAAAACAAACAATCGATTGTTTCCTCGAATCAATCGGTTGTTTTGTTACTTAACAAAATACACCATTCAAAAACAGTTTTCAAACTTTCTCAAAACACCTAAGTGTAAACAATCGGTTGTTTCGACAAAACAATCGGTTGTTTCAACTTAGTTTGAAAATCATTTTGCTTTGTTAAAATTTAGATGCTAATTGCTTTGAGATTTAATCTAAGTATTGATTACAACATTGAACTACCCCAGAACAAGACTAAAGCCAGCACAGCAGCAACAAGCAAAGCAAAGGCTTCATCATCCTTCAAAGGATTTGGATTCTTCAAAACATTGAACACCACATGGTTCAACATTTTTAACAGATTAAAAAAATATATTTTCACGTACTCTTTGTTTAAACCAGTTGTTCTAGAAAATCATGTTCTTTTTTCTAGACTGAGCTTTAACTTCTGAAAGAGGGTGTTTTGAACATCTACTTTTGATAACCTTTGACAGACAACTAGCTTTATAAGATTGTGCTTTAGCCTATACAACATTCGTTAGATAAGAGACATGTTCTGATCATCTATTGTGCCTCTGCCAAGGATCCTTCCTCAATTATTGTCACCATATGTAACATAGCCTTCATGCTTGAGGTGTAAATCCACAAATTTATTCTTGTCCCTAGTCACGTGCTTTGAGAAGCCATTATCCCAATACTAGAGGTATTTTTTGGCTTTCAAAGATTCCTGCAAAAAAAATTAAGAAACAAGATTTGGTCCCCTTATTAATTTTGGTCCATTACTATTAATTAAATTTTTTGCATACATTTTACAAAACCCTTTGGCAGATCATATTTTCTAATTCTACAGGATCTAAATGTTGACGATAAGTGAAGATTTTACTTAACTTGTGTACCGCCCTGGTAGTCGGGAGTGATGACGTGGCATCCTGCTACAGTATAGGTGTGTTGGCAAGGCGCCAGGCTGGCAGAAGGGAAGGAAGTCGGGGGGCTCGTGAAGCCGCCAGTTATTAAGTTGGCGTGTTCCGATCTCCAGCATATCAGAATAGGTGATCACCGGGTTAAATATGAAGTCGCCAGATGTGAACTCAGGCGACCAAGCAGTTGGAGATCGCCGGAGAAAGCATATCGCCGAAGATGAAGGAGAAGCAAATTATGAAGGCGGCCGGCGAGACCACAGGGAAGGTGTATGAGGACACCCTAACTCACCAACTCCAGTAGAGATCGCACTCCCAAGTTAGCTATGCACTGGGCAGTACCATGCATAAGTAACTTAGCCAAAATGAGAGTAGAAGCAGCGCCAAGTCAAGGAGGCTCCTGATGATGGCACGTGTACGACTGGATGCGAGCCACGTGTCCAGGTCTGTAACTGCCAGGAGAGAGAAAACAACCAGGTATATAAGAGTTCTCAACAAACTTTCTGAGGTACGCACGTTCAGTTTATACTCTTTACGCTTGCGAGTTGTAGAGCTGACTGTGAGAGAGGATTTGCACGGTTCTTGTTCTCTTAGTATTTGGTGATTCGGTCACTGACTTGGGCGTTGGAGTGCGATCGGCCGCAGCGGCGCCGCTCTGTTTCTTTGCAGGTTCTTGAGGTGGATCTCGAAGAGGAACGGAGGTGAGAAGCGGTGCGCACGTCGATCCTTTGACGAGGCAGTTTCCAGCGTTCCGGTCAACAGGCAGGATCAACTTGCATGAAGAAGTGTTTGATGAAGACAACTTATTTGAAGGTTTATGAAAAATGTAATTCATAGTCTTAGTTAGGTTAGAGTTGTTTAGATAGCCTTTTGCACTCCCAATCTACCTTATATCTCACAACCATAGTGATAAGCTTAAGCACAAGGGTCTCTTAAAAAGGTTTTTAAAATCTATTTCATGGTTTACAAAACATTGTTTTACTGCACAAGATTTTAATCAGTTGTTTGACAAAGTAATTAATTATTTGGTACTGCTTCAAAAAATTTGTTTTGACTCCAAACTCTGTTTTGTTTACATTTTTCAGTTATCAACAAATCAAAAAGTGGTTATGTTACCACCAAGAGTATTTTCCAAAAAAAATATGTTCTTTGGAACTTTAATATGTTATTTTTGTAACAGTTTAAACATCCCTTGCAATCACGACTTGCATACAGTTTTCAAGTGCTTTCATTGAGATTTTGAAGTGAGTTTTAGTTTTTGAAAGTTTTTCTTAAAAAACTTCAAGCACTCTTGTGCTAGTGCCTTTGGTTAAAGATTCAAGGTTATGTCAAATGCTGCAACTGTGAGGGTCCTGATTTTAAACTCTTGTATCTGCAATCTAGGTGTTATCTTTCCTATACATTCCTATACTTTCCTTTTGTACAAGTGTTTGTGTTTCTACTTCCTGATATGGTTTTTAGAAGTTAGTGTGTTGCTAAAATAAAGTTTTTCAGCTTGTAACTCGGTTCTTGGAGGGTTCAAGAACTTAGTGGTTTTAGTAAAGATTGCTTTGCATTAGTGGAATCCATCTTGGTATAAGGTTGGACTGGATGTAGCTCTCATGAGTGAACCATTATAAAACTATGTGTGCCTTTCTCTCTTCTTAATCAATGCTTTATATTTGAAATATGAAAAACTCTAAGAAAAGAAATATGTTGTTTCATAATTGAATATGTTGTTTTAACTGTTGTTGGGTTAAATCATATTCTGTGTTTCAAGATTATGATAAGGATTTAATCTTTCTTAAATTTCAAGAATTGTCCTTTTTTACTGAGAAATACTGATTTTATAATTCAAATAAGCAATCTTGTTCAAGACTTATATCTTTTTGAAACTTCTTCAAAAGGTTTTGAAATTTGGTTGCCTCAATTAATTTCTGCACTCAATATCTCTTTAACTAAACTATTTCTTTTTTAATCTGATTGTGTTAAAGATACCTATTTGGAAACCATATTAAATGTTTTGTATATCTTGATTTTAACCATCAAAGTATTTTCTTCCTAAATCTTTGTTAGAGGTCTCAAGATTGTCTTAAAGATACCTATTTGGAAACCATATTAAATGTTTTGTATATCTTGATTTTAACCATCAAAGTATTTTCTTCCTAAATCTTTGTTAGAGGTCTCAAGATTGTCTTAAACTGTTTCTCTGTACGTAAGTCTATAACTGTTAAGTCAGAAACTAAATTTGTTGTTTCTAAAACTAATCTATTATTTTTTCTGAAACTTCTTCTTGAAATCAGAAAATAAATTTGTTTTCCTTAAATCAATATGTTCTTTTCTGTCATTTCTTTACGAAAATTTAATAAGTCCAATTCACCTCCCTCTTGAACTTAGACATTAATAAACCCAACAATTGGTATCAAGAGCTAGGACTTGTAGATTACTCAAATTTTTCAATATGTCTGAGTTTAAATTGCCTTTTGCTGAGGGTGCGTCTATTAATAGACCTCCTATGTTTGGTGGATTGAATTATGCATTCTGGAAAATTAGAATGAAATTTTTTATGGAATCTATTGACATGGGAATTTGGGATCTCGTGGTAAATGGATATTTTGTTCCTGTGCAAGTTGTTAAAGATGAAACAATGAAAAATCCTTGGTCTGAATGGAGTGACAGTGAAAAGAAAAAAGCACAATATGATTCTCTAGCCAAAAACATTATCACCTCTGCCTTGAATATGGATGAATTCTTCATGGTGTCCCAGTGCAACTCTGCTAAGGAAATGTGGGAAATGTTGGAAGTAACCCATGAAGGCACGGATGATGTGAAAAGGGCAAGAAAGCATACCCTCATCCAGGAATATGAGCTCTTTATGATGCAGCCAAAAGAGACCATTGCATATGTGCAAATACAATTTACACACATTATAAATCATCCACTAGTACAAAATGATGAAAAGAATACTCTTTATTAAGTGTGGTTTTTGCGCTCAAACGCATTCGTAAAAAACGCGGTGGCATTTTTTAAATTAATTTGATTTACAAATGCAGCTATTTGTATAGCCGCATTTGTAAATCAAACGCTTTTATTTACCGGTGCGGCTATACAAATATCCGCATTTGTAAATCCTTTTTTACCCTAAAATTTGAATTGCACCACACCACTTTTATATTTTCTTCTCCACTTTGTCTTTCGTTTTCATTGTTCCTGCGCTCGCGTATGCTTGCAGTCCATCTCTTCTTCTGCATCTTCATTAATTTGTGCCATTGTGAGTTTCTTGAATCGCTTTCTTCCTCTGCATCTTCACTACGTATAAAATTTTTTCGTTTTCCTTATATTTGTTTTTTCTCCTTGCATTGTGGTCGAACTGGTCCATTGGCATTCTCATCTCCATCGCTGCTTCGCTGCTCCGCCATCGCTTCCGCTGCCGCCACCGTTGCTAGCGCTCCCCTACCACTCTTCACCTCCAACGTTGGTTCACACACAAGGTTAGTGTTGTGTTTTAAATTTTTTGAATTTTTCTTTAATATTTTGAATTTTTTTTTATATTATTTATAAATAATTTGTACATTGTGGGTTACATTTGAACATATTTTTTTATTTACTGAAGCATATACAAGTGCGGCTAAAAGAAATAGCCGCACTTGTAAATGGTATTTATAAATGCGGCTAGCCGCATTTATATATTCAAAATAGCGGCACTCGTTGTGTGTTTCTGCACCAGTGATCTCACAGGTCTAAGAAAGGTTTTTGATAGAGAAGAATTGAATATCAAGATTCTGAAATGTCTTGACAGAAGTTGGCAGCCTAAGGTAACTGCAAGTTGTATTTAACAGATTATATATCTTCTTAACAAAACCAAACTGATTTTCCAGAAAATAAGAACTGTATGAACAAGCCCTGAAAGAACAGATTTATTTTTAATTGAACAGATTCAATTTTTGGCAGATTAATAGATAAGCAATAACCGAGTGCAGGGAAGAGGAGAAATGAAACACACAACAATTATACTGGTTCACTCAAATGAGCTACATCCAGTCTCACCTAATCGAAGATGAAATACACTAAACAAACGTACCAAACACACTTACACAACCACTGTTCTTGAACCCTACAAGAACCTTGGCACACTTGCTGAAAAACACTATTTCAGCACACACACTCTTCAAGAAACACTATCAAGAAGAGTTTACAATCACACTTTTACAAGAATTCGAAATATGAAACGAATTCACCTAATAGAGGATGCAGAAATCTGCCTTAGACCAGTAGAACAGATTGCTCAAACAGTAGCAGCAGCTCTAACCAAGCCTTAGAACCAACCAAGAACAAGCACACTTTTTGATTTGGAAAATCTTTGAAGAACACATGCTTATTCTCTGAAAATCCTTAGTTCTCTGTTGTAAAACTTGTTTTCTCAATTGTATGATCCACCTTTAAACGCAGGAACAAGTTTTCTTTTTATATAAAAACAACTTATAACTGATTTAAAAAAAATAGTTAAAGCTGTTATAAAAAGAACAAATTGAAAATAAAATGAACAGATTTATTTTCAAAAGCAGTTAGAGAATCTGTTATGTGAAGGAGACTTAGTCAACCACCCTGGTGCAAGGATAAAACGAAAAAAAAAACTTTTAAGGAAAACATGGCACCAGACAAAAAAAGAATCTATTCATTTACAGATGAACAGATTTATTTTCAAAACGATAACAGAAACTTCTTAACAAGTGAAACACAATCGTTTTGATGGAGTGAAGACTTAGTCAAAATACTTGATGCACAAACCATGATGTTTGAAAACACTTAATCAAAGCATCAGTTTAAGAAAAGAATCTATTCATTTAGAAAAGAACAGATTCCTTTTTTATGCAGTAAAGGTGATGGAGATCAAGATCAAGAAGAGGTAGAAGCCGAAGTTGAAGGTGCTCATGGAGATATTAGCTTACCTCAAAGAATTACAAGGAGCAAATTTAAAGAATTAGGAAGTAGTGGTAAAATGTTTTCTCTTTTTGTAGTATCTTTTGTATAGAATGTAGAATTGTTAAATATATAGTTTTTTAGGAAGGTGCTTAGAGGGAAACCTATAGATACCTCTTTTGTAAAAGCATATTTAGTTTAGAACATTCTAAAGTGTCCCTTCATACTTCACTATAGGCGCTAGAGTGGGTAATGTAGAAAGGGACTTTTGGTTAGCTTCTTATGTAAGCTTTGTGTACTCTTTGACCGGTCCTTCTCCTATATAAGGAGGACTTGGGTTCTTCTAAATACAGAATTTGATATTGAACTACCAAAACTCGCCCAAATTGGTGATTGAGTGAGTGAGATTTGTCTTCTCCTCTTCTAGTCTCATCTTGAGTGCATCTTGGAACCTCAAGTGGCGGCATCTACACTCATCTTGAAGTCTTGCATCCTTCAAGTGGCGTGTTCATATCCAAGAACTCCAACCACATAAATCTTCTTCTCTTCCATCTTTTCCTCCATTGCCTTGGCAATTTGATAGAAAAGTTTTTCATGATGGCTTTACCAATAAACTCTCTTTTGATTTCCATGGTCACAAGGTCATTTTAAAATCTCTCTCTCCAAGAGAAGTCCATGAGGACCAAATTCTTATGAAGAAAAAGAGGGAGAATGAAAAAGAAAAGAGTCCTAAGCATTCACTTCTTATTTCTAGACATGAGGTTCAAAGGGATATAGTTGCTCACACTCATATCTTCTTAGCTATTCCTAGACCTCTTAAGTTAGAATCACTTGTGGATAATTCCCATTGTTTGGATAATTTGGTAAAGGATTTTCAAAATGTGTTTCAAGATCCTCTTAAAGGCCTTCCACCTTCTAGAGGGATTGAGCACCAAATTGATTTAATTTCGGGATCTTCTTTACCTAATCGTCCGACCTATAGGACTAATCCAAGTGAGACTAGGGAAATTCACCAACAAATTGAGGAATTGATTGCTAAAGGGTGGGTTCAAGATAGCATGAGCCCTTGTGCTATGCCTATTATACTTGTCCCTAAAAAGGACGACACATGGAGGATGTGTTCGGATTGTAGGGCTATAAACAACATTACAATTAAGTATAGGAATCCCATACCTAGGCTTGATGATTTGTTGGATGAATTGCATGGTTCCCAAATTTTTACAAAGATTGATCTTAAGAGCGGCTACAATCAAATCCGTATCAAACTGGGTGATGAATGGAAGACGGCTTTTAAGACCAACTTTGGTCTATATGAGTGGTTAGTTATGCCATTTGGTTTAACTAATGCTCAAAGTACTTTCATGCGTCTCATGCATCATGTTTTAAGACCATTCATTGGCAAATTTGTTGTTTATTTTGATGATATCCTCATTTATAGCTTGTCTTTGTATGACCATAGGATGCATGTTAGACAAGTCTTAGAAACCCTTAGGAAAGAACATTTTTATGCTAACCTTGCTAAATGTATGTTTGCACTTGATCATATAGAATTCCTAGGGTTTTTTGTGAGTAATAAAGGGGTTCATGTCGACCAATCTAAGGTCATAGCCATCAAAATTGGCCAACCCCTACCAATGTGAATGATGTCCGAAGTTTTCATGGCCTTGCTTCTTTTTATAGAAGGTTTGTGCCCAACTTCGGTTCCATAGCTGCACCTCTCAATGATATAGTAAAAAAGGATGTGGTTTTTAAATGGGGAGAAGCACAAAACATGCTTTTAATTTTTTACAAGAAAAAATAAAGGAGGCTTTTATTAATGAAGGGAGAGGTCATTCACCTACACATTTGAAGTTCTTCCTTCTAGTCTTTTCAAAATTAAAAAGAAGACATAAAATAAAGAGAGGATCAAGCCATAAAGCCAAAGAAGTCTACAAGCTTTCAAGAATAGGCTTCATTTAAATATCTCTCTTTATAGTTTCTTTTATAAATTTGTAAATAATATAGAATGTTTAAATACATAGTTTTTAGGAAAGGTGCTTAGAGGGAAACCTTAGATACCTCTTTTGTAAAAGCATCTTTAGGCATTAGTTTAGAATTTTCTAGAAGGTGACTCTTCATGCTTCACTTTAGGTGCTAGAAGTGAGTAGCATGCAAGGGACTTTTGGTTAGCTTTTTTTGTAAGCTTCATGACCAGCCCTTGCTCCTATAAAAGGAGGGCTTAGGTCCTTCATAATGCAGATTTGGAATTTGTAGTAAAGAAACTCTCCCAATTTGGTGATTGAGTGAGTGAGATTTGATTTCTCCTCTTCCTAGTCTCATCTTGAGAGCCTTGGTTCCCTCAAGTGGCGGCAATTCACACTTATCTTGGAGCAATCACACTTCAAGTGGCGTGTTCATCAACCAAGTTCTTCATCCACATAAGTTTCCTCTCTTCTCCATTTAGTTCTTCCATTTCCATGTCCATATGAACTCTAAAACAAGTGTAGTTTCTTTTATTCGGTTCATCTTCCTTTTCTTGCACTTTGGTTCGATTCTTTTCAATTTCTTACTGTTTTAATTCAGTTCAGTAGCTCCTTTTCATTTTTGTTCGGTTCAATTGCTTTCTTTAGAGTTTCAATCGGTTCATTTACTTGTTCAATTTAATCGGTTCAATTGGCAAGAAATGGGTCTTCCATGTGAGTTTGGTGTTTGGTGCAAGTTTTGGTGAGTTCTTGAAACATAGAACAATGATCCATTTCTATTAAAAGTGCCTATTCATTCTCCAACTCAAGTTGATTCCATAAAATGTCAAAGAATCATCTATATCTTGCTATTGGAATCATATCATGTGGTATCATGAGTCTTAGGTTTGTTCTTGTTTAATTTTGAGTTGTGTTGCACTTTTAATTCAAGAGCTCTATCTTTTTGTTGTTTCTTTTCTGTTTTTAGGATTATATTTGAGTATTCTTGCTGTTTTTTGAATTGTGCCTACCAAGTGTTTGTGTTTTTTCCTTTTTGAATCCATACAAGTTTTGTCATAGTCATGTTTTTCCAAGAATGTCATCACTTCTTGTAGTACTTTTATTGCATTTTTTGTTTCTTGCTTTGGTGTAATATAGTTTTCTGCATTTGTATCTTGATCCTTTGTGCATTTTCTGTTTTAGAATTGAGTTCATACTTGTATTTTAGACCTATACAAGTTCCTATACATCATTTTCCATTATGTCTTTGCTAGTTCTTAATTCTGTTTTTCATTCCTGTTAGGATTCCTCTGTTTTCTGAAAACGTGCTTACTGTTTTTCCTTATTGCAATTGATTTACTCATTGGAAAATTCTGAAATTCTGGATTTGTGTTCTTCAAAGTTCTATAAAAGCATAGAAAAAGAATTACTCAAAAATTCAAAGTACACAAAAAATGATAAATAAAATACAAAAAGTGTACAATTCTGCCGAAAAAAATACGGTAATCTGGCAGCGATTTTGAAAAATTTATCTCAATTAATTGGCTTACTGTTTTTAAGTAATTCCAGTGCCATTATTGAGTTAACATCTTGAAGTTTCTGTGGTTTAAATTTTATAATCCAGTTCGCTTTATATCATTCCAGTTAAATCAGTGAACATCAAGCACAGTTTGCATAAAAAATATTTTCCAGTAGCTTGTTTTTGTTTTCTTCATCTACTCTAGTGCTTTTCTTTAGGTATTCTTTTGTGTGCCTACTTCTTCATTGAGTTCCTTATTTTCTTTCTTGTCTTTTATTCATTAATCTTTGAGTTTGTCATACATCTAGTTTTCCTTTTGTTATAGCCTTTCATTGCTTATACCTTTTCTTGTTTGTCTTTATTGCTTCATTGGTTTTGTTGTGGTTGGCTTTGAGATTGGTGTGCCTTGCTTTGACATCTTTCATTTGAGGATTCCAAGACCTCAAGATCAGATTGGTGCAGGGACATTATTTCTTTGAGAGTGACTTCTTGTCAAGCCAAATTCACTTCGGCAGTTTGCTACCAAATTACTTTTTGCTAACTTTGTTTTCTTAACTTTGTTTGCTGTTTTGTTGTTTGCTGTTTTCTTTTATACATGGCTTCATATTACAGCAGTGGTTCTTCCAAACAGCATTCTTCTAGCAAAGCTGCTGCTCTTGATGAATTAAAAAAGGCAAAACGAACCGTTAATCTCAATGATGAAGCTATAAGAAAGTTGGAGGAAAGATTACAAAGACTTGAAATGAAGCAAGCTAGGTCCTCTCATTCTATTCATGGAGAGCATCATCATCATAGACCTTCATCAAGAGGCTCTTCCAATGATCATGGACGTGAAGAAGATCATAGAAGAAGGATACCTCAACCCAACTTTCATGGATTTAGACCATCTCATGCTCATGAAGATAAACGTGAAGATGGCTACTACCGAAATGCAAAGGCTAGGCTACCTTCGGTCCAACTTCCTTGTTTCAATGGCTCTAGTGATCCTAATGTATATTTAGATTGGGAGGCTAAGTGTGAACAAGTATTTGAGACCCATAAGATCCTTGATGAGCACAAATATAAGCTAGCGACCTTAGAATTTAGTGATTATGCCAAAGAATGGTGGCGTACAATTGTAATGGACATTATGTATCGCAAGAAACCTCCCATGGTTTCTTGAAATACTTTGAAAGAGTATATGCGCGCGAGGTTTGTTCCTCATTCTAGGAAGGAACACTTGTTGAAGTTCCAAAGGCTTCCTCAAGGACATAGGATGGTAGATGAATACTTTAAAGATTTTGAAACCACTTTGACTAAAATGAATATGCATGCTAATGAAAAGTCAAAGATAAAATGGTTTGTCCGTGGTTTAAGAAGAGATATTAGAGAATTTATGGAATTAAATGAGTACTCTTCTTTGAAGCAAGTGCTTTGCATAGCCATCAAGATGGAATTATATCTTTTGAAAACCACGTTGTACCGTCCCGTATCAGGGCGTTGACTAAGTCAAGGTCAAAGTCAACGACTGGAAAGTCAAAGTCAACTCAAGGTGTCGCCCAGGTGTAGAGACGCCAAGAGGAAGCGTCGCCAAGATAGGACAAGGCGTCGCCTGGGTGGAGGCGTCGCCCAACCAGGGCGTAGCCAGATCAAACAGTGTAAAAGCAAGGCAATCACGGTGTGGTTCCCCGATACCCATGGGTAGGAAAGACCATGGAGGGAGCGACGCCGTGGGAAAGCCTCAGGACTCGATATCTCGGGAAAGTGATAAAGAGAAAAAAAAGGTGGCTTCAAGGCCATAGTGATGACATCAGGGTAGGGCAGCCTGACTCGTGAAGTACCCCTGCCACCCCAGAGACGCTTTCGGGATAGATACGACCCAAGAGCAAGGTCACGCCCAGGGTAAGCGGGTGCAGGGTACGAGAGGAAGGCAGATACGCTCTCAAAGTAAGTGGCTAGATACTTGGGGGCATGAGTTCGCACCCAAAAAGTCACCCCTAGCGCAGTAGCACTCCCAAGCAGGAGGACTCACACGTAGAGACGTCCCCAGATGGGCAGAAACGCCCCCAGATGGGGTCATGGCGTCGTGAGGCCCTCCACGTGTACGACAGCCATGCCGGAATAGAAACACCCTCTAGTCAGGTGCCAGGTAATTAAAGATATTCAATACAGTTTCCCTTTCGGGCATTCAGGTACTATTATGGCTCCCGAGCGTTTCAACGTCTTAAATGCGCTACGTTTCGTAATTAAGCGCTTTAATGAGTGCGTTACATTTGAGATTAAAAGCGCTTTAAGGCGCTTTAAATGCTGGGGCAGTTTAAATAGCGCTGGGAATGTCGGAAAAAGGGTTGGAACCTTTGGCAAATTTACGAGAAACTCTCTGGTTGCTTGCCCGTGCTTTAAGATTACGTACAGGTGACTGGAGAATATTTTTTCCTGAAGGAGACAACACACACACATATACACAGTTCTTTTACCACCTTCAGAGTGCCACACGCGGTGCTCAGATACGTGGTTGGACAGTTTTTTGGTGTTTCTTGCTGGCTGACTTGAGCGTCGGAGTGCACACGGCCGCTAGGGCGCCTCTTTGTCCTCTTTTTTGCAGGAATCCGCGGGCAACCAGCGGGAAGGAGACCCCAGCTGACGATTGAGGTCGTGCACGAAGACGTCCCGGTCAACCGGACGGAACATTTGGCGCCCACCGTGGGGCCGATATAAAACATCAGTCCCATCACAAGTTCGAGAAGGTTTATCAAGTTATAGTAACGTTGAAGGAGATTGGAGTGACAATGGCCCCCACTAGACGGAGATCGGCACGCGCAGCCCCAGCAGACCTATCCATGCAACAGGTCCTAGAGATAATGAGGGGGCTGCAGCAAGACATGGCGGATTCGAAACTGGAACAAGAGCGCATGCAGGCAGACCTCGATGCCTCGCACGAGCGGAACGAAGAGCTCCATCGTGTGAATGAGGAGTTGCGCCAGGGCCTGAGAAACGATCGTAGGCGGCCTGGACAGGACGAGACGGAGAACCATTCCCCACCAAGGGAGTTTTCCACTCCTTTCTCGCAGGAGATCCTAGACGCAGCGATCCCGAACACGTTCGCGGGACCCAGGGTAATCTTCAGTGGGATGGAGGACCCAGAGACGCACCTTGCTGCATTTCACACACAGATGGTCCTGATAGGCGGTTCTGATGCTGCCAAGTGCAAGCTCTTCATGAGCACCCTGACCGGGATGGCTATGGACTGGTTCATTAGCCTCCCCGAGGGCCATATCACATCTTTCCGCCAATTGTCGCGGTTATTCAGAGAACAGTACTTGGCCAACAAGGCCCCGCCGCCGGTCTCTTACGATCTGTTTGATGTGAAGCAGTATCAGGGGGAGACCCTGAAGGAGTATATCAATCGCTTCGGGGCCCAGGTCGTGAAGGTTGGTACAACAGAGGAGCCTATGATCGTGTACGCATTTGTGAAAGGCGTATGCCCCGGCCCCTTTGGAGAATCTATTATCCGCAATCGCCCTAGGACCTTCGCTGAATTACGGCGTAGGGCGGTAGAGCATATTGCTTCGGAAGGGGAGGTATGTGTGAAGCGCACCAGCGCCGTACCCTCACGTCCGAGGGGACCAACGCGAGTTCAACCCGTCCGAGTCAATGAGACCACGACGGGAAGAAAGAAACCAGAGGCGAGACGCCCCTACGAGGCCGGAAAGCCCCAGTCCTGGGGCCCAGCAGGAGGCCAACGCCCCGCCAGAGAAAGAGCAAGACCGGCGAGGTACAACTTCGTGGTTGAGTTGAAGGATTTGATCGCCATACCCAACATAGCCGAGAGGCTGAGGCGACCGGCGAAGACCGACAAGGTGTTAGGGCCCCGTAAAGACTCTTGGTGCGAATTCCACGAGGCGTTCGGACACCAAATTGATAATTGCCTGTCGTTGGGCTACCAGCTAGATGAGCTGGTGAGGACTGGATTTTTGAAAGACTATGTCACAGATCCCACAACGACCACCGCTTCGCCGCCGCCGGCAGATGAACCAGCGCACGAGATGCCAGTGCTTGGCGAGGTCCATACCATTGCTGGAGGTTTCTCTGGCGGAGGGCCCACCGCCTCCCAGCGGAAGAAATACGCGAGGGGGGTAAATTCAGTTGAAGAGAGGCTCTCGGGGGAGCCATGGGAGTCAGATATCGTGTTCACACGAAGAGACCTCCGAGATGTGGTACCCCAGGACAACGATCCCGTTGTCATCTCTGTTGTCACGGCCGGAAGGAAGGTTCACAGAGTGCTTGTTGATCAAGGAAGTTCGGCAGACGTCATGTTTCTGTCGACCTTTAACAAGTTACGGTTGTCCCCCGATCTGCTGAGTCCCTATATAGGATGTTTGTATGGGTTCGGGGATAACCAGGTAGAAGTCCGGGGGTACCTGGAGTTGAGGACTACGTTCACAGACGGAGAGGCCTCCCGCACCGAGAGTATCCGGTACCTCGTCGTGAACGCTAATTCTGCCTACAATATTTTGCTGGGCAGACCGGCGTTAAACCGTTTAAGCGCAGTGTCCTCCACCCGTCACATGAAGATGAAGCTACCAGACCTCAGCGGCCGGGTGATAGTCATCAGATCAGACCAGGAGGAGGCGAGGAAATGCTACAAAAACAGCCTGAAGACGAAGAGAGGCGTATTCATGGTGTACGAACGTCCGCCGAGCGCGGACGCAACGATGATTGAGGCGACGCCTGCTGGGCTGACGTCTGAAGAGGCCATAGCAGAGAGGGCGATGCCCGAAGCAGATGTGCCAATGGAGGAGGCGCCCGTAGAAGAGGCGGTGCCCGCCGAAGAAGCGGCGCCCGTAGAAGAAGTGGCGCCCGTCGAGGATGATAGTAGGGACCAACCTGCAGCTAACGCCCTAGAAAGGGAGATTGGCGGCAAAGCTTTCAAGTTAGGAAGTTCGCTAAGTCCAGAGGAACAGGAAGGGGTGGCAGAAGTGATTTCGCGCCACCTGGATGCCTTCGCATGGACCGCCTCGGATATGCCGGGCATCGACCCCGATTTCCTGTGTCACCACCTCAGCATGGACGCCATGATCCGCCCCGTGCATCAGAGAAGGAGGAAGTTCAATGAGGAGCGACAACAGGTGGTGAAAGACGAAACGCAGAAGCTGCTGAGTGCTGGCCACATTAGGGATATTCAGTACCCTGAGTGGCTCGCCAACGTCGTCTTGGTGAAAAAGGCGAGCGGAAAGTGGAGAATGTGCGTTGACTTCACGGACCTGAACAAGGCGTGCCCAAAGGATTCCTATCCGTTGCCCAGCATCGACGCCTTAGTGGACAGCGCGTCCGGCAGCAAGGTATTAAGCTTCCTGGACGCCTTCTCAGGGTATAACCAAATCAAGATGCACCCAAGAGACGAGAGCAAGACTGCGTTCATGACTGAAACATGCAGTTATTGCTATAAGGTGATGCCCTTCAGGCTCAAAAATGCGGGCGCCACGTACCAAAGGCTAATGGACAAGGTCCTGGCGCCAATGCTTGGGAGGAACGTATACGCTTATGTAGACGACATGGTGGTGGCGTCGCAGAACAGGGTGCAGCACATGGCAGACTTGGAGGAGTTGTTCAACACATTATCCAAATACCGCCTCAAGTTGAACCCCGAGAAGTGTGTTTTCGGGGTAGAGGCCGGTAAATTCTTGGGTTTTCTGCTCACCGAGAGGGGGATAGAGGCGAACCCCGACAAATGTGCGGCTATTATCGCCATGCGGAGTCCGACATCGGTAAAGGAGGTGCAACAGTTGACAGGGCGGATGGCGGCGCTCTCGAAGTTTGTTTCCGCCGGAGGAGAAAAGGGGCACCCTTACTTCCAGTGCCTCAAGAGAAACAGTCGCTTTGCATGGACTGAGGAATGTGAAGCGGCTTTCGTTAAGCTGAAGGAGTACCTGGCGACGCCTCCGGTTCTCTGCAAGCCGGTAACGGGCGTGCCCCTCCGTTTGTATTTTACTGTAACGGAGCGGGCCATCAGTTCTGTGTTGGTCCAAGAGCAGGACCAGAGTCAGAAGCCCATCTACTTTGTAAGCAAGGCCTTACAGGGGGCTGAGACAAGGTACCAAGCACTGGAGAAGGCGGCGCTGGCAGTAGTGTTCTCGGCTAGGAGGCTCCATCATTACTTCCACAGTTTTACGGTGGTGGTGATGACCAACCTCCCTATACAGAAGGTGCTGCAGAAACCCGATGTGGCAGGAAAAATGGTACGCTGGGCAGTGGAACTGTCAGAATTCGACATACAGTACGAGCCTAGAGGATCCATCAAAGGGCAGGTGTACGCGAATTTTGTAGCAGAACTTTCGCCCGGAGGTGAGCAAGAGGTGGAAGCGAGTTCACAGTGGCTGCTCTCGGTTGATGGCTCCTCAAACCAGCAAGGGAGTGGTGCGGGAATAGTGCTGGAAGGACCCGACGGCATACTGATCGAGCAGGCCTTGCGTTTTGCCTTCAAGGCAAGTAACAATCAAGCAGAATATGAAGCCCTGATTGCAGGAATGCTCTTGGCCAAGGAGATGGGCGCACAGAACCTCCTAGTGAAGAGCGACTCCCAGTTGATTACGGGGCAGGTCTCGGGTGAGTTCCAGGCGAAGGACCCACAGATGGCGGCGTATCTAAAATACGTCCAGTTGTTGAGAGGGGCGTTCAACGCTCTTGAGTTGATACACGTCCCGAGGGAGCAGAATGCCAGAGCTGACCTGCTCGCAAAGCTGGCCAGCTCAGGCAAGGGGGGTAGACAGAGGACAGTGACCAAGGAGACTCTCAAAGCTCCGCGTCGATTCGTGGAAGACAACAGGGTGGATGTCCTCCAGATTTATGCATCAAGGGGAAGGCCGAGGAGTCACTCCTCTTTGACCCAAGATACGCAGAGGGCGCTACGCATCAGTATATGCGCGGGTGTGTCTGAGGAAGAGCAGATGCAGGTCTGTGTCCTGTCCAAGGGAGACACCTGGATGACGCCCTATAAACGATACCTGGCGGATGGGGCTCTTCCAGTGGACCCTGAAGAGGGTAAGAAAATCAAAAGAAATGCCGCAAGATATACTTTGGTGGATGGGGTGCTGTTCAGGCACGGTTTCACTTACCCTATCCTAACATGCGTCAGTGGCGATGAGTGCACCAGGATAATGGCGGAGCTACACGAAGGCATCTGCGGAAGCCATGTAGGAGGAAGGTCCTTAGCCTCCAAGGTAATACGCGCAGGTTTCTTCTGGCCAACAGTGAAAGAGGATTGCGCATGGCATGCCCAGCGGTGTAAGCAATGCCAAAAGCACGCCGACTGGCACAAGGCGCCGCCAGAAGAGTTGCGGTCCATATACAGCCCGTGGCCTTTCCACACATGGGGAATTGACATCCTGGGCCCTTTCCCACTGGCAATCAGGCAGATGAAGTATCTGATCGTCGCCATCGAATACTTCACTAAGTGGATAGAGGCAGAGCCCGTGGCACAAATCACTGCGCATAAGGTACATCATTTTGTGTGGAGAAACATCGTGTGTCGCTTTGGCGTACCCAGGCGCCTGATATCTGACAACGGGACCCAGTTCGCCAGTCAGCAGTTGAGAAATCTGTGCGCTGAAGTGGGAATCAAGCAAGTGTTCGCGTCGGTTGAACACCCCCAGACCAATGGACAAGTAGAGTCAGCAAACAGAGTTCTGCTGAGGGGGTTAAAAAGAAGGTTAGAGAAGGCCAAAGGGGCGTGGGCGGAAGAGGTGCCAAGGATTGTATGGGCATACCACACCACGCCCCAATCCTCTACTATGGAGACGCCTTTCAGTTTGGTGTACGGGTCGGACGCGATGATTCCAGTAGAAATACACGAAAGCTCACCGCGTTTTGAAAACTTCGTGGTGGAGGAATCTAATGAGGAGAGGCGGGTAAACCTGGATCTGCTAGAAGAGGCCAGGGAAGAAGCTAGAATAAAAGCTGAAGCGATGAAGAGAAGAGTGGAGCGGCAATATAGCTCTAAAGTAAAGTCGCGACAGTTTCAGGTGGGCGACCTAGTGATGAGGAAAGCTCACCCATACGAGTTGGAGAATAAGCTGTCTCCCAAGTGGACCGGGCCCTTCAGAGTTACTGAGGCTAAGGGCAACGGTTCGTACAACCTGGAGACTTTAGATGGAGGCCCTATCCTGCGCAGTTGGAATGCAGCCAACTTAAAATTTTATTTCAGTTGACTTATGTAAGCAGTATGTAACAATTTAGTTGAAGGGGACGCTCTTTTTCCCTTTCGGGGGTTTTTTAATGAGGTCACCCTAATAAATGGAAAAACCAGTTGAGAAAAAGAAGTGCCTTGGTTTTCAGCCTTTATCTTTCCTTGTTAGAAGTAATATGATGCGCCGCCTAGGCCATGGTGTCGCCAAGGAAGAAGGCGTCGCCTAGGTCTTGGCGTCGCCCAGAGAGAAGGCGTCGCCCAAGTAAAAGCATGCATCGTTGGCAGAACGAGACGAAAGGAAGGCGCGCGGTATATGAAGCATATGCAAAGTAAAGTGGCGTTGTAAAGAATTATGATATTGAAAAGTTGTTGTTACAAGCAATGTTCGGTACAAACGGAGCAAACACTACAAATCATGCAAAAACACAAACAAGACACTTCTCAGCGCTCATCAGAGTCATCACTGGAGGAAGGCGAAGCCCCTTTCCCAGCCCGCAGCGCTCGAGTAAGTCGTGTCCTCTTTTCTTGGCTTATTTTCGAACCTGCACAAAGGGAACAGATGTATTAGAGACACCGTGAAGAAAGGCAGGCACAGTTAGAAAGTAACGAAGGCCGAAGTTGCCTAAGGCAGTGGTTCTCACATATGTACTTCTCAAGAGTCCTAGTGTTGAACTCCAAGCTGATCACCGTAGCAGAGTCAAAGCCTCCCGTCTCAGCAAGAATCCGGCAAGCTATTTGATCACTTGGAGCCAGATTCTTGAGGGGTTTGGCTTTGAGGACCTTTTCCTCTCTCACCCAGTACAGCGGAAACCCATCCAGAGCGTCGGGAACAAGGTCAGTACGACAGATCTTGAAGAACCGGCCTTTCCACCCGGTGAACGAGCTCTGGAAGGGTGTGAAGAGAACCCTCCCGGGCACATTACTGAGAGTTACCCAGAGGTTGTGTCTCTGTCTCTTCACCTCAAAGAAGTGAAGAAAGAGGTCAACCGAGGGTGCACAACCCAGAAACCCGAAGAGAACGTCGAAGGCTTTGACAAAGGCCCAGCTGTTGGGGTATAACTGGGCCGGATCAACGTTGATCTCCGTCAGCAGTTCCTTCTCAAACCGGGAGAAGGGTAAGCGCACACCGATGGTCTTGAACACCACCTGGTAAAAGTAAAAGAAAGGGACCCCGCCGTTGGCCCGTTCGTCTCCACACACTGGCTCCCCCAGAGTGCAAGGGAGCACAGCGATATCGTCATCGTGCCTCCTTGCGAAGGCCCGGTGGTCATAAGAACATAACTCCCCTTTGTGTTCCCGTACGGCCCTGGTGGAGAGCAAGCATGAACACTGATGGAGGAGGGCCAAGCACACCTACCCAAGGAAGCCAAGGCACAAGCCAAGGAGAGCGTCTAGACCAAGACCAAGACCAAGGTGAGCGTCTAGGACGTGAAAGTAAGCGTCTAGGACGTGAAGGTGAGCGTCTAGGCCGTGAAGGAGGGAGGCTATCCATGGAGCTAGACCGTCTAGGACCCCTTACACGATCAATGGCCAAACATATTCAAACACAAGCAAATGAGGCCACGGATGGAAGAGAGAAGGCTTTGTATATGTTTGCATAAAGGCCCATTGGGGGTACTTAGTAGATAAGATAGTGTAGGAAGCATTTTTTATGGGAACCTTCTAGAAACTAGGTTAGTGTGGCCGGTCATGGATGGGCACATGACTTAGCATTTAGATTTAATTTTGGTTTTCTTTTCCTTGTAATGTAGCTTATCATTTACGTCCCAAACTAGCCTATAAATAGGAAGGCTAGCTCATTGTATTTAACAAGTTTATTTGAGTATTGTTATGCTGCCCATTTTGTGCACTAGCTTTACTTCTCCTAGAAATCTAGGCTATAAACTTCACTCCCTTCACCTTTCTTCATAGAGCTGGCCGAACCTCTCTAATCCATACTCATCATGCACCTTCAAAGCCATCACAACTCCTAGGAGGGCTTTGTTTCACTCACCCATTGCTTCCGCCCCATTTTTTACTACTTTGATTCAAGAAGAACACATGAAATGCCATCATTTGGTATCATGAGCTTTTGGTTCTTCAAGATGAGTAGCTTGTCTTTTTAATTTCAGTTCTTCTTTATTTTCATCTTTGTCATTTCAATTCCTTACTTGTCTTGCTGTTTTTATATTTTAATTTGTTCTTGGTGTGCTTTGTGGAAGATCCAACCCAAGCACTCTTGTTCATTTGATCTTGAACAAGTTCTTGTGCAATTTGTGATAGGATTCCATACACCTTTGTGTTGCTATTTTGTTTTAGGCTTTGAGTCTTTATTGCTTTCATTATTTTGCTTCATATTATGCTTTGAGTCTTTAATTTTCTGAATCTATACATGTTTTGTCAAGTCATGTTCATCCATATTGTCATCAATTCTTAGTAGTCCTTTTCTTTGGCTTGATTGTTTCTTGTTTTGGGTCTCTTTATATTGCTTTAATCTGCTGTTATTTTGATCCTTTGGTGCTTTTTATTTTTAGTTTGAGTTCATAATTGTGTCTTAGTTCATACACAATTTCCTTTCTCACATTTCCATTGTGTTAATTTTGGTTATCTTGCTGTTTTCTTCCAGTTTTCCAGATTTCCCCTGTAACACCTCTCTGTTCTGGGCTGTTTTGTTTACAAAATTTTTTTCCACCCATAGGAAAATTCTGAATTTCTGGAAAATGCAAGTTTAAGGTGTTATAGAAAGGACAAAAAAAGAATGAGGTCAAAAGAAGCAACAGAAAAAAAATGATAAATCTCACAAAATCAGAGTGCGAATCTTGAGCGTTCCAGCTGGCCTAACTGCACACCAAATTTGCAAAAATTATTAAAAACAAATGGTGCATGCGTTTTAGGTGATTCCAAAGCCAAAATTTAGCTAAGATCCTGAATTTTCTTGTATCCAAATTTCAGAAACAAATCTTACAATTACAGCTCAGCATAAATCGGGGAACAAAACTGTTTTCTGGCCCACAACATTTTCCAGTGGTGCTGTTTTTTTATTTGGTCATCTAATCTAGTGCTTTTCTTTAGGAATTCCTTTTGTGTGCCAACTTTTATTGAGTACCTTTAATTGTTTGCTTAAATTTCTTGAATCTCTTTCTAAGTTGTCCTATTATAAATCCTTTTGGTGGTACTGTTTTCTTTCAATTAAATTTGTTTCTTGCTTTTGTTTCTTGACCTCTCTTTTGTGGGTGCTGGAAATTAATTCTCTCTTGGTGCTTATGTGCATGGAATTTGACTTGGTTTAAGGTTAAGCCCTTGTGAATAGGTGCTGGAAATTGGAGAATTAAAGCCAACTTTCTAAGGAGGAGTCAAAGCTAAGGCGAAACAAGCTTCTTGAAACAAACACTACAAACACCTAGAAGATCAACAATCAAGACAACAAAGAAAGTGCACTAACCAAAAAGAGGAACAACAAAGGGGGTTTTCTTATCTCCTTTTACAACTTGGTTTATTGTTAATTACCTCTTTTAAATTACGTTTTAGACGGTGAGTGTGTCTTCAAGGGCTCAAAGTGTCCAAGAAGCCTCACCTAGGGCCGAATAGCATAGTAATTGTGCTTAGTAATTTGTTGCTTGTTTGAACTTGTTTTTCTTTGTTTCGGTAGAAACGTTTTGCATGCTTAGTTTTGTTTAATTTTGTGCTATACCGACTAGCTTTGCTGCATATCTAGTTTACATAGCTTTCTTGCTTTTTGATTTCTCAACTTCTTGTGTTCTAAGTGTTCTACTAAGAGAAAATTTTGTGTGAAGTCATTGGAGGAAAAGTTTTTGGCAAGGAAAAGGCTTGGTACTTAAGTAGTCCATTGTGACTCACCTCCCTTACCTGGAAAACTCCCTTCTCTAACTTTCCTAAACTTTCTCCAAGTAAAAACCTATATACACAAAGTTTTAGCCATGTCTTCTTCTTCTCACTCTCCAAAGTCTATAGAAAGTGAAGTAAAATCTTTGAAAACTCTTTTAAAAGAAGTATCCCAAGCGGTACAATTGATCTCTTTTAGACAATTGGAGAATGAGAACAAAATCAATGTGTTGGCTAAAGCTCAAGAAGAGAAGTCACAAAAATCACAAAAATAAAAAAAAACTCATGCATCCCATTCTCAAAGTATTGAATCTCTAGGGGAGGGAAGCCGTAGAATCAATGATTATTACCAACCACCCCCTAGAAGAACTAGGCAAAGGGAACAAGAGGTGCCAAGGGAAACAAGAGTAGACCTACCTCATTTCCATGGAAAGGAAAATGTAGAAGTATATCTAGATTGGGAGATGAAGGTAGAGCAACTTTTTGCTTGCCATAGGGTAAGTGAGGACCGAAAAGTACCCTTAGCCACCCTTAGTTTCCAAGGGAATGCCATGTATTGGTGGACCTCTCTTGAAAGAGATAGACGTCTTCATAGGGAACCTTTCATTACATATTGGAATGACCTTAGGGGAGCCCTAAGACGTCGACATATACCCTCTTACTACCATAGGGAGTTGATGGACAAGCTCCAAAGACTCCAACAAAGAAATATGAGCGTAGAGGAGTATAGACAAAAGATGGAGCTCTATATGATGAGAGCCTCTATTAGAGAGGAAGAGGAAACCACCATTGCTAGGTTCCTTAGTGGCCTATCACTTGAGATAAGAGATAGAGTAGAGCTCTTACCTTATCAAGACTTGAATGATTTGGTTCAACTTTGCATTAAAGTTGAGCAACAAAACTTGCGCAAAACCTCAAGTCAAAAGGTGAGCCCCTATTCTAGCTTTTATCCCAAGAAAGAGTTTAGAAGGGAGGGTAGTACATCCAAGGAAAAACCAAAAGAGCCTACCAAGCCCTCACCAAAGAAACCTCAACCCCACCCATCCGAGCTAGAGATGTCAAGTGTTTTAAGTGCTATGGTAGGGGGCATGTGCAAGCACAATGTCCAAACCAAAGGACTTTGTTTTTAAAAGGTGTAGACGAGTACACTAGTGGCGAGGATGAGCCTAGTGAGAAAGAGGAAGGGGGAGAGGATGAGAGGGTAGCTCCACTAGAGGGAGAATTGCTTATGATTAGGAGAACCCTCAACAATCACCCTAGCACATCCATGGAAACACAAAGGGAGAACATCTTTCATACAAGATGCAATGTTTTAGAAAATATATGTTCTCTCATTGTGGATAGTGGATCTAGTTGTAATTGTTGTAGTGCTAGGATGGTTGAAAAGCTTAAGCTACAAGTAGTTCCTCACCCAAAACCTTACAAACTTCAATGGCTTAATGAAAATGGGGAACTACATGTAGACAAGCAAGTGGAAATCAAGTTTTCCATAGGGAACTACAAAGACAAAGTTTTATGTGATGTAGTGCCTATGGAAGCTTGCCATATCTTATTAGGGAGGCCATGGCAATTTGACAAGAAAACCTTGCATGATGGTCTCACTAACGAGATTTCCTTCACCCATAAATATAAGAAGTTTGTATTAGTCCTTTACCACATTCTCAAGTGGTGAAAGACCAAATACAAATGAAACAAAAGAGGGATGAGGAAAACAAAAAAAAAAGAGAGCTAGAAAAAGAGAAAATCCTTAGGGATAGAAAGGCGTGGGAGAAGAGTGTTCCTTCCCACAAGGTTGGTCAACAAGAAAAACCTCTTGAAAATGTTTTTGAAAACTTGCTTCTTGTTGAACAACCAAGCCTTATCTTTTGTAAAGGAGCACTTACATGCACTGCCACAAGTAGTGAACTCATGGTTTTACCTCCTCAAGTAGAAAACCTTTTGAGTGAATTTGAAGATCTATTCTCCCAAGAAGGACCCATTGGGCTTCCTCCTCTTAGGGGGATAGAACATCAAATTGACTTTATACCGGGGGCAAGCCTACCAAATAGGCCTGCTTATAGAACCAACCCCGAGGAAACAAAGGAGATAGAATCACAAGTTCAAGACTTGTTGGAGAAGGGTTGGGTTCAAAAGAGCCTAAGCCCTTGTGCTGTACCTGTCTTGTTGGTGCCAAAAAAAGATGGAAAATGGCGTATGTGTTGTGATTAGGCATCCAATCCCAAGGCTTGATGATATGCTTGATGAATTGCATGGGTCAACTCTATTCTCCAAAATTGACCTTAAAAGTGGATATCACCAAATACGAATCAAGGAGGGTGATGAGTGGAAAACCGCTTTTAAGACCAAATTTGGATTATACGAGTGGTTGGTGATGCCCTTTGGGCTTACTAATGCTCCAAGCACATTCATGAGGCTTATGAATCACACCTTGAGGGATTGTATAGGTAAATATGTAGTAGTTTACTTTGATGATATCTTAGTCTATAGTAAAAGCCTAGAAGACCATCTAAGTCACCTTAGGGAAGTTCTTTTAGTTCTTAGAAAAAATAGTCTTTTTGCCAATAGGGATAAGTGTACCTTTTGTGTAGATAGTGTAGTTTTCTTAGGATTCATAGTTAACAAAAAGGGGGTGCATGTAGATCCCGAGAAAATCAAAGCCATCCGCGAGTGGCCAACTCCACAAAATGTAAGTGATGTAAGAAGTTTTCATGGGTTAGCTAGCTTCTATAGAAGGTTTGTACCTAATTTTTCTAGTCTAGCTTCTCCTTTGAATGAACTTGTGAAAAAAGATGTTGCATTTTGTTGGAATGAAAAGCATGAGCAAGCCTTTCAAAGGCTCAAAGCTCAACTCACCAATGCACCCATTCTATCTCTTCCAAATTTTTCCAAAACTTTTGAGATAGAGTGTGATGCATCGGGGGTAGGCATAGGTGCGGTTTTGTTGCAAGGTGGACACCCCATTGCTTATTTTAGTGAAAAACTCCATGGTGCCACCCTCAACTACCCCACCTATGACAAAGAGCTCTATGCTCTTGTGCGAGCCGTAAAGACTTGGGAACACTACCTTGTGTCCAAAGAATTTGTTATCCATAGTGATCACGAGTCTTTAAAATATTTAAAGGGCCAACACAAGCTCAACAAGAGACATGCTAAATGGATGGAATTTCTTGAACAATTTCCTTATGTAATCAAATACAAGAAAGGAAGCACCAATATAGTGGCCGATGCTCTTTCAAGACGGCACACTCTCTTTTCAAAACTAGGTGCCCAAATTCTTGGATTTGACCACATAAGAGAGCTTTACCAAGAAGATCAAGAACTCTCATCCATCTATGCCCAATGTCTACATAGAGCGCAAGGAGGTTACTATGTGTCCGAGGGGTATCTTTTTAAAGAAGGAAAACTTTGCATTCCCCAAGGAACACATAGAAAACTCCTTGTCAAAGAATCACATGAAGGGGGACTCATGGGCCATTTTGGAGTTGATAAAACTCTAGATCTTTTAAAAGCAAAATTTTGTTGGCCACACATGAGGAAAGATGTCCAACGACATTGTTCTAGATGTATCTCATGTTTAAAAGCAAAATCTAGAACAATGCCGCATGGACTCTACACCCCTTTGCCGATTGCAAATGCTCCTTGGGAAGACATTAGCATGGATTTCATTTTAGGACTTCCTAGGACTGCAAGAGGCCATGACTCTATCTTTGTGGTAGTGGACCGTTTTAGCAAAATGTCCCACTTTATTCCATGCCACAAAGTGGATGATGCTCAAAATATTTCTAAACTCTTCTTTAGAGAAGTGGTGAGACTCCATGGTCTCCCTAGAAGTATAGTGTCCGATCGAGATCCCAAGTTTATAAGCCACTTTTGGAAAACTCTTTGGGGTAAACTTGGAACAAGACTACAATTTTCAACTTCTTGTCATCCTCAAACGGATGGTCAAACCGAAGTAGTCAATAGATCTCTTGGAACTATGCTTAGGGCTATCATGAAGGGAAGCCACAAATCTTGGGATGAGTACCTTCCCCACATTGAATTTGCTTACAATAGAGTAGTTCACAAGACTACTAATGCTTCTCCTTTTGAAGTAGTATATGGTTTTAACCCTCTCACGCCCATGGATTTGATACCCCTTCCTAATCCACAAGATTTTGTGCATAAGGAAGGAGTACTCAAAGCTGATTTTATCAAGAAAATGCATGAGAAGATTAAAATTCATATACAACAACAAAATGAGAAGTACACAAAATACAACAACAAAGGGAAGAGAGAAATAATTTTTGAGGAAGGAGACTTAGTTTGGCTTCACCTTCGCAAAGATAGATTTCCAACTCAAAGGAAGTCCAAACTAAGTCCCCGAGGTGATGGACCTTTCCAAGTTCTCAAGCGAGTCAACAACAATGCTTATAAATTGGACCTACCTCTTGAATATGGAGTACATGACACTTTTAATGTAATTGATCTTTCTCCATATGTAGGTACCAATGACGATGACGAGCTGGATTTGAGGACAAATCCTTTCCAAGGGGGAGGGGATGATGGAGGAGGGCCAAGCACACCTACCCAAGGAAGCCAAGGCACAAGCCAAGGAGAGCGTCTAGACCAAGACCAAGACCAAGGTGAGCGTCTAGGACGTGAAAGTAAGCGTCTAGGACGTGAAGGTGAGCGTCTAGGCCGTGAAGGAGGGAGGCTATCCATGGAGCTAGACCGTCTAGGACCCCTTACACGATCAATGGCCAAACATATTCAAACACAAGCAAATGAGGCCACGGATGGAAGAGAGAAGGCTTTGTATATGTTTGCATAAAGGCCCATTGGGGGTACTTAGTAGATAGGATAGTGTAGGAAGCATTTTTTATGGAAACCTTCTAGAAACTAGGTTAGTGTGGCCGGTCAAGGATGGGCACATGGCTTAGCATTTAGATTTAATTTTGGTTTTCTTTTCCTTGTAATGTAGCTTATCATTTACGTCCCAAACTAGCCTATAAATAGGAAGGCTAGCTCATTGTATTTGACAAGTTTATTTGAGTATTGTTATGCTGCCCATTTTGTGCACTAGCTTTACTTCTCCTAGAAATCTAGGCTATAAACTTCACTCCCTTCACCTTTCTTCATAGAGCTGGCCGAACCTCTCTAATCCATACTCATCATGCACCTTCAAAGCCATCACAACTCCTAGGAGGGCTTTGTTTCACTCACCCATTGCTTCCGCCCCATTTTTTACTACTTTGATTCAAGAAGAACACATGAAATGCCATCAAACACTCATCAAGAAGTTCACTCGAGGCCCAAGGGTACAAGTCTTTAGGACGGACCCTGGAGGAAGCATCGTGAGAAGACATTCTTTAACAAGATCAGGATGGCCAGAAATGCAAGAGTTGAGCGAGGGGAGCGAAGGTTAGAACAACCCTTCGACAGAGAAGAAAGGGTGCAAGAAGAAAGAACGCAAGTAGGTTATGAAGAGTGAGAAAATGATGAAGATAGTTCCAGAGTTTGAAGAGTTAAATAAAGCGGTTAGAGCGCCAAACGACGCGAACGGATGCACCGCGCGATTGATACACGTGGCAGAAGATGAAAGGATGATGCTGGCATCACTGGTTTGAATCAGAAAATGTCCCATCAACAGAATATCCAGTGGTACGATCCGCCGTCGAAAATGAGTCAGGGGCATAGCAGGAGTCAGGACTTAATGAAATGACCGAATGTCCCACAAACCATACGAGCAGCGCCACGTGGACCAAGTCGAATGACAGTACGTCGCATCAGCCATACAGGAGGTGCCACGCGGAGGGCACAGACCGAACCTTGAGCTCTTCGCTGTTATCAGGCGTTGACCAAGGCAAGAATCAAAGTAAAGGTAACACCCGAGGCGTCGCCCAGAACGACGTAAAGGGCGACGACAGCGCGAGATGTCGCGGGCGTCGCCAACCCAAATACCGACTAGCGTCGCCTCCCCGATACCCACAGGTAGGAAAGACTGTGGGGGGAGACGAAGGCAAAGAAAAGCAAAGTTAGTCACAGGCGTCGCCTCCCCGATACCCACAGGTAGGAAAGACTGTGGAGGGAGACGAGACCGTCAAACGCCAGCGAGTCACTGGCAGGGTGTTCCCCGATACCTATGGGAAGGAAAGACCATGGAGGGAACAGACCCCCACAGCACTCAGCGTTTTAGACACCCGGGGACGATACGGTGCTGCTTTAGCAGGCCTCTCCTTAGGCGTGGGCGCCGAGCGTTAAAGATCAAAGAAAGGACCTTTCGGTATCAGAGACGTCCCGTGGACGATACGGCGCCACTTAGTGAGCCTCTCCATGGGCGTGAGGGTTGGCGGGCGACCTTACCCGATCATACCAAACCGCCCAACGAAGTGAAAGAAATGGGCAGAACCCAGATAAAGTAAGTAAAGCGCATGAAGGGAAAAGATGAGAATGAGATCGCATAGGCAGAATCGTATGTGACAAAGAAATAAAGGCAACCATACGAACGTCCCAAATCAGTAACAAGAGTGCGGATAGTTCAAAGAATTACAAGTTTTGACAGATAAAATCAAGAAACGAAGGTAAAGAATAAAAGAGTTGAGCTTGAAGAGGAAGGCGACGGATGAGGGGCAGCGGTTCAGTCATCCAGATCCATGGGCACGACCTTCCCGTCGACGACGTGGTGTGTGGGGTCGCAGTTCGAAAGGTTGACGCCAGGATTCTCGCAGGACACCTGGGTCAGGGCCTCTTGGAACCCCTCCTCGAAGGTACCCGCCATCTCCTGGATAAGGGACTTTTTCTCCTTCTCCAGTTCCTCAATGGCGGCGTCTCCAGAGGTCACCTGCTTCTCCAGAGCCTCTTTCTCCACGCGAAGCCGGCTAACCTCGACCCGCAGTTTGTCGTAGTCAACTCGGAGAAGGTCCATAGCTTTGGCCTGGGTGGCCATTTCCTCCTCCATCCGCTCCACCTTGGCAGCCTGTTCGCAGCAACGGTCCTTCAGGTCCTTTTGAGTTTCTGCATCCGCTTTGACCACTTCCTGAAGACCCGTTACCTGCACTTGAAGAGCAACTTCCCGAGTGTAGAAGCCTGCCTGGAGCTCCAATGCCTCCGCCGGTCGCCTCTCTGTTTCCGCTTTGGACTCTGGTATTTGTCTCAGAGAAGTTTGATAGGCTTCGTTCTGGCGTCCCAGGGTCCTCATTTCCTCTTCCAGAGTAGATGCTTTTGTTTCCAAGGCTTGGAAGGTATGAGCTTGCACGACCGCGTTTCTGGCCTGGGAGCGCCATTCAAGGGCCACCGCCAAGAAGGCCCCCAAGTAGAAAGGCATGCCTTCCCTCCTGTCGGTACCTTCTGGCATAGTCCCGCCACTGAAACCCCTCATCAGATGCATGATTGGAGGAGGGATGGCGATGAAGTCGAGGGCAGCAGCGTCGGGAGCTGATGGAGGAAGGCCCAAGCTCACCACACTATGAAAGCCAAGCTTCCAAGACCAAGACCGTCTAACCTTCACAAAGAAGCGTCTAGCCTTCCAAAAGGAGCGTCTAGCCTCACAAGGAGCGTCTAGCCTCACAAAGGGAGCGTCTAGCCATGATGAGGAGCGTCTAGGCCAAGGCTACATGAGGAGCATCTATGAAGAGTCCTAGACCGTCTAGCTTCACACACACAAGGGCCAAAGCTACGGTTTGGGAGAGAAAAGGCTTTCTTGCATAAAAGGCCCATTAGGGGTACTTAGTAAGATAGGTAGTGTAGAAAGAACTTTGTGAAGGAAACCTTCTAGAACCTAGGGTTGTGTGGCCGGTCATTGCATGGCACATGGCTTAGAATTTAGATTTAATTTTGGTTTTCTTTTCCTTAGAAATGTAGCTTAACATTTAAGCCCAAATAGCCTATAAATAGGAAGGCTATCTCTTTGTATTGGACAAGTTTAATTGAGTATTGTTATGCTGCCCATTTTGTGCACTAGCTATACTTCTCCTAGAAATCTAGGCTATAAACTTCATTTCTTCACCTTTCTCCTTTGAGCTGGCCTAACCTCTCAAACCCATACTCATCATGCACCTTCAAAGCCAACACAACTCCTAGGAGGGCTTTGTTTCACTCACCCATTGCTTCCGCATCATTTTTACTACTTTGATTCAAGAAGAACACATGAAATGCCATCATTTGGTATCATGAGCTATTGGTTCTTCAAGATGAGTAGCTTGTCTTTTTAATTTCAGTTCTTCTTTATTTTTCATCTTTGTCATTTCAATTCCTTACTTGTCTTGCTGTTTTTATATTTTAATTTGTTCTTGGTGTGCTTTGTGGAAGATCCAACCTAAGCACTCTTGTTCATTTGATCTTGAACAAGTTCTTGTGCAATTTGTGATAGGATTCCATACACCTTTGTGTTGCTATTTTGTTTTAGGCTTTGAGTCTTTATTGCTTTCATTATCTTGTTTCATATTATGCTTTGAGTCTTTAATTTTCTGAATCTATACATGTTTTGTCAAGTCATGTTCATCCATATTGTCATCAATTCTTAGTAGTCCTATCTTTTGGCTTGATTGTTTCTTGTTTTGGGTCTCTTTATTTTGCTTTAATCTGCTGTTATTTTGATCCTTTGGTGCTTTTTATTTTTAGTTTGAGTTCATAATTGTGTCTTAGTTCATACACAATTTCCATTCTCACATTTTCCATTGTGTTAATTTTGGTTATCTTGCTGTTTTCTTCCAGTTTTCCAGATTTCCCCTGTAACACCTCTCTGTTCTGGGCTGTTTTGTTTACCAAAATTTTTCCACCCATAGGAAAATTCTGAATTTCTGGAAAATGCAAGTTTAAGGTGTTATAGAAAGGACAAAAAAAGAATGAGGTCAAAAGAAGCAACAGAAAAAAAATGATAAATCTCACAAAATCAGAGTGCGAATCTTGAGCGTTCCAGCTGGCCTAACTGCACACCAAATTTGCAAAAATTATTAAAAAAATATGGTGCATGCGTTTTAGGTGATTCCAAAGCCAAAATTTAGCTAAGATCCTGAATTTTCTTGTATCCAAATTTCAGAAACAAATCTTACAATTACAGCTCAGCATAAATCGGGGAACAAACACGTTTTTCTGGCCCACAACATTTTCCAGTGGTGCTGTTTTTTTTTATTTGGTCATCTACTCTAGTGCTTTTCTTTAGGAATTCCTTTTGTGTGCCAGCTTTTATTGAGTACCTTTAATTGTTTGCTTTAATTTCTTGAATCTCTTTCTAAGTTGTCATATTATAAATCCTTTTGGTGGTACTGTTTTCTTTCAATTAAATTTGTTTCTTGCTTTTGTTTCTTGACCTCTCAATTTGGGTGCTGGAATTTAATTCTCTCTTGGTGCTTATGTGCATGGAATTTGACTTGGTTTAAGGTTAAGCCCTTGTGAATAGGTGCTGGAAATTGGAGAATTAAAGCCAACTTTCTAAGGAGGAGTCAAAGCTAAGGCGAAACAAGCTTCTTGAAACAAACACTACAAACACCTAGAAGATCAACAATCAAGACAACAAAGAAAGTTTACTAACCAAAAGAGGAACAACAAAGGAGGTTTTCTTATCTCCTTTACAACTTGGTTTATTGTTAATTACCTCTTTTAAATTACGTATTAGACGGTGAGTGTGTCTTCAAGGGCTCAAAGTGTCCAAGAAGCCTCACCTAGGGCCGAATAGCATAGTCATTTTGCTTAGTAATTTGTTGCTTGTTTGAACTTGTATTTCTTTTGTTTTGGTAGAAACGTTTTGCATGTTTAGTATTGTTTAATTTTGTGCTATACCGACTAGTTTTGCTGCATATATAGCTTACATAGTTTTCTTGCTTTTTGATTTCTCAACTTCTTGTGTTCTAAGTGTTCTACTAAGAGAGAATTTTGTGTGAAGTCATTGGAGGAAAGTTTTTGGCAAGGAAAAGGCTTGGTACTTAAGTAGTCCATTGTGACTCACCTCCCTTACCTGGAAAACTCCCTTCTCTAACTTTCCTAAACTTTCTCCAAGTAAAACACCTATATACACAAAGTTTTAGCCATGTCTTCTTCTTCTCACTCTCCAAAGTCTATAGAAAGTGAAGTAAAATCTTTGAAAACTCTTTTAAAAGAAGTATCCCAAGCGGTACAACTAATTTCCTTTAGACAATTGGAGAATGAAAATAAAATTAATGAGTTGGCTAGAGCTCAAGAAGAGAAATCCCAAAACTCTCAAAAATCAAAAAAAAACTCATGCATCCCATTCAAAAAGTAATGAGACTCTAGGGGAGGGAAGCCTTAGAATTAATGACTACTACCAACCACCCCCTAGAAGACCTAGGCAAAGGGAGCAAGAGAGTCCAAAGGAAGTAAGGGTAGACCTACCCCATTTTTATGGTAAGGAAGATGTAGAAACCTACCTAGATTGGGAAATGAAAGTAGAGCAACTCTTTGCTTGCCATAGGGTGAGTGAAGAGAGAAAGGTACCCTTAGCAACCCTTAGTTTCCAAGGCAATGCAATGTATTGGTGGACCTCGTTAGAGAGAGACCGACGTCTTCATAGGGAGCCTTCCATAGAATATTGGAATGACCTTAGGGGAGCCCTAAGACGTCGCCACATACCTTCCTACTACCATAGGGAGTTGATGGACAAGCTCCAAAGACTCCAACAAAAGAGCCTAAGTGTGGAAGAGTATAGGCAGAAAATGGAGCTTTACATGATGAGAGCATCCATTAGAGAGGAAGAAACCACCACCATATCTAGGTTTCTAAGTGGGCTCAACCTTGAGATAAGAGATAGAGTAGAACTATTACCCTATCAAGACTTGAATGATTTGGTTCAACTTTGCATTAAAGTTGAACAACAAAATTTGCGCAAAACTTCAAGTCAAAGGGTGGGTTCTTACTCCAACTCTTATCCAAAGAAAGACTTTAAAAGGGAGGGTAGTACACCTAGAGACGAATCCAAAGAGACTACCAAACCCTTAGTGAAAGATGCCTCCACCCCATACATCCGTACTAGGGACACCAAATGTTTTAAATGTTTTGGAAGAGGGCATGTGCAAGCACAATGTCCAAACCAAAGAGTTTTGTTTTTAAAAGGAGAAAATGAATACACAAGTGGTGAAGATGAACCTAGTACCCAAGAAAAAGGGGAAGGAGAAAGGATAAATCCTTTGGAGGGGGACTTATTGATGATTCAAAGAATCCTCCACAATCAACCTAGTGCATCCATTGAAACACAACGAGAGAACATTTTTCATACTAGATGCAATGTTTTAGAAAATATATGCTCTCTTATTGTGGATGGTGGGTCATGTTGCAATTGTTGTAGCACTAGATTGATTGAAAAATTAAAACTACAAGTAGTTCCTCATCCAAAACCTTACAATTTACAATGGATCAATGAGGATGGAGAACTACGTGTAGACAAACAAGTGGAGATCGAGTTTTCTATAGGCAACTACAAAGACAATGTTTTATGTGATGTAGTACCTATGGAAGCTTGCCACATCTTATTAGGTAGACCATGGCAATTTGATAAGAAAACCACGCATAATGGTCTAACTAACGAGATTTCTTTCATCCACAAGCATAAAAGGTTTGTACTTAGCCCTTTACCACATTCCCAAGTGGTAAAAGACCAAATGCAAATGAAACACAAAAGGGATGAAGAAAAAATAGAAAAAGAAAAAAAATTTGGGAAACAAAAGGCGTGGGAGAATAGTGTTCCTTCCCACAAGGTCATCCAACAAGACAAGCACCTTGAAAATACCATTACAAACATGCTTCTTGTTGAACAACCTAGCCTTCCTTTTTGTAAAGGAACACCTGCAAGCATGAGCACAAAAGAAAAGTCTTTAAAAGAAGCTTGCATAGATCAAGAAGGAGAACTCATGGGGCAAAACAAAGTTGACCAAAATCTAGAGCTTTTAAGAGGAAAACTTTTGTCACCCATGAGCAACAAAGTTCAAAGACATTACTTTAGGTACAACCCTTGTTTTCAAACTACACCTAAAGCAACGTCCCACGAACTTTATCCTCCTTCACCTTTTGTAAAAGATCTTTGGGAAGACACACATTCCATTTTGGCGCTTCCTAGGACAACAAAGGGTTTTTCTTTCTTTAAGGATGTGGATAACCTCTTCCTAAGAAATGTGACAAGCCTCCATGATTTATTTTCCAACATAATAGATAGAGCTCCAAAATTTGAAAACATAGCTCTTTCTTCTATGTTTCACGAAATCATGAGAGATACTCACAAATCTTGGGATAAGAATCCTTTCCCTTATAAGCATGCATACAAAGGAGTAATCCACAAAATTACTCATATTTCTCCATTCGAAGTTGTATGTGTTCTATGTCCTCTTGCCTTTATAAAGTTGTTACTCTGTCTTAAAAAGATTATGCCTAAGGGAAAAGTAACTCCTTTTGAAAATTTTAGAAAACATAAGAGGATTAGAGGGCACCTACAACCCTCAAAAGGGAGGTATTGTGAGAAGTTGGCCACAACGAAAGAAAAACAAAAATGGCAACTTCCCACATTTATTTATTTTTCAAAAGATCACCCTAACTCCTTTGCTTTGTTTCAAGGGTCACATAGATTGACATTTGATCCGGGAGGACACACCTTGACGAAGCAAGAGGCTGCTATCCGAGATCAAGAATGCAAATCTGAGGATAGATCTTCTCAAGCCGGAGGAGATGATGGACACCATCCAGCCACAACCACCCCCTAAGCAAAGCCTTGGATTTGAGGACAAATCCTTTTCAAGAGGGAGGGGATGATGGAGGAAGGCCCAAGCTCACCACACTATGAAAGCCAAGCTTCCAAGACCAAGACCGTCTAGCCTTCACAAAGAAGCGTCTAGCCTTCCAAAAGGATCGTCTAGCCTCACAAGGAGCGTCTAGCCTCACAAAGGGAGCGTCTAACCATGATGAGGAGCGTCTAGGCCAAGGCTACATGAGGAGCATCTATGAAGAGTCCTAGACCGTCTAGCTTCACACACATAAGGGCCAAAGCTACGGTTTGGGAGAGAAAAGGCTTTCTTGCATAAAAGGCCCATTAGGGGTACTTAGTAAGATAGGTAGTGTAGAAAGAACTTTGTGAAGGAAACCTTCTAGAACCTAGGGTTGTGTGGCCGGTCATTGCATGGCACATGGCTTAGAATTTAGATTTAATTTTGGTTTTCTTTTCCTTAGAAATGTAGCTTAACATTTAAGCCCAAATAGCCTATAAATAGGAAGGCTATCTCTTTGTATTGGACAAGTTTAATTGAGTATTGTTATGCTGCCCATTTTGTGCACTAGCTATACTTCTCCTAGAAATCTAGGCTATAAACTTCATTCCTTCACCTTTCTCCTTTGAGCTGGCCTAACCTCTCAAACCCATACTCATCATGCACCTTCAAAGCCAACACAACTCCTAGGAGGGCTTTGTTTCACTCACCCATTGCTTCCGCATCATTTTTACTACTTTGATTCAAGAAGAACACATGAAATGCCATCAGGAGCCGGGGAAGCAGTGGTTTCTGGCGGCGGCGGAGGCGGCGCAGATTCGGCGCCTTCGCCCCTTTCCTCTTGGAGTATCCTAGGAGGGAGTGAGGTTGCGCTTGGAGGGTTGTCCATAAAGGGGTTCCCTCCCTGCGGCGACGTCTCTACCAGAAGAGGAACCCGCGCGAATTTTCTCCTTCTGAAGGGTGCCACCCCTTCTGAATCCTCGTCATCTGACAGAATCTCCAAAACCCTTTTCCCTTTGTCAAGGGGGGTTGGAGCCGGTGACGAGGCTGCAGCTAGGGGAACAGCGGCGATAGGCGAAGGAGAGTTGGGAGTTGGAAGCACGTCGGAGCCAGGTGGAGACGTTGGAGATGGGCTAGAAGCAGCTTCAGCAATGACTGGAGGCGGCGGTGACGGAGCCGGTGGGAGAACCGGATTGGCAACAGGGCTGGAGGAGACGCCTGCCTTGGCGGCACGAGCCTCCTTCAGTGCTTTCGCCAACATTATTCTTTTGGAAACGCCCATCACCGATCCTATATCAAGACAGGCCAAACAACAAGGATTAGCGCTAGAACCGTTATGCGAATTCACAATACATGAAGAGGCGTGAAAATGCAAGTAACATTGTACAGCGAAAAATGGTAGCATAAGTTTAATTCAAATGAATCAGAAGGAAGATTCTATGGCCAAATACATGCAGATAACCACAACAACTAATGCATCATAAATCACCAAGAGCAGATACCGAAGTAGGTAGAAAGCCCATGGGCATTGAATTCGTTCGCGATGAGTTTGGCGGTATCGAAGACTATTCCCAGTCCCGCCAAGGCTTTGCATACATCCCGGTCAGGCGGGGCGAGCTCGTCCAGAGCCAAGGGCTTCATGGTTATGGGTTTGTCTGTCCAGTACAGGGGAAAGCCCTCTAGGATGGTAGGATCGCGCTTGGTCGCGCGTACCTTGAAGAATTTCCCCTTCGATCCTTTGAACGAATTCTGGAAGAGCGTAAGGATGATGCGCCCGGCGATGCCAGAAAAGCTCATCCAAAGGCTCTTCCCTTGCTTCTTTACCTCGAAGAAGTGAAGAAAAACGTCCACAGAGGAGGGAACGCCTAGATAGCGGCAGAGAATTTGGAACCCCCTCACGAAAGCCCAACTGTTGGGATGGAGTTGGGCGGGAGCAGTGTTTATCTCTGTCAGTAGCTCTTTTTCAAAGGGAGTGAGGGGTAGACGCAGGCCCACCCTCTTGAGCACCATCTGATAGAGGTAGAAGAAAGGGCATCCCCCAGTATCCCGTGAGTCCGCGCAAACGGGCATCCCAGGTCGCACCCGGCTTACCAGGATTTGGGAGTCATGATTTTTGTGGAAAGCATTGAAGTTATAGAGAGCAGGGTCCCCCCTGTGAGCCTCCACGTCCTCAACAGAATTCAGGAGGGAACATTAGTCCAGAAGTTCGTCGGGGGCCCAGTCATATTCGCCCTTATAATAAGACTTAGGGAGCGGGGGAGGCGCGGTGGTCTTGGTTTTCGTCATCAATGCCAATGCTGAAGATCAAAAGAGAAAGAAAGGGTTCAGAGAAAAGGGGTTGGGGAGAAGAAAAGGGGAAAATGGAAGAACCCTAGGAGCGCCCTACCCACAAGAGAACGAAGGGAAGCGAGAGGAACAACGAAGCATAAACAATATCCAGAGAAATACGAGAATAACAACAGTCCCAAGCAGTTTCCTATAATGCGACGAAAGTGAAGAGTTGTGAGTGCTCGAAACCATACCTTTGCTGTTGAAATGTAGGCAGTAGGAGAGCGCAGGAAGGGCAGAATCGCAATTGCAGAGGAGAAAGGTTTTGGAGGCGATGAACAGTGCGAAGTAGCAGAGTGAATGAATGTAACAGTAGGGTGAGCGCGGGGTTTGCAGTAACTTAAACGTTACATTTCGCAACTCAAGAGGCGCTAACTAAGGGCCGCAGGATCGGGCCACGCGTCAGAGGGTCGATTGCCCAGGGGAAACGCAAAGGTCTCTAAAGGAGGACCACGCAATGGGCCACGTGGCGCGCGATCAAGGGTAGCCCAAAAGGTGTTATCATTCCCATTTCAGGGAATGTCCAATCGGTCATTAAGAATACCCCTGTGGTTCAGAAAATGTCGCGTCAGTAATTCGAAAAGTTGCTGAGTCAGTAGAGAATGACACGTCATCAGGAAGGCACGCGGATGGTGGGGGCAAGGCTTTAGTCTTTGCGCTGAAGACAAGTCTTCGGCTTAAGACTGGGGGGCTTGTGTACCGTCCCGTATCAGGGCGTTGACTAAGTCAAGGTTAAAGTCAACGACTGGAAAGTCAAAGTCTACTCAAGGTGTCGCCCAGGTGTAGAGACGCCAAGAGGAAGCGTCGCCAAGATAGGACAAGGCGTCGCCTGGGTGAAGGCATCGCCCAACCAGGGTGTAGCCAGATCAAACAGTGTAAAAGTAAGGCAATCACGGTGTGGTTCCCCGATACCCATGGGTAGGAAAGACCATGGAGGGAGCGACGCCGTGGGAAAGCCTCAGGACCCGATATCTCGGGAAAGTGATAAAGAGAAAAAAAACGTGGCTTCAAGGCCATAGTGATGACATCAGGGTAGGGCAGCCTGACTCGTGAAGTACCCCTGCCACCCCAGAGACGCTTTAGGGACAGATACGACCCAAGAGGAAGGTCACGCCCAGGGTAAGCGGGTGCAGGGTACGAGAGGATGGCAGATACGCTCTCAAAGTAAGTGGCTAGATACTTGGGGGTATGAGTTCGCACCCAAAAGGTCACCACTAGCGCAGTAGCACTCCCAAGCAGGAGGACTCACACGTAGAGACGTCCCAGATGGGCAGAAACGCCCCCAGATGGGGTCATGGCGTCGTGAGGCCCTCCACGTGTACGACAGCCATGCCGGAATAGAAACACCCTCTAGTCAGGTGCCAGGTAATTAAAGATATTCAATACAGTTTCCCTTTCGGGCATTCAGGTACTATTATGGCTCCCGAGCGTTTCAACGTCTTAAATGCGCTACGTTTCGTAATTAAGCGCTTTAATGAGTGCGTTACGTTTGAGATTAAAAGTGCTTTAAGGCGCTTTAAATGCTGGGGCAGTTTAAATAGCGCTGGGAATGTCGGAAAAAGGGTTGGAACCTTTGGCAAATTTACGAGAAACTCTCTGGTTGCTTGCCCGTGCTTTAAGATTACGTACAGGTGACTGGAGAATATTTTTGCCTGAAGGAGACAACACACACATATACACAGTTCTTTTACCACCTTCAGAGTGCCACACGCGGTGCTCAGATACGTGGGTGGACAGTTTTTTGGTGTTTCTTGCTGGCTGACTTGAGCGTCGGAGTGCACACGGCCGCTAGGGCGCCTCTTTGTCCTCTTTTTTGCAGGAATTCGCGGGCAACCAGCGGGAAGGAGACCCCAGCTGACGATTGAGGTCGTGCACGAAGACGTCCCGGTCAACCGGACGGAACACACGTCTACAAAACAAGTTTCTACTACAAATTCTTCTACTCCTAAGTCACCTACCAAAACTTCCAATATAAAATGTTTTAAATGTTTAGGTTTTGGGCACATAGCTCTTCATTGTCCAAAAAAAACCTTAATGACAAACCAGGTAAAACAAGACCTACCTCACCCACCTCCCTCACGTAAAAATGAAAAAGACAAAGAAAGCCAAGTTGACATGAGTCTTATCCTTTCACCTCCAAGGTGTTTTCCTTCCTTATCTTTTTCATTACCCAAGGTTTCTATTTCAACACCATCTTGGTTAAAAAGTGTTAGGGATGATTTCATACCTCCTCATGGTTTTCACCATTTAAGAGGCCTTTTTCCAAAAGATATCATCATTCCCAAACAAATTTTTCCAACTTGGTCGATTTATAGAACCTCCTTTTCTGAAATTCCATTGTTTACAAAAGCTAAGTCATGTTTGCCTTTTTCTTCCACTTTTAATTGTAAAACTAAACTGACTTTGTTATATGCAGGGATTCAGAATTCGTGGACGAATTCTCTCCAACTCGAGGAGTATGATGAGAATCAAATAAAGGAGGCTTTTATTAATGAAGGGAGAGGTCATTCACCTACACATTTGAAGTTCTTCCTTCTAGACTTTTCAAAATTAAAAAGAAGACATAAAATAAAGAGAGGATCAAGCCATAAAGCCAAAGAAGTCTACAAGCTTTCAAGAATAGGCTTCATTTAAATATCTCTCTTTATAGTTTTTTTTATAAATTTGTAAATAATATAGAATGTTTAAATACATAGTTTTTAGGAAAGGTGCTTAGAGGGAAACCTTAGATACCTCTTTTGTAAAAGCATCTTTAGGCATTAGTTTAGAATTTTCTAGAAGGTGACTCTTCATGCTTCACTTTAGGAGCTAGAAGTGAGTAGCATGCAAGGGACTTTTGGTTAGCTTGTTTTGTAAGCTTCATGACTAGCCCTTGCTCCTATAAAAGGAGGGCTTAGGTCCTTCATAATGCAGATTTGGAATTTGTAGTAAAGAAACTCTCCCAATTTGGTGATTGAGTGAGTGAGATTTGATTTCTCCTCTTCCTAGTCTCATCTTGAGAGCCTTGGTTCCCTCAAGTGACGGCAATTCACACTTATCTTGGAGCAATCACACTTCAAGTGGCGTGTTCATTAACCAAGTTCTTCATCCACATAAGTTTCCTCTCTTCTCCATTTAGTTCTTCCATTTCCATGTCCATATGAACTCTAAAACAAGTGTAGTTTCTTTTATTCGGTTCATCTTCCTTTTCTTGCACTTTGGTTCGATTCTTTTCAATTTCTTACTGTTTTAATTCAGTTCAGTAGCTCCTTTTCATTTTTGTTCGGTTCAATTGCTTTCTTTAGAGTTTCAATCGGTTCATTTACTTTCTTGTTCAATTTAATCGGTTCAATTGGCAAGAAATGGGTCTTCCATGTGAGTTTGGTGTTTGGTGCAAGTTTTGGTGAGTTCTTGAAACATAGAACAATGATCCATTTCTATTAAAAGTGCCTATTCATTCTCCAACTCAAGTTGATTCCATAAAATGTCAAAGAATCATCTATATCTTGCTATTGGAATCACATCACTAAAGCTCCCATTTTAGCACTTCCTAATTTTGCTAAAACATTTGAGATTGAATGTGATGCTTCAAGTATAGGCATTGGGGTTGTTCTCCTTCAAGAGGGTCACCCCATAGCTTACTTTAGTGAGAAATTGAAAGGTAGTCATCTCAACTATTCCACTTATGATAAAGAATTATATGCACTTGTTAGAGCTTTGTTTACTTGGCAACATTATCTTTTTCCTAAAGAGTTTGTGATTCATAGTGATCATGAATCTCTTAAATATTTGAAAAGCCAAAACAAACTCAATAAGAGGCATGCTAAGTGGGTGGAATTCCTTGAGCAATTTCCTTATGTGATCAAACATAAGCAAGGAAAAAATAATGTTGTGGCCGATGCTCTTTCTAGACGTTATGCCTTGCTCAATCTTTTGGGTTCTCAATTTCTTGGCTTTGATCACATTAAGGATCTTTATCATGATAACTTTGATTTTTCTCTTATCTATCAAGAGTGCATCAAAGGTGGACACAAAGATTTTTTTATACAAGATGGCTTTCTTTTTAAAGGAAAACGTCTTTGTGTTCCCCAAAGCTCCATTAGATTATCTCTTGTTAGAGAAGCACACGAGGGAGGATTAATGGGCCATTTTGGGGTTGCAAAAACTTTGGATGTGTTACATGAGCATTTCTTTTGGCCTCATATGCATAAACATGTTCATAGTTTGTGTGAAAAATGCATAGCTTGCCGTAAAGCTAAATCTAGAATGCATCCGCATGGTTTATATACTCCTTTACCTATCCCTTCAATGCCTTGGGTTGATATTTCTATGGATTTCATCTTAGGATTACCCAAGACATCAAAGGATAAGGATTCCATTTTTGTGGTAGTGGATCGTTTTTCAAAGATGGCTCACTTTATTCCTTGCCACAAGGTGGATGATGCATGTCATATTGCAAACCTCTTCTTCAAAGAAGTGGTTCGTTTACATGGAATTCCTAGAACTATTGTGTCCGATAGAGATTCCAAGTTCTTAAGTCACTTTTGGAAGACCTTGTGGGGTAAACTTGGTTCTAAACTTTTATTTTCTACTACTTGTCACCCACAAACCGATGGTCAAACCGAAGTGGTAAATAGAACTTTGGGACAATTATTGAGATGCTTTATTTCCGGGAATCCTAGAGTTTAGGAGGATTTACTACCACATGTTGAATTTGCTTATAATCGTGTAGTAAATTCTACCACTTCACATTCTCCTTTTGAGGTTGTCTATGGGTTTAATCCCTTAACACCTCTTGATCTTCTTCCTATTCCCGTACTTGAGGATGTCTTGTGCAAAGATGGTGATGATAAAGCTTCTTTTATTAAAAATTTGCATAAAGACATCAAGTTGAGAATTGAGAAGAAGGTTGGCAAGTATGTTGAACTTGCCAACAAAAGGAGAAAAGCATTATTATTTGATGAAGGTGATTGGGTTTGGCTTCATTTGAGGAAAGATCGTTTTCCTACTCAAAGGAAGTCCAAACTTATGCCTCGTGGAGATGGACCTTTTCAAGTCCTAAAGAGGATTAATGATAATGCTTATGAGTTAGATTTGCCTGATACATTCCTTGGTAGTCATACATTTAATATCAGTGATCTAACTCCTTTTTTTGTAGGTTTCCAGAATTCGTGGTCGAATTCTCTCCAACTCGGGAAGTATGATGGAGATCAAGATCAAGAAGAGTTAGAAGCCGAAGTTGAAGGTGCTCATGAAGATATTAGCTTACCTCAAAGAATTACAAGGAGCAAATTTAAAGAATTAGAAAGTAGTGGTAAAATGTTTTCTCTTTTTGTAGTATCTTTTGTATAGAATGTAGAATTGTTAAATATATAGATTTTAGGAAGGTGATTATAGGGAAACCTATAGATACCTCTTTGGTAAAAGCATCTTTAGTTTAGAACATTCTAAAGTGTCCCTTCATACTTCACTATAGGCGCTAAAGTGGGTAATGTAGAAAGGGACTTTTGGTTAGCTTCTTGTGTAAGCTTTGTGTACTCTTTGACCGGTCCTTCTCCTATATAAGGAGGACTGGGGTTCTTCTAAATACAGAATTTGATATTGAACTACCAAAACTCTCCCAAATTGGTGATTGAGTGAGTGAGATTTGTCTTCTCCTCTTCTAGTTTCATCTTGAGTGCATCTTGGAACCTCAAGTGGCGGCATCTACACTCATCTTGAAATCATGCATCCTTCAAGTGGCGTGTTCATCTCCAAGAACTCCAACCACATAAGTCTTCTTCTCTTCCATCTTTTCCTCCATTGCCATGTCCATATGAACTCCAAAAACATGTCTTAGACCGTTCTAGTTTCTTTTAATCGGTTCATCTTCCTTTTCTTGCACTTTTGTTCGGTTCATTTCATTTCCTTACTGTTTTAATTGGTTCATTAGTTTCTTTTCTTGCTTTTATTCGGTTCATTTGCTTTCTTTAGACTTTTAATCGGTTGATTTACTTTCTTGTGCAATTTAATCGGTTCATTTGACTAGAAATGGATTTCTATATGAGTTTTGGCTTGGTTACTTAAGATTTGGTGAGTTCTTGAATGTAAGAACATTGATCCAATTCTAGAAAAGTGCCTAATCATATTCCAACTCAAGTTGATTCCATATTATGTCTATGAAATATCTCTATTTTGCTATTGGAATCATATCAAAAGGTACTTTTGCAAAACATGTGAAAAACAGTTTCTGAAAATTTGTGCTTGCTCTTATCACATGGTATGGGGTTAAGAGGTGAGTTACCTAGCAAAAAGCTTACTCTAAACAACCTCTAAACTATACCTAAGACATTCTTAAAGCAAATGTAAATACAAGTGAAATTTACACAAATGGCTTCATCAAACACATGTCTTGAAGGGGCAGCAACCATCTTCAACAATCTCCCCCTGTTTGATGGAGACAAATCCCCATAGCTCTGTTGCTTTAAGAACCGGTACTGCACCAAATATCAAACTAGAAAGTTGAAACAATGCATAACATGTGAATCAATTTTAAGGTGCAGAATGTAACTTCCTGTTTCACCTAGCTTCACCTAGCATGGTGAGCTATCTGTTGAAGATGGTTGCTGCCCCTTCAAGATTGTGTTTGATGAAGACCTATATGTAGTGTTTGATGAAGTCTTTTATGTACTTTTCATGTATTTTTGCTTTGCTTTAAGTATGTCTTAGTTAGTGCTTAGAGGTTGTCTAAGAGTAGCTTTTTGCTGAATAACTCACTTCATAACCACTGGCCATGTGATAAGAACAAGCATAAGTTTTCTAAAACTGTTTTTCACATGTTTTACACAAAAACACGTTTTACTGCATAAAAATAAATCTGTTCTTTTCTAAATAAACAGATTCATTTTCTTCACTGATGCCTTGGCTAAAGTCTTGCAAAAATTTGATTTTGTGCATCAGGTATTTTGACTAAGTCTTCTTCTTTTCAAAACGACTGAGTTTCAAATTGTTAAACTTTCTCTGTTTTTGTTTTGAAAAATAAATCTGTTCATCTGTAAATGAATAGATTCTTTTTTGCCTCTGGTGCCATATCATACTTAAACGTTTTTCAGTTTTATCTCAGCACCAGAATGGTTGACTAAGTCTCCTCACTTAACTGATTCTCTAACTGCTTTTGAAAATAAATCAGTTTATTTTATTTTCAATCTGTTCATTTTATAACAGCTTTAACTGTTTTTCAAAATTCTGTTATAAGCTGGCTTTCTATAAAATGCAAACTTGTTTCTGAGCTTAACAACGAGTCAAACAGTTCATACATTTGCAAAAACAAGTTTTGACAGCAGAGAGTTAAGTGTTTTCAAGGATTAGCATTTGTTCTTCAAAGATTTCAAAAATCACAAAGTGCTTGTTCTTGGTTTGGTTCCAAAAGCTTGGTGTGAGGTGCAGCTACTGTTCTAGCAATCTTGCCTACTGGTTTAAGGCAGATCTGTGTATCCTCAATCAGGTGTAGTCGTTTCACATCTCTATCTTGTAAAAGTTTGGTTGAACACTCTTCTTGATAGGTGTTCTTGAAGAGTGGGTGTGTGTGTTTGCTGAAATAGGTTTTTTCAGCAAGAGTACCTAAGTTCTTGTAGGTTTCAAGAATAGTGGGAAGTGTACTTGATTGTACTGTGTGTTAGTGAATTCCACCTGTTGTTGGTGAAGACTGGATGTAGCTCAAGTTGAGTGAACCAGTATAATTGCTTGTGTTCATTCTCTCTCTCTCTCTGCACTTTCGTTTCTGCATAATTGATAAAACAGCAAAGAAATAAATCTGTTCAATTGAAAATAAATCTGTTCTTTCTGGGCACTGTGCATACTGTTCTTGATTTCTGAAAAAGGTGTTTGAATCTGATAAGAACATACATAATCTGCTAAAACCATTGGAACGGATTGACTGTGATAGGCTGTTCAAGAAACTGTCAATGCTATTAATTGAACCTTAAACAAATTGCTTAAAGTTGAAGCTTGCTGTTTTGTGATTAATTGTTCTTAATTTCTGGAAAATTTCTTGACATCAAGAAGAACACTCATAGTCTGTTAAAAGTCACTGGAACAGCTTGTTTGCAAAGGTCACTCAATTAACTAGCATGCTATCAATTGAACCTTAATCACTTGCTTGAAATTGAAGCTTGCTGTTTTTGTGTTTCACTGTTTTTCAAATCTGATATCTGTGTGTGTGCTGCTGAAAATCCTCACTGCATAGTCTTGTGATTAGCTTTGCTGTATTAAAAGCGTTTCAAACAGAAAAACAGTGCTGAAATAAATCTGTTCATTTTCACATAAAACGATTTATTTTCTGTAAAACTGTGTTAAACTCTGTTTCTGCGAGAAAGTTTTAAAAGGTCAATTCACCCCCCCTCTTGAACTTTGGCACTATTAAACCCAACAATTGGTATCAAGAGCTAGGACTTGTATTTTAATCAAGTTTGTTTGTAATAATGTCTGAGTTCAATGTGCTTTTTGCTGAAGGTTCTGCTGTTAATAGACCACCTATGTTTAATGGAATGAATTATGCATTTTGGAAAGTTAGAATGAGGATTTTCATGGAATCCATTGATGCATTAATTTGGGAAGCTGTGGTCAATGGACCTTATGTGCCAATGCAGGTTGTCAAGGATGAACAAGTGGAAAAGCCAAGATCAGAATGGAATGAGACCGAAAGGAGGAAGGCTCAACATGATCTTGTGGCCAAGAACATCATAACCTCTGCATTGACAATGGATGAGTTCTTCAGGATATCTCAATGTAAGTCAGCTAAGGAGATGTGGGAAGTCTTAGAAGTGACTCATGAGGGTACTGAAGATGTGAAAAGGTCAAGGAAACATGCACTCATCCAAGAATATGAGCTGTTCAGAATGCAACCCGAGGAAAGCATTGCTGATGTGCAGAAGAGATTCACCCACATTGTGAATCACCTCACTGGCTTGGGAAAAGAATTTGACAGAGAGGAGCTCAACACAAAGATATTGAAGTGCCTCGACAGAAGCTGGCAACCAAAGGTGACAGCTATCTCTGAAAGCCGTGATCTGTCAAAATTGGAAACTGCTGCACTGTTTGGAAAGCTGATGGAGCATGAGCTAGAGCTTAAAAGACTTAAAGAGCAGGAAACAACAGAGAGAAAACCCAAAGGTCTTGCACTGAAAGCAACTGAATTAGATGAGATCAAGGAAGAAAAAGAAGATGCTGAAGATGATGACACAATCAGCCTTCTTACAAAAAGATTCAGCAAATTCTTGAGGAAGAAAAGCAAAAACAGGAACCAGCAGAAAAGAAGGTATCCTAAACCCAATTATTCAAATTCCTCTAAATATACTTGCTTTGGATGTGGCAAAACAGGGCATATCAAAACAGATTGTCCAGACAATCAAACAAGGGACAAATCTGCCAGCAAGAAGTTTGAAAGGAACAAAGGAAGAAGAGCCTACATCTCATGGGAGGAAAATGAAGTATCCTCAACTAGCAGCTCTTCAACAGAAGATGAGGAGAATAATTTGTGCTTCATGATGAAGGATGAGGAGTCAAGCTCTGAATCAGTAAGTAATTTTTCTGCTGATTCTGATAACTATGATGATTTGCTTGCTGCCTTCAAGGAAACACATGAGGAAGCCAATAGGCTAGCTGTAATATGCAATAAGCTGCAAAAGGTAAATAATGTGCTTGCACCTAAAGTAAAAACACTTGAGGAAGAATTGCATAAGGCCAAAACAGATTTGGTAAGCCTTGAACTGACTTGCTTGCATGCCTCTATTAAAAACTATGAAAACTACAAAAGATTGGAAAAACAAGTGGAATATTTGCTGAAAACCCTTTCCAATTTCACCAAGGGAAGAGAAAACCTTGAGTCTCTCCTTGGATCACAGAATGCTGTTTTCAATAAGAATGGACTTGGTTATACCCCTGGAAATACAACCAATGTCAAAAAGCTTTCAAGTTTTTTTGTTCCAGCAAAATCAGTTTTTTCAGCTTTTAACAGTGGCAAAAAGGCATCTCATGTAACCTGTTTTTACTGCATGAAATCTGGTCATACATCTATGATGAGAATCAACTAAAGGTGGCTTTTTATAATGAAGAACAAGATCATTCGCCTTCACATTTAAAGTTTTTCTTGTTAATCTTTGCAAAAGATAAAGCCCAAGCCCAAGCCCAAGCCCAAGAAGGCCAAAGCCCACAAAAGCCCAAAGACCATCCCATGAAGGGCAAGGCCAAGTTTTAAATAAATATTGTTTAGAAAGGTGCTTAGAGGGAAACATTAGAAACCTCTATTGTTAAAGCATCTTTTAGTCTTTAGTTAAGAGTCTTAGGGGGGGTGTATTAGTAGATAGGTGTAGGAGTAAATAAGGAGGTGCCAAAGTGAGAGAAAGGATCACACCTCCCTCATGCCTTGTTTTAGGCGCAAATTCTAGAAGCTTTTTGGGAGGGAGTTTTTTTTGAATTTGTGTAGCTTACATTTCAGCACCTTAGGCTATAAATAGAGGTGCTCTCTTTGTAAAATTCAGATTGGAATTAATCTAAGAAAACTCTACTCAAATTTTGAGTGACCTTTGGAGAGCTTTTGGAGCCTTCTTCTCTAGTCTTATCTTGATGGATCATTGGAGTCCTCAAGTGGCGGCATCACTCTCATCTAGGAGCATTCCACACTTCTAGTGGCGAGATCATCCAACATTCTTCCATCTTCATGAGCACTCTCTTCTCCTTCCTTTCTTCTCTTTCAATTACTCTTGTTGTCTTGTGTTCTTGAGCATTTTTGGTTCGGCTGTCTTAATTTTCCAGCACCTATGTTTTGTTCTTTGTCTTTTAATTTCATTTTGTTCGGTTGAAATGTGTTCTTATGCAATTCTGTTCGGTTCTCCTTAATTCTTCCTCTTTGTTGATTCAATTTGACAATATTTGGTTCATCCAAATGAGTTTGGGATTTGGTACTAGTTATTGGTGAGTTCTTGTCTTAGAACCATGATCCAACTCTAAGAAAAGTGCCTCTATATTTTCCAGCTCAAGGTGATTCCTAAAAATGTCAAGAATCTTGTTCTATGTGGCTATTGGAATCACATCATGTGGTATCATGAGTCTTAGGTTCTTCTTGTTTAATTGTTGAGTTGTGTGCACTTTATTTCAAGAGCTCTTTTAATTTCTTGCAATTTAAGTTTCTGTTTTAGAATTTTAATTGAGTATTCTTGCTGTTTTTCTTTTGCTCCAAGTGTTTGTGGAAAGGTTTATGGCACTCATAATTCTTATGAGTATGGTTGCTCTTTTGGAATGGCATTATCCTTCCTAGAGTTTACCTTAAGCTTCCTTTCACTTGTTACAATTTGTGATGTGTCTTTTAATTTTTGAATCATGTCAAGTTTTGTCTTAGTCATGTTATTCCATATATGTCATTACTTCTAAGTAGTACTTTTATTGTTTTGATTGTTTCTTGCTTTGGTGTCATATAATTTTCTGATTTGATGTTGATCCTTTGTGCATTTTCTTTTTAGATTTGAGTTCATACTTGTATTCTAGACCTATACAAGTTCCAATACATCATTTTCTATTATGTCTTCGCTAGTTCATCATCCTGTTTTTTATTCCTATTAGGATTCCTCTGTTTTTGAAAAAGTGCTTACTGTTTTTCCTTATTGCAACTGATTTACGTACTGTAAAATTCTGAAATTCTGGATTTGAGATATTCAAAGTGTTAGAAAAGAATAGAAAAAAGAATCATTCAAAAATATGAAGTACACAAAAAATGATAAATAAAATAAAAAAAGTGTACATTCCTGCCGAAAAAAATACGGTAATCTGGCAGTGATTTTAAAAAATTTATTTCTCTCAATTGGCTTACTGTTTTTAATTGATTCCAGTGCCATTTTTGAGTTAACATCTTGAAGTTTCTGTGGTATAAATTTCATAATCCAGTTCGCTCTACAACGTTCCAGTTAAATCAGTGAATATCAAACACAGTTTGCATAAAAAAAAATTTCCAGTAGCTAAATTTTTTGTTTTCTTCATCTACTCTAGTGCTTTTCCTTAGGTATTCTTTTGTGTGCCTACTTTTCTCATTGAGTTCTTTATTTTCTTGATTGTCTTTCATTCTTACTCTTTGAGTTTGTCTTACATATAGTATTCCTTTTGCAATTACCTTTCCTTGCTTATACCTTTTCTTGTTTGTCTTTATTGTTTCTTTGGTTTTGTGGTGGTTTGCTCTTAAGATTGGTGTGCTTGCTTTGACATATTTCATTTGAGGATTCCAAGGCCTCAAGATCAGATTGGTGCAAGAACATTGTTTCTTTGAGAGTGATCTCTTTTTTCAGCTTCATTTCACTTCGGCAGTTTCATTGCCAAAGCTCACTGTTTTTGCTAATTTTTAACTTGTTTGCTGTTTTTGTGTGTTTGCTGTTTTTTAATTACAAATGGCTGGATTTTCAAGTGATGCATCCTACAAGCAGAATTCTCCTTCCAAAGCTTCAATCCTTGGTGAATTACATGAAGCTCAAAGAACCATTAGACGGTTGGAGGAGAAAATGCAAAAGATGGAGGTCCAACAAGCTAGACCATCTCCTTCTATCCATGATGGACATCATTCTCATAGACCATCTTCAAGAGCTTCTTCAAATGATGTTGGCCGTGAAGATGACCATAGGAGAAGGAGAACTCCACCCCAATTCCTTGGACATAGACATCACAACCAAGGGGAGAGACCTCACTATGGCAATGGCTACTACCAAGATGCAAAGGCTAGGCTACCTTCGGTCAAGCTTCCTTGTTTCAATGGCTCAAGTGATCCTAATGTATATTTAGATTGGGAGGCTAAGTGTGAACAAATATTTGAGATCCATGAGATCCAAGATGAGCATAAGCTTAAGCTAGCCACCCTAGAGTTTAGTGATTATGCCATGAAATGGTGGCATGGAATTGTAAAGGACATTATCTATCACAAGGGTCCTCCCGTGGACTCTTGGAACTCTTTAAAGGATCAAATGCGCGCTAGATTTGTGCCCCCACATTTTAGGAAAGACCTCATGTTGAGACTCCAACGGTTTCAACAAGGCACGCTAAATGTGGATGAATATTATAAAGAGCTAGAAACGCTTGTGCTTAAAATTGAATTAGAGGAAAGTGAGGAAGCTATGATTGCTAGGTTTGTGAGTGGTCTTAGGAAGGATATTCAAGACTTTGTTGAGTTACACGAGTATTCATCAAGGTGGAAGCCCAACTTGCTAAGAAAAACTCTTTCAAAAATGCTTCCAATGATGGATACTACTCCAAGTCTTGGAGAACCAAAAATTCTTTTTCTAAACATCCTTCCAAAGATTCTTCTTTCAAACCCAAGGATCCTACGCCATCTACTTCTAGGCCTAAATCCCCAATTAAATCATCTAGTCAAAAGTGTTTTAAATGTTTGGGATATGGTCACATTGCTGCTAATTGCCCTTCTAAAAGAAGTATGTACATGCATGAAGGCATTGTAGTTAGTGAGCATGATTCCACTTCACCTAGGCATTCTTCACCTTCTAGACCATCAAGTGAAAATGAGAGTGAAAGTCCTTGTGAAGGTGACTTATTGATGGTAAGACGTATGTTGGGCACAATTCCAAAATCTTTGAATGATACTCAAAGAGAAAATATTTTTCACACCCGATGTCTTATCAACAACAAGTTATGTTCCTTGATTATTGATGGGGGAAGTTGCACTAATGTGGCTAGTACAAGAGTTGTGGAGAAGTTAGCCTTACCCACTATCTCTCATACCAAGCCCTACAAATTACAATGGCTTAGTGAAGTAGGTGAAATCATGGTGAATAAACAAGTCCTCATTAACTTCGCTATAGGAAAGTATAAAGATGAGGTTTTATGTGATGTTGTGCCCATGGAAGCTTCTCATCTTCTTTTAGGAAGGCCTTGGCAATATGATAGACATGTTTTACATGATGGCCTATCCAATACAATGTATTTTTCCTTCCTAGGGCGCAAGGTTATATTAAAACCCCTCTCTCCCAAAGAGGTTCATGAGGACCAAATAAAAATGAAAACTAAAAGAGAAAATGAGAAAGAAAAAGAAGTAAGTACTACACCGAGTCACACCATTTTCTCCTCTAAATCCATCATGTTGACTCGTGCTATACCTCAAATGGATCCTCCAAGGTCTTCTTCTTCTTTATCTTTTTCATTACCCAAGGTTCCTATTTCAACACCACCTTGGTTAAAATATGTTAGGGATGATTTTTTCATACCTCCTAATGGGTTTCACCATTTAAGAGGTCTTTTTCCAAAAAATATCATCATTCCCAAACAAATTTTTCCAACTTGGTTGATTCATAGGACCTCCTTTTCTGCAATCCCTTTGATTCCCTCTACTAAGTCATGTATTCCTTTTTCTTACTCTTTTGATTGTAAAAGTACATTGACTTTGTTATATGCAGGGATTCAGAATTCGTGGGCGAATTCTCTCCAACTCGGGGAGTATGATGAGAATCAACTAAAGGTGGCTTTTTATAATGAAGAACAAGATCATTCGCCTTCACATTTAAAGTTTTTCTTGTTAATCTTTGCAAAAGATAAAGCCCAAGCCCAAGCCCAAGCCCAAGAAGGCCAAAGCCCACAAAAGCCCAAAGACCATCCCATGAAGGGCAAGGCCAAGTTTTAAATAAATATTGTTTAGAAAGGTGCTTAGAGGGAAACATTAGAAACCTCTATTGTTAAAGCATCTTTTAGTCTTTAGTTAAGAGTCTTAGGGGGGGTGTATTAGTAGATAGGTGTAGGAGTAAATAAGGAGGTGCCAAAGTGAGAGAAAGGATCACACCTCCCTCATGCCTTGTTTTAGGCGCAAATTCTAGAAGCTTTTTGGGAGGGAGTTTTTTTTGAATTTGTGTAGCTTACATTTCAGCACCTTAGGCTATAAATAGAGGTGCTCTCTTTGTAAAATTCAGATTGGAATTAATCTAAGAAAACTCTACTCAAATTTTGAGTGACCTTTGGAGAGCTTTTGGAGCCTTCTTCTCTAGTCTTATCTTGATGGATCATTGGAGTCCTCAAGTGGCGGCATCACTCTCATCTAGGAGCATTCCACACTTCTAGTGGCGAGATCATCCAACATTCTTCCATCTTCATGAGCACTCTCTTCTCCTTCCTTTCTTCTCTTTCAATTACTCTTGTTGTCTTGTGTTCTTGAGCATTTTTGGTTCGGCTGTCTTAATTTTCCAGCACCTATGTTTTGTTCTTTGTCTTTTAATTTCATTTTGTTCGGTTGAAATGTGTTCTTATGCAATTCTGTTCGGTTCTCCTTAATTCTTCCTCTTTGTTGATTCAATTTGACAATATTTGGTTCATCCAAATGAGTTTGGGATTTGGTACTAGTTATTGGTGAGTTCTTGTCTTAGAACCATGATCCAACTCTAAGAAAAGTGCCTCTATATTTTCCAGCTCAAGGTGATTCCTAAAAATGTCAAGAATCTTGTTCTATGTGGCTATTGAAATCACATCAATCTAGGTCTTGCATTGCTAGAAAACATCTTGTGCCTAAGAACTTAGCTAAATGGCTACCAAAGAGAAGGTGTTAATCTGTGCTGGACCCTATACTGAAAAGGGTACCATTTGTAAATTTTTTATTCTGTTTTGTAGATTGGAAGCAAGAAAAACCAGTGATACTTGGACAGTGGCTGTTCCAAGCATATGACTGGAGATCTTACAAAGTTCACCAGCTTAAAGCTCAAAGCAGAAGGACATGTGACCTATGGTGATAATAACCGAGGGAGGATTTTGGGCAGAGGAACTGTTGGAACAGGGAATTCAACAACCATTGAGAATGTGCTGTATGTAGAAGGACTTAAGCATAGTCTTCTCAGCATAAGTCAGCTTTGTGACAAAGGATACAAAGTGAATTTTGAGTCAAGTGGCTGCACAATCTCAAGTAATTCATCTAGTAAGGCACTGTTTACTGGTAAGAGAGTGAATAACATTTACTTGTTGAATATCATGGAAACTAACTCTTCAAATGAGTGCTTGCTGTCCAGAAGTGATGAGTCTTGGTTGTGGCACAGGAGGTTAGCTCACATACACACAAATCACTTGAATAAATTGAAATCTAAAGATTTAGTTTCTGGTTTACCTAACATTAAATTTCAGGATAACAGGCTTTGTGATGCTTGTGTGAAAGGTAAACAAATCAAATCCTCTTTCAAGTTAAAGGATATTGTCTCTACAAAAAATCCATTGGATGTGTTGCATATGGACTTATTTGGTCCATCTAGAGTTGCTAGCTTGGCTGGAAATTTGTATGCTTTAGTTGTTGTGGATGATTACTCTAGATTTACTTGGACTCTATTTCTTGCACATAAACATGATGCTTATTCTACTTTTAAGAGATTAGCAAAAATTCTGCAAAATGAAAATGGTTGCTGCATTAAATCAATTCGAAGTGATCATGGGGGAGAGTTTCAAAATGCTAAGTTTGAGAGGTTCTGTGAGAAGCATGGGATAGCTCATACCTTTTCAGCCCCTAGGACACCCCAACAAAATGGTGTAGTTGAAAGGAAAAATAGATCACTAGAGGAACTTGCTAGAACTATGTTAAATGAATCTAAGCTTCCTAAGTATTTTTGGGCTGATGCTGTTTATACTGCAGGTTATGTCTTAAATAGGACCTTAATAAGACCAATTCTTAAGAAAACCCCATATGAATTGTATAAGGGCAGAAAACCTAGTGTGAGCCATCTTAGAGTATTTGGGTGTAAATGTTTTGTATTGAATAATGGCAAAGAAAATCTTGGTAAGTTTGATGCTAAATCTGATGAAGGTGTGCACATTGGTTATGCTTTGAATGGTCATGCATATAGAGTCTTCAATAAAAGGCTGCTTATAGTAGAAGAATCAATGCATGTTGTTTTTGATGAAACTGATCACAGTGTATCTAAAACTGCTGCTGATGAACCTGACAGTAATGAATTTAAATCTGTTTTAAATCAAAATGAATCGATTCATTTTGATACTGCTGATACACATGCTATACAAGAATCTACTGCAGCTGCAGGTTTGCCAAAAGAGTGGAAAACCCCAAGAGACTTAACCCTTGATAATGTCATTGGGAACATTGAGAAAGGAGTGTCAACTAGAAAATCCTTGAACAATTTCTGTGAAGCAATGGCCTTTGTATCTCAAGTTGAACCCAAGAATTTGAAGGAAGCTCTCAAGGACAGTAACTGGATTTTAGCTATGCAAGAGGAACTGAATCAGTTTGCTCTTAATGAGGTCTGGACTCTTGTTCCTAGAATACCTGAGATGAATGTTATTGGAACAAAATGGGTATTTAGAAACAAAATAGATGAGCATGGAGTGATCACCAGAAACAAGGCTAGGCTTGTAGCTAAAGGGTACAATGAAGAAGAAGGAATAGACTATGATGAGACATATGCACCAGTGGCTCGGTTAGAAGCTGTTAGACTGCTGCTTGCCTTCTCATGCATCAAAGGGATCAAGCTATTCCAAATGGACGTGAAGAGTGCCTTTCTGAATGGCTATATAAATGAAGAGGTATTTGTCTCACAACCACCAGGTTTTGAAGACCATCAACATCCAGAATATGTGTTCAAACTCCAAAAGGCTCTCTATGGACTCAAGCAAGCTCCTAGGCAATGGTATGAGAGGCTAAGTGATTTTCTCACCTCTCAAGGCTATGACAGAGGCACATCAGATAAGACCTTGTTCATTAAGAAGAAAGGAGATGACTCAATTCTAGTCCAAGTATATGTGGATGACATCATTTTTGGATCAAACAATGGAGAATTGTGTGAAGCTTTCGTGAAAGTCATGAAGAGTGAGTTTGAAATGTCAATGATGGGTGAGTTGAACTATTTTCTAGGCTTGCAGGTCAAACAACTCAAAGATGGCATTTTCTTAAGTCAAGCTAAGTATTGCAAGGATTTGCTGAAGAAATTTGAAATGGACAAGTGTAAACCAATCAGCACACCCTTCTCAAAAAGCTGTCATTTGGATCATGATGAAGCTGGAATTTCTGTTGATGAAACCAAATACAGAGGACTCATAGGATCACTGTTGTATCTTACTGCTAGCAGGCCAGATATAATGTTTGCAGTGTGCATGTGTGCAAGGTTTCAGTCTGCTCCTAAAGAATCACACTACAATGCTGTCAAAAGGATTTTGAAGTATTTGCAAGGAACTAAAGAAGTTGGCTTGTGGTATCCAGGTAACATTTCATTAAGCTTAACTGGGTATTCTGATTCAGATTTTGCAGGTTGCAAAATTGATAGGAAGAGCACAAGTGGAACCTGTCATTTGCTTGGATCAAGCTTGATCTCATGGCAATGCAAAAAGCAGGCTTGTGTAGCTCTTTCCACTGCTGAAGCAGAATACATTGCAGCAGGGAGTTGCTGTGCTCAAACTATATGGCTAAGACAACAATTGAATGATTTTGGTATCTTAACCATATACCTCTGCTGTGTGATAATACAAGTGCAATCAACTTAACCAAAAATCCTGTCATGCATTCAAGAACCAAACACATTGAAATAAGGCATCATTTTCTAAGGGAACACATATCTAATGGAACATGTGATATTAAGTTCATTGGTACTGATTTACAACTTGCTGATTTGTTCACAAAACCATTAGCCAAAGATAGGTTTAATTTTCTGCTTAATGAATTGGGTATTATAAATGTCAATTGTACCTAGCAGTAAAAAAAATTAAATCTGTTTATTCGCAATTAAATGTGTTTATTTTCTGCACTGATACGCATTGATGACTAGGAAAGAGAAATTCTGATCTTTGACTGCTTGACTGACTTAGTGGGCATTAACCTCTGTACCTTTGACGGTTTTGGTCATGGTTATGTAACCGATTTGATGGTTTGGGTGCTCAATAAGAATTTGAGTGTATGCATCGTGACCCTAAAGATTTGGTGCATATTTTCAAAGATTCTCTGCACAAATTCAGAAGCATAAAATCTTCATGCATATCTGATGGAGGAGGGCCCAAGCTCACCACACGATGAAAGCCAAGCCTCCAAGACTAGACGGTCTAGCCTATAATGAGGAGCGTCTAGACTCAAAAAGGAGCGTCTAGCCCATGAAGAGGAGCGTCTAGCCCATGATGAGGAGCGGCTACATAAGGAGCGTCTAGGCCATGATGAGGATTCCTTCTAGACCGTCTAGCTTCACATACACATGGGTCAAAGCTACGGTTTTGGGAAGAGAAGACCTTTGTAATTGTTACATAAAGGCCCAATAGGGGTGCTTAGTAATTAGAGTAGTGTAGAAAGCATATTTGTGTGAAACATTCTAGAAAGACCATGGAGGGGGTGAGCATAAAAACTAGACACACCCCTCCCCATGTGCACCCATGTGCCATGTGCACCCATGTGCTTCACATTTACATTACATTTGGCTAGCATTAGGGTTGCATTATGGTCCTCCTTAGCCTATAAAAGGAGGAGCCTACACCTTGTATTGACAAGTTTAATTGAGTATTGTTATGCTGCCCATTTTGTGCACTAGCTATACTTCTCCTAGAAATCTAGGCTATAAACTTCATTCCTTCACCTTTCCCCTTTGAGCTGGCCTAACCTCTCAAACCCATACTCATCATGCACCTTCAAAGCCAACACAACTCCTAGGAGGGCTTTGTTTCACTCATCCATTGCTTCCGCATCATTTTTACTACTTTGATTCAAGAAGAACACATGAAATGCCATCATTTGGTATCATGAGCTATTGGTTCTTCAAGATGAGTAGCTTGTCTTTTTAATTTCAGTTCTTCTTTATTTTCATCTTTGTCATTTCAATTCCTTACTTGTCTTGCTGTTTTTATATTTTAATTTGTTCTTGGTGTGCTTTGTGGAAGATCCAACCTAAGCACTCTTGTTCATTTGATCTTGAACAAGTTCTTGTGCAATTTGTGATAGGATTCCATACACCTTTGTGTTGCTATTTTGTTTTAGGCTTTGAGTCTTTATTGCTTTCATTATTTTGCCTCATATTATGCTTTGAGTCTTTAATTTTCTGAATCTATACATGTTTTGTCAAGTCATGTTCATCCATATTGTCATCAATTCTTAGTAGTCCTATTTTTTGGCTTGATTGTTTCTTGTTTTGGGTCTCTTTATATTGCTTTAATCTGCTGTTATTTTGATCCTTTGGTGCTTTTTATTTTTAGTTTGAGTTCATAATTGTGTCTTAGTTCATACACAATTTCCATTCTCACATTTCCATTGTGTTAATTTTGGTTATCTTGCTGTTTTCTTCCAGTTTTCCAGATTTCCCCTGTAACACCTCTCTGTTTTGGGCTGTTTTGTTTACAAAATTTTTTCCACCCATAGGAAAATTCTGAATTTCTGGAAAATGCAAGTTTAAGGTGTTATAGAAAGGACAAAAAAAGAATGAGGTCAAAAGAAGCAACAGAAAAAAAATGATAAATCTCACAAAATCAGAGTGCGAATCTTGAGCGTTCCAGCTGGCCTAACTGCACACCAAATTTGCAAAAATTATTAAAAAAAAATGGTGCATGCGTTTTAGGTGATTCCAAAGCCAAAATTTAGATAAGATCCTGAATTTTCTTGCATCCAAATTTCAGAAACAAATCTTACAATTACAGCTCAGCATAAATCGGGGAACAAACACGTTTTCTGGCCCACAACATTTTCCAGTGGTGCTGTTTTTTTTTATTTGGTCATCTAATCTAGTGCTTTTCTTTAGGAATTCCTTTTGTGTGCCAACTTTTATTGAGTACCTTTAATTGTTTGCTTTAATTTCTTGAATCTCTTTCTAAGTTGTCATATTATAAATCCTTTTGGTGGTACTGTTTTCTTTCAATTAAATTTGTTTCTTGCTTTTGTTTCTTGACCTCTCATTTGTGGGTGCTGGAATTTAATTCTCTCTTGGTGCTTATGTGCATGGAAATTGACTTGGTTTAAGGTTAAGCCCTTGTGAATAGGTGCTGGAAATTGGAGAATTAAAGCCAACTTTCTAAGGAGGAGTCAAAGCTAAGGCCGAAACAAGCTTCCTTGAAACAAACACTACAAACACCTAGAAGATCAACAATCAAGACAACAAAGAAAGTGCACTAACCAAAAAGAGGAACAACAAAGGGGGTTTTCTTATCTCCTTTACAACTTGGTTTATTGTTAATTACCTCTTAATTACGCTTTAGACGGTGAGTGTGTCTTCAAGGGCTCAAAGTGTCCAAGAAGCCTCACCTAGGGCCGAATAGTATAACATTCTTGTTTAGTAATTGTTACTTGTTTGTAATTGTTTTTCTATTGCTTTAGTAGTGACGTTTGCATGGTTAGTTTTGATTAAATTTGAACCGTCTAGCTTTGTTGATTAGTTAGCATGCATTGTTTTTCTTGCATTAAAATCTGATTTCTCAACTTAATTGTGTTTCAAGTGGTTTACTAAGAGAAAGCTTTGTGTGAAGACATTGAGGGATAGTTTTTGGCTAAGGCAAAGGCTTGGTATTTAAGTAGTCCACTGTGACTCACCTCCCTTACCTGGAAGACTACCTTCTTTGACTTCCCTAAATTTTTCTCAAGGTAAAATACTTCTACACACAAAGCTTTAGTCATGTCTTCTCACTCCTCTAAATCTCTTAAAAGTGAGGTGAAATCCTTGAAATCTCTTTTGAAACAACTTACTAAGGATATTCAATCAATTTCATCTAAACAATTGGAGAATGAGATCAAAACTAATGAATTGACTAAAGCAAAGAATGAGAAGTCTCAATTTTCAAAAAAATTACATTCTCATGCATCTAGCTCTAAACATCATGATTATCTTGGGGAAGAAAATCTTAGGAAAAATGAATATCATCAACAATTCCCTAGGAGAGCTAGGAAAGAGAGACAAGAAAACCTAACCAAGCATATCTCTCACACTCAAGCTAGAGAAATTCCATGTTTAGAATACCTTGGCAATGATCAATTAGCATCTCAATGTTTCAATGAAAGATCTATGATCTTAAGGGACAAAGATGAGAATAGTAGCCAAGAAAAAGAAGCTAGTGAGAGTGAAGAAAATGTAAAAATAGAAAAGCAAGAGAAAACCCTTGGGAAACAAAAGGCGTGGGAGAAGAGTGTTCCTTCCCACAAGGTCATTCAACAAGAAGGAAAAGTTGAAAATACATTTGAAAATATACCTCTTGTTGAACAACCTAGCCTTACCTTTTGTAAAGGAACACTTGCAAGTCTAGAAAAAAAAGAAGAATCCTTAAAAAAGGCTTGCATAGATAAAAATATAGTAGATTATTTTACATACATGCCAAGATATCACCAAGTGAAGGTCAAGTCATCTATAGGCATCTACAAAGACAATTTTTTATGTGAAGTAGTGCCTAAAGAAACTTGTCATGTCTTATGGAGTCAACCTTTGCAACGAATTGAAATTTCCATGAACAAAGGTTGTATCAACGAGACTACCTTCACACATAAAAGAGAAATTCTTCATGAAGGAGAACTCATGGGTCAAATTAGAGTTGATAAAACTCCAGAGCTTTTAAAAGGAAAATTATTGTCACCCATGAGAAAAGATGTTCAAAGACATTACCCTAGATACATTCCGTGTTTTAAAAATACATCTAAGGCGATGTTTCATGAACTCTATACTCCTTCACCTTTTGCAAATGATCCTTGGGAAGACATAAACCTAAATTTCATATTAGAGCTTCCTAGGACAACAAAAGGTCTTGATTCTTTCTTCATGGAAGTGGATAAACTCTTCTTAAGAAAAGTGACAAGCCTCCATGATTTATTTTCAAAAATAAGGGATAGAGCTCCAAAATTTGAAAACATAACTCTCCCTTCTATGCTTCACGAAATCATGAAGGACACCCACAATTCTTGGGATAAGAATCCTTTTCCTTTTATGCATGCATACAATGGAGTAGTCCACAAGATTACTCATATCTCTCCATTTGAAGTTGTATGTGAACATAGTCCTCTTGTCTTTTTAAAGTTGTCACCATTTCCTAAAGGGATTATGCCTAAGGAAAAAGTAACTACTTTTGGAAATTTTAGAAAACATAAGAGGATTAGAAGGCACCTACAACCATCAAAAGGGAAGCATTGTGAGAAGTTGACCAAAACAAGAGAAAAACAAAGATGGCAACTTCACACAATTAATTGTTCTCCAAATACTCACTCCAACTCCTTTGCTTTGTTTCAAGATTCTCATAGGTTGATATTTGATCCGGGAGGACACACCTTGACGAAGCAAGAGGCTGCTATCCGAGATCAAGTTAGCAAATCTGAGGATAGATCTTTTCCCGAAGGAGGAGATGATGGACACCATCCAGCCACAACAAGCCCCCTCAAAAGCAAAAGCTTTGGATTTGAGGACAAATCCTTTTCAAGAGGGAGGGGATGATGGAGGAGGGCCCAAGCTCACCACACGATGAAAGCCAAGCCTCCAAGACTAGACGGTCTAGCCTATAATGAGGAGCGTCTAGACTCAAAAAGGAGCGTCTAGCCCATGAAGAGGAGCGTCTAGCCCATGATGAGGAGCGGCTACATAAGGAGCGTCTAGGCCATGATGAGGATTCCTTCTAGACCGTCTAGCTTCACATACACATGGGTCAAAGCTACGGTTTTGGGAAGAGAAGACCTTTGTAATTGTTACATAAAGGCCCAATAGGGGTGCTTAGTAATTAGAGTAGTGTAGAAAGCATATTTGTGTGAAACATTCTAGAAAGACCATGGAGGGGGTGAGCATAAAAACTAGACACACCCCTCCCCATGTGCACCCATGTGCCATGTGCACCCATGTGCTTCACATTTACATTACATTTGGCTAGCATTAGGGTTGCATTATGGTCCTCCTTAGCCTATAAAAGGAGGAGCCTACACCTTGTATTGACAAGTTTAATTGAGTATTGTTATGCTGCCCATTTTGTGCACTAGCTATACTTCTCCTAGAAATCTAGGCTATAAACTTCATTCCTTCACCTTTCCCCTTTGAGCTGGCCTAACCTCTCAAACCCATACTCATCATGCACCTTCAAAGCCAACACAACTCCTAGGAGGGCTTTGTTTCACTCATCCATTGCTTCCGCATCATTTTTACTACTTTGATTCAAGAAGAACACATGAAATGCCATCATTTGGTATCATGAGCTATTGGTTCTTCAAGATGAGTAGCTTGTCTTTTTAATTTCAGTTCTTCTTTATTTTCATCTTTGTCATTTCAATTCCTTACTTGTCTTGCTGTTTTTATATTTTAATTTGTTCTTGGTGTGCTTTGTGGAAGATCCAACCTAAGCACTCTTGTTCATTTGATCTTGAACAAGTTCTTGTGCAATTTGTGATAGGATTCCATACACCTTTGTGTTGCTATTTTGTTTTAGGCTTTGAGTCTTTATTGCTTTCATTATTTTGCCTCATATTATGCTTTGAGTCTTTAATTTTCTGAATCTATACATGTTTTGTCAAGTCATGTTCATCCATATTGTCATCAATTCTTAGTAGTCCTATTTTTTGGCTTGATTGTTTCTTGTTTTGGGTCTCTTTATATTGCTTTAATCTGCTGTTATTTTGATCCTTTGGTGCTTTTTATTTTTAGTTTGAGTTCATAATTGTGTCTTAGTTCATACACAATTTCCATTCTCACATTTCCATTGTGTTAATTTTGGTTATCTTGCTGTTTTCTTCCAGTTTTCCAGATTTCCCCTGTAACACCTCTCTGTTTTGGGCTGTTTTGTTTACAAAATTTTTTCCACCCATAGGAAAATTCTGAATTTCTGGAAAATGCAAGTTTAAGGTGTTATAGAAAGGACAAAAAAAGAATGAGGTCAAAAGAAGCAACAGAAAAAAAATGATAAATCTCACAAAATCAGAGTGCGAATCTTGAGCGTTCCAGCTGGCCTAACTGCACACCAAATTTGCAAAAATTATTAAAAAAAAATGGTGCATGCGTTTTAGGTGATTCCAAAGCCAAAATTTAGATAAGATCCTGAATTTTCTTGCATCCAAATTTCAGAAACAAATCTTACAATTACAGCTCAGCATAAATCGGGGAACAAACACGTTTTCTGGCCCACAACATTTTCCAGTGGTGCTGTTTTTTTTTATTTGGTCATCTAATCTAGTGCTTTTCTTTAGGAATTCCTTTTGTGTGCCAACTTTTATTGAGTACCTTTAATTGTTTGCTTTAATTTCTTGAATCTCTTTCTAAGTTGTCATATTATAAATCCTTTTGGTGGTACTGTTTTCTTTCAATTAAATTTGTTTCTTGCTTTTGTTTCTTGACCTCTCATTTGTGGGTGCTGGAATTTAATTCTCTCTTGGTGCTTATGTGCATGGAAATTGACTTGGTTTAAGGTTAAGCCCTTGTGAATAGGTGCTGGAAATTGGAGAATTAAAGCCAACTTTCTAAGGAGGAGTCAAAGCTAAGGCCGAAACAAGCTTCCTTGAAACAAACACTACAAACACCTAGAAGATCAACAATCAAGACAACAAAGAAAGTGCACTAACCAAAAAGAGGAACAACAAAGGGGGTTTTCTTATCTCCTTTACAACTTGGTTTATTGTTAATTACCTCTTAATTACGCTTTAGACGGTGAGTGTGTCTTCAAGGGCTCAAAGTGTCCAAGAAGCCTCACCTAGGGCCGAATAGTATAACATTCTTGTTTAGTAATTGTTACTTGTTTGTAATTGTTTTTCTATTGCTTTAGTAGTGACGTTTGCATGGTTAGTTTTGATTAAATTTGAACCGTCTAGCTTTGTTGATTAGTTAGCATGCATTGTTTTTCTTGCATTAAAATCTGATTTCTCAACTTAATTGTGTTTCAAGTGGTTTACTAAGAGAAAGCTTTGTGTGAAGACATTGAGGGATAGTTTTTGGCTAAGGCAAAGGCTTGGTATTTAAGTAGTCCACTGTGACTCACCTCCCTTACCTGGAAGACTACCTTCTTTGACTTCCCTAAATTTTTCTCAAGGTAAAATACTTCTACACACAAAGCTTTAGTCATGTCTTCTCACTCCTCTAAATCTCTTAAAAGTGAGGTGAAATCCTTGAAATCTCTTTTGAAACAACTTACTAAGGATATTCAATCAATTTCATCTAAACAATTGGAGAATGAGATCAAAACTAATGAATTGACTAAAGCAAAGAATGAGAAGTCTCAATTTTCAAAAAAATTACATTCTCATGCATCTAGCTCTAAACATCATGATTATCTTGGGGAAGAAAATCTTAGGAAAAATGAATATCATCAACAATTCCCTAGGAGAGCTAGGAAAGAGAGACAAGAAAACCTAACCAAGCATATCTCTCACACTCAAGCTAGAGAAATTCCATGTTTAGAATACCTTGGCAATGATCAATTAGCATCTCAATGTTTCAATGAAAGATCTATGATCTTAAGGGACAAAGATGAGAATAGTAGCCAAGAAAAAGAAGCTAGTGAGAGTGAAGAAAATGTAAAAATAGAAAAGCAAGAGAAAACCCTTGGGAAACAAAAGGCGTGGGAGAAGAGTGTTCCTTCCCACAAGGTCATTCAACAAGAAGGAAAAGTTGAAAATACATTTGAAAATATACCTCTTGTTGAACAACCTAGCCTTACCTTTTGTAAAGGAACACTTGCAAGTCTAGAAAAAAAAGAAGAATCCTTAAAAAAGGCTTGCATAGATAAAAATATAGTAGATTATTTTACATACATGCCAAGATATCACCAAGTGAAGGTCAAGTCATCTATAGGCATCTACAAAGACAATTTTTTATGTGAAGTAGTGCCTAAAGAAACTTGTCATGTCTTATGGAGTCAACCTTTGCAACGAATTGAAATTTCCATGAACAAAGGTTGTATCAACGAGACTACCTTCACACATAAAAGAGAAATTCTTCATGAAGGAGAACTCATGGGTCAAATTAGAGTTGATAAAACTCCAGAGCTTTTAAAAGGAAAATTATTGTCACCCATGAGAAAAGATGTTCAAAGACATTACCCTAGATACATTCCGTGTTTTAAAAATACATCTAAGGCGATGTTTCATGAACTCTATACTCCTTCACCTTTTGCAAATGATCCTTGGGAAGACATAAACCTAAATTTCATATTAGAGCTTCCTAGGACAACAAAAGGTCTTGATTCTTTCTTCATGGAAGTGGATAAACTCTTCTTAAGAAAAGTGACAAGCCTCCATGATTTATTTTCAAAAATAAGGGATAGAGCTCCAAAATTTGAAAACATAACTCTCCCTTCTATGCTTCACGAAATCATGAAGGACACCCACAATTCTTGGGATAAGAATCCTTTTCCTTTTATGCATGCATACAATGGAGTAGTCCACAAGATTACTCATATCTCTCCATTTGAAGTTGTATGTGAACATAGTCCTCTTGTCTTTTTAAAGTTGTCACCATTTCCTAAAGGGATTATGCCTAAGGAAAAAGTAACTACTTTTGGAAATTTTAGAAAACATAAGAGGATTAGAAGGCACCTACAACCATCAAAAGGGAAGCATTGTGAGAAGTTGACCAAAACAAGAGAAAAACAAAGATGGCAACTTCACACAATTAATTGTTCTCCAAATACTCACTCCAACTCCTTTGCTTTGTTTCAAGATTCTCATAGGTTGATATTTGATCCGGGAGGACACACCTTGACGAAGCAAGAGGCTGCTATCCGAGATCAAGTTAGCAAATCTGAGGATAGATCTTTTCCCGAAGGAGGAGATGATGGACACCATCCAGCCACAACAAGCCCCCTCAAAAGCAAAAGCTTTGGATTTGAGGACAAATCCTTTTCAAGAGGGAGGGGATGATGGAGGAGGGCCCAAGCTCACCACACGATGAAAGCCAAGCCTCCAAGACTAGACGGTCTAGCCTATAATGAGGAGCGTCTAGACTCAAAAAGGAGCGTCTAGCCCATGAAGAGGAGCGTCTAGCCCATGATGAGGAGCGGCTACATAAGGAGCGTCTAGGCCATGATGAGGATTCCTTCTAGACCGTCTAGCTTCACATACACATGGGTCAAAGCTACGGTTTTGGGAAGAGAAGACCTTTGTAATTGTTACATAAAGGCCCAATAGGGGTGCTTAGTAATTAGAGTAGTGTAGAAAGCATATTTGTGTGAAACATTCTAGAAAGACCATGGAGGGGGTGAGCATAAAAACTAGACACACCCCTCCCCATGTGCACCCATGTGCCATGTGCACCCATGTGCTTCACATTTACATTACATTTGGCTAGCATTAGGGTTGCATTATGGTCCTCCTTAGCCTATAAAAGGAGGAGCCTACACCTTGTATTGACAAGTTTAATTGAGTATTGTTATGCTGCCCATTTTGTGCACTAGCTATACTTCTCCTAGAAATCTAGGCTATAAACTTCATTCCTTCACCTTTCCCCTTTGAGCTGGCCTAACCTCTCAAACCCATACTCATCATGCACCTTCAAAGCCAACACAACTCCTAGGAGGGCTTTGTTTCACTCATCCATTGCTTCCGCATCATTTTTACTACTTTGATTCAAGAAGAACACATGAAATGCCATCAATATCCACTCATAACTGCCATATCAATCCATTTATTCTGCTATAAATCTGTGTGAATACTTGCTACCCACATTGGCCATTCTCTTTCTATTCTCACCATTTGAAATCAAGAAAAGAATTCAGGTTAACATGGCTTCGTCTTCAAGACAAAAACAGAAAGGCAAGGGAAAGCAAACCACTTCTCAAGGAGTGTTAGAAGGATGGTTCGCTGGAAATGAAGAAGGCATCAATGCCTACATTCATGAAACAAGCAGGAAGCAGATCAACATACCCAAGGTGCTGGATTTCAACTGGCTGAAATCTGAAAAATTGGTAGAAACAAGGGCTGTGTTGAAGCACCAGAAACTGAAAAAGATGCTGGAATTAACGGGTAATGTTTATCCTGACTTGGTTAAGGTGTTTTATACTAACCTCACATTGGATGGGAAGAATGTTGTCTCTTATGTGAAAGGAATCAAGATGAAGATCACAAGTGAGGTGTGGAATTCTGTGGCTGGAATAAAATATGCTGGACTGAAAGTAGGGAAAGGAAATACCAGTGGAATTTCAGAATTCAACAAGCTGCAATATTACAAAAGTTGCATGAGGAATCCTACAGAAAGCATAAACAGGTTCCATGCAGGGCATTTGAACCTCACTCCACGTCTAGTTGCATACATCATAGCTTGGCAACTGATTCCTAGAGGGACAAACCATGCTGTCTTACATGAAGAGGATCTCATCCTCCTATATTGCATCATGAACCAGATTAAGGTAAACTGGGTGTTCATTGTCAATGAACACATGCTCAAGTCAAAAAGGTTGGCTGATTACAGATTTCCATATGCTATTCTTGTTTCCAAATTAATTGATTACTTTGGTATTGATGTTACAAATGAGAGAAATGACCCTATCAAAGCTGTAAGTGAGATTGATACTTCAACTCTCACCAAAATGGGTTTTCACAAAATTGAAAACAAGTGGGTGGTTCTCAAGGAGAAGGACACTCAAGCAGAACATGAGGATGAGGATGAAGATATTCCTATGGATGATGACTCACCTGCTGCCCAATCTGAACATGAGGAAGTTGCTGCAAAGGCCATAGTTGCCTATCAAAGTCCAGAATACCGTGGAGAACCAATGTCTATGTTTGAGAGGCAAGTGCTGTATCGTCTTGATGTCATGTCTGCAGAACAAAGGGCACACTTTGAGGCTACTCATGCAAGGTTCCAACACCTTGACAATCAGATTGAAGGAGTTCAGGCACAACTTGCAGAGCTTTACTACAAGGATCAGTAGTTTTCTGTTTTTAATGCTTTCTTTATCAGTTTTCAAGTTTATGTAATGTTGAACAATTTGGTTTTCTGGTTCTGAACTATTATGGTTATAATTTCTGCTTTATACCCCTGTATTCCCTATGCTTATATGCTGTTTGATGAATCCAAAGGGGGAGAAAAATAGCTCACCATGCTAGGTGATGCTAGGTGAAACAACGAGTTGATTCTGCACCTTTAAACAAATTCTGCATGTTATGCAATATTGCTGTTTTCTGGTTTAATGTCTGGTGCAGTGCAGGTACTTAAAGCAACAATGCTATGAGGTTAGCTATGGGGATTTGTCTCCATCAAACAGGGGGAGATTGTTGAAGATGGTTGCTGCCCCTTCAAGATTGTGTTTGATGAAGACCTATATGTAGTGTTTGATGAAGTCTTTTATGTACTTTTCATGTATTTTTGCTTTGCTTTAAGTATGTCTTAGTTAGTGCTTAGAGGTTGTCTAAGAGTAGCTTTTTGCTGAATAACTCACCTCATAACCACTGGCCATGTGATAAGAACAAGCATAAGTTTTCTAAAACTGTTTTTCACATGTTTTACACAAAAACACGTTTTACTGCATAAAAATAAATCTGTTCTTTTCTAAATAAACAGATTCATTTTCTTCACTGATGCCTTGGCTAAAGTCTTGCAAAAATTTGATTTTGTGCATCAGGTATTTTGACTAAGTCTTCTTCTTTTCAAAACGACTGAGTTTCAAATTGTTAAACTTTCTCTGTTTTTGTTTTGAAAAATAAATCTGTTCATCTGTAAATGAATAGATTCTTTTTTGCCTCTGGTGCCATATCATACTTAAACGTTTTTCAGTTTTATCGCAGCACCAGAATGGTTGACTAAGTCTCCTCACTTAACAGATTCTCTAACTGCTTTTGAAAATAAATCAGTTTATTTTATTTTCAATCTGTTCATTTTATAACAGCTTTAACTGTTTTTCAAAATTCTGTTATAAGCTGGCTTTCTATAAAATGCAAACTTGTTTCTGAGCTTAACAACGAGTCAAACAGTTCATACATTTGCAAAAACAAGTTTTGACAGCAGAGAGTTAAGTGTTTTCAAGGATTAGCATTTGTTCTTCAAAGATTTCAAAAATCACAAAGTGCTTGTTCTTGGTTTGGTTCCAAAAGCTTGGTGTGAGGTGCAGCTACTGTTCTAGCAATCTTGCCTACTGGTTTAAGGCAGATCTGTGTATCCTCAATCAGGTGTAGTCGTTTCACATCTCTATCTTGTAAAAGTTTGGTTGAACACTCTTCTTGATAGGTGTTCTTGAAGAGTGGGTGTGTGTGTTTGCTGAAATAGGTTTTTTCAGCAAGAGTACCTAAGTTCTTGTAGGTTTCAAGAATAGTGGGAAGTGTACTTGATTGTACTGTGTGTTAGTGAATTCCACATGTTGTTGGTGAAGACTGGATGTAGCTCAAGTTGAGTGAACCAGTATAATTGCTTGTGTTCATTCTCTCTCTCTCTCTGCACTTTCGTTTCTGCATAATTGATAAAACAGCAAAGAAATAAATCTGTTCAATTGAAAATAAATCTGTTCTTTCTGGGCACTGTGCATACTGTTCTTGATTTCTGAAAAAGGTGTTTGAATCTGATAAGAACATACATAATCTGCTAAAACCATTGGAACGGATTGACTGTGATAGGCTGTTCAAGAAACTGTCAATGCTATTAATTGAACCTTAAACAAATTGCTTAAAGTTGAAGCTTGCTGTTTTGTGATTCATTGTTCTTAATTTCTGGAAAATTTCTTGACATCAAGAAGAACACTCATAGTCTGTTAAAAGTCACTGGAACAGCTTGTTTGCAAAGGTCACTCAATTAACTAGCATGCTATCAATTGAACCTTAATCACTTGCTTGAAATTGAAGCTTGCTGTTTTTGTGTTTCACTGTTTTTCAAATCTGATATCTGTGTGTGTGCTGCTAAAAATCCTCACTGCATAGTCTTGTGATTAGCTTTGCTGTATTAAAAGCGTTTCAAACAGAAAAACAGTGCTGAAATAAATCTGTTCATTTTCACATAAATCGATTTATTTTCTGTAAAACTGTGTTAAACTCTGTTTCTGCGAGAAAGTTTTAAAAGGTCAATTCACCCCCCCTCTTGAACTTTGGCACTATTAAACCCAACACTATCTTTCTCCCCCTTTGGATTCATCAAACAGCATGGAGAAATATAAAAACAGAACCACAACCATAACAGTCCAGAAACAAATACAAATTGTTCAACATTATAGAAATTTAAATTGATGAAAGGAAAGCATGGAAAGCAAGATATTCCTAATCTTTGTAATATAACTTTGCAAGCTGCAACTGAACTCCTTCATTTTGATCATCAAGGTGCTGAAACCTTGCTTGAGTTGTCTCAAAGTATGCCCTTTATTCTGCTATCATGGCATCAAGGCGATACAAAACTTTCCTTTCAAACATGGATAAGGGTTCACCTTTGTACTCTGGGGTTTGATAGGCAACAATAGCATTCTGATGAGTTGCAGCATCTTCTCCATGCATTGATTAGGGAGCAGGTGAATCTCCTTTGATTTCTACAGATGGAGAACTTATCGTTTGATTTCCAGCATGATCAGCAGATGGATCTTGCCCGTAGGAGTGATGGATAATATAGCATGAGTGTTCTGCAGCTTGAACCGTGTCATCTTCCATGGGAACAACCTCATCTCCATCTTCATTGTTAGGGTTTGAGGCTCCATGTTCTTCTTGAGGATTCTTGCCTTTGAGAATCACCCAGCTGTCCTCCACTTTATGAAACCCCATTTTTTTGAGAGTTTAGTTATCAATCTCACTTACAGCTTTGATGGTTTCACTTTGCTCATTAAAAGTTTCAATGTCAAAGTAGTCAATCAATTTTGAAACAAGTATAGCATAAGGAAAGCGATAATCAGTTAATCTTTTGGATTTCAGCATATGTTCATTCATGATAAACACCCAGTTAACCTTGATCAGATTCATGATGCAGTATAAAAGGATTAAATCCTCTTCATGTAGAACAACATGATTTGTACCTCTAGGGATGAGTTGCCATGCTATGATGTAGGCAACAAGTCGTGGTGTTAGGTTCAGATTACCTGCATGGAATCTGCTTATGCTCTGGGCAGGGTTCCTCATACAGCTTTTGTAATACTGAAGTTTGTTGAACTCCTGAATCCCACTTGTGTTCCCTTTTCCAACCTTAAGACCAGAGTATTTGATTCCAGCCACTGAATTCCAGATTTAACTGGTGACCTTCATTTTGATCCCTTTTACATAGGATACAATATTCTTTCCATCCAGAGTTAGGTTTGTATAAAACACCTTAACCATGTCAGGGTATACATTACCTGTTAATTCCAGCAGCTTTTTCAGTTTCTGGTGCTTTAGTGCAGACCTTGTTTCAGCCAATTTTTCAGATTTCAGCCAGTTGAAATCTAGCACCTTGGGTATGTTAATCTGTTTTCTACTCATCTCGTGAATGTAGGCATTGATTCCTTCTTCATCTCCAGTGAACCAGCTTTCTAGAACTCCTTGAAAGGTGCTTTGCCTATCCTGGTTTTTCTTTTTCTGTCTTGAAGAGGAAGCCATGGTTGAACCAGAATTTTTCTTGTGCAAGTATGGGCAATCAATGTGGGTAGCAGATTTTTACACAGATTTATATTGTAAAATGAATGAGTTGATGGAGCAGTTATGAATGGATATGCACGAAGATTTTATGCTCTGAAATTGTGCAGAGAATCTTTGAAAAATGCAGCAAATATTTGGGGTCACGATGCACACATATCACACCTTAATTGAGCACCCAAAGCATGAAATCAGTTACATAACCATGACCAAAACCGTCAAGGGTACAGTGGTTAATACCCACAAAGTCAGTCAATCAGTCAAAGATCATAAATTCTCTTTCCTAGTCATCAAAGCATATCAGTACCAAAAATAAACACTTTCAATTACAAATAAACAGATTTAATTTTTCACTGCGAGGCACAATTAACATTTATAATTCCCAATTCATTGGGCAGAAAATTAAACCTATCTTTAGCCAATGGTTTTGTGAACAAATCTGCAAGCTGTAAATTTGTACCAATGAACTTAATCTCACATGTTCCATTTGATATGTGTTCCCTTAGGAAGTGATGCCTAATTTCAATGTGTTTGGTTCTTCAATGCATGACAGGATTTTTGGTTAAGTTGATGGCACTTGTGTTATCACACAACAGAGGTATATGGTTAAGTAAGATACCAAAGTCATTCAATTGCTGTCTTAGCCATATGGTTTGAGACAACAACTCCCTGCTGCAATGTACTCTGTTTCAGCAGTGGAGAGAGCAACACATGCCTATTTTTTGCATTGCCATGAGATCAAGCTTGATCCAAGCAAGTGACAGGTACAACTGGTGCTCTTCCTATCAATTTTGCAACCTGCAAAGTCTGAATCAGAATATCCAGTCAAACTCAATGAAATGTTACCTGGATACCACAAACCAACTTCTTTAGTTCCTTGCAAATATTTCAGAATCCTTTTGGCAGCATTGAAGTGTGATTCTTTAGGAGTAGATTGAAACCGAGCACACATGCACACTGCAAACATTATGTCAGGCCTGCTGGCAGTGAGATACAGTAGGGATCCTATGAGTCCTCTGTATTTGGTTTCATCAGCAGGAATTCCAGCTTCATCATGATCCAAGTGACAGCTAGTTGAGAAGGGTGTGCTGATTGGTTTGCACTTGTCCATTTCAAATTTTCTCAGCAGATCTTTGCAATACTTGGATTGATTCAAGAATATGCCTTCCTTGAGTTGTTTGACCTGCAAGCCTAGAAAATAGTTAAACTCACCCATCATTGACATTTCAAACTCACTCTTCGTGATTTTCACAAAAGTTTCACACAATTCTCCATTGTTTGATCCAAAAATGATGTCATCCACATATACTTGTACTAGAATTGTGTCATCCCTTTTCTTCTTGATGAACAAGGTCTTATCTGATGTGCCTTTGTCATATCCTTGTGAGGTGAGGAAATCAATTAGCCTCTCATACCATTGCCTAGGAGTTTGCTTAAGCCCATAGAGAGCCTTTTTGAGTTTGAACACGTGTCCTGGATGTTGATGGTCTTCAAAACCTGGTGGCTGTGAAACAAATACCTCTTCATTTATAACTGATCCTGCCTGTTGACCGGAGCGCTGGAGAATGCCTCGTCAAAGGATCGACGTGCGCACCGCTTATCACCTTCGTTCCTCCCTGGATCTACTTCAAGAACCTGTAAAGAAACGACACGGCGCCGCTGCGGCCGATCGCACTCCGACGCTCAAGTCAGTGACGGTATCACCAAATACTAAGAACTAGAACCGTGCAAACTCTCTCTCACAAACAGCTCTGTCACTCGCAAGCGTAAAGTGTATGAACTGAACGTGCGTACCTCAAAAAATCTGTTAAGAACTCTTATATACCTGGTGGTTTTCTCTCTCCTGGCAGTTACAGACTTGGACACGTGGCTCGCATCCAACTGTACACGTGCCATCATCTGGAGGCTCCCTGACTTGGCGCTGCTTCTACTCTCATTTTGGCTAAGTTACCTATGCATGGTACTGCCCAGTGCATAGCTAACTTAGGAGTGCGATCCCTACTGGAACTGGCGAGTTAGGGCCTTCATACACCTTCCCTGTGGTCTCGCCGGCCGCCTTCATAATCTGCTTCTCCTTCATCTTCGGCGATGTGCTTGTTCTGGCGATCTCCGACTGCTTGGTCGCCTGGGTCTTCATCTGGCGACTTGATCTTTAACCTGGCGATCGCCTATTCTGGTAAACTGGAAGTCGGAACACGCCAGCTTAGCAACTGGCGACTACGCGTGCCCCCGACTTCCTTCCCTTCTTGCCAACCTGGCGCCTTGTCAACACGCCTACACTGTAGCAGGGTGCCACGTCATCACATCCGACCACCAGGGCGGTACACAAGCCCCCCAGTCTTAAGCGAAGACTTGTCTAGCGAAAAGACTGAAAAAGCCTTCGTTAACACCGGTCTACGTGGCACTGACGCAGAATTCCAAGCGATAGTACTTTCTGCTGCTCTGACGCTCCACCAAACCCTTCGCTCATCGTTCGACACGTGGCTTTCATCAACGGCTATTTTCATCTGCCGTTAGCGCTTCCCAAAACCATTTCGAAAACCCTTAAACCCATTACGTTCCACTGTTCCATCACTTTCTTCGTGCTTGCAAAACGCTCTAACTTCCCTCTGCGAAAACTCTCAACGCTCTTCAACGCTCCAGATCACCATCTTCCTCCCTCGTCTTCCTGATCATTGAAAGGTAATTACTTTCCTTCATCTGCTGCGTTTCCTTGCATTTTCACCGATTTGCATCATCCTGTAACTGCCTGGTGCATACGCTGTGGGTCGTTTTTCCATTTCTCTTCTGCGTAACTTAGGGCTTTGTCGATCGTCGCAACGAACTCACATTCGTTCGTCGTTTCACCTTCCTTCCATGACCGAGTCAGCCTCTGTAATCCCCTGATCGTTTTTTCTTTCTTCTTCATTTGCAGTTGCTATCATGACTCGCACAAAGATCACCCCGAACCCCCCTCCTTCAGCACGAAACCCTTCTTCACAAGCGCACGACCCAACCCAAGTTCGTGGCGCTTCCTCTTCGCAGGCTGAGAGGCCTGCATCTTCCCAAACTGCTCTGGCCCAAGCGACTCCACCTAACGCTGGAGGAGCCCCCGTGCCTCTGCCAGACTTCAAAACACTATATCCTTGGGCCACCCCAACCCTTCTGAAGGAGACCTCGTCGGTGAACACTGCGGGAGCAGTTTTGCGGTTGACAAAGGGGGACGAGGCCTATCAATCGTTTCACAAGGAGCACGATGAGAGGATGATGGTGCTGCCTTGCCCCGCCGCTCTGCCAGTATGCGCTGATGACAAAGTAAGCGCCGACGGGCCCTTTTGCTTTGTTTACACAACTTTCTTCAAGAAGGTCAAGCTCAGGTTTTCCCTCACCCGATTCGAGAGGGAACTTTTAACCGAGCTCAACATTGCTGCCGCCCAGCTTCACCCCAACAGCTGGGCGTTTGTTTGAGCCTTTCAAATAACGTGCGACCACCTGGGGCTGCCCGCGTCGGTGGACGTGTTTTTGTTTCTTTTTTAGGCTAAGCACCCGGGAGACCGCCTGTGGGTCAGCCTGAATGCCATTGCTGGGAGATCCATTTTTACCATCTTCCAGCAATCGTACAAGGACTGGAAGGGGAAGTTCATCCAAGTACGCGCAAACGATAAAGACACTTCTCTTCTTGATGGCTTCCCCTTGTACTGGGTGGACAAGGGGAAAAAGGAGTCCAAGAGCTGCTTCAGGAGGCCCAGAAGTCCTGATAGCATGGGAGCTTTGGACCGAGACCTCTGTCTATTCTGGAAGAGGGTGGCAGATGCCAACATAACATTCCTGACCCCCAGCCTGATCTCCTTCGAGTTCTTTGAGGACCAGTTGGAATTCCAAATAGGTTAGGACGCTACACTCTTGTTTTGATATTGCTTCTGATACTGCTTATGGGCGTCTTGTGCGATACGCACAAGACTTTGGTTTTACCTTTTCTGCATATACTTGTTTTGCTGTTTCATTACCTCATGCACTCATCTTTTTCTTCTCTGAGCTAACTCATGCACTTTCGTTTCATGCAGACACCATGTTGGGTAAGAACATGCTCGCCGACTTAAAGGCGCTCGCCCAAAACCACGGGTTGGCGACCGGTTCCCAGACGGTTCCCAACTCGGCGGTCGAGAAGGCTATCGTTCATGGGCGATCACCGCCCAAGGAACCCACCCAGCGCAAAAAACTGGTCCTTAAGAGGCCAAAACGGAAAGCCCCCCAAATCGTCCAAGAGGAGGAAGAGGAGGACGACAAGGTCACAGAGGATGGCCTTGTCACGAAAAGGAAGAGGGTGGCACCATCTTCTCCACCTGCTCCACCCCCTCTTCCAACCTCATCACCACCATCAACGCCCGCTCCTCCTCCCTCATCGCCAACACCACAAGCCCCTTCATCACCAGTCCAAGCAACTCCACTGGCCACTGCGCCACCAGCAGCTGAGGCTCAAGAGCCAAATTTTCTGGAGGACCCCCCAAGTGCCTCTACGCCTCATATCTCAGCTGGAGGGGGTCCCCCTTCAAACGCCTCAGCTGCAGAGAACGTTCCAATCGGGGATGAGGTTGCTCACACCTCTCCAATTCTAATTACCGAATCCCCGGTTGCGTCGCCACGCCAGGAAGCAAACACTGAAAATCCTGCTAAGGAAGGTGGCGGCGAGAACCCTCAACAAGCCCCCCTGGCGCCTCTCCAAGCATCAAACCTTTCCCTTGAAGTCACAAGGATGTGGGAACCTCTGACTGCCAAACTCAAAACCATAGCAGAGGATATCCCATCGATTATAACAAGGGCGGTGGAGAGCTCCACCAGGCGGCTTCAAGACGACCTCTACAACCTCAAGACCGAAAATAGCACTATGAAGGTTGAGGTGGAGAAGGTGTCATTCAGCCTGACGCTCGCGGAAATGGAACACTCCCGAGTAGAGGATGCCCTGAGTACCGAGCTTAGGCTGGCGCGCAAGGAAGCTGCTGACCTTCGCCGCAAAGTCCATTAACTTGCCCAAGAGAAAGTTGAGCTAGAAAGCAAAATCGTGCCTCTGCGCACCAACGCGAGCGACCTGGAGGCTCACATTCAAGCTGACGCCGCCAGGGTGCAAAAACTGGAGCAGAGGTCGATTGACCGCGAGAAGCTACTTGGGCAAGTAGAAAAAGCGAGGGACGACGCCATGGCTGATCTCGCCGAGGCAAACAAGGAGAAAGGGAAGATGGCTGTTGAGTTGGCCCAAGCTCAAACAGAATCCAAGAAGGTTACTGACGACCTTCTCCATGCTCAAGAGACCAATGAACAACTCCGAAAACAGGTTGAAGAGCAGGAGCAGCAGAACAAAGAGCTCAAGAAACAGGTTGAAGAACTTCAAGGGCAATTTGAAGAACTTAAGCTAAATTCTGCTCAGATTCTGACTGCTGGATTCGCAGCCGCTCGGGAGAAATTCGCATGCCTATTCCCTGATCTCGACCTCAGCATGGTGTCGTTAAACAACGAAGTAGTAGATGGAAAGGTCGTTCCCGCCGAAGGCTCAACCAACTCCACCCCATCTGCTACTTTATAAATTCACTTGTATTTACCTTGTAAAAACTCTCGCATATGTGTTTTGAACAAACGCTTATTTTAATCACACAACTTGGATATTTTCTCCCCTGGCTCCCTTTAAGCGCTTTAGCCTTCTTTGCATGTTTAACTTTGTCGGGTTTAACTTAGTGATTTTGCAAACGCGACCTTTGACGTAACCGCCTCGAGCCAATTCAAACTTAAGCAAAAATCACTTTAAACAACTTGTACTCTTAAGGCAACTAACCTCATTACAAGAATACCCTTCAAGCAACGAGCTGTAACTTAATCATTGGCTCGAACAACGTTCCACTCGACCTGCTTTATCAAACAAGTCTTTCAACCTTCTCACCGTCGTTTGAACTTTTCCCGATCGCCAAGACCCCTTTGTGACATCAGCTTTTTCTAGCCTCATGCTTTGGCAATCGTTTCTTTATCTGGGGTAGAAGCGCCCTTTGAAATCTTCCTTTGCCCTCCTAAACTTCAAAGCAAAAGACCGGCCGGCTAGGCGTTCTCTTCGAACCTACCTTAGCCACCTTTCAAGCTTCTTCCACCCTCTCCGCCATACCTGAACTCGTTCGCGACGAGAAGGATTTTATCTTGCCTATGCTCGTGCGTAAGCGAGAAGGTCTTTTAACTCGCCTGAACTCGCTCATCGGCGAGAAGGACTTTAAATGGCCTTAACTCGCTCGACGGCGAGAAGGACTTTGTCTGGTGCCCCAACTTGCCCAGGGTGTACATCTCCTCCCCCCTGGATGCACTGAGGACCTTTTCTTTCTCTCGCCTGCACTCGCTCGACGGCGAGGAGGTCTTTAATGGGCCTTAGTTCGCACAACGGCGATAAGGACTTTATATGGTGCCTCAACTTGCCCAGGGCGTACATCTCCTCCCCCCTGGATGCACTGAGGACCTTTCTCTTTCTCGCCTGCGCTCGCTCAACGGCGAGGAGGTCTTTAACTTGCCTCAAAACGCGCGAGGGCGTTGAGGTCTTTCGTCTGATGCCTCCGATCGCCGAAAGACGATGAGGACTTTAAAACTTAACTGGTGCCTCCAATCCCCGAAAGACGATGAGGACTTTAAAACTTAACTGGTGCCTCCAATCGCCGAAAAACGATGAGGACTTAAAACTTAACTGGTGCCTCCAATCGCCGAAAAACGATGAGGACTTAAAACTTTTTAGAAAGCATGCGATATATCTTTTCTTGCCTTAAATCATGTACAAATGACAAGGTCTTCCTTCAAAACTTTCGAAAATAGCACACATGCAATCTGAAAACACCTTATACTTCGAAAACTCTTCTTTTATTGGGTGGCCTCATTAAAAACCCTCCTTAGGGAAAAAAGAGTGCCCCCTTGAAACTGTTTTAACAGAGACATTGTAATATAACATTTGTGTTTGTCTTTACTTACAAAGCTCTTAACTATAGTACAACTTCAGGTGTGTGGCGTTCCAGGTACGAGGGATCGCTCCTCCTTCCAGCGTCTCTAAGCGGTAGGCCCCGTTCCTGAGCGCCTCGGTTATTCTGAACGGTCCAGTCCACTTGGGTGATAGTTTATTCTCCATCTCGTACTGGTGGGCCTTCCTCATCACCAGATCGCCTTCTCTAAACTGCCTTGGCATCACCTTAGAGTTGTACCTTCGCTCGATCCTCCTCTTCACCGCCTCAGCCTTGATCCTCGCCTCTTCCCTGACTTCATCCAGCAGATCCAGGTTCAGCCTTCTCTCTTCATTCGAGTCTTCCTCTACAAAGTTCTGGAATCTCGGCGAGCTCTCCTGGATCTCTACCGGAATCATGGCGTCACACCCATAGACCAAGCTAAACGGGGTCTCATGGGTTCCTGACTGCTCGGTGGTGTGGTACGCCCAGACTATACGGGGCACCTCCTCAGCCCAACTTCCCTTGGCTTTCTCAAGCCTTCTCTTCAAACCTCTCAACAACACCCGATTAGCTGATTCCACCTGGCCATTCGTCTGAGGGTGCTCGACGGATGCAAACACTTGTTGAATTCCAACCCCTTCACAAAGCTTCTTCAACAGGTGGCTTGCAAACTGCGTCCCATTATCTGACACCAGGCGCTTAGGCACTCCAAACCGGCACACGATGTTCTTCCATACAAAGCCTTCGATCTTGTGTGCGGTGATCTGGGCCACTGGTTCTACTTCGATCCACTTGGTGAAATACTCAATCGCCACCACCAAGTACTTCATCTGCCTGATCGCCAGTGGGAAAGGTCCCAGGATGTCGATTCCCCAAGTATGAAACGGCCAAGGGCTATAGATCGACTTCAACTCCTCGGGAGGTGCCTTGTGCCAATCGGCGTGCTGCTGGCATTGTTTGCAGCACTGGGCATACTTCTTGCAATCTTCTCTCATGGATGGCCAATAGTAGCCTGCACGGAGAGTCCTCGCGGCCAGAGCTCGACCCCCGACGTGACTTCCACATATTCCTTCGTGGAGCTCTGCCATAATTCTCGTGCACTTCTCGCCGTGTATACATTCCAGGAGTGGGTGAGTGAACCCAAACCTGTACAGATCGCCATCAATCAATGTATACTTGCTGGAATTTTTCTTTACCTTCCTAGCTTCTGTTGGATCCAGCGGGAGGAGGCCATCCGCCAAGCACCGCTTGTACTGTGTTATCCAAGTGTCTGGCTCATGGGTGGCGCAGACCTGCATCACGTCCACCTTCTCTCCTCGGCATGCTTTGATTCTCGGTGATCTCAGAGTTTCCTGCGTCAAAGACTTATGGCTTCTCGCTGCTTTCTCCGTCGACTTGCTTATCTGAAGGACCAGGTGATCTGCTACAAATGCCCTCGGCGTCTTCAGAGTTTCTTGAATCACCGTCCTCTGCCTACCCCCCTTGCCTGAACTGGCGAGCTTAGCAAGCAAGTCAGCTCGGGCATTCTGTTCTCGGGGCACATGTACTACTTCAAAAGAGGCAAAGGAACTCTTCAATTCCTGCACATACGCCAAGTAAGCCGCCATTTGTGGATCTTTAGCCTGGAACTCGCCTGTTACTTGCCCTGTGACTAGCAGCGAGTCACTCTTAGCCATCAGCACCCTAGCTCCCATCTCCTTGGCCAGCAGAATCCCGGCGATCAGCGCCTCATACTCTGCTTGATTGTTGTTGGCTTTGAAGGCAAATCTCAACGATTGTTCGATCAGCACGCCGTTGGGTCCTTCCAATATGACTCCAGCACCGCTACCCTGCTGGTTCGACGATCCATCCATCGAGAGTACCCAACGGAAATCATCTCCTTCAACCCGCGTCGCCTCTGATGAGAGCTCGACTACAAAATCTGCAAAGATTTGCCCCTTGATCGGGCCTCGGGGCTCATATTTAATGTCCAATTCTGACAACTCCACTGCCCACTTCACCATTCTTCCCGCAACGTCAGGTTTCTTCAAGACCTTCTGGATGGGCAGGTCAGTCATCACCAGTATTGTGAAGCTGTGGAAGTAGTGGCACAACCTCCTCGCCGAAAACACCACAGCCAGCGCAGCCTTCTCCAGGGCACTGGTGGAACTCGCACCAAACGTCCGGCTTTGACCCCAGCACCTTGTCGCCCACCTTCTCGGGCGCCTTCAACCTAGCAGATATGTTAGGGATAGCGATCAGGTCCGCTAGTCCCATGACGAATTTGTGCTTAGGCGGGCGATTGTACTCTCGGCGTGCTGGTTGTTGGCGTGCTGGTGGTTGGCGCGCTTGGCTTCTTCCCTTATTTCTCCTATCGTAAGGATAGCGAGCCCTTTGGTCTTTTCTGGCCGCTGCGGCCGTTTCCAGCACCCTCTGCGGCTGGATCCTGGTCTGGGCGCGTGGCCTGGCGGGGGTCACGCTGCCTCTCTTCTCGGCGACTTCACTCTCGTCGGCGATGTGAGCCACCGCAAGTCGCCTGACTTCAGCAAACGTCGCTGGGTGAGCCCTGATCAAGGCCTCGCAGAATGGTCCTGTCTGCACGCCCTTCTTGAAGGCATAGACCAACATTTCTTCATCCTTGGCCGGCGATCTGACCATCTGCGCTCCAAAGCGATTCAGGTAATCTCTGAGGGACTCCCCATGGTACTGCCTTATATCAAACAGATCATAGGACACCCTGGGCGGTGCCTTATTCACAATGTACTGCTCGACAAAGATCTTCGAGAATTGTTGAAAATTGGTTATGTGGCCATTAGGTAGGCTCACGAACCACTCCATCGCCGTTCCTTGGAGCGTACTCACGAACATCTTGCAGTAGACGGCGTCTGACCCTCCCGACAGCATCATCTGCGTGTGGAACGTGGTCAGATGAGCCTCTGGATCCTCCACGCCGGTAAAAACAGCCTTAACCGGAACCACGCTCGTGGGAATTGGCGTGTCGGTAATCGTCTGAACAAAAGGCATTGGGAACACACGAGGTGGCGTCGACGGTGCCGCCTCGTCAGCAGAAGAACGTCCCTGCTGCTCCTGAAGAGCTCGACGCAGCTCCTCAGCTACCTTGCTGAGCTCCTCATTCCTGGCGCGAGAGGCGACCAGGTCCTCATGTATCCTTGCCTGCTCTACGCGCGAGGCTTCCACGGTTGCCTGCAACGAGCGCATCATCTCTGCCATCTGCGCCATGGTCATGGCGGCGTCGCCTTCAGCAGCGACGGGAGCCACGGACTGGAACGATTGCTTCTCATCTTTCTCATTAACTTCAGCGAACCACAGGAATACAGCAAACAACACTTCAACCACGATCGAAACAGCGATCAATCGGAGAAAACTCAAGAAACTGCGCAAGAACTCAAGAACACCGCAAACCTTCGCAGGAAACCACAAAAGAACTCGAACTTCCACCAGACAGATTGCGCACAACCAACAAAAGACCTCACTCCACCGATTGAAAGCCAAACAAACGGTACAAAACACAAACTCACCGAACGAAACTCAAAGAAAGTGCAAACGACGGTTGCACCAGCACACAACCGCGCAGAAAACCTCGAAAACTTCCACGAACTCACGCTGTGGATGGGAGCACGTTTTACACGGCCCCACGGTGGGCGCCTGATGATCCTGCCTGTTGACCGGAGCGCTGGAGAATGCCTCGTCAAAGGATCGACGTGCGCACCGCTTATCACCTTCGTTCCTCCCTGGATCTACTTCAAGAACCTGCAAAGAAACGACACGGCGCCGCTGCAGCCGATCACACTCCGACGCTCAAGTCAGTGACGGTATCACCAAATACTAAGAACTAGAACCGTGCAAACTCTCTCTCACAAACAGCTCTGTCACTCGCAAGCGTAAAGTGTATGAACTGAACGTGCGTACCTCAGAAAATCTGTTAAGAACTCTTATATACCTGGTGGTTTTCTCTCTCCTGGCAGTTACAGACTTGGACACGTGGCTCGCATCCAACTGTACACGTGCCATCATCTGGAGGCTCCCTGACTTGGCGCTGCTTCTACTCTCATTTTGGCTAAGTTACCTATGCATGGTACTGCCCAGTGCATAGCTAACTTAGGAGTGCGATCCCTACTGGAACTGGCGAGTTAGGGCCTTCATACACCTTCCCTGTGGTCTCGTCGGCCGCCTTCATAATCTGCTTCTCCTTCATCTTCGGCGATGTGCTTGTTCTGGCGATCTCCGACTGCTTGGTCGCCTGGGTCTTCATCTGGCGACTTGATCTTTAACCTGGCGATCGCCTATTCTGGTAAACTGGAAGTCGGAACACGCCAGCTTAGCAACTGGCGACTACGCGTGCCCCCGACTTCCTTCCCTTCTTGCCAACCTGGCGCCTTGTCAACACGCCTACACTGTAGCAGGGTGCCACGTCATCACATCCGACCACCAGGGCGGTACAATAACCATTCAAGAAGGAACTCTTCACATCCATTTGAAATAGCTTGAACCCTTTGATGCAGGAGAAGGCAAGTAGCAATATAACAGCTTCTAGCCGAGCCACTGGTGCATATGTTTCATCATAGTCTATTCCTTCTTCTTGATTATACTCTTTAGCCACTAGTCTAGCCTTATTTCTGGTAATCACCCCATGCTCATCCATCTTGTTTCTAAATACCCATTTTGTTCCAATGATATTCATTTAAGGTATTCCAGGAACAAGAGTCCAGACCTCATTCAGAGAAAATTGATTCAGTTCCTCTTGCATGGCCAGAATCCAGTTACTGTCCTTGAGGGCTTCATTCAGATTTTTGGGTTCCATTTGAGATACAAAGGCCATTGTTTCACAAAATTTATTTAGGGATTTCCTTGTTGACACTCATTTCTCAATGTTCCCAATGACATTATCAAGGGTTAAATCTCTTGGGGTTTTCTATTCTTTTGGCAAACCTTCAGAAACAGTAGGTTCTTGGATAACATGTGAGTCAGCAATATCAATATGAATCGATTCATTTTGATTTAAAACAGATTTAAATTCATCACAGACAAGGTCATCTGCAGCAGTTTTAGATATGCTATGATCAGCTTCATCAAATACAACATGCATTGATTCTTCTACTATGAGCAATCTTTTATTGAAGACTCTATATGCATGACCATTCAAAGCATAACCAATGTGCACACCTTCATCAGATTTAGCATCAAACTTACCTAGATTTTCTTTGCCATTATTCAATACAAAGCATTTACACCCAAACACTCTAAGGTGACTCACACTCGGTTTCCTACCCTTATACAATTCATATGGAGTTTTCTTAAGAATGGGTCAAATTAAGGTTCTGTTTAACACATAAGCTACGGTATAGACTGCATCTGCCCAAAAATACTTAGGAAGCTTAGATTCATTTAACATAGTTCTAGTTAGTTCCTCTAATGATCTGTTTTTCCTTTCAACTACACCGTTTTGTTGGGGAGTCCTAAGGGCTGAAAAGCTATGTGATATCCCATGTTTCTCACACAACCTCTCAAATCTAGCATTCTGAAACTCTCCCCCATGATCACTTCGAATTGATTTTATGCAGCAACAATTTTCATTCGGTAAAACCTTTGCTAATTTCTTAAAGGCATTGTAAGCAACATTTTTATGTGCAAGAAACAGAGTCCATGTAAATCTAGAGTAGTCATCCACAACAACCAAAGCATACAAATTTCCAGCCAAGCTAGCAACTCTAAAGGGTCCAAATAAGTCCATATGCAATACATCCAATGGATTTTTTTGTAGAAACAATGTCCTTTGAATTGAAAGAGGATCTGATTTGTTTACCTTTCACACAAGCATCACAGAGCCCGTTATCCTGAAATTTAATGTTAGGTAAACTAGAAACAAGATCTTTAGATTTCAATTTATTTAAGTGATTAGTGTGTATGTGAGCTAACCTCCTGTGCCACAGCCAAAACTCATCACTTCAAGATAGTAAACACTCATTTGAAGAGTTAGTTTCCATGATATCCAAGAGGTATATGTTATTCACTCTCTTACCAGTAAACAACACCTTACCAGAGGAGTCACTAGTGATTGTGCAGCCCTTTGACTTGAAGTTCACCTTGTATCCTTTGTCACAAAGTTGACTGATACTGAGAAGACTATGTTTGAGTCCTTCTACATAAAGCACATTCTCAATAGTAGTTGAATTTCCTGTTCCAACAGTGCCTCTACCCAGAATTCTTCCTCGGTTATTATCACCATAGGTTACATGTCCCTCTGCCTTAAGCTTCAAGCTAGTGATTTTTGTAAGGTCTCCAGTCATATGTTTGGAACAACCATTGTCCAAGTACCATTGATTTTTCTTGCTGCCTTTCTGCAAAACAGAACAAAGATGATACAAATGGTACCCTTTTCAGTATAGAGTCCAACACAGATTAAAACCTTCTCTTTGGTAGCCATTTTGCTAAGTTCTTAGGAACAAGATGCTTTCTAGCAATGCATGACCTAGAGGTATGACCAGATTTCATGCAGTAAAAACAAGTTACATGAGATGCCTTTTTGCCACTGTTAAAAGCTGAAAACCCTGATTACGCTGGAACAAAAAAACTTGAAAGCTTTTTGACATTGGTTACATTTTCAGGGTTATAACCAATACCATTCTTGTTGAAAACAGCATTCTGTGAACCAAGGAGAGACTCAAGATTCTCTCTTCCCTTGGTGAAATTGGAAAGGGTTTTTAGCAAATACTCCACTTTTTTTTCAATTTTGTGCAGTTTTCACAGGTTTTAATAGAGGCATGCAAGCATGTTCGTTCAAGGCTTACCAAATTTGTTTTGGCCTTATGCAGTTCTTCCTCAAGTGTTTTTACTTTAAGTGCAAGCACATTATTTACCTTTTGCAACTTACTGCATATTACAGCTAGCCTATTTGCTTCATCATATGTTTCTTTGAAAGCAGCAAGCAATTGATCATAGTTATCAGATTCCATAGAGAATTCACTTATTGAATCAGAGATTGACCCTTCATCTTTCACCATGAAGCATAGATTGTTTTCCTCACTCTCAATTGAAGAGCTGCTGGTTGAAGATACTTCATTCTCTTCGACGAAATGTAAGCTTTTCTCCCCTTGCTCCTTTCAACCTTCTTGCTGGCAGATTTGTCCTTTGATTGATTGTTTGGACAATCCATTTTGATGTGCCCTGTTTTGCCACAGCCAAAACAAGTGTAGTTAGAGGAATTTAATTCATTAGGTTTAGGATACCTTCTTTTTTGTTGGTTCCTATCTCTGCTTTTCTTCTTTAGGAATCTGCTGAACCTCTTTGTAAGTAGGCTGATTGTTTCATCATGTTCAGCATCTTCTTTTTCCTCATTGATCTCACTCTATTCACTTGCTTTCAGTGCAAGTCCCTTGGGTTTTCTTTCCACTATTTCCTGCTCTTTGAGTCTCTTGAGCTCCAGCTCATGCTCCATTAATTTCCCAAAGAGTGCAGCAGTTGAAAGCTTTGACAGATCACAGCTTTCTGATATGGCAGTCACCTTGGGTTGCCAGATTTTGTCGAGGCACTTCAGCACTTTTATGCTGAGTTTCTCTCTGTCAAATTCCTTTCCCAAACCAGTAAGGTGATTCACAATATGAGTGAACCTTTTCTGCACATCAGCAATGCTCTCCTCGGGTTGCATTCTAAACAATTCATATTCTTGGATGAGAGAATGTTTTCTTGATCTCTTCACATCTTCAGTACCCTCATGAGTAACTTCCAAGACCTCCCACATCTCCTTGGCTGAACTGCATTGGGATATCCTGAAGAACTCATCCATTATTAATGAGGAGGTTATGATGTTCTTGGCCACAAGATCATATTGAGCCTTCTTCCTTTCAACCTCATTCCATTCAGATCTTGGCTTTACCACTTCTTCATCCTTGACAACCTGCATTGGCACATAGGGTCCATGGACCACAACCTCCCAAATTAACGCATCAATAGATTCCATGAAAATTTTCATTCTAATTTTCCAAAAAGCATAATTCATTCCATTGAACATAGGTGGTTTATTGACAGAAGATACCTCAGCAAAAAGCACTTTAAACTCAGACATTATTGCAAACAAACTTGATTAAAATACAAGTCCTAGCTCTTGATACCAATTGTTGGGTTCAATAGTGTCAAAGTTCAAGAGGGGGGTGAATTGACCTTTTAAACTTTCGCTCAGATTCAGGTTTTATCATAGTACACAGAAAATAAATCGATTTATTTAGCAATGAACATATTTATTTTTACACTATTTATGTTTTCAAAATGATTATATCAGGCAAGTAATTCTTGAAGTTATGCAGATTAATTTGCAAGCTATGAACACACTGATTTTAAGAAGAAATTATGAAAAACAAAATCAGTGACCTCCAACTTTTTAAGCAAGTGATAAAGGTTCAATTTCTAGCTTGACAATCAATTGGGTAACCTATCACAATCAACATGTTCCAGTTGTATTTAACAGATCATATATCTTCTTAACAAAACCAAACTGATTTTCCAGAAAATAAGAACTGTATGAACAAGCCCAGAAAGAACAGATTTATTTTTAATTGAACAGATTCAATTTCTGGCAGATTAACAGATAAGCAATAACCGAGTGCAGGGAAGAGGAGAAATGGAACACACAACAATTATACTGGTTCACTCAAATGAGCTACATCCAGTCTCACCTAATCCAAGGTGAAATCCACTAAACAAACGTACCAAACGCACTTACACAGCCACTGTTCTTGAACCCTACAAGAACCTTGGCACACTTGCTGAAAAACACTATTTCAGCACACACACTCTTCAAGAAACACTATCAAGAAGAGTTTACAATCACACTTTTACAAGAATTCGAAATATTAAACGAATACACCTGATAGAGGATGCAGAAATCTGCCTTAGACCAGTAGAACAGATTGCTCAAACAGTAGCAGCACCTCTAACCAAGCCTTAGAACCAACCAAGAACAAGCACACTTTTTGATTTGGAAAATCTTTGAAGAACACATGCTAATTCTCTGAAAATCCTTAGTTCTCTGTTGTAAAACTTGTTTTCTCAATTGTATGATCCACCTTTAAACGCAGGAACAAGTTTTCTTTTTATAGAAAAACAACTTATAACATATTTTAAACAAACAGTTAAAGTTATTATAAAAAGAACAGATTGAAAATAAAATGAACAGATTTATTTTCAAAAGCAGTTAGAGAATCTGTTATGTGAAGGAGACTTAGTCAACCACCCTGGTGCAAGGATAAAACCAAAAAAAAACATGGCACCAGACAAAAAAAGAATCTATTCATTTACAGATGAACAGATTTATTTTCAAAACGATAACAAAAACTTCTTAACAAGTGAAACACAGTCGTTTTGATGGAGTGAAGACTTAGTCAAAATACTTGATGCACAAACCATGATGTTGGAAAACACTTAATCAAAGCATCAGCTTAAAAAAAGAATCTATTCATTAAGAAAAGAACAAATTCATTTTTATGCAGTAAGGGTATTTTTGCAAAACATGTGAAAAACAGTTTCAGAAAATTTGTGCTTGCTCTTATCACATGGTATGGGGTTAAGAGGTGAGTTACCTAGCAAAAAACTTACTTTAAACAACCTCTAAACTATACCTAAGACATTCTTAAAGCAAATGTAAATACAAATGAAATTTACACAAATGGCTTCATCAAACACATGTCTTGAAGGGCAGCAACCATCTTCAACAGTTACTTCTTCTCATAAGTCCTATACTCCTATTCACACCTCCTTTTTATGTTCTATTTAAATCTACTCTAAAGAAATTAAAAAAAGAGACATCAATTGATCCTCATCTCTTAATGCTTGTGTCCTACTCCTAGTAATCCTCTGAGGCATGGTGGATGATGTAATCATGGGTTGGGGTTGGCCTCAGATTGGGCTTGGGCCTCAAGCGTCCTCTCTCCTTATTCTACATCACATTGCCACCACCTTAAATTTGTTAAGCACAACCCTCGTGCGTTAAGCAGATTCACTCGTGAGAGCAAGAATGAAAAAAGGCATTTAATAGGAAAAATTTGTAGAGGGAGCCTCTATGTGTTGAAAAACTTTGTTCCTAAGCACAAGGTTGAAAAAAGTTATTCATTAGGGAAAAATCATTGAGCGCAACCTCCATGTGTTGGGCAACCAAATGCAATTTTGGTGCAGTGTTGAAATTTGGCTGAGTCAAGCTAAAAATGGTTGAGTTATGTTGAAAATGCTTGACCCAAGCTAGCCTACACTAAGTGTATCTAGCCTACGTTGAGAAAATTGAAAAATGGCTAAGCGAATTTGAAAATGGTTGAGCGAAATTACGCATAAAAACTTCCAATACTCTCTTTTGCATAATTTCGTTAAGTGGAGCCAAATTCACTAAGCAAAATATTTCTAGTGAATGAACTCTAAAACTATGTTTAAAAGAGGTTAAATTAGTCTTCTACCTAATATTCTGAACAAAATTTTGGTTGTTACACAAAGTTGTTGGGTGACCATTTTTTTGTTGAGCAAAATTCATTTCTTTGGAAACCCGAGATTTAATCATTGAGTGAAATTCAATACAGTGAAAATCCAAAAGTTTTGTTCATTGGGTGAACAAACCTTTGATTGAGCAAGCAAAATGTTGAATGTGCAAATTTAGACATGTGCTTAATTTGTTAAGCGAGCAGAACTAGTGGTTGAGCAAAGGTAATGTTTTCTAGATTTTAAATAACGTATTTTTAAATGTTTTTGGATCTTAAAATTGTTTATATTTTACAAAATTGTTATATTTATCAAGCTACTATACTTGAATAATATTATAATGTAATGATTGGTGAATTCAAATTTATTGGTATTTATTTTAATGTTGGAATAATATATGGTTTTTTAGTGATAAATTTGTTGTGATTGTATAAGTTGTTACGTGGTTGATGATGTATATGATGAGATGTAGAATTTGAAATGTGTGATGTAAACTATGCATGATCTGGAATGAAAAAAGAGTTGAATTGAAAATGTGTATAAATAAGAATATATTTTGGTTATGTTGTGATATGACATGTGATGTATTGTAAATATAGTTATTTCTAGGGAGGGAATATTATGTTGAGAAGTTTATATTGTATATTGAGTTTGGGATTTTGTATGAGATATCATGACTCTACTGATATTACTGATATTGGACTCACATAAAGAAAAATATCATGTTGTAAGAGTAGAAGGAGATTCCTATAATCTCTTACGTGAAAAAAAAAGGTATGCCTAGTATATCATAAGAATTCATCCTATCACATAAATAAATACGTTCCTATTATTTAACTTTGTCATGCAGGAATGAACTGATGTAAGAGAAAGATATTTTATATTATATCTTTTAATTAAATTGTTTTTATATACTAACAAATGTTAAAAAAAATACTTTTTTTGGGATGAATATATATGATAGTGTATATGTGTCATGGAAGTATCCATATATACATGTCTATTGCCAGGTAATTTTTATGACAAGAATTTGAATGCACATAATTGCATAACATAAAAAATAAAATAAAAAATCAAGCAATCTCAAAGGTAAAATTAGTTACCTATAACAAAGTAGGATAACATCTTAGTTGCTTTGTGTTTGCAATTTCAATATTTACAAGTTATCCATATAAATAGGTTTGTCACTCCACATGACACTCTTGTCAGCAAAATTTTTACAAATTGTCCATATAAATAGGTTTGTCACTACACAAACCTCAAATATAAAACATTAACTAAGGTGACACCCTTATTAGTAAAATTTGTGCATCCAACAAAATACAACTGGTCAAATGGTCCAAATTATTCAAGTTAGACTTTTCCTATCACATGTACATTTTCCCCATTAATGCAACATATCAAACATTTGGTAATGATGAACTATTTAAATTGTATTATATAAAGGCTTCTTTTCTCTTTTATCCATCAAAAACAAATTGGTCAGAGGACTCAATTAACATAAACTATTAGGATATTCAAATACTTGAAAATTGAAATTTTTGTAGATAGGAAAGAATAAAGTATGACAATGAATGAGCAACGCAAAGACCATATGGAGTTTATAAGACCAGTTGTATACTATCTTCAGAAAATACAAAAGAAAAGGAAATAAAAAGAAAATCAAATATCAATTCATTTCTGTTTTCAATATTCCAGGAAGGAAGAATGGGGGAAAGAATATACTGCAACTTGTATTGATACAATAAAGGAATATATTATGTTCTTGTCCTTTACTTTGAGGGAGAAGCAGCAAATATATTAAATTATGTGAATGTGCACTTGCTTTGTCCTTCAATGCGTATATAAGTACCCCAAAAGTAGCACAGGAGTAGAATTTGGAAGAAATTCTTGAAAGGACAACATGTTCAAGTTTCTTATCCCTATATATTAGGACCAAAAGAATGTTTTTGTGTTTTTCTTTTAACAGTATGTCCTTATACTTCAGCATGCATAAGTTTATGCAATCCGTTGAAGGTTATATGCCACCATATCCTCAAGGGCTAAACGATACACACTCTGAGGAAGGCATTGGAGACTTTGAATTGCAAGATCAGCTTTCTCTCTGGCCAACTCTTGGGCCCTTTCAATGCTCCCACAACTCTTAACCAAATTGATGGCCTCATCAAGTGAACCAACCTCACTGAATTCAGACTCAATGATATCCCTCAATTTCGGTTCTTTCTCCAGTGCAAATATTACTGGTGCAGTCAGGTTGCCCTTGGCAAGGTCATTGCCAGAAGGCTTTCCCAGTTGCTCTGCTGATTGCGTGAAATCCAAAATGTCGTCCACAACTTGGAAGGATAGACCCAGATTCCTTCCATATTCATACATTTTCTCAGTGATGCTTCTGTCAGCACCACTGAAGATCGCAGCTCCTTTGGTGCTGGCCGCAATCAAGGATGCTGTCTTATAATAGCTCTTGATTAGATACTCTTCAAGTTGAACATCACAATCAAACAAACTTGAGGCCTGCTTTATTTCCCCACTTGCAAAATCTTTGATCACCTAAAAAAGCACCAAATAGTTATGCAAAAGAACTTCATAAAATGGAATTGTGCATCTCTTTACACCCTCGATTAAGTAACTGGCTCCAGGGTGCATCAACCACTTGTTTGGAATAATGATTTTAAGCATGCAAGTAAACGATGGTGTCTTAAACAGGCATGGTGATGGAACTCACCTGGCTGATTAGTTTAATGACTTCAATATTTTCAAGGTTTGCTAGATACCATGATGACTGTGCAAACATGAAGTCTCCAGCCAGCACTGCAACTCTTGTTCCAAAAATTTGATGTACAGTTTTCTTCCCTGTTGGTACATTGCAAACACAATGAGTACAAGTAGAGGGGAATTGAATTAGCAGTGTTGGGAAAAAAAAAAAGTTTACACTTCTTCAGAAGGTGATAGCTTTGGCCTGCCCAAATACAGACATGTAAGATTCATACCGATTGATCGTGTATAATTTTCAATTATGCAATTTTTAAGACTTTAGTCAAGACCAAAAATTTTATATGAAACGTGATATCTATGCATAACAAAATGAATTTATTAAAACAGGAACTAGAAATGTCCATGTTCTATTGAAGCAAGATATTTATAGATCTATCCGATATGTGTATATTTGGAGAACACAATTTTTTCAGTTTTTACTTGAATTTCTTTAAAATCATTAGAAACAATTCCATGAGTATGTATTGAATAATATACTCTTAGCTTCCAATTATATGCTATAGAATGGCACTACCAGCCTACAAAAATGGTATATTTATCAAAACTTGCATTGTTATTTTGGTCTGCTGTCATTGCTTAAAGAGATGAATTCCATGCAACCAATAATAAGAAGCACCGATGAAACACACTTTACCAACGTGTTCTCTCATTCTTTTATCCATTTTTTTATTTCCTTTTTAGGCAGTGGAGAGACTCTACTAGGTATTAGCTCATCATAGAATAAAAACTACAGAGTATATTTTTTTAATTCTTTATTATATGTATAACTGAGTTGAATGAAATCCATGCAACTGACCTCACCTAGAGGGATAAGCCTTTGATGTTGTTGTACTAGCAACATAAGTCCTTTCCAAGACATCACAAAAAATTTAAGAGGCTTCTAATGTGCACTTTTTCCTCTTTCAGTACCAAAATTTACTGTAGTTCTCTCTTTTATTTTCTTTCTTTTCTCCTCTTTCCAGAGATAATTTTCTTACACAAAGTGTGTGCATGATCTTATTGTACAGAAAATCATTACTAATCAACAAAGTTCTGAACCAGATCAAAGACTATGATGAAACAAGTTTCAGACATGATGGAAGCCTGCGAGTATCACTGCTTTTACACAAACATAACGTGTAAAGGAAACTTTTTATCAAATAAATTGTAATTTGTAACATGGTTATCCCATCTTAAAATAAGAAAACAACCTTATATATGAGTAGAATTGCTGTATAGCATACATCTTACCAAATAAGACACATAATCAGAAATCTAAAAATTATGACAGGAAAATTAAAAGGGTATATAAAGAGAAATCACAAGCCTACCTCGTCGAAGGTCACTCTCATCTAGTACATCATCATGTATCAAACTTGCAGTATGAATCATTTCAATAATCTCCGCTAAACGTCGATGCTTTACAGTAAGTTCCCTGGAGTCAACCATTTCAACGTGAAGTTTTCAACTTTTTATTTTCATATAGAACTTTTAGGTACAGCAAAGAACGTGTGAATATGCCTATGTGTGTTCATGTGCACATGTGTGTGTGAGATAGAAAGATAGAGAGAAAAAGACTTTGAGAGAGAGTTTTATGTGCTTACTTCAAGCCAAACAACTCTGCAGTTGCCCTTGCTACCAAGAACACCAGAGCTGGTCTCATCCTCTTCCCACCAGCACTAAAAATCTGCTCAGCTGCAGACATTAAAACTGGATTTTCTGCTCCTACAATCTATCAAAGTATCTTTATCAGATACATTAAAATTTAGGTAACAAACGACCACCATTTGCAAGCAAAAGAAGCTAAATGAAAGAAGGTTCAGCAGGGAATGAGAATGATAAGGACTTCGCACAAATTGACTGGATAAACATTCTTACAAAACAAAAAAGATCTAACGAGTAGTAACTTATGCTACAATACAATCAATTCAGAATGGTCTTAAAAAATTATCCAATCTCAATAAATAAATAAAATTGATATCATTAATCCCAAAACATTGCAATTTGTAAATTGGTATCAAGATGCAAAGAAACATGTAAATATCAAACAAAGCTGAAATAATGAATTCAATAAAGGCTAACAAGAACAAAAATCCCAGAACAAGTAAAGAACTTCATTCAAGCAGCTATGCCCCTTGTTGCCTTCCTTAAAAATTCTACGCTTTTCTGCTCTGTTGAAGCCACTCTCACTCACAATATATAGAACAACAACACAAGACTTCATGAGACAGGACAGTAACAGTCATAAATCTTTCATACTAAATAAAACACCAGAAAGCATCCATCCCAAAAGCATTACTTACCGACTGAAGATTTTTATTGAGAGTTAGCAAATCATCAGCAACAACTTCAAAGAACGTAGCTGGAGAAATGGGGGATTCTGAATAACCCTTCAAGTAAGATCCCTTGGTAAGGCTTTCAATTGCTTGACTCCCCCCTATTCAAAAAACCAAAAGTTTCAATGTCTAGTTCCACAGCTGTAACTAACAGCTATAGTGTTTCTTCATTCAAACAGAATACGCCCTTAAAAGAAACAGGAATCAATTCAATTGCTTTATGAGAAAACAGTATAAACATTGTACACAATCAGTTTTACAGTTATTAGAATTGGTAAGTTTATTGAGTTCTACAACGACAGCCTTAAAAGTCATACCAGGGATGGTTTCTGATAGATTGACAGTGTACAATTTTTTTACACAGACAACAATGCATGAGATCAAAATCAAATCTTGTACCATTCACCGTAGGTTCTGCAGTCTTCATAGAAGAAACCCGACACTGAGTGTTCCTCCTCGTACAACAAAACAATTTACAAACTCCATGACCTCTGCCACACCCTTTTGAATTAACCTTGGCATAGTTCCTGACCGTGTACCTATCAAAGGAAGCATTGGAAGAGCAACCACAGGACACCAAGTTTTTTCCAGCAAAATCAATGGCTTTGCCTGTGACAGACATCATTCTGACTTCTGAGCGAGGCCCAGAAGCGGAAGAAGGCAGTGGCAGCCGCAATTCACGAGAGAGGGGTGGAAAACGAGGCGAAATTGACGTTATGCAGAGAGGCAGTAGCGAGGTGCAGCCATTGGAGGGAGAAAAAGAGAAGAAGAATGAAAAGGAGAAAAAGGGTGTTTGAGAGTCACAAGTTTTTTGAAGCGAAAAGAAGGAACACGAGAGTTAGAGTTAAGTGAGTGGATCCTAAGAACCCACATGGGACTACGTTTCTTATCAGTTGGAGAGAGAAAGCGATGAGAGTGAAATCTGTGACTCATGCTGCTTCCTTAGGACATCAGATTCTATTGTGTGAACTGTAAACATGCCTGGAAGGGTCAAATTAACTCTCTCTATGTCATTCTCACATCCATCATTTTTACTTGAAAACAACAAATTATTTAACAAAACTTTTCGAACTTCCAAGTATATTTATTCTAATATTTTTATTACCTAAACTTTTATTTGAAATTGATTTTTTTTTTTTCAAATTTTAAATTATGCAGATATTTATAATATGATATTTTTAATATGTAAATTATTATAATAGGTCCTTATGTGAAAAATTAACGATCTTTAAAAAATTAATAATCATTTCATATACACAGAAATACGTATAATTTTTAAAATATAAGATTCGGAAACATGGATCTATATATTATATAATTATTAAAATTGATAATAAAGATTTATGCACTATGTTTTAAATTTTTTTTTTAGCAAAAGATGTTTTTAATTGCGGGTTTAAAAGGATTTATTCATTCTTTTTATAATTATAATAAAATTTTATACCATAAATTTGAGTTTTTAAAAAATTAATGTATTCTTTTTCTATACGTTTGTCTGACACGGACACGCTATTTAAGAGGAGTGTTTGAACTTCATAGGTATAGTATAAATAAAAACATATTTAACCTTTAAAATTATATTTTTAAATACTTTTTGCTACAAGTTTTTTTAAAAAGTTTCTATGTGTTTCTAAGCTAAATGTAATTGATGTAGAAATTTAAGAAAAAAAGTTACAAGACAACTTTTATAAATTATTTTATTAGTCTAATTAAACGAAATTCTTTATAATTTTTTTCTAGAAAAAAAAATGAGTGTCTTTATATAAAAAAAAATAACTTCTATATAAATTAAAAATATAAGTTTAGGTAAACTACCTGAAAACTTTTACAATATATTATCTTATCGAGAAACACAACTTTATTTTCTCAGTTATATAATTAATGCTTGTGAAAAAATTCATTAAAAACATTTTGTTATATAAGTTAATTTTAGTATATGGACAAAATAATTTTAATTTTTCCTTTTATATTTATGAATATTTACAAATAAGCTTGTCTAAACATACGTATTATATTTAAAGTTTTGAGACTATATATTAAAAAGTGTAATTAAGATAAACATTTTTAAATATAAAAAAACTAAAAAGTTATTTTAAAAATAATTACTATAAGAGCCAATAATTCTATTATACAAACAAAGTATTTCATTGTACATTTTCTTAAAATAAATTATGAAATAGACAAATAATTTTACAATAATAACTTATTTAAAATTAAAAGTAAAAATATTTAAAAAAAATTACAAAAATATAATATTATGGTTTCAATGGTTATAGATAATAATGTACGATTGGATTATAACATATAGAACTTTTGTATATGAAAACCACCCATGTTTTGCATTAGAGAAAATATAGTTTTAGATCAATATCAATGTAAGTAGTAAAATTCTTAGTTCAAATTTTTAAGATTATTGTATATTTACGACTCAAATTTGATTATTGGTTAAAACAGATAATTTTATATTAAAACTATTTAAATTAGGGTTTTTTTTTCTAAATTTTATAATTTAGGACTGGAATTTGATTATAGTGTAAAATATAACAACGATATTGTATAACCATCAAACAAATTAAAAAGTTGAAAGATTTGTTTTAGAAAAGTAGAACATCGTTAATAATCTTCAACCCTAATTTTTAGTAAAAAAATCATTTATTGATTTTGAACTATTATCCCCCGGAACACTTTTAAACATTAATTAGTTTGATTGTTTAACATCATTGGTAGTGTTATTAATTAATTAATTAATGTTAAATTATGGTACAGATATTTTTGGTGTATTTTTAAGGAAAGTTTGTTTGAAGACGCAAGTCCCACATGGATTAGTAAGAGCCAGAGAAAAACATGAAGATTTATAAGAATTAAAGTGGCAATGAAAAAACCACAAAATTTGAGTTTTAAGGATTGAGCCACGTTGCCATATTTGGTTTGAAGGTGATTTTTTGAAGAAAATACTGTATCCAATTGAGATTGTGTGGCAATGAGTATAACAACCAATCACATGGATTCTTTATCAATATATCAAACATTTTTGTTTACTTCTTTCAAACTATTGTGACTTGTAACCATTTTTTTTCCCCAAATAATACACATTGCAAAAAGATTACCCAAATGAACCCATGAAAGATTATTTTCCAAAATAGCACTATTCACTATTTACGATGGGAAAGTTGAATTTAAGGAGGTTTTAATTTTTTTTTAGGTAAAGAGGAAGGAAAAAAAAGGAAATAAAATTGATTTTAGGTAAAAGAATTAATGAAATAATTAATTAAAATTGAGAAGAATAAATTTTATGGTTTGAGAGAGGAGAAAGTAAAAAAATATTTAAGGAGGATATAATTTGGTTTTGGAAATAAATTTGTGATTATTAGTTGGTTGAAAAAATTAATGATAATTTTAAGTGATGAGTTAAAAAAGGAATATAGTGGTTTGAATAAAATTAAAATTATTATTCGTGGTGTAAGATTGGAAATAAAAGTTAATTAATTTAATACTCTTTTGTTGTTATGTGTAAGATGATAAATAATTTTGTGGATGTTAAACAAATGGAAAAGAGTTTTGTAAGATGTTTAATAATGCATTGAAAGGGTGAGAATGTTTGAAATAATTATTAAAAAATATAATTGATGTTAAAAATTTGGGGACGATGATTGGAAATGATTAATAATGATAGGTTAAAACCGCATTTGTAAAAATTCGTAAATCACATTTACAAATGCGGCTTTGGTAATAGCAATCTTATTTTTTTTATTTACAAATGCGGTTTTGGTAAATAACCGCATTTGTAAATAATGTTTTTTTTAAAGTGCAATTTGTATTGTCCCTAAATCATATAAATTAACTTGCATAATGATCAAACCCAGCCAGGCAAATACAAAAAATATATATTTAAATTGAGAGCATCAAAATGTACATTTACAAGTAATCAAATTACATATAATAAAACCACTATTGATTACCTATGCTGGAGTTATAAAAATTTATGAAATATGTGGACCAAGATTCTCTAACATATGAAATGCCTTCCGAATTCATTGGTGTTTCTTCTGTGAATAACTGCATTGCAAAATATAGTTGACATAAATTAGTTTTTAGATATATATATATATATATATATATATATATATATATGTTCAAGAATTATAAAAATGATTTAACATATAGTACCTCTTTCCAACCAGTTTTAACACCTAGTCTTATAATGGTAATCATCCATTGCATAATGTAATAGCCACACTCATAGCTTCCTGGTTGTTTATTACACTATAATTCAATAAAAAGTAATATGTTAGTATATTGATAAACAATGATAATAAAGAAAGAAAAAAATTACAAACCTTTATTCTTATCCAGTTCAAATTATTTGAACTGGATCGACCTTTTAGGATGTTATATCCACGCCATGAACTGGTTAATACAAAAAACCTCGTTAGTAGATGGTTAATTAGTAACATATACAAAGTTAAGTTTATAATGTACTTACGTATCAATGATATCCTTAAATTTTGTGGGAATCTTCTTGTGTAGGGAACAGAACCACACAGCAGTCTTATCAACCATTGATAAGACAAGTAACTACCAATGATGCCTATATCATCCATGAAAAGAGTTAGTAAATATTTAAAACATGAAATAATAATAATTGATGACATATAATTAAACTTACTCATTAATATAAGGGCATAAATAAATTTGTTTTCCCTCTTTTTCCAGGGTGTTAGTGATGTATGCTTGAGTCTCAGATGAGTTTGGTCCAACGAGATTAGTATATGCAGGATCTAAGAATCCATACATATTTTCCTTCCCCTCAGTGATACAGACTCTATGCAAAAACCTACAAGTTTTTAGTTAAAGCATAATCAATAATAATTTAACATAAAGTAAATTGAATAATAGGTAAAGATACTTACATCATAAAAAATTGAATTATACTTATATTGAGCTCCTGATTCCCATATATAAATTCTGATTAATTTGCGTTGTACATCATTAGTGGCAGTTCAATGTTTATTTTAAAAAATGTATCATCCCACGGAACTGGAAAATGTTCATTGTCAATCTGACTAGCAATGAGACGTAAGGAAGCTATAGGATCGTCAACTAGAGCCTCACGCTTCTTTTCCGGACTTGGTGGCCGAAAAGGTTTCTACAAGATAAACAACATTTGTATTAAATTATATGTAATATATAAATATAAATAAAAAATAATATAATTAATTGAAATTATTACATGAGGTTCGGGCATAAATCAAATGAGCTCTCTGGGCCAGGCAACGAATGTCTGAAATGCATCGGCCACATTGGTTACCTCATCTGAAGGTAGTGGAACACGAGCATCAGGAAATCGTACTTTTTCAAATGTTACCTTCGCCACATCAGGAGAGAGGAACGTTATGTAAGGTGGTGGCGTCTTGATAGACTTTTCCAAGGGCCACCACTCGAGGAAGTTTGCCGCCCACTACCAGTAGCTCACAATCCTTCGTCTGCCCATTGATATCATCCCCTGATGTTGGAGGAGCCGCACAACTCCCCTTTGTGCTCTTGGGAGTGGGACTAACAAGGGGTTCAACACAAAGTTGTTGCAATAGAAACTCTTGTCGCATTCGATCATTCTCCTTTTTCATCTCTAGCCACATCAAATCAGTCTCCTTTCTCATCTCCTCCATTAATTCTTCACGTATCTTAGTCTTCATTTGAGTTTCGTTCTCTTTGGAGGAAAAGGATGACTGTCGTTCTGAAACTCCAAAATATAGCTTAATTTCGACCCCTTGTCCAGCTGCACGAACACGACCAGAGTGCTCAGGTCGTCCAATTGCTTCAACCAGGATATCGTGACGACCTTCAGCAACAAATTTACCGTCGGATTCCAAGGAATCCTGCAAGAGTACACAAAAATCATATTTTCAAGCATTAATATAATTAATGCTTTAAAATAAATGAAAATAACAAAAATAACTTACAATTTTTTCGATGATAACCCCGGATTGCTCAGAACTTGGTGCACCTGACTTTTTAATTCGGGCCCTCTTCCATTTTACATGGCGAAAAGGTGGTGATGGAGGAAAAGTGACCCCTGTTTCCACATTCTCAGACAACGTCCCCTGTTTAGATTTCTCCTTTTCCACCATCAGTGCTTGCTCAAGTTTTCGATACCCCGAACGAGACATAACGTGCGGGGTAAGATTCTTCAAAGCTATCTCTTGAGCTTTCTTCCGACGACCCTGTCATAATTGAAATAAACAAACTTAAGTAAATAAGATAAACTTATTAATGTTATATAAACAAAAAAAGTTAAGTTACTTCACTTACCATCCAAGCCTCATTTTGACGGCTTTCTTTAAAAAGACGTCATGTCTCTTCATCAATATGTTTGTACTTTAAACATGGATTTTCGTCTTTAAGGTTACCAAAAATGTATCTTGAAGTCAGTCTTGACTTAAAGGTACGAAATTTGAGTCCGATATTGGATATAATCTTTGATCGAAGCGGTTCCACATCAGGAATTTCAAAGTTTGCCTGCAAAATAACATAAGCAAATTAAAATTAATCAATGAATATTAAAAGCATTATATCAAAATGTAAAGCTTACCAGAACATCCTCCCAGATCATGTTCCGGTCGACCTCTGATACCTCATCCCATGAATTAATCAGAATGGAGAGCCTCTCACGAGAAACAACTCCAAGATAGCTCATAAACTCATCTGCTTTAGGACCAAAAGCCACTCCAGTGTTGACGTCAATGTCAACACGTGTCTTCTCACCAGCAGCACGTCTCAATGCGAGACGCTTCAATCTAGTAGGTCCTCTGCTGCCTCGTCCGGATCGAGGTTTGAGTGGGGTCTGATCGTCATCCATGTCTCTGTTAAAAAAATTAGGTAACAAACATTAGTTAATCTGCATCGAATTAAAATCTTATAAAAATAATACATAAAAATCTAAATCTAAAATGCTTATTTACAGGTTGCATGGGGGTTGAAAGTTCATATGTAAATTCCTTCACTGTGGTCATTACGGGTTGCATGTACATCATCAACTACATCGTCATCTTTATTAATTATCATTGGTGTGAATGAACAGGGGTCACCATTTTCAATATCATCTATGGTCTCCCCTTGTTTTTTGTCGTGTAAAACGACATACCAATGTTCTGACGTAGGATCTTTCACGTAGAAAACTTGAGATGCTTGTTGAACCATTATAAATGGCTCATCTCGATACCCTATCTTTCGAAAGTCCACTAGTGTGAATCCTGAATCATCAATTTTAACCCCACTTTTATTGTCAACCCATTTACACTTGAAAACTGGAACGAAAAACTTAGTGTAGTCAATCTCCCATATCTCTTCTATAAACCCATAGTATGCCATTGATCCAAGTACTGGATTTGTATCTTTCGAAGTCGAAAACTGCATTGACTCGGCTTCAAGAGTAACACCAGAATTTTGAACTGTACTCTTTTCATCCATGGACTTCGTGTAAAATATACAATTATTCACTTCGTACGCTGTACATGAGATGACATCAAACTTCAATCCAGCAGCCAACCAGGCCAAGGTCTCTGATGCCGTTGAATCCTTGAACACCTCGTCTTTAAACCAAGGCATGAAAGTTCTATTATGTCCCATCAAGACCCATTTCTCTGCTTGTCTTGGGTTATTTGCCTTCACAATGGCTTTATGAGCTTCTATGTAAGGTACAACTTCATCTGTGATATTCAATATGTACAAATGTGCTTGCAAGACTTCTGATCGAGATTTGCTTACAATATTCACACCACGTAAACATTTACTTGTAGAACACCTGTGGTGCCATGAATTAGCTGGAACACCTATTGGATTTGCTTTTGTCATGTACTCTGAACAAAATTCAATACTTTCTTCAGCTATGTACCTTTCAATCATTGAAGCCTCTGGACGATAATGATTTTTCACATAACCCTTCAAAATTTTCATAGACCGCTCAACAGGATACATCCATCTTAAGTACACTGGTCCACACAATCTAACCTCTCTTACCAGATGCACCACTAGATGAACCATGATGTAAAAAAAGACGGAGGAAAAAACATCTCCAATTCACACAAGATAACAACAATTTCATTTTGAAGTTCATCTAGTTTTGAGGGATCAATGACTTTACAACAGATGGAAGAGAAGAATGAACACAAACGGGTTATGGTATGTCTAACATTTTTTGGTAAGATCCCACGGATAGCTACCGGCAACAACTGTTGCATCAAGATGTGACAATCATTAGACTTCAACCCAATTAACTTCAAATCTTGCATTGACACTAGGCTCTTCACATTTGAGGAATGTCCATGTGGCACTTTCACACCCTTTAGACATTGACAAAAACTAATTTTTTCATCTTTTGACATTGTGTAACAGGCTGGGGGCAAATATGTACGCTTACCCATTTCTATGGGTGCCAACTCGTTGCGTATGTTCATCTCAATCAAATCTAAACGAGCATTTAGACCATCCTTCATCTTCCCGTTAATGTTAAGAAGTGTACCAATTAAGCTATCACACACATTCTTCTCAACATGCATTACATCTATACAATGTTTGACCAGTACGGAAGATCAATGAAGATTGATTTCTTCTTCCAAATATTTGTCACAGATGACTTTTTTTTTGACTTACCGAATGTGTGGTCTATGTTATTTACCTTTTCATAAACCTTAACACCGGTTAATGGAGTTGGTGGACCACTACCCTCTTGGTGTCCATTAAAGGCTTTTTTCAACCTCCGGTAAGGATGATGACTTCTAAGAAACCTCCGATGCCGAATATATACTGTTTTCCTTCCATGTTTCAATTGTTGAGAAGCAGTGTCTTCTTCGCATATTGGACACGCTTTATGACCCTTAACACTATAACCTGATAAGTTACCATATGCCGGAAAGTCATTGATGGTGCAAAATAACATGGCATGAAGCTTGAAAGTTTCATTAGCAAATCCGTCAAATACTTCAACACCCTGGTCCCACATTAACTTCAAATCTTCAATTAGGGGACTTAGATAAACATCAATATCATTCCCTGGCTGTTTCGGACCGGATATCATCATAGACAACATCATGTATTTTCGCTTCATGCACAATCCAGGAGGTAAGTTGTAAATAACTAGTAATACAGGCCATGAACTGTGATTTGTACTCATATTACCAAACGGATTCATTCCGTTTGTAGCTAAACCAAGTCGAATATTTCTTGATTCTTTACCAAACTCTGGAAAGTCATCATCAAATTTCTTCCACTGAATAAATCAGCTGGATGTCGGTACATGCCATCGCATTTCCTCTCATCTACATGCCATCTAAGATTCTTAGCATCGTCTGGGTTTGCAAACAAATGCTTCATCCTTGGAATGATGGAAAGATACCACATAACCTTCATTGGGGGTCCATGCTTTTCCATCTCATCAATAGAATCATCATCTTTTTGTTTCAACTTATAACGTGATAACCCACACCTCGGACAACTTTTCAACAATTCAAAATCTTTTCGGTATAATATACAATCATTAGGACATGCATGTATCTTTTTGTACTCCATACCCATTGGACAAAGAATCTTTTTGGCCTCGTAATTACGATTAGGTAGAGTATTTCCCTCTGGAAGCATATCCTTCAATAGCTGGAGCAATTCCGTGAAGCTTTTATCAGTCCATCCGTTTATTGCCTTCAAATTCATCAATCTTAACACCGACGATAACCGTGTGAAGTTAGTTGATCCAGGATACAAAGGAGTCTCTGCATCTCTTGACATACTTCCATATCCATGCGCTTTTGCAAAACACTCATCTCCCACATCACGAATCATGTCCTCCAATCGATCATCATCTCCATCATCGTGTACTGCTTCATCCGTGGTAGAACCCACATATTCTTCAGTTACGGAAACACGTGGTAAATTTAATAATTCACCATGCCATGTCCAAGTTGTATAAGATCGAAGAAACCCATCACATAGCAGGTGTTCCCTCATGATATTCACATCCAGTATCCTTCCATTCAAACAGTTAACGCACGGACACCTGATTTTTGCTCCATCATGACCACTAATAATCGCGTTACGCTGCGCAAATTGTATAAATTCTTCTACTCCCCTTTCGTACTCATCACTTATACGAATAACATTAATCCAACCTCGATCCATTATATATTCTGGAATAGTTAGGATTTTCTAATAATTAGTATTCTATCTCACACATTTGCCGAGGGTCGAACACCCCCGGACTCAATCCAAACACGATAATTCTATTCTAAAAGTAACAACTAACATAACATAAAACTTTTATTAAAACGTAATTAACAACTAACTAAATATATAATATAAATTTAAGAAAATACAAATTATATAATACAAATTTATATATAATAATATATAAATTATAATACACAAAAATATAAATTCAAAATATTAAATAAAAATTCAAAATTTTTTAAAGAGAACACCAACCTTTCTATGAACCAAGGTTGCTGGTGATCAGTGTGGCAGAGGCACGCGACAACGGCGGCAGCGGAAGCGGTGGCGGAGAAGCGACAAACCAGCGAAGAGCAAATATGAAGGAACAATTCCAATGGAACAGTAACCTAAAATGCCAATGCGAACGAAAACTAGTAAGGAACAAAAATGCCATTGCCAATGCCAACGAAAACTAGTAAGGAACGAAAATGCCAATGCCAATGAAGAGATTCGCGAAACTTACAATGGCAAAAAGGAACGAAGATGCAGAGAAGAGTTGAACTGAAACGCGAGCGCAAGAACAGTGAAAACGAAGGCCAAAGCGGAGAAGAAAGTGAAAGTGTGAAACTGGAGTGGCGCGCTTCAAACTTTTAGGGTAAAAAGCATTTACAAGTGCGGTTGTAAAGTAAAACCGCACTTGTAAATCAATGCCCAATGATTTACAAGTGCGGTTATTGATTTACAAGTGCGGTTTTTCATATAACCGCACTTGTAAATCATTGGGCATTGATTTACAAGTGCGGTTATATGAAAAACCGCACTTGTAAATCAAATTAATTTAAAAAATGCCACGCGTTTTTTACAAATGCGTTTAAGCGCGAACCCGCACTTAATAAGGAGTATTCTTTTAATCTTTTTGCACTAGTGTACATGCATAATATCTTTTTCAAAAATTGAAAAGTTAATTCAACTACATGCACAAAATCATATGAAAATTTGAATCCATCAAATCAGGACCAAAAAAAAAATAAAGAAAAAAAAACAAAACAAATTTTTGGAGTTTATTCACATTCCAAATTTCAATTACAAAATGGGGTTGTAAGTATATAACAAATTGTTTTCTTAGTTGTGGTGTTTAATTCCACTTGTTTTCTCAATTTCTAAGAACTTTCATCTCTTCATAATTAAAGTTTAAGTGAGTTTCTATGCGTCTTTTTCGTGTTTTTCTTGTTTGTCTTGTCGAGAGTTTTGTCTTCATTTTAATTCCATTTTGGTTTAGCTTTCTTTCCTTTAAGCCTTTTCTTGGTTGTCTTTCCTTTCTTCTTAAGTTTTATTGAGGGCTCTTTAGTGAGGAAGTGTAAGAGTTTTGTCATCTTTCACTTGAGGTGTTGCTACAAGTGTAAACCCTTTTGAGGGAGTATGTTTCTTGAGTGATACACGTGAGTTAAGGTTTCAACTGTTTGTTTTAACTAACCGTTTGCTTTCTTTGTGCAAATTTTAATGGCTCATTTATCTTCCGGGGAGTCTTTCAAGCCTCAATCCCCTCATAAGGCACATCTTACGGGGGAATTAACCGAAGTCGAAAGAAGTTTGGCCCAAAAAGAATAGGAGATGAGACAAATACTAGAGAGAATGCAGAGATTAGAAGCCAACCAAGAAAGCATGGTCCGAGAAAGGAGGCGGGAGCCTAGGCACCATACAAGACATCAGATGCACTACAGGAGTTATGAAGACGAAGACCAAGATTGGAGAGTGCATAACTTTGAAGAAAGGCGCCATCACCACCAACATCAGCCAAAGAATTCTTTTTCTTTTGTAAAGTTACCTAGTTTTAGTGGGGGTAGTGACCCAAATACATATTTAGGATGGGAAGCTAAAGTGGAACAAATCTTTAAAGTGTATAAGGTCGAAGAGGACCAAAAAGTTAGGTTAGCTTCCCTAGAATTTGTAGACTATGTCAAGCAATGGTGGCATCAAACTGTAATGGATATTGGGCTAAACAAGAGGCCAACCGTGGTCTCTTGGAGTGATTTAAAGTTATGCATGCGTACGCGGTTTGTTCCTCCTCATAGGAAGGAACTCTTGTTGAAGCTCCAATGGCTTCATCAAGGACCTAGGCCGGTAGATGAATACTTTAAATACTTAGAAACTACTTTGACTAAAATTAATATGCATGATAATGAAGAATCAAAGATCACTAGGTTTGTGAGTGGTTTAAAAAGAGAAATCCAATATATTGTAGAGATATATGAGTACTCTTCTTTACATAAAATGGTCTCCCTAGCCATCAAGGTGGAATCACTACTTTTACAGCAAACAAATTTCATAAATACTAATAATGATGGCTTCTACAAATCTTCATGGAAGGATAAAAACAAAACTTTTACGAAAACTTTTCCTTCCGAAACCACTTCTCACCATAGAGTTTCTAAAGACACCCCTTCCATCTCTACCCCTAAATCACCCACCAAAAACATCAAGCACAAAAGGTTTTAAATGTTTAGGTTTTGGGCACATATCTGCCAATTGTCCAAATAAAAGAACCATAATGATAAAAGAGGTAAACCAAGACCAAATTAAAACAAAAACCAAAAGAGAAAATGAAAAAGAAGAGGAAAGTAACGCAGGTCTCATCTTGTTAACTCGTACGAAAATAACTGCGCCTACTAGGTATACTTCTTCCTTTTCCTTTTCATTCCCAAATAATTCTAAATACTTAACATCTTTGATAAAGAAGTTTAGGGATGATCTTAAAAAACCTCTTAAAGGTTCTACCCTTCTAAGAGGATTTTCACAAGCAAATCATCTCTTCCCTAAACATTCTCTACAAACATGGCCTGTATCTAGAATTTACCCATGTGAACTCCCCAAGCTTCATGAACATAACTTTGTTTTACATCCTAAACTTAGAAATATCTTCTCTCGGAACAAACTAATTATGTTATTTGCAAGAGTTCTAAATTTGAGGACGAATTCTTTCCAACTTGGGGGGCTTGATACAAACCACAAAAGCCAGAAGATGTCTAAGAACACATCAAGAACTTCACAAAAAGGTTAGTCATCTTAGCATACAAAGTCAGGCCCCACCAAACCTCGAGAAAGCATTAGCAGAAGAAGAACAAGCTATAAACCAGAATATTAGAAGTTCTTCCTTCTAGTATTTCCACAAGAGAAAAGTTATGTAAATAAATTGGGCTCACTTTGCTGGTCCAAATAGAAAAATAAACTAGAGTAGAGTGTACTTAGTAATTTAAGTAGGGTGTGCTTAGTAATTTGAGTAGGGTGTGCTTAGAAATTTGAGTAGGGTGTGCTTAGTAATTTGAGTAGGGTGTGCTTAGTAATTTGAGGAGGGTGTGCTTAGTAAAACGAGTAGGGTGTGCTTAGTAGTGTGGGCTTGTGTTAAGCCCACCTTTCATGACAAGTACTTCTAGGTTTAGGGTTTCTTTGACCTATCTTTTAGAAGGCTTCTCGTAAATTACCACCCTACCCTTCTATCTTGTTCTCCAAGACACTTTCTCCTATAAATAGAGTGTCTTGCCTCATGTATTTACACATTGAAGTTTGAAGTAAAGAAACTTTGCTTGAGTGAATTTGTGAGTCTGAGTACTCCTTTTATATGGGTCTTATCTTGAGTGGGTAATATCTCAAGTGGTGGTGGCTCTTGCACCACTCATCTTAGAGTTCATCTGCTCTAAGTGGCGTAGCATCTTCCATTCTCCCTAAGCTTTCTTATCCCTTCATCTTTTCTTTTTTATTCTTTCCTTTGTGCCACTCTTACCTCTCATCTTCCTTATCTTATTTTCTTTATTTTCAGTCCATATATTGTCATCTCCATCTTTGTTCATGTTAGCTTCCGCATCTTCATCATCATAATCACCATATATCTATGTTATTCTCTTTGCCCTTCTCAAGTGAACCTTCACACTTAACCACTTGGTTAAGTTCGTGTCCAGTGGGAATCTTCTTAGGGTTCCCACCATAATTGTTAAAATCCCAAAATCATAAACAAAAAGAGCAACTAATAAAATGTGCAATCCTAAAATCAACTCACATCAAAATGAGAGAAGGTACAATTGTGCATGATGTGGAAAAACTTAGGACATTGTGTATTTAGTCAAAAGGGTGTGTTTTAAATGAATGTTTTTAATGTGAAATGAATTTATAGACGAGGGATGATTGAGATATAGATAAACATAGTTATTGTGACGTGTGAATAAAATGATGTATATTAGATCAACTATTTTTTATAGGTCTGAGAGCAGGCACATTAAATGATATTGGTACTGGTGAGATTCATGACTTGTGGAAAAAATGTTTATTAGTGTGCCCTAACTATAAGCCATTTATGAAGGACTGATGTAACGATGCACATTATTGAGAAATATATCTTGAAAAAAAGCACATTATAGAGACATGTGCATGCTTCGTGTATTAGTGTACCCATACTCAAAGCAAATTATGGAGGGGTGTGTTGTTTGTGCAACATTAATGCCATTGCGAATTATTTTTAGATGTTTGTTCTTTATTACTTGAAAATTGTTGTTAATTATTGAAATATTGAAGTACATGTTGAAAATAAAAAGGAAAAAAAATGTGCATTTATTAAATATTTGAGAACATGTTACATAGAATACTTTGTCTTAAGTAAAACATAATCAACAACGAGAAGTGAATGCCCCAATAATGTTAGGATAGGTGTTTTGGTGTATCGAGATGTGTAATAGTAGGAACATTTTTTGGACTGGCCATGTTGTTCCCTTATGTTCATCTTTGTATTTACCTAACTTTACTTAGGCTTGCCCTTTGATGTTCATTTCATTTTCGGATTTTGACATAGTATATGCCCAGTGTGAGGAAGTCAATACTCTTCATTTCTAAGTTCTACAAAGAGCCCTTCACAGACATGAGAGACTTGTTCCAATGTGTACACATGTGTGATGTACATAGAAAAATTGTGGTCTCCATGTTTGCATGCAACAAATACATGGAAGCATGACAGGTATAGTTTTTTAAATTTGTCACAATCACACCACAATTTGTCCAAACATACTGTAAACCATCATGGTGGTAGTACCTCTCCTAGATTTTGTGTTTCCTCCATAAAAAAATGTGTGCTCCTTTTCCTTTTTTCTAGAAAAGGATAGTACTTTATGAATGTTTGCTTTACATTTTGCATCTTTCAATGCCTTTGTTGCCACCTCACAGTAGATATGGGCAACAACCGTTATGATTTTCATTTTCCTATCTCTTTCCATGAAGAATTTATTGTAGTAGGTGTATGTTATCATCACCATAGAAGAGATTAGAAGGTTCCATGTTTTCTTTAGCATTGGGTTTATTAACTCTACAAGATTTGTAGTCATATGTCCCCACTGTTGGCTGATGTCCCATGAAAGAGTTTACTTGTTAAAATGAACATAATTTTACTCACACTTCAAACCTTTAATCATAGATGTCTTTGACTAAAATCATGTATAAATCCACTACTTTAAACATGATTAACCTAAATGGGTTTATTTGGGTCTTAACTATTAATTATGCTAATCTTTTGTTTTAGTCGCAGTAGAGGGTCTAATATTTCGCAACAGACCGTCTGACTAGACGATCTAATAGAAGCGTTTGACTAGATGATTTGAAGGAAGCATCTAACTAGATGGTCTGAAGGAAGCGTCTGGCTAGACAATCATAAGGAATTGTTTACCAATCCGAGTGGGCCAATCACGCAAAAGTCCAAAGTTCTTATCTGAATCGAAATGGGAAATGAGATCCGAGTTAATGTATTTGAGAATAAAATCTATAATATTTCAAAAACAAAAGTGGAAGCAAATCATCTATAAAATCAACGAAGAAACATAATTGTGACAAAACTGGAAACAAAATCTTAATTTTCTAGAAAATTGGAAAGTAAGAAAATTGTAAACAATATGTAAGACAAAATATATTTTTGAGATCATTGGAGAAAAGAAACCTACAAAAAGATGCAAGATTCAAGGAGAAAAATCAAGTTTCACAACAACATTCAAAAAATGGAGCATTAACATTCGAAAAATGTAGCTTCTATCCTCTACTAAAAGGTAAGGGTGTTCATAGTCAGTTGTTGCATCAACTTCTCCAAATAGGGTCTACTTTTAGTCGATGCAACAATTGGTGGTAGAACTTAGGTTTATTTTTGTTGTGTATTCTCCATTTTATATTGGGATTGTCCTTCCACCTTATATTGTATCTGTTGGTAGAAAGTTCATGATGTACTATTATTGTTGATTAGACAATCTACTATTAAAAGGAAATTCACTAGATGATCTATGATTACTATAGACATTGAGGACCTTCAATATTGTTTCCTTCTTTAGTTTCTTGTAAAGTGGGACAAGAATAAATATGATAATTATTATAAGTACAATTCCTACTTACTTTATGTCTGTGACATGACTAGATGTTTCACCATAGATGCTAGATCGTCTTGCTTAGTTTCCAGCTTGGAGTTATCAACACATGTAGTTCCTATCTCATTGAATCCTCTAACAAGGGTGATACAGTTGCTCCTAGTATTGAATTGCTAGTTGTTGGAAGTAACATTCTATCATATGTCTCGTTGCAGCTAAAGTCTTATCCACCAAAGTGTTGAACCTAGTGGTGTTCAAGCTTTAAAGAATCCAAACCCTTTGAAAGATGTTGAAGGCTGTGCTTGCTGTTGAAGAGTTGTCTTAGATAGGATCTGGGGTAGATTGAGTTTTGTAATCCACTCTTGATTGAATCCAAAGCATAGGCATTCTCAATCTTTTTAAAAGAAAAGTGTTTTTCAATCTAAGTGAAAAACAACCGATTGTTTTGTCAAAACAACCAATTGTTTTATACTTAGGTGTTTTTAGAAAAGGTTGAAAATTGTTTTCAAATGGTTGAGCTGTCAAAACCAAAACAACCGATTGATTCGTGGAAACAACCGATTGTTTGTTTTGGTACCATAACAGAAAAACTGTTTTGTGCTTTGACTAAGCATTAAATGATTTTCTAACTGTTTACGTTACACAAGTTTTGAGATTTTGAAAAGTTGAGATTGCTTAGAGATTGAGTTTGATCAAAGAGTGTGAGATAGGATTTTCTCTTGTATTGATTTCAAATTTGCTTCTGTAACAAGTGTAATCCTTGTATCTGTTGAAAGAACCTTGTGTGTTTGCTGAGAAGTGTTGTGTGTTATTGAGAGGATCAAGATCAACATTCTTAGTGTTGGTGTGTTGACCAAGAGAAGTGTGTGTCTTGAGGAGATCAATGTCACTCTCTTGGTTGTGTTGTAAGTGATCTAGGTTTGATTGCTTAGTGGAATTCCTTATTGGTTTCTGAGAAGACTGGATGTAGCTTTGGGTTTAGAGTGAACCAGTATAAACATCTGTGTGCATTCTCTCTATCCTTAATCTCTTTAAATTCAGTTTTTATATTTGCAAACTAGTATAAACAACCGATTGTTTCTGCGAAACAACCGATTGTTTTTCTGGTGCTGTTGTTTTCGCTTTGTGTTTTGGCAAACTAGATTTCTTATCATTTGTTTCTTGAATTAATTTCATTCTTGCCTTAAAAGTTTGCGAAAACCCTCTTTAAACAATTCACCCCCCCTCTAGTTTAAAGCCATCCTTTCTAACAATTGGCATGAAGAGCTTGGTTCTTGAAATTTATTTAAGTGTGATCCTAAAACTGTTTGATGGTTGAAAAGTTTTCTTTTGGGGAAGGTGCATGTTTAAACAAACCACCTTTGTTCTGTGGTATGAAATATGATTTGTGGTGCATAAGAATGAAATTCTTTGTTGAATCTTTAGATAGGAAAATCTGGAATGTCATTACAAAGAACTATCTCATGCCTATATCTGAAAATGATTCTTCTGAAACTGAACATCTTGATTTTATAGCTATGAACATCATTGTATCTGCACTTGATTCAAATGAACTGCTCAAGGTTTCAGAATGTAGGTCTGCCAAAGAAATGTGGAATACCCTTGAAGAGTATCACAGGAATCCAAGAAGTGTCTTGATGGAAAAAGAAGAATCTTCTGCTGAATCTTTCTCTTCAGAATCCAAAAAGAAGGGTCATATCAAAACTGAATGTCCCAACAAAAGGAAGAGAAACTTCAAGAAGCATGAGAAGAAAAGAAAATCAAGAAGAGCTTATAATGATAAAAGCTCATCATCAAGTAAGGAAAAAAAGGCAAACTTATGCTTAATTGCTGAAGGAGATGATGAATCTTGCTGCTCAAGTGAAGTAAGTTCTTGTGCTTCCTTAAATGAACAAAATTATAGTGAATTGCTTGAAGCTTTTCAAGAAACTCACGATGAAGCTAATCGATTGGTGCTTTCAAACAACCGATTGAAAGAACCTATTAGCTGGCTGGAAAAGAGAGTGAAATCACTTGAATATGAGATTGAAAAATCTAAACATGATTTAAAAAATCTGGAAAATCATTTCAAAGATTCTTCTTGCAAGTGTGACACTCTCATTTGTGAAAATTGTGAAAATCTTGAGAAAAAGGTGCATTATCTTGTTAACACTGTGGACATGCTTTCAAAAGGGAAATCTAACATTGAGAATGTCTTGGCATCTCAAACCTGTGTTTTTGGAAAGACTGGTTTAGGCTTTAATCCAAAAAACAAACAAGATAAGTTTTCAATTTTTTTTTTTAAGAAAGCTAGTCGATCCTGCCTGTTGACCAGAACGCAAGAGCCTTGCCTCGTCAAAGGTATCTTCCTCTGGATCGGCTTTGCACCGTGCTAGCTTCCGTCCTTCACCTTGATTCACCTCAAGAACCTGCAAAAGACAGAGTGGCGCCGCTGCGGCCGATCGCGCTTCGACGCTCAAGTCAGTGACTGAACCACCAAAATACTAAGAGAAAAACTAAGAACTCCAGGAACCGTGCAATGTTCTCTCTCAGCGTACTCAAGTTCTCACAAGCGTAAAGAAGTATTCTAAAACGCGCGTACCTCAGAAGTTCGTTAGAATCCCTTATATACCTGTGCACTTTCTCTCTCCTGACAGTTACACATCTGAACACGTGGCTCGCATCCAGCTGTACACGTGTCACCATCTGGAACGTCCTCTGCTTGAGCGTCACTTCTTACTTTTCAGGCTGTTCGACTAAGTTACCCATGCAGGGAGTAACTCGGTGTATAGCTGCCTTGGAGCGCGATCTCCTCTGTGTGGCGAGTACGGGTGTCATCATACACACCTTCCCTGTGGTCTCGTCGGCCGCCATCATGATCTGCTTCACTTGCTTCACCGTGCATGTCCGGGTAAGCTGTTCCCTAGCCTCAACCTCTAGCTAGCTAGGGAATGACCATCTGATAACTTCATCCTTCGCTTCGAAAGCCTTGAACAAGCTTTCCTGATCTTTCGGCGATGTCCTCCTCTCGGCGATCTCTGATCGCTTTGTCGCCTGGGTTCACATCCGGTGACTACGACACAAATTGGTGACCGCCGGTTTAGGCATGCTAGAGATCGGGGCACGCCAACTTAACGATTGGCAACTACACGAGCCCCCCCGACTTCCTTCCCTTCTGTCAGCCAGGTGTCCCGTTCAACACGCCTATATTATCGCTTGCTGCCACGTCATCACTTCCGACTACCTGGGCCACCTCCCTACCTCCAAAAGACTACAAGGAACTCTACCCTTGGGCCACCTTAACTTTGTTGAAAGAAACCTCTTCCATAAACACGGAGTTGGGTGTGCACCGACTAAGGAAAGGGGACCAATCCGAGCTCTCATTCCATAAGGAGCATGACAGCAAAATGGCCGTGCTGCCTTGCCTCCCGGGTGAGCCGATCTGCGCCGACGATAAAGCGAACAACGGCGAGCTGTTCTGCTTCCTCTACGCGACGTTCTTCAAGAAGGTGAAGCTCCGACTTCCCTTCACTCGCTTCGAGAGGGAGCTGTTAACCGAGCTCAATATCGCCCCCGCCCAGCTTCATCCCAACAGCTGGGCGTTCGTAAGGGCGTTCCAGATCATGTGCGCACACTTGGGACTGCCAGCTTCGGTTGACGTTTTCCTCTTCCTCTTCGAAGCTAAGAATCCAGGAGACCACCTCTTGATTAGCCTGAACGGGATTGCTGGGAGGTCAATCCTCTCAATCTTCCAGCAATCTTACAAAGATTGGAAAGGAAAATTCGTGAAGGTGTGCGCCAACGACCAAGATCCTTCCCTGCTCGACAGCTTCCCCTTGTACTGGGTACACAAGGGGAACAAAGACGCCAAAGAAAGCCTTAGGAGGCCCAGAAGTCCCGACACCATGGGCGAGCTAGACAAAGATCTATGCCTTTTCTGGAAGAAAGTAGCAGCCGCCAACATCACCTTCCCCACCTCCTCAATAATCTCCTTCGAGTTCTTCGAGGGCCAACTTGAAGCTCATATAGGTTAACCTTTACCTCGACACTTAGGTTTTCATTTTGTGTTGGGACTGATTTCGCATCTCTGTCATCTACCATTGGGCGTCCTGTTTGTTGCGTACTGGTCTTGGTTTTTAATTCATGTGCCACTTGTTTGCATTATTCGCACATATACTCGTATATTTTGCCTTTGCTTTTGTGCTTACTCGTCTATTTTTACCCTGTGCAGACCTCATGTTGGGCAAAGGCAAACTAGCTGAACTGAGGGCGATCGCCCGAACTCATAAGTTGGCGACGGGTTCCCAAACCGTGCCCAACTCGGTGGTGGAGATCGCCGCTGCCCAGGGCAGATCACCTCCTCAAGGTCCAACTCCTCCAGAGACACTGCCCGCCCCTCAACGAAAAAAGCTCGTCTTGAGGAAGCCAAAAAGGAAAACCCCTCAAGTGGTTCAAGAGGATGAGGATGACGAGGCGACTGAGGACGACCTCGTCACCAAAAGAACAAGGGTGGCACCCTCTTCACCACCCGCTCTCCCAACACCAACACCGCCCTCTCCCCCAACTCCAACACCGCCAGTCCAAGCAACACCCTTGGCGGTCGCGCTCCCTGTGGTTGAAGGCAGCGAGCCTAACTTTATAGAGAACCCTCCAAGCGCCTCCACGCCGTTCGTATCTGCTGGAGAGGGTCCTTCTTCAACCACTTCTATTGCTGGGGCCGCACCAGGTGGAGATGAAGGTGCCCACAACTCGCTGATACTCATAACCGAATCTCCCACTTCACCACCACGCCAAGAAGCCCCCCTCACTCTACCAACTCAAGAGGGTGGTGGTGAAAGTCAGCACCAGGCCCCTTCAGCACCTCCACCAACAACAGCTGCAAGCCTTCCCCCCTTCGATCGAAGAGGTGGGGGCCCTTCACAGCTAAACTAAAGATGATGGCAGAGGACCTCCCCTCAATCATAACGAAGGCTGTGAAGAGCTCGAACAAGAGGCTTCAGGACGAGATCTCAACGCTCCAGGAGGAGAATCGCCTGATAAGGATTGAGGCAGAAAAACTGTCTTGCAATCTGATGATGGCAGAAATCGATCACTCAAGGCTGGAGGACGCCATGAGGGCTGAGCTGAGGGGCGCACGCAAGGAGGCCTCCGATCTGCGCCAGAAACTGCATCTCCTAGCTCAAGAGAAAATCGAGCTGGAGAGTAAGCTGGTTCCCTACAGGCTCAAGGTGGCCAACTTGGAGGCATCAATAAAAGCGGATGCAGCCAAGGTGGAGAACCTTGAAAAAAGGTCGGCTGATCGGGAGGTCCTCCTTGGAAAGGTCGAGAAGGAGAGGGACGACGCCATGGCTGAGCTCGCCAAGGCTCAAGAGGAAAGCAAGAAAACTGCTGCAGAGCTGGCCCAGGCGCGGGACGAAGGCAAAAAGGTTGCTGAAGACCTTGCTCAAGCTCGCGGGGAAACTGAAGAACTGAAGAAATGAGCTGACGAACTGAAGCAACAAACCGAAGAGCTCGAGCAAAGCTCCGCCCAAGTCCTTGCCGCCGGGTTAGACGCCGCCCTGGAGCAAATCGCTTGCCAGTACCCCGAGCTCGACCTCTCCATGGTGTCGATCTGCAACGAAGTGGTGGATGGGAAGATCGTGCCTTCTGAAGATTAATCGCTTCCCTCCATCACTTATTTCTGTTTGCACGATCTTTACTTGTAATTTTCCTTCCTTTGTATTTGAACTAGTACAACTTCTATTATAACTTCTTCCGCTTTTGCACCTCGTCTCTCTGTTTACTTCACCTTTTTTAACCTTCATCTGCTTTCTCCCTCGCTGTATGGTTGATCAACTTATCTTGTAGAACTCGCTTTAAACAAATTAACTTAGCGATTCCTCGGGCTCAACTGTTTACTCATTGCTTTAAACTCGAGCAAACTATCAATCTTATATCAACTGTTAACTCAAAGTGAAAACTCGAGCAACTTATTAATCTTCAAGCGATGACATTTAATATAACTTGCAGACTTAAGGCAATTAGCTACTTACTAGGCAGCAGGTTTTAACTTAAACTGGTATTCCAATACAGTTTACCTGATCTGCCTGGCAAGGTTAGCCCTTACTCCTGTCTTCGCCTGGAATTTCTCTGATCGCCATAGGGTTTTGGCGATGTAAGCTTCCTTTGCCTTCATAACTTGGCTATTGTTCCCTCATCTGGGGGGTAGAGCGCCTTTCGGATCCTGCTCTACCTCCCTGAGTTTCAGAACAATAAGCCGGATAGCGAGGTGTTCTCTTTGAACCTACCCTAGCTATCCTTTAAACTTCTTTCTTCATTCGAGTGTTCCGCTACAAAGTGCTGGAATCTCGACGAGCTCTCCTGGATTTCCACTGGAATCATTGCGTCGCATCCATAGACCAAGCTAAACGGGGTCTCGTGGGTTCCTGACTGCTCGGTGGTGTGGTACGCCCAGACTATGCGGGGTACCTCCTCAGCCCACGATCCCTTGGCTTTCTCTAGCCTTCTCTTCAAGCCTCTTAGCAACACCCGATTGGCGGACTCTACTTGGTCGTTTGTCTGAGGGTGCTCGACGGATGCAAACACCTGCTGAATTCCCACCTCTTCGCACAGCTTCTTCAGCAGGTGACTTGCAAACTGAGTCCCGTTGTCTGACACCAGGCGCTTAGACACACCAAACCGGCACGCGATGTTCTTCCACACAAAGCTCTCGATCTTGTGTGCGGTGATCTGGGCTACTGGTTCTGCTTCGATCCACTTGGTGAAATATTCAATCGCCACCACCAAGTACTTCATCTGCCTGATCGCAAATGGGAAAGGTCCCAGGATGTCAATTCCCCACGTATGAAACGGCCAAGGGCTGTAAATCGACTTTAACTCTTCTGGAGGCTCTTTGTGCCAATCGGCGTGCTGCTGACATTGCTTGCAACACTGTGCATACTTCTTGCAGTCCTCCCTCATTGTTGGCCAGTAGTAACCTCCACGGAGAGTTCTTGCAGCCAGAGCTCGACCCCCGACGTGACTTCCACATATCCCTTCATGGAGCTCGGCCATAATTCTTGTACATTTTTCTCCGTGCACACATTCCAGGAGTGGGTGTGTGAACCCAAACCTATACAACTCGCCATCAATCATTGTGAACTTGTTGGAGTTCTTCTTTATCTTCCTAGCCTCCGTCAGATCCAGCGGGAGAAGGCCATCTGCCAGGCAGCGCTGGTACTGGGTTATCCATGTGTCTGGCTCATGTGTGGCACAGACTTGCGTCATGTTCACCCTCTCCCCCCGACATGCTCTTATTCTCGGCGATCTCAAGGTCTCCTGAGTCAAGGACCTGTGACTCCTTGCCGCTTTTTTCGTCGACTTGCTTATCTGAAGAACCAGGTGGTCTGCCACAAATGCTCTAGGCGTCTTCAGAGTTTCTTGGATCACCGTCCTCTGCCTACCCCCCTTGTCCGAACTGGCGAGCTTAGCTAGCAAGTCTGCTCGGGCATTCTGCTCTCTGGGCACATGCACCACTTCAAACGAGACAAAGGAACCCTTCAACTCCTGCACATACTTCAAGTAAGCCGCCATTTGCGGATCCTTGGCCTGGAACTCGCCTGTTACTTGTCCCGTGACTAATAACGAGTCACTCTTAGCCATCAGCACCCTAGCTCCCATCTCCTTGGCCAGCAAGATTCCGGCGATCAACGCCTCATACTCTGCTTGATTGTTGCTGCCTTTGAAGGCAAACCTCAGGGACTGTTCTATCAGCACGCCGTTGGGCCCTTCTAGAATGACTCCAACACCGCTACCCTGCTGGTTCGACGATCTGTCCACCGAGAGCACCCAACGAAAATCATCCCCTTCAACTCGTGTTGCTTCTGACAACAGCTCGACCACAAAATCGGCGAAAATCTGCCCCTTGATCGGACCTCAGGGCTCACACTTGATGTCGAACTCCGACAGCTCCACCGCCCATTTCACCATTCTCCCAGCTACATCAGGCTTCTTCAGGACTTTCTGGATGGGCAAGTCGGTCATCACCAGTACTGTAAAACTGTGAAAATAGTGGCGCAACCTCCTCGCCGAAAATACCACAGCCAGTGCAGCTTTCTCCAAGGCCTGATACCTCACCTCCGGGCCTTGCAACACCTTGCTGACGAAATAAATAGGCTTCTGAGCCTGGTCTTGGTCTTGGGCGAGCACCGCACTCACCGCCCTCTCAGTCATAGCAAAATACAACCTGAGAGGGGTTCCTACCAAGGGTTTGCACAAAACCGGCGGGCTCGCCAGGTACTCTTTAAGCTTGACGAAGGCCTCTTCGCACTCCTTCGTCCAGGCAAACTTATTGTTTCGCCTTAAACACTGGAAGTACGGATGACCTTTCTCTCCGCTAGCTGATACGAAACGAGACAGGGCGGCCATCCGACCTGTATGTTGCTGCACCTCCTTTACAGTAGCCCTGCCTCCACGCCAAAAATGCACTTCTCGGGGTTCAGCTTTAATCTGAACTTGGCGATTGTGGTGAACAACTCCTCCAGGTCCGCAACGTGCTTGCTCTTTTCCGGCGAGGTCACGACCATATCATCCACGTACGCTTGCACATTGCTTCCCAGCATTGGTGCAAGTACCCTATCCATCAATCTTTGGTACGTGGCCCCCGCGTTCTTCAGCCCAAAGGGCATCACCTTGTAGCAGTAGAACGATCTCTCGGTCATGAAGGCGGTGTTCTCTTCATCCATAGGATGCATTTTTATCTGGTTGTACCCGGAGAAGGCGTCCAGGAAACTCAGCAACTTACACCCTGCAGCACTGTCGACCAGGGCGTCTATGCTTGGCAAAGGATACGAGTCCTTTGGGCAAGCCTTGTTCAGGTCAGTGAAGTCGACGCACATGCGCCACTTCCCATTGCTTTTCTTCACCAGCACGACATTGGCCAACCACTAAGGGTACTGGACTTCCCTGATATGGCCTACGGCGAGGAGCTTCTGTGTTTCATCCCTGATCGCCTGCCTCCTCTCCTCGTTAAACTTCCTTCTTCTCTGCCGTACTGGTCTGACCTGGTTGTCCATTGCTAGATGGTGGCACAAGAAGTCGGGGTCGATTCCCGGCATGTCTGAAGCAGACCATGCAAAAGCATCCAGATGTCGCTCTATCACCTTGGCGATCTGGTCTTGGAACTCAGCCTCCAAAGATCTTCCCAGCTTGAAGACCTTTCCCCCGATCTCCCTTTCGAGCCACTCCTCGACGGGTTTGGGTCTGGCTTCCCTGGTGATCACCGCCCTGGCGGTTCCCAGTTCCCTCGCTTCCTCTGGGCGGTTCCCAGTTCCCTCTCTCCCTCAACCACAGCTTCCGTCATGGTGACATCGCCTCCGGCGGCCACTTCCATCGCCGCATCAACAACTCGCCATTCCGTTGGCCTGGGCTTCACACCGGGAGGTGGGGTGGTCGTGATGTAACTTACTGACCTCTTATTCTTCAAGCTATTCTCATAGCACTTCTTTGCTTCCTTCTGGTCAGATTTGATGGTGATCACCACCCCCTCCATAGACGAAAACTTCACCTTCATGTGCCTGGTCGAGGGCACAACTCCTATTTTGTTGAGTGTTGGCCTTCCCAACAGAATGTTATATGCTGAGGGAGCATTCACGACGAGGTACTTGATTTTCTCCGTCCTCGAGCCCGCCTCATCCGTGAATGTAGTTCTTAACTCGATGTACCCCCTGACCTCCACCTGATCGCGAACAAACCCATACAAGCACACTCCATAGGGTCTCAGCTGGTCAAGGGGCAGTTGCAGCTGTGTGAAAGTCGGCCAGAACATCACATCTGCCGAGCTTCCTTGGTCCACCAGTACCCCGTGGACCTTCCTTCCCGCTGTGACAAGCGAGATAACTATGGGATCGTTGTCGTGAGGCACAACGTCCCTGAGATCTTCTTTCGTGAACGTGATGTCCACATCTGGCGAGTGGTCCTCGAACATGTCCACCGTCATCATAGACCTTGCATATTTCTTCCTCTATGATGTGGTGCATCCACCACCCGAGAAACCTCCAGCGATGGTGTGGATCTCTCCATGAGTGGGCATCTCATGCTGCTGAGCCTCACCACCCGCCGGCTGGAAGCTCGACGCGCCCCCCGTCCTCCTGTCCAGCAGGTAATCATTCAAGAAACCGCTCTTGACCAGGTCGTCGAGCTGGTACCCCAGTGCCAAACACGAATCAACGGTGTGACCAAAACTCTGGTGGAACTCGCACCAGGCGTCTGGTTTTGGTCCTAACACCTTGTCGCCCACTTTCTCAGGTGCCTTGAGCCTGGCTGCTATGTTGGGAATGGCGATCAGATCCACCAACCCCATGACAAACTTATGCTTTGGCGGGCGATTGTACTCCCTGGGGTGCCCTGGGCCCCTTCCCTTGTTTTTTCTTGGATCTTAAGGATGGCGAGTCCTTTGATCCCTCTTGGCCGCCGCCGTCTCCAGCACCTTCTGTGGCTGGATCCTGGTCTGGGCACGTGGCCTAGCAGGGGCCACGCTTCCTCTCTTCTCGACGACTTCACTCTCGTCGGCGATGTGGGCCACCGCAAGTCGCCTAACCTCAGCAAACGTGGCGGGGTGAGCCCTAATCAGCGCCTCACAGAAAGGTCCCGGCAGCACGCCCTTTTTGAAGGCGTATACCAGCTTCTCCTCGTCTTTCGCAGGCGAGCGGACCATCTGTGCTCCAAAACGATTCAGATAGTCCCTGAGGGACTCTCCCTGGTATTGCCTTATGTCGAACAGGTCATAAGACACCCTAGGTGGCGCCTTGTTCACAATGTACTGCTCGACGAAAAGCTTCGAAAACTGTTGGAAATTGGTTATGTGACCTGTAGGCAAGCTCACAAACCATTCCAGCGCTGTTCCCTGGAGCGTGCTCACAAACATTGTGCAATATACAGCATCTGAGCCTCCTGACAGCATCATCTGCGTGTGGAACGTGGTGAGATGTGCCTCAGGGTCCTCCACTCCGGTGAAAGTAGCCTTCACAGGTACCACGCTCGTAGGGATAGGCGTGTCAGTGATCGCCTGAGCAAATGGCATAGGGAAAACGCGAGGTGGCGACGACGGTGCGACCTCTTCAGCGACTGGGCGTCCTCTCTGCTCCTGAAGAGCTTGGCGCAACTCCTCAGTCACTTTGCTGAGCTCTTCATTCCTGACCTGAGAGGCGACCAGGTCCTCATGCATCTTTGCCTGCTCTATGCGCGAGGCCTCCACATTCGCCTGCCGCGCACGCATGATCTCCATCATCTGCGCCATGGTCATGTCGCCTTCTGCAGCAACTGGCACAACGGGACTTGAACGGTTGCTTCTCATCTTTCTCATGAAAACTTAACAGACCACAACGAGCGACGAACAAAACCTCCTCCAGCAATGATCGATCCAGCAGTCAATCAGTTAGAAACTCTCAAACTCCCAAGAACTTCCGCAAACGCAACTGCAACAGCACGCCGATAGATTCGGACGTTGAAACCTTCACAGAAACTTGCAACTTCACCACAAAACCACCGCTTCTCCAGCAAGCTCCCGATTCACTAACCAAAAACGCAATCGAACGGAAAAAACACCGAACAACCGATTGAAAACCGCGCGAACAGCAAGAAACTCCAAGAAAACCGATCGAAAGCTTGAACGAACGGTGGAAAACCTCACACTACCGATTAAAACCCAAACGAACGGTAGAAACCTCGAATTCACCGAACGAAACTTCGAACGAACGGTGGAAAACTCGAATTCACCGAACAAAGCTTGAACGAACGGTGGAAAACTTGAAATCACCGAACAAAAGCTTGAATGAACGGCGGAAAATGGTTGCACCAGCACACAACCACACAGAAACTACAGAAACTCCAAGAACTCACGCTGTGGATGGGGACAGGTTTTACACGGCCCCACGGTGGGCGCCTGATGGTCTTGCCTGTTGACCAGAACGCAAGAGCCTTGCCTCGTCAAAGGTATCTTCCTCTGGATCGGCTTTGCACCGTGCTAGCTTCCGTCCTTCACCTTGATTCACCTCAAGAACCTGCAAATGACAGAGTGGCGCCGCTGCGGCCGATCGCGCTTCGACGCTCAAGTCAGTGACTGAACCACCAAAATACTAAGAGAAAAACTAAGAACTCCAGGAACCGTGCAATGTTCTCTCTCAGCGTACTCAAGTTCTCACAAGCGTAAAGAAGTATTCTAAAACGCGCGTACCTCAGAAGTTCGTTAGAATCCCTTATATACCTGTGCACTTTCTCTCTCCTGACAGTTACACATCTGAACACGTGGCTCACATCCAGCTGTACACGTGTCACCATCTGGAGCGTCCTCTGCTTGAGCGTCACTTCTTACTTTTCAGGCTGTTCGACTAAGTTACCCATGCAGGGAGTAACTCGGTGTATAGCTGCCTTGGAGCGCGATCTCCTCTGTGTGGCGAGTACGGGTGTCATCATACACACCTTCCCTATGGTCTCGCCAGCCGCCATCATGATCTGCTTCACTTGCTTCACCGTGCATGTCCGGGTAAGCTGTTCCCTAGCCTCAACCTCTGGCTAGCTAGGGAATGACCATCTGATAACTTCATCCTTCGCTTCGAAAGCCTTGAACAAGCTTTCCTGATCTTTCGGCGATGTCCTCCTCTCGGCGATCTCTGATCGCTTTGTCGCCTGGGTTCACATCCGGCGACTACAACACAAATTGGTGACCGCCGGTTTAGGCATGCTAGAGATCGGGGCACGCCAACTTAACGATTGGCGACTATACGAGCCCCTCGACTTCCTTCCCTTCTGTCAGCCAGGTGTCCCGTTCATCACGCCTATATTATCGCTTGCTGCCACGTCATCACTTCTGACTACCTGGGCGGTACAGTAGTAAAACAACCGGTTGTTAAGTCGAAACAACCGGTTGTTACATGCTTTTATTGCATGAAAAATGGCCATTTGGTTAGATTCTGCAAAATAAGAAAGTTTTCTGTTCCCAGGGGCTTCATGAAATGGATTCCTAAAGGATGTGAGGTTCCAAATGAGAAAAAGAAATCTATTGGACCCACATTTGTGAAGGGACCAAATCTTGTTGCTTGAACTCATGTTTGTGCAGGAAATCTAAAGAAATGTGAAGGACTGAGTCATCTGATCAAGTTCTTGGAAGAAAAAGACTAACATTGAAGCTGAATCAATGTTCTGCATTTGTCCAAAAGCCCTCAACAGTTAAAATAAGGCTTCTTGATCACAAAGCTCATGGCTCATTGAAAGAACAACACAAAGGATAAAACCTTCCTTATCTCTATTCGTAATTCCTGTTTTTAAGTTCATTTTCATGTCTGTATAACCTCGTTAAAGTGTTCAATTTCATCTGCTTTGATTTATTTCTGCTAATGCTTAAAAATTCAAAATGAGTTTTACTGCTGCAAAAAAGCAACCGATTGTTTTCTCGAAACAACCGATTGTTTTGAGTCTGACAACACTGTGAAGAAATCAATTTAATTTCTTTTTTGAATTTCTATCCATTGCAGATCATATTAAAGAAAGAATCCTTGGTCAATGAACCTGTGTTGAAAGCTGATTACGCTCAGAAAGAAGTTACAACAGTCATAAAGGAATATATTCCAAAATCTTAGAAATTCAAGAGCTTTTAATGACTAGTCAAAGATCATATGTGAAGACCATGTGATTTTCTGCTTTTTCTGACGTTTTCAGTGCAGGGCATGGTCAAGTCCTCTCTCTCTAAAAATCTGGTACCCATTCATGTTATTGAATGCTTTATGATTCTGTTTTTGCTATAAAATTTGTTGCAGCTGATCTCTTCCACAAGAACAACCAATTGCAACATCTCTTGCAAAATCTTGTGTGAGCTTTTGTCTGTTTTCTTCTCTTCCATCATGGACTCAAATCCTCCCACCTCAAAGAGAGTCAAAACCAGAGCATTAAGGTCTGGAGGAAGGCTTGAAAGATGGTTTTTTGGAGACAATGATCTTATTGAGAGATATAGATTTGAGACTAGCACCAAAGTGATAAACATGTTGGGTTTAATAGTGCCAAAGTTCAAGAGGGGGGGTGAATTGACCTTTTAAAACTTCTTCGCAGAAACAGTGTTTAACCCAGTTTTACAGAAAATAAATCGATTTATGTAAAAATGAACAGATTTATTTCAGCACTGTTTTTGTTTGAAAAGCTTTTAATACAGCAAGATAAATCACAAGATTATGCAGTGAAAATTTTCAGCAACACACACACAAATATCGGATTTGAAAAACAGTGAAACACAAAACTGCAAGCTTCAATTTCAAGCAAGTGATTAAGGCTCAATTGATAGCATGCTAATTAATTGAGTGATCTTTGCACACAAGCTGTTCCAGTGGCCTTTAACAGACTATGAATGTTCTTCTTGATGTTAAGCAATTTTCCAGAAATTAAGAACACTTAATCAGCAAGCTTCAACTTTTAGTAATTTGTTTTAGGTTCAATTAATGATATTGACAGTTTCTTGATCAGCCTATCACAGTCAATCTGTTCCAATGGTTTTAGCAGATTATGTATGTTCTTATCAGATTACAACAGCTTTTTCAGAAATCAAGAACAGTATGCACAGTGCCCAGAAAGAACAGATTTATTTACAATTGAACAGATTTATTTCTTTGCTGTTTTATCAATTATGCAGAAACGAAATTGCAGAGTGAGAGAGAGAGAGAACACAAACAATTATACTGGTTCACTCAACCTGAGCTACATCCAGTCTTCACCAACAACAGGTGGAATTCACTAACACACAGTACAATCAAGTACACTTCCCACTGTTCTTGAAACCTACAAGAACTTAGGTACTCTTGCTGAAAAAACCTATTTCAGCACTCATACACACACATCCACTCTTCAAGAACACCTATCAAGAAGAGGATTCAACCAAACTTTTACAAGTAATAAGAAGTGAAACGACTACACCTGATTGAGGTAACAAAGATCTGCCTTAAACCAGTAGGCAAGATTGCTAGAACAGTAGCTGCACCTCACACCAAGCTTTTGGAACCAAACCAAGAACAAGCAATTTGTGATTTTTGAAATCTTTGAAGAACAAATGCTAATCCTTGAAAACACTTAACTCTCTGCTGTCAAAACTTGTTTTTTTTCAAATGTATAAACTGTTTGAATCATTTTTAAACTCAGAAACAAGTTTGCATTTTATAGAAAGCCAGCTTATAACAGAATTTTGAAAAACAGTTAAAGCTGTTATAAAATGAACAGATTGAAAATAAAATAAACTGATTTATTTTCAAAAGCAGTTAGAGAATCTGTTAAGTGAGGAGACTTAGTCAACCATTCTGGTGCTGAGATAAAACTGAAAAACGTTTAAGTATGATATGGCACCAGAGGCAAAAAAGAATCTATTCATTTACAGATGAACAGATTTATTTTTCAAAACGAAAACAGAGGAAGTTTACCTATTTGAAACTCAGTCGTTTTGAAAAGAAGAAGACTTAGTCAAAATACCTGATGCACAAAATCCAATTTTTACAAGACTTTAGCCAAGGCATCAGTGAAGAAAATGAATCTGTTTATTTAGAAAAGAACAGATTTATTTTTATGCAGTAAAACGTGTTTTTGTGTAAAACGTGCAAAACAGTTTTAGAAAAACTTATGCTTGTTCTTAACACATGGCCAGTGGTTATGAGGTGAGATACTCAGCAAAAAGCTACTCTTAGACAACCTCTAAGCACTAACTAAGACACATTTAAAGCAAAGCACAAAATACATGGAAAGTACATAAATGTCTTCATCAAACACAGCATACAAGTCTTCATCAAACACAATCTTGAAGGGGCAGCAGCCATCTTCAACAAAACAAACCCAAAGTTGTTTGCTTTGATTGGCTGAAAAGCCAAAAGCTGGACAATGTTAGAAGGCTCCTCAAAGATCAGTCCCTCAGAAAGTTCTTGGAGATGAAAGGCAATATCTATCCAGATTTGATAAGAGTTTTCTACACAAATCCCAAGTTTGAGGGAAACAACCTTATTTCTCATGTAAAATGTGTAGATATGGAGATTACACATGATGTGTGGGTTGCTGTAGCTGTTCTAAAGTACTCAGGCCTCAGAATTAACAAGGGAAACCTTAGGGTAGTGGAGGACTTCAACAAAGTTCAATACTACAAGAGCTGTTTGAAGAACCAAAATGCACAAGTTAGGACTTGCTCGGTTGGTGGCTTAAGGCTTGATGAAAGGTTGCTAGCCCTTATTGTGACTTGGATTCTAACTCCAAGGGGGAGCAATCATTTTGTTCTCACAGAGGAGGATCTGGTGTACATCTTCTGCATTATGAAGAATATCAAAATTAATTGGATCCACATCATCAAAGAGCACATGCAAAAGGAAATGAGGTTAAGTGACTATCATTATCCATATGCTGTTTTGGTTTCTAAATTTCTACTCTATTTTGAAGTGAACCTAGAGGATGAAACATCTGAGTTGGTCAAGTCAACTCAAGAGTTGAACAATGGATCTCTCAGTAAAATGGGTTTTACCAAAATAGGTGGCAAATGGATTAGCAAAGATAGTGACCTTGGTGCCTCATCTAGTGCTGCTGCTGATCATGAACAAGATGAACATGCTGCAGATATGGATTTTCAACATGAAGATCTACCTGAAGCACATCAAGATGCTGGACCTAGTGCTGGTGCTGGAAATCAAGAAGAAAGAATGCAAACCATGTCTCCTTTTGAGAGACTCATGGTTAATAGGCTTGATAGCTTTGCGAAGAATCAATGGAATCTCCATGATCTTTGTGTCAACAATTTCCAGAGGATTGATAATAGGTTTGACAACATGAATGCACATTTCATGACTCTAGATGAACATATTGAAGCAGTACAGAACCAGATCTTTGATCTTCTATATGCTGATGATGATGAATGAAGAGAAAAACAATCGGTTGAAGTATCGAAACAACCGATTGTTTTTTATGGTTGTATCAGTTTTTCTTGTTTTTTGTTTCTGTTTTTAAATCTGATGTATTAAGAACAATTATCTTTTTCATCTCTTCTTTTTGTCTATTTTTGAAGACAGATAGGGGGAGATTTATACTGTGTTTGTTTTCAGTTTTTTATTTTGTGCAAAACAGTTTGTATGAGTGAAACCTCATGGGTTTTTGCTCCAATATTTGTTTGTTGTTTGCTCTGATATTATGCTCTGAATTTCTATATTTGTTTCTGTGCTAACCAAATATCAGAATTTCTATGCTTTTCTCAAAACTGTGCTTTGCAGGAACTGCTTCAGATTCAATCAGGTACAACACAAGCATCAGGGATTTGTCTTCATCAAATAGGGGGAGATTGTTGAACCAAGTGGTGTTCAAGCTTTGAAGAATCCAAACCCTTTGAAGGATGTAGAAGGTTGTGCTTGTTGTTGCTGAGTTGTCTTAGATAGGATCTGGGGTAGATTGAGTTTTGTAATCCACTCTTGATTGAATCCAAAGCATAGGCATTCTCAATCTTTTTAAAAGAAAAGTGTTTTTCAATCTAGGTGAAAAATAACTGATTGTTTTGTCGAAACAACCGATTGTTTTATACTTAGGTGTTTTTAGAAAAGGTTGAAAACTGTTTTTCAAATGGTTGAGTTGTCAAAAGCAAAACAATCGATTGATTCGTGGAAACAACCGATTGTTTGTTTTGGTACCATAACAGAAAAACTGTTTTGTGCTTTGACTAAGCATTAAATGATTTTCTAACTGTTTACACTTCAGTTTTTAATGCTTTGACCAATCTTTAAATGCAATGAATAGTTTGTTAAGATTTGATAACAAACAACTTTGTTTTAAATACAGTAAAACAGATTTGGGTTTTACACAAGTTTTGAGATTTTGAAAAGTTGAGATTGCTTAGAGATTGAGTTTGATCAAAGAGTGTGAGATAGGATTTTCTCTTGTATTGATTTCAAATTTGCTTCTGTAACAAGTGTAATCCTTGTATCTGTTGAAAGAACCTTGTGTGTTTGCTGAGAAGTGCTGTGTGTTCTTGAGGGGATCAAGATCAGCATTCTTAGTGTTAGTGTGTTGACCAAGAGAAGTGTGTGTCTTTAGGGGATCAAGGTCACTTTCTTGGTTGTGTTGTAAGTGATCTAGGTTTGATTGCTTAGTGGAATTCCTCAGTGGTTTCTGAGAAGACTGGATGTAGCTTTGGGTTTAGAGTGAACTAGTATAAACATATGTGTGCATTCTTTCTATCCTTAATCTCTTTAAATTCAGTTTTTATATTTGCAAACTGGTATAAACAACCGATTGTTTCTGTGAAACAACCGATTGTTTTTCTGGTGCTGTTGTTTTTGCTTTGTGTTTTGGCAAACTGAATTTCTTATCATTTGTTTTGTACCGCCCTGGTGGTCGGGTGTGATGACGTGGCATCCTGCTACAGTATAGGCGTGTTGACAAGGTGCCAGGTTGGCAGAAGGGAAGGAAGTCGGGGGGCTCGTGTAGTCGCCAGTTGTTATATTGGCGTGTTCCGATTTCCAGCTTACCAGAATCGGCGATCGCCAGGTTAAAGATGAACTCGCCAGATGTAGATTCAGGCGACCTAGTCATTGGAGATCGCCAGAGCAAGCACATCGCCGAAGATGAAGGAGAAGCAGATTATGAAGGCGGCCGGCGAGACCATAGGGAATGTATATGAAGGCCCCTAACTCGCCAGTTCCAGTAGAGATCGCACTCCCAAGTTAGCTATGCACTGGGCAGTACCATGCATAAGTAACTTAGCCAAAATGAGAGTAGAAGCAGCGCCAAGTCAGGGAGCCTCCAGATGATGGCACGTGTACAGTTGGATGCGAGCCACGTGTCCAAGTCTGTAACTGCCAGGAGAGAGAAAGCTACCAGGTATATAAGAGTTCTTAACAAACTTTCTGAGGTACGCACGTTCAGTTTATACTCTTTACGCTTGCGAGTTAGAGCTGACTGTGAGAGAGGATTTGCACGGTTCTTGTTCTCTTAGTATTTGGTGATACTGTCACTGACTTGAGCGTTGGAGTGCGATCGGCCGCAGCGGCGCCGCTCTGTTTCTTTGCAGGTTCTTGAGGTGGATCTCGAAGAGGAACGGAGGTCTGAAGCGGTGCGCACGTCGATCCCTTGACGAGGCAGTTTCCAGCGTTCTGGTCAACAGGCAGGATCATGTTTCTTGAAGTAATTTCATTCTTGCCTTAAAAGTTTGCGAAAACCCTCTTTAAACAATTCATCCCCCTTCTAGTTTAAAGCCATCCTTTCTAACACAAAGCACCTTCACTAGCAATATTTATCATTTGTTTGTCCATTGTGGTTAGTCATTCATAAAAGTACTAGATGAGAAGTTGCTCATGAAGTTGGTGGTATGGAATGTTTGCACTTAGTCTGTTGATTATTTCCCAGTACTCATAAAGATTCATCATGTCTAGTTTCATGATGCCACATATCTCCTTCTAAATTGTGGTCACCCTAGATGTGAGGAAGAATTTCTCTAAAAACATTCTTTTTCAAATTCTCCTAGCTAGTCATTAATCCTGGTGGTAGATAGTACAACCAATCCTTTGTAGAAGAGGGAGAATGGGAAAGCCTTTAGGTTTATATGTACCATTCCAGCTAGTTTCACGATAGTACAAACAATGTGAAATTCCTTCAAGTGAAATTCCTTCAAATGCTTGTGCGGATCTTCACCTGCAAGACCATGAAACTTTGGGAAAAGGTGAATACAATCAGATTTAATCTCACACTACACATCAAATTAAGGATATTGAATACAAATAGTTTGTATGATCACATCAAGTTCGTCAAGCTCTATTAGATTTCTTTAAGATCTCTTAGAGTTCTTTATGCCATATTATTAGTGTCAGAAATCACATTCAAGAGAAACAATGGTTGAGTTTGATGCTCTATTAGACTATTCATCAATAAAAAATAAAAAAAGATGCAACCTAGACTGTCTAGCTAGCCTATTAAATGTACATAAATTTTTTTGGATCAAAGGGTTAGAATATTTTGCCTTAAACGAGAGGGAGGGGGATGAATTGTTTAAAGGGGGTTTTCAAAAACTTTTCAAGCTAGAACAAAATCCTTTGAATGAAACTCAATCATAAATTCAGTTAGCCAAGATATAAAGCACAAAACAGCAAAGCACCAGAAAAACAATCGGTTGTTTATACCAACAAAGCAATAACAACTGAATTTAAATGAGTTTAAGGGAAGAAAGAGATACACAAACAGTTTATACTGGTTCACTCTTAAACCAATAGTTACATCCAGTTTCCAGAATCCATTTGGCAATCCACTAAGCAATAAATTACAGATTACACACAAAATCACCAAAGAAGTGACCTTGAACCCTTCAAGAAACACACTTCCTTTGGCACAGGACACACCAAGAATGTTGATCTTGACAACCTCAAGAGCACACAACATTCCTTGGCTTACAACACCAGAAAATACAAAGTATTCAAAACGAATTACACTTGTTTACAGAATGAACTGAAATCAATACAGATGTAATCCTATTCCACTCTCTCTTGAGAAACCAAAGCTGAAAAGTGAATGTTGAAATCTTCAAAGTAATCTCTCACGATTTGAAAAACTCAAATATGTTTTTCTTGTTTGTTATAAAACATAAACAAACTATTTATAGCTTTCAAAGATTGGTCAAAGCATTTAAAACATGAGCGTATTCAGTTGAAAATCATTTAAAGCACACTCAACTAAAAAAACAAATTATGTTAGGATTTTCAAACAAACAAGCGATTGAAAGCACGAAACAATCGATTGTTTTGGTTTGGCAGCAAGTCAATCAACCAAAACAGTTTTCAACCTTTTCAAAAACACCTAAGAGTAAAACAATCGGTTGTTTCGACAAACCAACAGGTTGTCTTTCACTTAGTTTGAAAAACACTTTAATCTTAAAAGATTTGAAAACACTTTAGGTTTAGATTCAACAAAGAGTGGATTACATAGATAAACTACCCAGATCCTATCCTAAACACAGCAGCAACTTTAGCCTTGCATCAAACACTTGGATTTGGATTCTTCAAAGCCTTTGATCATTCTTGATTCAACAATCTCCCCCTATTTGATGAAGACAAATCCCTGGTTGCTTGTTTTGGACTTGTTTGAATCTGAAGCAGTTCCTGCAAAACAAAGTTTAAGCAATATACAACATCTATGGCAGCAGGTTAGAAAAGTACATATAGCTTGTGTTCTGCTTAATCAATACAACAAAGAAAACCAGCCAAAAAGCATCAGCAGCAGCAACAGAAATAACAATCACTTAAACAAATAGAGTTTGCAGAGTTTAAGACAACACATCATAAAATTCTCCCCCTATTTGTCTTCACAAATAGACTATAAGAAGAGATAAAACAGAAATTATTCCAGATATAAGAGAATATAAAAGAAATAGCAATAAAACTATTGCAGAGCAAAAATAATCGGTTGTTTCAAGCATTCAACCAGTTGTTTTTCTTCAGTCATCCTCGCCATATTGCAACTCAAAGATCTGGTTCTGAACAGCTTCAATATGTTCATCCAGGGTCTGAAAGCGAGTATTCATGCTCTGGAATCTGTTGTCATTGCTCTAGAAATTTGTCACACAAAGATCATCAAGTCTATCCACCATGTATCTTTCAAAAGAAGACATTGAGGGAATCACATCCCCTTGATGTTCAACACTTGTTCCAACATCAAAGTTAGTTGTAGGTTGTTCTTCATTTTGGATATCCATATCAGCAACTTGATCCTCTTCACCAAAATCAGCAACTGCAACATTTAAGGAACCACCATGATCACCATCTTTGCTCACCCATCTTCCATTTATCTTGGTGAAACCCATTTTGCTTAGTGAACCATTGTTCACTTCTTGTGTTGATTTAACTAACTCAGAGGTTTCATCTTCAAGATTCACTTCAAAATAGAGCAGAAATTTAGAGATTAAAACAACATAGGGATAATGGTAGTCACTTAACCTCATGGACTTTTGCATATGTTCTTTGATTATATGAATCCAGTTGATCTTGATTTTCTTCATGATGCAGTAGATATAGAAAAGATCTTCTTCTGTTGAAACAAAATGATTGCTCCCCCTTGAAGTTAGAATCCAAGTGACAATGAGAGAGAACACCCTTTCATCTAACTTCAATCCTCCAACAGAACAAGTTCTTACTTGAGCTTGTGGATTCTTCAAACAACTTTTGTAGTATTGAATCTTGTTGAAATCTTCCACAACACCAATATTTCCTTTATTGATTCTAAGACCAGCATACTTCAATCCAGTTATAGCATCCCATACATCATGGGTAATCTCCATTTCTACACCTTTAACATGTGTGTACCGCCCAGGTAGTCGGAAGTGATGACGTGGCAGCAAGCTATAATATAGGCATGTTGAACGGGACACCTGGCTGGCAGAAGGGAAGGAAGTCAGGGGGCTCGTGTAGTTGCCAGTCGTTAAGTTGGCGTGCCCCGATCTCTAGCATACCTAAACCGGCGGTCACCAAGTTTGTGTCGCAGTCGCCGGATGTGAACCCAGGCGACGAGGCGATCGGAGATCGCCGAGAGGAGGACATCGCCGAAAGATCAGGAAAGCTTGTTCAAGACTTTCGAAGGGCACGAGTGCGAAGGATGAAGTTATCAGATGGTCATTCCCTAGCTGGCCAGTGGTTGAGGTCAGGAAATAGCTTACCCGAACATGCACGGTGAAGTAAGTGAAGCAGATCATAATGGCGGCCGGCGAGACCACAGGGAAGGTGTGTATGATGACACCCGTACTCGCCACACAGAAGAGATCGCGCTCCAAGGCAGCTATACACTGAGTTACTTCCTACATGGGTAACTTAGTCGAACAGCCTGAAGAGTAAGAAGAGACGCTCAAGTAGAGGATGCTCCAGATGGTGACACGTGTACAGCTGGATGCGAGCCACGTGTCCAGATGTGTAACTGTCAGGAGAGAGAAAGCGCACAGGTATATAAGGGATTCTAACGAACTTCTGAGGTACGCGCGTTTTAGAAATACTTCTTTACGCTTGCGAGAACTTGAGTACGCTGGGAGAGAGCATTGCACGGTTCCTGAAGTTCTTAGTTTTCCTCTTAGTATTTTGGTGGTTCAGTCGCTGACTTGAGCGTCGGAGCGCGATCGGCCACAGCGGCGCCGTTCTATCTTTTGCAGGTTCTTGAGGTGAATCAAGGTGAAGGACGGAAGCTAACACGGTGCAAAGCCGATCCAGAGGAAGCTACCTTTGACGAGGCAAGGCTCTCGCGTTCTGGTCATCAAGCAGGATCATCAGGCGCCCACCGTGGGGCCGTGTAAAACCTGTCCCCATCCACAGCGCGAGTTCTTGGAGTTTCTGCAGTTTCTGTGTGGTTGTGTGCTGGTGCAACCATTTTCCGCCGTTCATTCAAGCTTTTTGTTCGGTGAATTCGTGTTTTCCACCGTTCGTTCGATTTTTGTTCGGTGAATTCGAGGTTTCTACCGTTTGTTTGGGGTTTTGATCGATAGCGTGAGGTTTTCCACCGTTCGTTCAAGCTTCGATCAGTTTTCTTGGAGTTTCTTGCTGTTCGCGCGGTTTTCAATCGGTTGTTCGGTGTGTTTTCCGTTCGATTGCGTTTCTGGTTAAGGAATCGGGGGCTTGCTGGAGAAGCGGTGATTTTGTGGTGAAGTTGCGAGTTTCTGTGAAGGTTTCAACGTCCGAATCTATCGGCGTGCTGTTGCAGTTGCGTTTGCGGAAGTTCTTGGGAGTTTGAGAGTTTCTAACTGATTGACTGCTGGATCGATCATTGCTGGAGGAGGTTTTGTTCGTCGCTCGTTGTGGTCTGTTAAGTTTTCATGAGAAAGATGAGAAGCAACCGTTCAAGTCCAGTTGTGCCAGTTGCTGCTGAAGGCGCCATGACCATGGCGCAGATGATGGAGATCATGCGTGCGATGCAGGCGAATGTGGAGGCCTCACGCATAGAGCAGGCAAAGATGCATGAGGACCTAGTCGCCTCTCAGGCCAGGAATGAAGAGCTCAGCAAAGTGACTGAGGAGTTGCGCCAAGCTCTTCAGGAGCAGAGAGGACGCCCGGTCGCTGAAGAGGTCGCACCGTCGTCGCCACCTCGCGTTTTCCCTATGCCATTTGCTCAGGCGATCACGGACACGCCTATCCCTGCAAAGGTGGTACCTGTGAAGGCTACTTTCACCGGCGTGGAGGACCCTGAGGCACACCTCACCACGTTTCACACGCAGATGATCCAAGAAACTCTGAAGAGGCCTAGAGCATTTGTGGCAGACCACCTGGTTCTTCAAATAAGCAAGTCGATGGAGAAAGCGGCGAGGAGTCACAGGTCTTTGACTCAGGAGACCTTGAGATCGCCGAGAATAAGAGCATGTCGGGGGGAGAGGGTGAACATGACGCAGGTCTGCGCTACGCATGAGCCAGACACGTGGATAACACAGTACCAGCGATGCCTGGCAGATGGCCTTCTCCCGCTGGATCCGACGGAGGCTAGGAAGATAAAGAAGAACTCCAGCAAGTTCACAATGATTGATGGTGAGTTGTATAGGTTTGGGTTCACACACCCACTCCTGGAATGTGTGCACGGAGAAAAATGTACAAGAATTATGGCCGAGCTCCATGAAGGGATATGTGGAAGTCACGTCGGGGGTCGAGCTCTGGCTGCAAGAACCATCCGTGCAGGTTACTACTGGCCAACAATGAGGGAGGATTGCAAGAAGTATGCATAGTGTTGCAAGCAATGTCAGCAGCACGCCGATTGGCACAAAGCGCCTCCAGAAGAGTTAAAGTCAATTTACAGCCCTTGGCCGTTTCATACGTGGGGAATTGACATCCTGGGACCTTTCCCGTTGGTGATCAGGCAGATGAAGTACTTGGTGGTGGCGATTGAATATTTCACCAAGTGGGTCGAAGCAGAACCAGTAGCCCAGATCACCGCACACAATCGAGAGCTTTGTATGGAAGAACATCGTGTGTCGGTTTGGTGTGCCTAAGCGCCTGGTGTCAGACAACGGGACTCAGTTTGCAAGTCACCTGCTGAAGAAGCTGTGCGAAGAGGTGGGAATTCAGCAGGTGTTTGCATCCGTCGAGCACCCTCAGACGAACGGCCAAGTAGAGTCCGCCAATCGGGTGTTGCTAAGAGGCTTGAAGAGAAGGCTAGAGAAAGCCAAAGGATCGTGGGCTGAGGAGGTACCCCGCATAGTCTGGGCGTACCACACCACCGAGCAGTCAGGAACCCATGAGACCCCGTTTAGCTTGGTCTATGGATGTGATGCAATGATTCCAGTGGAAATTCAGGAGAGCTCGCCGAGATTCCAGAACTTTGTAGCGGAAGACTCGAATGAAGAAAGAAGGTTGAATCTGGATTTGCTGGATGAGGTCAGGGAGGAGGCGAGAGTAAAAGCCGAGGCAGTGAAAAGGAGGATCGAACGAAGATACAACTCGAAGGTAATGCCAAGGCAGTTTAAAGAGGGCGACCTGGTGATGAGGAAGGCCCACCAGTACGAGATGGAAAACAAGTTATCGCCTAAGTGGACAGGACCGTTCAGAATAACCGAGGCGCTCGGGAACGGCGCCTACCGCCTAGAGACATTGGAAGGAGGGGCGATTCCTCGCACTTGGAATGCCACACACCTCAAGTTATATTACAGTTAAAGCTTTGTAAGTAGAAACGAACATGAAAAGATTTGCAAGCTTTCTGTTAAAACAATTGAAAGGGGGCACTCTTTTTTCCCTAAGGAGGGTTTTTAATGAGGCCACCCAATAAAAGAAGAGTTTTCAAGCTTAAAGTTTTTGAGTTTGCATGCATGTTTGTGTTGAAAGCTTGTAGAAAAAGTGCATGCTCTCAGTTAAAGTTTTTAAGTCCCCATCGTTTTTCGGCGATTGGCTGCACAGTTAAAGTTTTTAAGTCCCTATCGTTTTTCGGCGATTGGCGGCTCAGCTAAAGTTTTTAAGTCCCCATCGTTTTTCGGCGATTGGCGGCACAGTTAAAGTTTTTAAGTCCCCATCGTTTTTCGGCGATTGGCGGCACAGTTAAAGTTTTTAAAGTCCCCATCGCCTTTCAGCGATTGGCGGCACAATTAAAGTTTTAAAGTCATCATCGTCTTTCGGCGATCGGAGGCACCAACAATGATTAAAAGACCTCAACGCCCTCGCGCGTCTCGAGGCGAGAAAGAGATAAAAGTCCTCCTCGACTCTGTGCGAGTGCAGGCGAGAACAGATTAAAAGTCCTCAGTGCATCCAGGGAAGAGGAGATGTAATCCCTGGGCAAAGTAGAGGCACCAGATAAAGACCTTCTCGCCGTTGAGCGAGTTCAGGCAAGATAAAGACCTTCTCGCCGTCGAACGAGCTCAGGCAAGATAAAGACTTTCTAGCTGTCGAGCGAGTTCAGGCAGGATAAAGACCTTCTCGCCGTCGAGTGAGTTCAGGCAAGATAAAATCCTTCTCGTCTTGAACGAGTTCAGGTATGGCGTGAAGGGTGGAAGAAGTTTAAAGGATAGCTAAGGTAGGTTCAAGGAGAACACCTCGCTATCCGGCTTATTGTTCTGAAACTCAGGGAGGTAGAGAAGGATCCGAAAGGCGCCTCTACCCCCCAGATGAGGGAACAATAGCCAAGTTATGAAGGCAAAGAAGGCTTACATCGCCAGAACCCTAGGGCGATCAGAAGAATTCCAGGCAATGACAGGGGTAAAGGCTAACCTTGCCAGGCAGATCAGGTAAACTGTATTGTAATACCAGTTTAAGTTAAAACCTGTTGCCTAGTAAGTAGCTAATTGCCTTAAAGTTTGCAAGTTATGCTAAATGTCATCGCTTGAAGGTTAATGAGTTGCTCAAGTTTTCACTTTGAGTTAACAGTTGAAGAATTGATATAAGATTGATAGTTTGCTCGAGTTTGAAGCAGTGAGTAAACGGTTGAGCCCGAGGAATCGCTAAGTTAATTTGTTTAAAGCGATTTCTACAAGATAAGTTGATTAACCGTTCAGCGAGGGAGAAAAGCAGATGAAGGTTAAAAAGGAAAAGCGAAGTAAACAGAGAGACGAGGTGCAAAAGCGGAAGAAGTTATAATAGAAGCTGTACCAGTTCGAATACAAAGGAAAGGGAATTACAAGTAAAGATCATGCAAAAAGAAATAGGCGCTGAATCTCAGGAAATGAGTGATGGAGGGAAGCGATTAATCTTCAGAAGGCACGATCTTCCCATCCACCACGTCGTTGCATATTGACACCATGGAGAGGTCGAGCTCGGGGTACTGGCAGGCGACTTGTTCCAGGGCGGCGTCGAACCCGGTGGCAAGGACTTGGGCGGAGCTTTGCTCGAGCTCTTCGGTTTGTTGCTTGAGCTCCTCGGTTCGTTGCTTCAGCTCGTCAGCTCGTTTCTTCAGTTCTTCGTTTTCCCCACGAGCTTGAGCAAGGTCTGCAACAACCTTCTTGCCTTCGTCCCGCTCCTGGGCCAGCTCAGCAACAATTTTCTTGTTTTCCTCTCGAGCCTTGGCGAGCTCATCCATAGCGTCTTCCCTCTCCTTCTCGACCTTGCCGAGGAGAACCTCCCGATCAGCCGACCTTTTCTCAAGGTTCTCTACCTTGGCTGCATCCGCTTTTATTGATGCCTCCAAGTTGGCCACCTTAAGCCTGTAGGGAACCAGCTTACTCTCCAGCTCGATTTTCTCTTGAGCTAGGAGGTGCAGTTTCTGGCGCAGATCGGAGGCCTCCTTGCGTGCAACCCTCAGCTCAGCACTCATGGCGTCCTCCACCCTTGAGTGATCGATCTCTGCCATCATCAGATTGCAAGAAAGTTTTTCTGCCTCAATCCTTATCAGGCAATTCTCCTCCTGGAGTGTTGAGATCTCGTCCTGAAGCTTTTTGTTTGAGCTCTTCACAGCCTTTGTTATGATTGAGGGGAGGTCCTCTGCCATCATCTTTAGCTTAGCTGTGAAGGGCCCCCAGACTTCTTTGACCAAGGGGGGAAGGTTTGCAGCTACTGTTGGTGGAGGTGCTGAAGGAGCCTGGTGCTGACTTTCACCACCACCCTCTTGAGTTGGTAGAGCGAGGGGGGTTTCCTGGCGTGGTGGTGAAGTGGGGGACTCGGTTATGAGTATCGGCGAGTTGTGGGCACCTTCATCCCCACCTGGTGCGGCTCCAGCAATCGAGGTGGTTGAAGGAGGACCCTCTCCAGCAGATACAAACGGCGTGGAGGCGCTAGGAGGGTTCTCTATGAAGTTGGGCTCGCTGCCTTCAATCGCAGGGAGCGCGACCGCCAAGGGTGTTGCTTGGACTGGCGGTGTTGGAGCTGGGGGAGAGGGCGGTGTTGGTGTTGGGAGAGCGGGTGGTGAAGAAGGTGCCACCCTTTCTCTTTTGGTGACAAGGTCGTCCTCAGTCGCCTCGTCATCCTCTTCCTCTTGAACCACTTGAGGGGTTTTCCTCTTTGGTTTCCTCAAGATGAGCTTTTTTCGTTGAGGGGCGGGCAGTGTCTCTGGAGGAGTTGGACCTTGAGGAGGCGATCTGCCCTGGGCAGCGGCAATCTCCACCACCGAGTTGGGCACGGTTTGGGAACCCGTCGCCAACTTATGAGTTCGGGCGAGCGCCCTCAGTTCAGCTAATTTGCCTTTGCCCAACATGAGGTCTGCACAGGGTAAAAATATACAAGTAAGCACAAAAGCAAAAGCAAAATATACGAGTATGTGTGCGAATAATGCAAACAAATGGCGCATGAATTAAAAACCAAATCCAGTGCGCAACAAGCAGGACGCCGATGGTAGATAACAGAGGTGCGAGATCAGTCCCAACGCAAAACGAAAACCTAAGTGTCGAGGTAAAGGCTAACCTATATGAGCTTCGAGTTGATCCTCGAGGAACTCGAAAGAGATTATTGCGGAGGTAGGAAAGGTGATGTTGGCGGCTGCTACTTTCTTCCAGAAAAGGCATAGATCTTTGTCTAGCTCGCCCATGTTGTCGGGACTTCTGGGCTTCTCCACCTGCTGGCTGGGAACTCGATGCTCCCCCCGTCCTCCTGTCCAGCAGATAGTCATTTAGGAACCCGCTCTTAACCAGATCGTCGAGCTGATATCCCAAAGACAAACACGAGTCCAAAGTGTGGCCAAAACATTGGTGGAACTCGCACCAGGCATCTGGCTTTGACCCCAGCACCTTGTCGCCCACCTTCTCAGGCGCTCTCAGCCTAGCAGATATGTTAGTAATGGCGATCAGATCCGCCAGCCCCATGACAAACTTGTGCTTAGGCGGGCGATTGTATTCCCGGCGTGCTGGTTGCTGGCGTGCTTGGCTCCTTCCCTTGTTTCTCCTGTCGTAAGGATGGCGAGTCCTTTGGTCCTTTCTGGCCGCCGCCGCTGTTTCCAGCACCCTCTGCGGCTGGATCCTGGTCTGGGCGCGTGGCCTGGCAGGAGCCACGCTGCCTCTCTTCTCGGCGACTTCACTCTCGTCGGCGATGTGAGCCACCGCAAGTCGCCTGATTTCAGCAAACGTCGCTGGGTGAGCCCTGATCAAGGCCTCGCAGAATGGTCCTGGCTGCACGCCCTTCTTGAAGGCATAGACCAACATTTCTTCATCCTTGGCCGGCGATCTGACCATCTGCGCTCCAAAGCGATTCAGGTAATCTCTGAGGGACTCCCCCTGGTACTGCCTTATATAAAACAGATCATAAGACACCCTGGGCGGTGCCTTATTCACGATGTACTGCTCAACAAAGATCTTCGAGAACTGTTGAAAATTGGTTATGTGGCCGTTAGGCAGGCACACAAACCACTCCATCGCCGTTCCCTGGAGCGTACTCACGAACATCTTGCAGTAGACGGCGTCTGACCCTCCCGACAGCATCATCTGCGTATGGAACGTGGTCAGATGAGCCTCTGAATCCTCCACGCCGGTGAAGACAGCCTTAACCAAAACCACGCTCGTGGGAATAGGCGTGTCAGTAATCGCCTGAACAAAAGGCATTGGGAAAACACGAGGTGGCGTCGACGGCGCCACCTCTTCAGCAGAAGAACGCCCTTGCTGCTCCTGAAGAGCTCGGCGCAGCTCCTCAGTCACCTTGCTAAGCTCCTCGTTCCTGGCGCGAGAGGCGACCAGGTCCTCATGTATTCTCGCCTGCTCTACGCGCGAGGCTTCCACAGTTGCCTGCAACGAACGCATCATCTCTGCCATCTGCGCCATGGTCATGGCGGCGTCGCCTTCAGCAGCGACAGGCGCCACGGGGCTTGAACGATTGCTTCTCATTTTTCTCATTAACTTCAGCGAATCACAGGAACGCAGCGAACAACACTTCAACTACGATCGAATCAGCGATCAATCGAAAAAAACAGCGCGAAACCGCGCAAGAAAACTCAAGAACACCGTAAGCCTTCAAAGAAAACCACAACTTCACCAGAAACCACCGCTTCCCCGCGGACAACCAAACGAACGAAAGAACTCGAACTTCCACCAAACAGATTACGTGTAAGCAGCAGGAAACCTCACTCCACCGATCGAAAAGCCAAACGAACGATACAAAACGCAAATTCACCGAACGAAACTTAAGCAAATAGCGAGCGATGGTTGCACCAGCACACAACCACGCAGAAAACTTCGAAAACCTCCAAGAACTCACGCTGTGGATGGGAGCAAGTTTTACACGGCCCCACGGTGGGCGCCTGATGATCCTGCCTGTTGACCAGAACGATGGAAACTGCCTCGTCAAAGGATCGACGTGCGCACCGCTTCGAACCTCCGTTCTTCTTCGAGATCCACCTCAAGAACCTGCAAAGAAACAGAACGGCGCCGCTGCGGCCGATCGCACTCCAACGCTCAAGTCAGTGACGGTATCACCAAATACTAAGAGAACAAGAACCGTGCAAATCCTTTCTCACAATCAGCTCTAACTCGCAAGCGTAAAGAGTATAAACTGAACGTGCGTACCTCAGAAAGTTTGTTAAGAACTCTTATATACCTGGCTGTTTTCTCTCTCCTGGCAGTTACAGACCTGGACACGTGTCTCGCATCCAGTCGCACACGTGCCATCATCTGGAGCCTCCTTGACTTGGCGCTGCTTCTACTCTCATTTTGGCTAAGTTACTTATGCATGGTACTGCCCAGTGCATAGCTAACTTGCGAGTGCGATCTCTACTGGAACTGGCGAGTTAGGGGTCTTCATACACCTTCCCTGTGGTCTCGCCGGCCGCCTTCATAACCTACTTCTCCTTCATCTTTGGCGATGTGCTTGCTCTGGCGATCTCCAATGATCAGGTCGCCTGAATCTACATCTGGCGAGTTCATCTTTAACCTGGTGATCGCCGATTTTGGTAAGCTGGAAATCGGAACACGCCAATATAACAACTGGCGACTACACGAGCCCCCCGACTTCCCTTCCTTTTGCCAACCTGGCGCCTTGCCAACACGCCTATACTGTAGCAGGATGCCACGTCATCACACCCGACCACCAGGGCGGTACACATGTCTTGTTTGTTATGTGGATTAAAACCTAATCCAACTCTTCCAAAAACACAATTTTGAGATGCCAAGACATTTTCAAAGTTGGATTTTCCATTTGAAAGCTTATCCACAATTCTAACAAGATAATGAACTTTCTTTTCAAGATTTTCACAATTCTCACAAACAAGAGAGTCACACACATGAGAAGAGTTTTTGCAATGCTTTTCAAGCTTTTCAAAATCAATTTTTGATTTTTCCAGCTCTTCTTCAAGTGTCTTAACCCTCTTTTCAAGCCAGTTGTTTAGCCCTTTCAATCGGTTGTTTGAGAGAACCAATCAGTTAGCTTCTTCATGAGTTTCTTGAAAAGCTTGAAGCAATTTACTATAATTTTCAGCACTTAGGGAAGCACATGAACTTACATTGCTCGAGCTGCTTGACTCATCATCTCTTTCTGCAATTAAGCATATGTATGCCTTTTCATCTTTACTTGATGAGGAAACTTCATTTCCATCCCAAGCAATATATTCTCTTCTTGATTTTCCCTTCTTCTCCTTGTAGCTTGATTTCTTTTCATTGCTTATTTTATTTGGGCAATCAGCTTTTATATGCCCTTGTTCACCACATCCAAAGCAAGTATAATTGTTAGAATTGAAATCTTTAGTTTTCTTGTTGCCATACCTTTTTTTGTTGGCTTTTTTGTTGCGATTTCTCTTCAAGAATCTACTAAACTTTTTGGACAGCAAGCTAAGGTTTTCTTTTTCACTTTCATCACTTGAATCTTGTTTGCTTTTGTCAGCTTTCAAGGAAATGCTTCTCACATGCTTGTCTTCACTTTCTTGAACATTGAGTCTATTCATTTCTAACTCATGTTCTCTAAGCTTACCAAACAATGAAGCCGTTGTCAAGGACGTCAAATCTTTTGATTCGGAAATTGTTGTTACCTTAGGTTGCCAAGATCTATCAAGGCACTTGAGAATCTTGATGTTTAGTTCTTCTTTATCAAAGGTTTTCCCAAGGCTCATTAGATGGTTGATGATGTGAGTGAACCTCTTTTGCACTTCAACAATAGATTCTCCCTTAAGCATTATGAACATCTCATACTCTTGTATTAGAGTATGTTTCCTTGCTCTCTTCACATCATTTGTTCCTTCATGGGTGACTTCCAAAGTGTCCCACATCTCCTTGGCCGATGAACATTGTGATATCCTAAAAAATTCATCCGAATTCAAAGCAGATGTTATGATATTCTTGGCAATACAATCAAACTTGGCCTTTTTATTTTCAGCATCAGTCCATTGGGACCAAGGTTTTTCAATGGAAGATCCATCTTTTTCAAATTTAGGAATAAAAGGGTCATTTTCAATTGCATCCCAAATTCCTTTTTCAAGAGATTCAACAAAGATTTTCATTCTAACGTTCCAGAATTGATAATTCAAATCACAGAATAAAGGTGGTCTGTTAATTGAAGCACCCTCTCCAAAAGGTAGTTTTTCAACCATTTGAAAAAAAAAAACTAAGATCAAACTTGAGTATTTTTCAAGTACCAAGCTCTTGATGCCAATTGTTAGAATATATGGTCGTAAACGAGAGGGGGGGTGAATTGTTTAAAGGGGGTTTTCGAAAACATTTCAAGCTAGAACAAAATCCTTTGAATGAAACTCAATCAGAAATTCAGTTAGCCAAGATATAAAGCACAAAACAGCAAAGCACCAGAAAAACAATCGGTTGTTTCTTCGAAACAATCGGTTGTTTATACCAGCAAAGCAATAACAACTGAATTTAAATGAGTTTAAGGGAAGAAAGAGATACACAAACAGTTTATACTGTTTCACTCTTAAACCAAGAGCTACATCCAGTCCTCAGAATCCACTTGGCAATCCACTAAGCAATCAATTACAGATTACACACTGTTCCGTCCGGTTGACCGGGACGTCTTCGTGCGCGACCTCAACCGTCAGCTAAGGACTCCTTCCCACTGATTGCCTGTGAATTCCTGCAAAAAAGAGGACAAAGAAGCGCCCTAGCGGCCGTTTGCACTCCGACGCTCAAGTCAGCCAGCAAGAAACACCAAAACTGTCCACCCACGTATCTGAGCACCGCGTATGGCACTCTGAAGGTGGTAAAAGAAACTGTGTATATGTGTGTGTGTGTTGTCCCCTTCAGGCAAAAATATTCTCCAGTCACTTGTACGTAGTCCTTAAGCACGGGCAAGCAACCAAAGAGTTTTTCCTAAATTTGTCGAAGGTTCCAACCCTTTTTCCGACATTCTCAGCGCTATTTAAACTGCCCCCAGCATTTAAAGCGCCTTAAAGCGCTTTTAATCTCAAACGTAACGCACTCATTAAAGCGCTTAATTACGAAACGTAGCGCATTTAAGACGTTGAAACGCTCGGGAGCCCTAATAGTACCTGAATGCTCGAAAGGGAAACTGTATTGAATATCTTTAATTACCTGGCACCTGACTAGAGGGTGTTTCTATTCCGGCATTGCTGTCATACACGTGGAGGGCCTCACGACGCCATGACCCCATCTGGGGGCGTTTCTGCCCATCTGGGGGCGTTTCTACGTGTGGGTCCTCCTGTTTGGGAGTGCTACTGCGCTAGGGGTGGCTTTTTGGGTGCCAACTCATGCCCCCAAGTATCTAGCCACTTACTCTGAGAGCGTATCTGCCTTCCTCTCACACCCTGCACCCGGTTATCCTGGGCGTGACCTTCCTCTTGGGTCGTATCTGTCCCGAAGGCGTCTCTGGGGCGGCAGGGGTACTTCGCGAGTCAGGCTGCCCTTCACTGGTACTATCACTATGGCCCTGAAGCCACCTTTTCCTTCTCTTTATCACTTTCCCGAGATATCGGGACCTGAGGCTTTCACACGGCGTCGCTCCCTCCATGGTCTTTCCTACCCATGGGTATCGGGGAACCACACCGTGATTGCCTCGCTTTTACACTGTTCGATCTGGAGACGCCCTCACCTGGGCGACGCCTTCACCTAGGCGACGCCTTCACCTGGACGACGCCTTCACCGAGGCGACGCTTTCATCTAGGCGACGCCTCCACCTAGGCGACGCCTTCACCTAGGCGACGCCGTGCTTTAGCGACGCCTTGTCCTGCCTTGGCGACGCTTCCTCTTGGCGTCCCTACACCTGGGCGACACCTTGAGCTGACTTTGACCTTCCAGTCGTTGACTTTGACCTTGACTTAGTCAACGCCCTGATACGGGACGGTACACACACAAAACCACCAAAGAAGTGACCTTGAACCCTTCAAGAAACACACTTCCTTTGGCACAACTCACACCAAGAATGTTGATCTTGACAACCTCAAGAGCACACAACACACCTTGGCTTACAACACCAGAAAATACAAAGTATTCAGAACGAATTACACTTGTTTACAGAATGAACTGAAATCAATACAGATGTAATCCTATTCCACTCTCTCTTGAGAAAACCAAAGCTGAAAGGTGAACGTTCAAATCTTCAAAGTAATCTCTCACAATTTGAAAAAATCAAATATGTTTTTCTTGTTTGTTATAAAAACATAAACAAACTATTATAGCTTTCAAAGATTGGTCAAAGCATTTAAAACATGAGCGTATTCAGTTGAAAATCATTTAAAGCACACTCAACTAACGAAACAAATTATGTTAGGATTTTCAAACAAACAATCGATTGAAAGCACGAAACAATCGATTGTTTTGGTTTGACAGTAAGTCAACCAACCAAAATAGTTTTCAAACTTTTCAAAAACACCTAAGAGTAAAACAATTGGTTGTTTCGACAAAACAACAGGGTTTTTTCACTTAGTTTGAAAAACACTTTAATCTTAAAAGATTTGAAAACACTTTAGCTTTAGATTCAACAAAGAGTGGATTACACAAATAAACTACCCAGATCTTATCCTAAACACAACAACAACTTTAGCCTTGCATCAAACATTTGGATTTGGATTCGTCACAGCCTTTGATCCAGGAAAGAACTCTCAGAGATCTTTTTTCCTTTTGGAAGATACAAGAGCGGAATAATCAACCTATTGATATTGGAAGACTAAAATGATTCTTCCAATGTATCATTTTTGGGTCCAATGGAATTCATTCAATTCTCCCACAACGGGCCAAATTTGATCATTATAATTCCTCAAGCAAATTCAAATAGTTTTAGTATAGATTGTCTAATCTAGTGTTAAACCTTTTAACACCAAAAAGATCAGAGTATAGGTAAGCTTCGTTGACCTTAAGTCATCTTTTGACATATCCAATTGTTAACCCAATAAAAAAGTGTTCAAAACTTGTTTGTCAACAATAAAAGTTAACAATAAGAATAAAGTATAGGAGGTTGAGATTGTTTAGAAAAACCTATAATAGATGATAGGAAAAGTTAACCCAATCCTAAGATTATCATTCTTCAATTCTCACACAAAGTTGACTTAATGAAACAAACGTCAATCAAATTGAACAAAATCTTATTAGTAAAAAAATAGTTTACTAATGTATTCAGTATGTTACTTCTATCTAAGCATCTATTCATGTGATGTTTATCTTATACATTTTGAACTAAATGAATAAGAGATTGATTAGACTAAGCGAACTACCCAAGAAATTTAATTAAAGAAAAGAGTTTAGTTCTCAATAAGCATTCAAAAACAATTCCCTTGACTGAAATCAGAATTTAAGAAGATTAGACAATCTAGAACAATCCACTACATAAAATTTAAGAATAAAAATTTATTGAACATAAACATAAAAATTTATTGGAAAAATACAAGAGAATCAACCCAAAAAAGTTTAGTGGTGATGTGTGACTTTAAATTTTACCTTTCGGCAGTGGACTGGGTCAACTATAGTATAGTTGATAAAGTGGTTGCCATATCCTTAGGGACTAGGTATAAATATAGTAGATGCACTTTCCATTATAAAGTATGGTACAAATCATTTTAGATTTTGAAAATAATTATGAAATGAAATAAGCATAAGTTTTAAATAAACTGAGAATAAATGCAAAAGAGAAGGTTTTCAAATCCGATAAGATGTTGGGATTGAATAGACTTTGTAACTCATTTACACTTAATGATTACAAAATGCAATACATTTCATTACCATTATTCTCTAAGGCCAAACCAAGTTAATCCCTTAATCATGTTTTTTTAGAAAATAAACTATCATAATCAATCCATTGAGTTATAATACTTTAATTTTTCTTTAATGATGAACCAATAAAAGCCAAATACTTCAATTTTGTCCCTAAATATTGATGTCTTTGGTTGATTTGATTTAGTTCAGAAAATGAAAGTATTTCTTAATACCATTCAAGTTTTAAAGGCAATAACAATGATTCCTCATTTGTCAAGTATTAAGCTCAAAATCAAATGACATAGGAATAAAATATACATGCATTTATAAGAGATAGAGGCCGAAGATCAAGTTCAAGAGGAGGTAGAGGCCAAAGTTGAAGAAGCTCAAGAAGACATTAGCTTACCTCAAAGGCTTACAAGGAGCAAGTTTAAAGAATTAGGAAGTAGTGGTAGATTGTTTTCTCTTTTTATAGTGTCTTTTGTATAAAAAGTAGAATGTTTAAATATATAGCTTTTAGGAAGGTGCTTAGAGGGAAACATTAGATACCTCTTTTGTAGAGCATCTTTAGGCTTTAGTTTAGAATTTTCTAGAAGGTGACTCTTCATGATTCATTATAGGCGTTAGCTTAGGGGACTTTTGGTTAGCTTGTGATGCAAGCTTTGTAAGCCTCGTGACCGACCCTTGCTCCTATAAAAGGAGGGCTTAGGTCCTTCAAATAATAGAATTGACTTTTGAAGTAACAAAGCTCTCCCAAATTGGTGATTGAGTGAGTGAGAACTTGCCTTCTCCTCTTCCTAGTCTCATCTTGAGTGCCTTGGTTCCTCAAGTGGCGGCATTTCACACTTATCTTGGAGCATTCACACTTCAAGTGGCGTGTTCATCAACCAAGAACTACAACCACATAAGTCTTCTTTCTTCTCCATCTATTTCTTCCATTTCCATGTCCATATGAACTCCTTAAACATGTCTTAGAACTTTTCTTGCAATTCTATTCGGTGTTTTAGCTTCATTTGTTGTTTTGTTCGGTTCATCTTCTTCCTTGCTGAATATAATCGGTTCATCTTCCGTTTCTAAGACTTTGTTCGGTTCATTTCACTTTTAAGGCAATTTAATCGGTTCATTTCAATTCTTATACCTTTCAATTCTTGTACCGCCCTGGTGGTCGGGTGCGATGACGTGGTACCCTGCTACAGTGTAGGCGTGTTGACAAGGCGCCAGGTTGGCAGTTGGGAAGGAAGTCGGGAGGCACGTGTAGTCGCCGATTGTTAAGTTGGCATGTTCCGATCTCCAGCTTACCAGAATAGGCGATCGCCAGGTTGAGGATGAAGTCGCCAGACGCAGACTCAGGCGACCAGGCAGTCGCAGATCGCCAGAACAAGCACATCGCCGAAGATAAAGGAGAAGCAGATTATGAAGGCGGCCGGCGAGACCACAGGGAAGGTGTATGAAGGCCCTACCTCGCCATTTTCAGTAGAGATCGCACTCCTGAGTTAGCTATGCACTGGGTAGTACCATGCATAGGTAACTTAGCCAAAATGAGAGTAGAAACAGCGCCAAGTCAGGGAGCCTCCGGATGATGGCACGTGTACAGTTGGATACGAGCCACGTGTCCAAGTCTGTAACTGCCAGGAGAGAGAAAACCACTAGGTATATAAGAGTTCCTAACAGATTTTCTAAGGTACGCGCGTTCAGTTCATACACTTTACGCTTGCGAGTGACAGAGCTGTTTGTGAGAGAGAGTTTGCACGGTTCCAGTTCTTAGTATTTGGTGATACCGTCACTGACTTGAGCGTCGGAGTGCGATCGGCCGCAGCGGCGCCGTGTTGTTTCTTTGCAGGTTCTTGAGATAGATCCAGAGGAGGAACGGAAGTGAGAAGCGGCGCGCACGTCGATCCTTTGACGAGGCATTCTCCAGCGCCCCGGTCAACAGGCAGGATCATCAGGCGCCCACCGTGGGGCCGTGTAAAACGTGCTCCCATCCACAACGTGAGTTCGTGGAAGTTTTCGAGGTTTTCTGCGCGGTTGTGTGTTGGTGCAACCGTCGTTTGCAGTTTCTTTGAGTTTCGTTCGGTGAGTTTGTGTTTTGTACCGTTTGCTTGGCTTTCAATCGGTGGAGTGAGGTCTTTTGTTGCTTGCGCGCAATCTGTCTGGTGGAAGTTCGAGTTCTTTGGTGGTTTTCTGCGAAAGTTTGCGGTGTTCTTGGGTTCTTGCGCAGTTTCTTGAGTTTTCTCCGGTTGATCGCTGATTCGATCGTGGCTGAAGTGTTGTTTGCTGTATTTCTGTGGTTCGCTGAAGTTAATGAGAAAGATGAGAAGCAATCGTTCCAGTCCCGTGGCTCTCGTCGCAGCTGAAGGCGACGCCGCCATGACCATGGCGCAGATGGCAGGAATGATGCGCTCATTGCAGGCCACTGTAGAAGCCTCGCGCGTCGAGCAGGCAAGGATACATGAAGACCTGGTCGCCTCTCGCACCAGGAACGAGGAGCTCAGCAAGGTAGCTGAGGAGCTGCGTCGAGCTCTTCAGGAGCAGCATGTTCGTTCTTCTGCTGAAGAGGTGGCACCGTCGACGCCGCCTCGTGTTTTCCCAATGCCTTTCATTCAGGCGATTACCGACACGCCAATTCCCACGAGCGTGGTCCCGGTTAAAGCTGTTTTTACTGGCGTGGAGGATCCAGAGGCTCATCTGACCACGTTCCACACACAGATGATGCTGTCAGGAGGGTCGGACGCCGTCTACTGTAAGATGTTCGTGAGCACGCTCCAGGGAACGGCGATGGAGTGGTTTGTGAGCCTGCCTAATGGCCACATAACTAATTTTCAACAATTCTCGAAAATCTTTGTCGAGCAGTATATTGTGAACAAGGCACCGCCCAGGGTGTCCTATGATCTGTTTGATATAAGGCAGTACCATGGGGAGTCCCTCAGAGACTACCTCAATCGCTTCGGAGCGCAGATGGTCAGATCGCCGGCCAAGGATGAAGAAATGCTGGTCTATGCCTTCAAGAAGGGCGTACAGCCAGGGCCATTCTGCGAGGCCTTGATCAGGGCTCATCCAGCGACGTTTGCTGAAGTCAGGCGACTTGCGGTGGCCCACATCGCCGACGAGAGTGAAGTCACCGAGAAGAGAGGTAGCGTGGCTCCCGCCAGGCCACGCGCCCAGACCAGGATCCAGCCACAGAGGGTGCTGGAAACGGCAGCGGCGGCCAGAAAAGACCAAAGGACTCGCTATCCTTACGATAGGAGAAATAAGGGAAGAAGCCAAGCGCGCCAACCGCCAGCACGCCAACAACCAGCACGCCGGGAATACAATCGCCCGCCTAAGCACAAATTCGTCATGGGACTAGCGGACCTGATCGCTATCCCTAACATATCTGCTAGGTTGAAGGCGCCCGAGAAGGTGGGCGACAAGGTGCTGGGGTCAAAGCCGGACGTTTGGTGCGAGTTTCACCAGTGCTTTGGCCACAACCTGGACTCGTGTTTGTCTTTAGGATACCAGCTCGACGATCTGGTTAAGAGCGGGTTCCTAAACGACTATCTGCTGGACAGAAGGACCGGAGGAGCGTCGAGTTCCCAGCCGGCAGGTGGAGAAGCCCAGCAACACGAGATGCCTATCCATGGGGAGATCCACACCATTGCAGGGGGTTTCTCAGGTGGTGGATGCACCGCATCGCAGAGGAAAAAGTACGCGCGATCGGTGATGTCAGTGGACATGTTTGAAGATCACTCGCCGGAAGTGGACATTACGTTCACCAAGCAGGATCTTCGGGACGTTGTGCCTCATGACAACGATCCCATTGTTATTTCATTGATCACGGCGGGAAGGAAGGTCCATAGAGTTCTGGTGGACCAAGGAAGCTCGGCGGACGTAATGTTCTGGCCGACTTTCACGCAGCTGGAATTGCCCCTTGACCAGCTAAGGCCCTATGGAGGGTGCTTGTATGGGTTCGCTGGCGACCAGGTGGAGGTCAGGGGGTACATTGAGCTGAGGACCACGTTTACCGATGAGGCTGGGTCGAGGACGGAGAAAATCAAGTACCTCATCGTAAACGCCCCTTCAGCATATAACATCCTGTTGGGAAGGCCCACTCTTAACAGGATAGGCGCAATTCCATCGACTCGGCACATGAAGGTGAAGCTGCCGTCCATGGAAGGGGTGGTGATCACGATAAAGTCTGATCAGAAAGAAGCGAAAAAGTGCTATGAAAATAGCCTGAAAAATAAAAGATCAGTGAGCTATGTAACGACCACCCCGCCTCCCGGTGTGAAGCCCAGACCGCCGGTAATGGAGGAGGCCGCCGGAAGGGACGTAGAGATGGTAGATGCTGAGCTGGGGGAGAGGAATGCTGGCTGGAGGAAGAAGAGGCGTGGAATCGCCCGGAGGAAGCAAGGGAACTGGGAATCGCCAAGGCGGTGACCGCCAGAGAATCCAGGCCCAAACCCGTCGAGCAGTGGCTCGAGAAGGAGGTCGGGGGGAAAGTTTTCAAGCTCGGAAGATCTCTGGAGGTCGATCTCCAGGACCAGATCGCCAAGGTGATTGAGCGGCATCTGGACGCGTTTGCCTGGTCCGCTTCGGACATGCCCGGGATCGATCCCGACTTCTTGTGCCATCATCTGGCGATGGACAACATGGTGAGACCGGTGCGACAAAGAAGGAGGAAATTTAATGAAGAGAGGAGGCAGGCGATCAAGGACGAGACCCAGAAGCTCCTCGCTGCAGGCCGCATCAGGGAAGTCCAGTACCCTGAGTGGTTGGCAAATGTCGTGCTGGTGAAGAAGAGCAACGGGAAATGGCGCATGTGCGTCGATTTCACCGATCTGAATAAGGCTTGCCCAAAGGATTCGTATCCTTTACCAAGCATTGATGCCCTGGTTGATAGTGCTGCAGGGTGCAAGCTGCTGAGTTTCCTGGATGCCTTCTCGGGCTATAATCAGATCAAGATGCATCCCATGGATGAAGAGAAAACAGCCTTCATGATGGAGAGGTCGTGCTACTGCTATAAGGTGATGCCGTTTGGGCTGAAGAACGCGGGGGCCACGTACCAGAGGCTGATGGATCGAGTACTTGCACCAATGCTGGGAAGGAACGTGCAAGCTTACGTCGATGACATGGTCGTGACCTCGCAGGAGAAAAGCAAGCACGTCGCAGACTTGGAAGAATTGTTCACGACGATCGCCAAGTTCAAGTTGAAGCTCAACCCGGAGAAATGCATTTTCGGCGTGGAGGCTGGAAAATTTTTGGGTTTTCTCTTGACTGAAAGAGGAATAGAAGCCAACCCGGACAAGTGTGCCGCCATCTTGGCGATGAGAAGCCCGGCTACAGTGAAAGAAGTCCAGCAGCTGACAGGTCGGATGGCAGCCCTATCTCGCTTCGTGTTAGCGAGCGGAGAAAAGGGACATCCCTATTTCCAATGTCTGCGGCGCAATAACAAGTTCGCTTGGACGAAAGAATGCGAGGAAGCTTTCGTCAAGCTGAAGGAATATCTGGCGAGCCCGCCGGTTCTGTGCAAACCACTGGCGGGAATCCCTCTCAGATTGTATTTCGCTGTGACTGAGAGGGCGGTGAGTGCGGTGCTCGCCCAGGACCAAGATCAGGCTCAGAAGCCTATCTATTTTGTGAGCAAGGTGTTGCAGGGCCCAGAAACGAGATATCAGGCCCTGGAGAAGGCTGCGCTGGCTGTGGTGTTTTCGGCGAGGAGGTTGCGCCACTACTTCCACAGCTTCACAATACTGGTGATGACTGACCTGCCCATCCAGAAGGTCTTGAAGAAACCTGACGTTGCGGGAAGAATGGTGAAGTGGGCAATGGAGTTGTCAGAATTTGACATTAAATATGAGCCCCGAGGCCCAATCAAGGGGCAAATCTTTGCAGATTTTGTAGTCGAGCTCTCATCAGAGGCGACGCGGGTTGAAGGAGATGACTTCTGTTGGGTACTCTCGGTGGATGGGTCGTCGAACCAGCAGGGTAGCGGTGCTGGAGTCATATTAGAAGGACCCAATGGCGTGCTGATCGAACAATCGTTGAGATTCGCCTTCAAAGCCAGCAACAATCAAGCAGAGTATGAGGCGCTGATCGCCGGGATTTTGCTGGCCAAGGAAATGGGAGCTAGGGTGCTGATGGCTAAGAGTGACTCGCTGCTAGTCACAGGGCAAGTAACAGGCGAGTTCCAGGCTAAAGATCCACAAATGGCGGCTTACTTGGCGTATGTGCAGGAATTGAAGAGTTCCTTTGCCTCTTTTGAAGTGGTCCATGTGCCCCGTGAACAGAATGCCCGAGCTGACTTGCTTGCTAAGCTCGCCAGTTCAGGCAAGGGGGGTAGGCAGAGGACGGTGATTCAAGAAACTCTGAAGACGCCGAGGGCATTTGTAGCAGATCACCTGGTCCTTCAGATAAGCAAGTCGACGGAGAGAGCAGCGAGAAGCCATAAGTCTTTGACGCAAGAAACTCTGAGATCGCCGAGAATTAGAGCATGTCGAGGAGAGAAGGTGGATGTGATGCAGGTCTGCGCCACCCATGAGCCAGACACTTGGATAACACAGTACAAGCGGTGCTTGGCAGATGGCCTCCTCCCGCTAGATCCAACAGAAGCTAGGAAGGTAAAGAAAAATTCCAGCAAGTATACATTGATTGATGGCGATCTGTAGAGGTTTGGGTTCACTCACCCACTCCTAGAATGTATACACGGCGAGAAGTGCACGAGAATTATGGCAGAGCTCCACGAAGGAATATGTGGAAGTCACGTCGGGGGTCGAGCTCTGGCCGCGAGGACTCTCCGTGCAGGCTACTATTGGCCATCCATGAGAGAAGATTGCAAGAAGTATGCCCAATGCTGTAAACAGTGCCAGCAGCACGCCGATTGGCATAAGGCACCTCCCGAGGAGTTGAAGTCGATCTATAGCCCTTGGCCGTTTCATACTTGGGGAATCGACATTCTGGGACCTTTTCCACTGGCGATCAGGCAGATGAAGTACTTGGTGGTGGCGATTGAGTACTTCACCAAGTGGATTGAAGCAGAACCAGTGGCCCAGATCACCGCACACAAGATCGAAGGCTTTGTATGGAAGAACATCGTGTGCCGGTTTGGAGTGCCTAAGCGCCTGGTGTCAGATAATGGGACTCAGTTTGCAAGCCACCTGTTGAAGAAGCTTTGTGAAGGGGTTGGAATTCAGCAAGTGTTTGCATCCGTCGAGCACCCTTAAACTAATGGCCAGGTGGAATCAGCTAATCGGGTGTTGCTGAGAGGTTTGAAGAGAAGGCTCGAGAAAGCCAAGGGAAGTTGGGCTGAGGAGGTGCCTCGTATAGTCTGGGCGTACCACACCACCGAGCAGTCCGGAACCCATGAGACCCCGTTTAGCTTGGTCTATGGGTGTGACGCCATGATTCCAGTGGAGATCCAGGAAAGCTCGCCGAGATTCCAGAACTTCGTAGAGGAAGACTCGAATGAAGAGAGAAGGCTGAACCTGGATCTGCTGGATGAGGTCAGGGAGGAAGCGAGGCTGAAGGCTGAGGCGGTGAAAAGAAGGGTCGAGCGAAGGTACAATTCTAAGGTGATGCCAAGGCAGTTTAGAGAAGGCGATCTGGTGATGAGGAAGGCCCACCAGTACGAGATGGAGAATAAACTATCACCCAAGTGGACTGGACCGTTCAGAATAACCGAGGCACTCGGGAACGGAGCCTACCGCTTAGAGACGCTGGAAGGAGGGGCGATCCCTCGTACCTGGAACGCCACACACCTGAAGTTGTACTATAGCTAAGAGCTTTCTAAGTAAAGACAAACACAAATGTTATATTGCAATGTCTCTGTTAAAACAGTTTCAAGGGGGCACTCTTTTTTCCCTAAGGAGGGTTTTTAATGAGGCCGCCCAATAAAAGAAGAGTTTTCGAAGTATAAGGTGTTTCCAGATTGCATGTGTACTATTTTCGAAAGTTTGAAGAAAGACCTTGTCATTTGTACATGATTTGAGGCAAGAAAATATATATATCGCGTGCTTCCTAAAAAAAGTTTTAAAGTCCTCATCGTTTTTCGGCGATTAGAGGCACCAGTTAAGTTTTTAAAGTCCTCATCGTTTTTCGGCGATTAGAGGTACCAGTTAAGTTTTTAAAGTCCTCATCGTTTTTCGGTGATCGGAGGCACCAGTTAAGTTTTCAAAGTCCTCATCGTCTTTCGGCGATCGGAGGCACCAGTTAAGTTTTAAAGTCCTCATCGTTTATTGGCGATCGGAGGCACCAGACGAAAGACCTCCTCGCCGTCGAGCGAGTGCAGGCGAGAAAGAGGAAAAGTCCTCCGTGTTTCTGGGAGCGAGAAGATGTAACTCCCAGGGCAACGTAGAGGCAAGTTAAAGACCTCCTCGCCGTCGAGCGAGTGCAGGCGAGAAAGAGGAAAAGTCCTCCGTGTTTCTGGGAGCGAGAAGATGTAACTCCCGGGGCAACGTAGAGGCAAGTTAAAGACCTCCTCGCCGTTGAGCGGGTGCAGGCGAGAAAGGTCCTCAGTGCATCCAGGGGGGAGGAGATGTACACCCTGGGCAAGTTGAGGCACCGGATAAAGTCCTTATCGCCGTTGTGCGAGCCAAGGCCAATTAAAGACCTCCTCGCCGTTGAGCGAGCGCAGGCGAGAGAAAGAAAAGATCCTCAGTGCATCCAGGGGGAGGAGATGTACACCCTGGGCAAGTTGAGGCATCAAATAAAGTCCTTCTCGCCGTTGTGCGAGCTCAGGCGAGTTAAAGACCTTCTCGCTTATATGCGGGTATAGGCAAGATAAAATCCTTCTCGTCTTGAACGAGTTCAGGTATGGCGAAGAGGGCGGAAGAAGCTTGAAAGGTGGCTAAGGTAGGTTCGAAGAGAACGCCTAGCCAGCCGGCCTTCAGCTCTGAAGTTCAGGGGGGTAAAGGAAGATCCCAAAGGGCATTTCTGCCCCAGATAAAGAAATGACTGCCAAAGAATGAGGCTGGGAGAAGCTGGTGTTACCAAGAGGTTTTGGCGATCGGGAAAAGTTCAAACGACGGCGAGAAGGTTGAAAGACTTGTTTGATGAAGCGGGTCGAGTGGGACGTTGTTTGAACCGATAATTGAGTTACAGTTCGTTGCTTGGAAACTTTTCTTATGATCAGGTTAGTGCCTCAAGGGTACAAGTTGTGTAAAGCGATTGTTGCTTAAGTTTGAATCGGCTCGAAGCAGTTACGCCAAAGGTCGTGTTTGCCAAATCGCTAAGTTAAACGCAGCAAAGTTAAACATACGAAGAAGGTAAAAGCGCTCAAAAGAAGTCAGAAGAAAGAATATCCAAGTTTCGCTATTGAAATGAGTAACTGTTCAAAACACATATGCAAGAGTTTTTACAAGGTAAATACAGGTGAATTTATAAAGAAGCAGATGGGGTGGAATTGGTTGAGCCTTCGGCGGGAACGACCTTTCCATCTACTACTTCATTGTTTAACGACACCATGCTGAGGTCGAGATCAGGGAATAGGCATGCGAATTGCTCCCGAGCGGCTTCGAATCCAGCAGTCAGAATCTGAGCAGAATTTAGCTTAAGTTCTTCAAATTGTCTTTGAAGCTCTTCAACCTGTTTCTTGAGCTCCTTGTTCTGCTGCCCCAGCTCTTCAGCTTGTTTCTTGAGCTCTTTGTTCTGCTGCCCCTGCTCTTCAATCTGTGTTTTGAGTTGTTTGTTAGTCTCTTGAGCATGGAGAAGGTCGTCAGTAACCTTCTTGGATTCTGTTCGAGCTTGGGCCAACTCGGCAGCCATCTTCCCTTTCTCCTTGTTTGCCTCGGCGAGATCAGCCATGGCGTCGTCTCTCGCTTTCTCCACTTGCCCAAGTAGCTTTTCGCGGTCGATTGACCTTTGCTCCAGTTTTTGTACCTTATCGGCATTAGCTTGAATGTGAGCCTCCAGGTCGCTCGCCTTGGTGCGCAGAGGCACGATTCTGCTTTCAAGTTCAACTTTTTCTTGGGCAAGTTCATGGACTTTGCGGCGAAGGTCAGCAGCTTCCTTGCGCGCAAGCCTAAGCTCGGTACTCAGGGCATCCTCTACTCGAGAGTGTTCCATTTCCGCGAGCGTCAGGCTGAATGCCACCTTCTCTACCTCAACCTTCATTGTGTTGTTTTCGGTCTTGAGGTGGTAGACATCGTCTTGGAGCCGCCTGGTGGAGCTCTCCACAGCCCTCGTTATGATCGATGGGATATCCTCTGCTATGGTTTTGAGTTTGTCAGTCAGAGGTTCCCACATCCTTGTGACCTCGAGGGAAAGGTTTGCGGCTTGGAGAGGCGCCAGGGGGGCTTGTTGAGGGTTCTCGTCGCCACCTTCCTTAGCAATATTTTCAGTGGTTGTTTCCTGGCGTGGCGACGCAATCGGGGACTCGGTGATTAGGATTGGAGAGGTGTGAGCGACCTCATCCCCGATTGGAACGATTCCTGCAGCTGAAGTGTTGGAAGGAGGGCCCCCTCCTGCTGATATATGTGGTGTAGAGGCGCTCGGGGGGTCCTCCAAGAAATTTGGCTCTGGGGCCTCAGTTGCAGGTGGCGCAGTGGCCAATGGAACTGTTTGGACTGGTGGTGAAGGGGCTTGTGGTGCTGGTGATGAGGGAGGAGGAGCAGGTGTTGATGGTGGTGTTGAAGCTGGAAGAGGGGGCGGGGCAGGTGGAGAAGATGGTGCCACCCTCTTCCTTTTCGTGACAAGGCCATCCTCTGTGACCTCGTCGTCCTCTTCTTCCTCTTGGACGACTTGGGGGGCTTTTCGCTTTGGCCTCTTAAGGACCAGTTTCTTTCGCTGGGTGGGTTCCTTGGGCGGTGATCGCCCATGAACGATAGCCTTCTCGACCGCCGAGTTGGGAACCGTCTGGGAACCGGTCGCCAACCCGTGGTTGCGGGCGAGCGCCTTTAAGTCGGCGAGCATGTTCTTACCCAACATGGTGTCTGCATGAAATGAAAGTGCATAAGTTAGCTCAAAGGAGAAAGGGGTAAGTGTACAAGACAATGAGACAGCAAAAACAGGCATATGCAGAAAAGATAAAACCAAAGTCTTGTGTGTGTCGCACAAGACGCCCAGAAACAATATCAGAAGCAATGTCAAGACAAAAGTGTAGCGTCCTAACCTATTTGGAATTCCAGCTGGTCCTCAAAGAACTCGAAGGAAATCAGGGTGGGGGTCAAGAATGTTATGTGGGCATCTGCCACCCTCTTCCAGAATAGGCAAAGGTCTCGGTCCAAAGCTCCCATGCTATCAGGACTTCTGGGCCTCCTGAAGCAGCTCTTGGACTCCTTTTTCCCCTTGTCCACCCAGTACAAGGGGAAACCGTCGAGAAGGGAAGTGTCTTTGTCATTTGCGCGAACCTGGATGAACTTCCCCTTCCAATCCTTGTACGACTGCTGGAAGATGGTGAAAATGGATCTCCCAGCAATGGCATTCAGGCTGACCCACAGGCGATCTCTTGGGTGCTTGGCCTCAAACAGGAATAAAAACACGTCCACTGACGCGGGCAACCCCAGGTGGGCGCACGTTATCTCGAAAGCTCGGACAAACGCCCAGCTGTTGGGGTGAAGCTGGGCGGCAGCGATGTTGAGCTCGGTTAAGAGTTCCCTCTCAAATCGAGTAAGAGGGAACCTGAGTTTGACCTTCTTGAAGAAAGTGGTGTAGACGAAGCAGAAGGGCCCGTCGGCGCTCACTTTATCATCGGCGCACACTGGCAGAGCGGCGGGGCAAGGCAGCACCATCATTCTCTCATCGTGCTCCTTGTGAAACGATTGGTGGGCCTCGTCCCCATTGGTCAGTCGCAGAACCGCTCCCGCAGTGTTCACCGACGAGGTTTCCTTTAAGAGGGTTGGGTTAGCCCATGGGTATAACGTCTTGAAGTCTGGCAGTGGGATGGGGGCTCCTCCAGCGTTTGGTGGAGTCGCCTGGGCCAGAGCGGTTTGGGAAGGCGCAGGCCTCACAGCCTGCGAAGAGGGAGCACCACGAACTTGCGTTGAGTCGTGTGCTTGTGAAGGAGGGTTTCGCGCTGATGGAGGGGGGTTCGGGGTGATCTTCGTGCGAGTCATGATAGCAACTGCAAACGAAGAAGAAAGAAAAAAATAATCAGGAGGGTTACAAAGGCTGACTCGATCATGAAAGGAAGGTGAAAGACGAACGAATGTGAGTTCGTTGCGACGATCGACAAAGCCCTAAGTTACGCAGAAGGAGAAATGGAAAAGCAGCTCACAGCGTATGCACCAGACAGTTACAGGATGATGCAAATCGGTGAAAATGCAAGGGAACCCAGCAGACGAAGGAAAGTAGTTACCTTTCGATGATTAGGAGAACGTTGAAGGGAGGTGGTGATCTAGAGCGTCGAGGAACGTCGAGGGCTTTCACAGAAGGAAATGAGAGCGTATGCAAGTGTGAAGAAAGTGATGGAACAGTAGGAGCGTAAGGGGTTTAAGGGTTTTCGAAATGGTTTTGGGAAGCGCTAACGGCAGATGAAGATAGCCGTTGATGAGAGCCACGTGTCGAACGATGCGCAAAGGGTTTGGTGGAGCGTCAGAGCAGCAGAAAGTACTATCGCTTGGAATTCTACGTCCATGCCACGTAGACCGGTGTTAACGAAGGCTTTTTCAGTCTTTTCGCTAGACAAGTCTTCGCTTAAGACTGGGGGGCTTGTGTACCGCCCTGGTGGTCGGGTGCGATGACGTGGTACCCTGCTACAGTGTAGGCGTGTTGACAAGGCGCCAGGTTGGCAGTTGGGAAGGAAGTCGGGAGGCACGTGTAGTCGCCGATTGTTAAGTTGGCATGTTCCGATCTCCAGCTTACCAGAATAGGCGATCGCCAGGTTGAGGATGAAGTCGCCAGACGCAGACTCAGGCGACCAGGCAGTCGCAGATCGCCAGAACAAGCACATCGCCGAAGATAAAAGAGAAGCAGATTATGAAGGCGGCCGGCGAGACCACAGGGAAGGTGTATGAAGGCCCTACCTCGCCAGTTTCAGTAGAGATCGCACTCCTGAGTTAGCTATGCACTGGGCAGTACCATGCATAGGTAACTTAGCCAAAATGAGAGTAGAAACAGCGCCAAGTCAGGGAGCCTCCGGATGATGGCACGTGTACAGTTGGATACGAGCCACGTGTCCAAGTCTGTAACTGCCAGGAGAGAGAAAACCACCAGGTATATAAGAGTTCCTAACAGATTTTCTAAGGTACGCGCGTTCAGTTCATACACTTTACGCTTGCGAGTGACAGAGCTGTTTGTGAGAGAGAGTTTGCACGGTTCCAGTTCTTAGTATTTGGTGATACCGTCACTGACTTGAGCGTCGGAGTGCGATCGGCCGCAGCGGCGCCGTGTTGTTTCTTTGCAGGTTCTTGAGATAGATCCAGAGGAGGAACGGAAGTGAGAAGCGGCGCGCACGTCGATCCTTTGACGAGGCATTCTCCAGCGCCCCGGTCAACAGGCAGGATCAAGCTTCATTTGTTGTTTTGTTCGGTTCATCTTCTTCCTTGCTGAATATAATCGGTTCATCTTCCGTTTCTAAGACTTTGTTCGGTTCATTTCACTTTTAAGGCAATTTAATCGGTTCATTTCAATTCTTATACCTTTTAATCGGTTCAATTGACAAGAAATGGGCTTCCATATGAGTTTTGGTGTATTGATGCAAGTTTTGGTGAGTTCTTGAAACATAGAACATTGATCCATTTCTATAAAAGCGCTTACTCAATCTCCAACTCAAGTTGATTCCATAAAATATCAAAGAATCATCTATATCTTACTATTGGAATCATATCAAAGTTCAAAATCAAATGACATAGGAATAAAATATACATGCATTTATAAATTAAAAATAGTACAAATATGTTACATTATCTTTCGAACCCAACAAAAGTAACTTAGCTATTCATAATGATGAATGAAATACACCAAGTTCTTGAGTATCTAATAACTAAGACCATAATGATGTTTGAATGTGAACTTTGCTCTCTTTTTCTTCTCTTGTCTCTTTTGCAAGTCTTTTTTCCATCTTATTAAAATCTGCTCAGTGCATGGCTAATCCGTTTAGTGGATTAACTTTCTTTATCTCAAGCAAATCCATGTGCTCAACTCCTCTCTTGTTGTTTTTAGCGAATTAGCTTACTTCACCTCAAGTTTTTCTCAGTCCTTAATTCTTCATGGCCTCACTTAATGGATCATGATCTCTAATTATCCTTCTCTTTGGAGTAGATCCACTCAATGTTTTTATAGACGCTCGGGGCTTGAAGGAGCTTTGTGCATGCCTTCTCTACCATCAATCCTCTTAGCATGGTGCTTACACTCAATGGATGCTCTATTTTTGGTCCACCTCTGCTTAACTGCTATTTTCCTTTTGTTTTCTACAAGATCAGTCAAAATCCATATAAAACCATACAATTTAACCACATTATAATTCTAATTCGGAAGATGTCAGGATATTCTCACTTCAAATCACTCAATTTTTGGGCCTAAATCAATGTAATATAATGAGAATCAAACACCTATCCTTTAGCCTTCCATATGAATGCAAAAATAAGAAAATTATAGAAAGGAAATAAAACTAGGTTTATAGTGTGTTGTGTTGCTCCCTTCTTTCTTCCTTTGAAGTTCTATTTAAGCGTTTCTTTTCCACATGGATTTCGGATCCATATTTTGTGCCAAATATTGTCTTTCAATCCTCTTTCATATAATTTGTTTCCATCCTTGTTTTAGATATGCAATTTAGATTTTTATTGCCTAACACAATCGAATCTACTGCAAGAGATATTGTAGAAGATTTGAAGGAGATTATCTTTATACAAAATCTAAAGAATATAAATGTAGAGGATTTGATTGAATTCGGAATGTGTTTCTTCAGAAAGTTAGAATCATGTAATCATGTCTTTCCTCTTCAAAGAAATACACTTAGTTATAGATGGTCTAGGAAGATCGTCTCGTTAATCGTCTTATAAGACCATCTAGTGAAACCATATAGTCCTTTGTCAGCATAACTTTCTAAACTTCAAAATACTTTAAGTCTTTATTTTAAATGTTATCATCAAGGCACAAATTTTTTTCAGATAATTAGAAACAAGAAAAGTGAGAAAATATGTTTAAAATCCATGTTTATCCAATAATCTAAATTAAGATCCAGTTAATCCTAATTAGGTAAATCTTATCTAAAATAGTGGATTTATTTCAATTACATTCTAACAAAACCAAGGTTAAACAGTCTAACTATGAATAGAAATGTACCCATCACAAATCAACTAAATAAAATAAAATAAGAATGAATAAAATGGAAAAGCACACATGGTTTATACCATAGAACTCCTAAAGGCATACAAATGGAAGGTCCAAGATGAACAAGGTATTTTAACCAAATTTTCAAGACAACAACACAAATTAAAATAGTGCAATCAACTCAAGACAAGCAAAAAAAAAATAGGAATAGCACAAAAACAAGAAACGAACTAGAAGAAGAAGTTACCTAGCTTTTGTTGAACCCTAGCTCATGATACCAAATGATAAACTTCTTTTTCTTCAAGGAGATTCTTCAATGAAGGAATGAAGATGATGATGTGGAAGCTAGTTCAAAGAGATAAATCAATGGAATTGAAGTGTTGATAGGAGAATGTTTAGAAGAGAGGTGAGGCCAACTCTTCAAGGAAAAAGGCTAGGTGATAGCCAAAATCTAGGAGACTAACCTAGAAAGGACTTATGAACAAGTAGTCATCGAAAATGATACAAACCACCCGACAAGAAGATGACTAAGGACACACCAGACACTTTTGAACTAGGTCAGTCATCTCAACATACAAGACCAGGCCCCACCAAACATTAGAAGGACCTCAACACAAGAAGAATTGGACATAGGCAAGTTTAGGTAAATAATTTTGGCTCTTTTGGGGGCTCCAAATAGAAGAATAAGCTAGACTAGGGTGTGCTTAGTAATTTAGGCTTGTGCCATGCCCACTTTTCATGACATGTGCACCTAGGTTTAGGGTTTCTTTTGATGAAGATGGGAGCTTTGATGTATCAAATCCACATGAAGCCTAAAGCTGTGCTGCTTTATAGGTTTGGGTTTAGATTAGGGTATTTAGAATCTTTGTAAGATCAGTCCTTGAAAGCCTACACAAAGCTTGATTAAATATGTTTTAAACAACTAAGTGTTTTTTTCAAAGCAAAGGAAAAACAACCGATTGATTTATCGAAATAATCGGTTGTTTGTTACTTAGTGGCTGGAAGTTGTGAAACTGTTTTAAATCAGTTGTGTAACTGCTTGACATTTCAACCGGTTAAAACGTTGTTTCAACCGGTTAAATGTATGTTTTCATAACAGAATTTTGAAAATCTGTTTTAACTGATTTAGTGAATCAAAACTGCCTACAACAGTAGCTTTTCAAAGGCTATAAATATAGCTTCGTTTTCAAATCAAAAGTGACAACATATACAAAAAGTATTCATTCAGATTTGAGAAAGAGTTTTGGTTTGAGAAAGAGTTTTAAAAAGCAATAGTGCTTTCAAGCTTTGTTGTGTGCTAACAAGTACTGATCATAGGATCTCTAGTTCTGTAATTCCAGGTGCTTTCTATCCTGTTTAGTATCTTGTAATTGTTCTTCTACATACTGTTTGTTATTGAAATCCTATAAAGGTAGAGGGTGTTTTGTCTTGAGGTGTTTTTGTGTGCAAAGGTGAGAGTAGGCTTTGTGGGATTCAAAGTCACCTCTTTGTGGTGTGTGCTTATAATCTGTGATTGATTGCTAGTGAAACTTAGTGGTTTGACTGAGAACTGGATGTAGCTCAGGGATTGAGTGAACCAGTATAATCCCTGTGTGTAAATCTCTTTTTCTCTCAAATTCTCTAATTGTTTGATATTTTCGCTGCTATAAATAACCGATTAAATCGTGACTTCAACTGGTTGAAATTCTGATAACTGTTTGTTGGATTGTTTGATTGCCTTCCTTAAGCGCTTATCTGAGTTGTTTGTTAAGGATTCATTATGAAGCAAGTATTTGCGAAAATTTTTTATAAAACAATTCAACCCCCTCTTGTTTAAGCCATCAATTCTTACAATTGGCATAAAAAACTAGGTTCTTGAAAATTACTTAAGTCCTTGTTTTTTCTATTTTTTAAATCTTTTTTTATGGTTGATAAAATGCCTTTTGGGGAACGTGCTTCTATAAACAGGTCACCACTGTTTTGTGGGGTTAATTACCAGTTTTGGAAACAATGAAAATCTTTATACACTCAACTGATAAGGATATTTGGGAATTAATTGAAAATGGTCCCTTCATACCTCAAGTCAAGAGAGATGAGGTTTTTGTTAATAAACATTTATCCGAGTGGACTGAGGCAGAAAATAAGAAAGCTAAGTTTGATTGGATAGCTAAAAATATTATAACATCTGCTCTACGCTGTGATGAGTTTTTCAGAGTTTCACAATGCAGCTCGGCCAAAGAAATGTGGGACATCTTAGAGGTCACACATGAAGGCACAACTGATGTTAAGAGAGCTAGGAAGTATGCTCTGATTCAAGAGTATGAACTATTCAGGATGCAAAATGGAGAATCTATCTGTGATGTGCAGTAGAGGTTTTCTCACATTGTGAACCATCTTATAAGTCTTGGTAAAATGTTTGACGAAGATGAGCTTAACATCAAGATACTGAACTGTCTAAATAGAACATGGTAGCCAAAGATCACTGCCATCTTTGAATCAAAGGATCTCGCCTCAATGTTTGTGACATCTCTGTTTGGTAAGCTTAGAGAGCATGAGATTGAGATTCATAGGCTTGCTGTCCATGAGAGCGAAGACAAGCACAACAAAAGAATAACTCTTAAGGCTTGCAAGCAGCAACAAATTCCAGTGGAAGTGAAGAGGAGAACATAAGTCTGTTATTAAGAAAATTCAGCAAATTCTTGAGAAAGAGACAAGCTTCTAAAAGATATGGTTCAAAGAAACCTAGTGAATTCAATTCTAATAAGTATACTTGCTATGGCTGTGGAGAACAGGTTCATATCAAGACTGAATGTCCAAACAATGAAGTCAAAGAAAATGAAGACTTCAAAAAGGAAAAAAAGGGAAAAGCTAAGAAAGCATATGTAGCATGGGATGACAATGATCTCTCATCCTCAAGTTCTTCAAATGATGAGTAAGCTAATCTGTGTTTTCTAGCATCAGTAACAAGTAACATGAGTTCTACTTCATCAAGTAAAGGTACCACCTACTACCAATTACTTGATGCTTTTAATGAAACCCAAGATGAAGCCAACTGATGGAGATCAAGCTCAAGAGGACATGGAGGCCAATCATCAAGCTCAAGAAGAGGTGGAGGCACAAATGGAGGACGCCCATGGAGGTCAAAGTCCACCTCAAAGGATTACAAGAAGCATGTTCAAAGCTTTGGGAGCTAGAGGACATTTATTTTCTCTTTTTGTAATTTCTTTAGTTGAAGGTGCTTAGAGGAAAACATTAGAAACCTCTTTTGTTTTAGCATCTTGTAGGTTTTAATTAGGAGCTTTAGGGGGGTGTATTAGTAGAGAGGTGTAGGAGTAGAATAGGAGGTGCCATAGGATGTTTGTTTTAGGCGCCGGTTTCTAGAATAGTTTAGGAGGGAATTTTAAAATGTTTTAGCTTAGTTTTTCAGCACCTTAGGCTATATATAGAGGTGCTCTCTTTGTAAAATTCAGATTGGAATTAATCTAAGAAAACTCTACTCAAATTTTGAGTGACCTTTGGAGAGCTTTTGGAGCCTTCTTCTCTAATCTTATCTTGATGGATCAATGGAGTCCTCAAGTGGCGGCATCACTCTCATCTAGGAGCATTCCACACTTCTAGTGGCGAGATCATCCATCCTCCTTCCATCTTCATGAGCATTCTCTTCTCCTTCCTTTCTTCTTCTTCAATTGTTCATGTTGCTTTGTGTTCTTGAGTTTTTCAGTTTCGGTTTTTCTATTTTCCAGCACTATGTTCTGTTTTGTTCTTAATTCTGTTCGGTTCATATGAATTGTTGTTTAATTCTGTTCGGTCATTCCAGCTTTCATTCCTTTGTTGATTCAATTTGACAATATTTGGTTCATCCAAATGACTTTGGGATTTGGTACTAGTTTTTGGTGAGTTCTTGTCTTAGAACAATGATCCAACTCTAAGAAAAGTGCCTCTATATTTTCCAGCTCAAGGTGATTCCTAAGAATGTCAAGAATCTTGTTCTATGTGGCTATTGGAATCACATCACCAACCAATTGGCACTTTCTCTCAACCGGTTGAAAGGACTGAATAACTGGTTGGAAAATAGAGTTAAGTCTCTAGAGGAAGGGCTAAGCAAGAGAAAATAAGATTTTGAAAATCTGTAGTTAGTTTACAAAAATTCTTCTTTGTGAAAATTGTGAACTTCTTGAAAAGAAGATCCACTATCTTTTGAAAACCTTGGAGAAGCTTACAACTGGAAAGTCCAATTTTGAAGATGTTCTTGCATCTCAAAACTCTGTTTTTGGATAATCAGGTTTAGGCTTCTACCCTCAGAGCAGGAAAAATAAAGTTTCAAAACCTTTTTCACATGCTCCACAAAAACAATCGGTTAAAATGTCGTTTCAACCTGTTGTTACATGCTTCTATTGTATGAAGAAAGGTCACTCTGTCAGGTACTGCAGGTTTCGTAAATCTCTTGTACCTAAGGGCATCTTTAAGTGGATTCCTAGATGTATTGTTGATTCAAAAGACAAATCTAACGCAGAAGGTCCCAAATTCTTTAAGGGATCAAATCTTGTAATTTGACAAAGTTTTGTTTTATAGATTTCTGACTTTACTTGAAGGTTCATTAAGGACAGAACTTCAAGAGGATTTCTGTACATACCAATGTCTTGTGCGGATTTCATGAACTACATACATTTATGTAATCTGAAATCTAAGAATGAAGTTCTTAGTTCTTCTTTGTTACGAACAATTGTTGCTTAAATTCAATTCAGTAGTTATACTCTATGGTTGATTTATAATTACTGTGTATTCCATCTACTTTTTATACAATTGGTATCCTGTAAGCAATATTGATTGAATACAACATGAGAAATTGAAAATGTGTTTATTTTTCATCAGAACAGAAATTCAACCGATTGTTTCTTCAAAATAACCGATTGTTTTCTCTCTAACAAAAACTGGGCAAATCTGTTTTTATTTTTTAAATTATGGTTTGTGATTCTGTTCAACCAAATGACGTGTATGGTCAAGATTGTATTAATTGCATGTTTGAATATAGTTTAACTCTATTGCATCTGCTATTAATAGATCATATTCCTTTTTTTTCTTGAAAATCATATTTGCCTTTAATGCTTAGTCAAAATCACATGTGAATCTGTACCTTTCTTATTTGACTAACTATGTCAGCTTTATGGTTCAGATTTGATTCACTTTTTGTGTTGAAAACAACCATCTTTGACTAGGTTTTCTTAGCTATAAAACCAAGTGCATTTAGTTGTAGTTTCACACTCAAATAACTGATTATTGTAGCTATTATTACAATCCTACTTCTTTCTAAAGCCTTCTTTGCAGAAATTTCTTCTGATTTGAGCAATGGCTGACACTCCACTCTCAGCAAAAAAGAATGAAATCAAGGGGTGTTAAGAGCACTGGAAAGCTTGAAGGATGGTTTTCGGGTGATGCTACTCTCATCAACAAGTATCTACTTGAAACAAGTAGAAAGAATGTGAACACATCAAAAGTGGTTTCCTTCACATGGATGAAATAGCAGGAGCTGGATTCTGTGAGAAGTATCCTCAAGGAACAGAAATTGAGAGATTCCTAGAGCTCACTGGGAACATATATCCTGATCTAGTGAAGGTATTTTACACTAACCTTCAATTTAGTGATAACTCACTTATTTCACATGTCAATGGTGTAGATATGGTCATCACAAGTTATGTATGGTCTGTTGTGACGGGGCTGAAATCCTCTGGACTGAGGATCAATAGGGGAAACCTTGAAGTAGTGGAAGAGTTCAAAAAAATCCAGTTTTACAAAGGTTGTCTCAGGAATCCTCACTCCAAAGTGAGAAATTTTTGAGTTGGTGGACTAAAGCTTGATGAAGGCTTGTGGCTTTCATTGTTTCGTGGATTCTCACACCTAGGGGGAGCAATCATTCAACCCTCTCTGACTAAGATATCCTTTTAATATACTGTATCATGAACAAAGTGAAGATCAACTGGATTCACACGATCAAAGAACACATGCAAAAAGCCATGAGGTTATGTGACTTTCATTATCCCTATGCCATTTTGATTTCTAAGTTTCTTCATTATTTTGAAGTGAACATAGAAAGAGAGCTAGCTGAGTCCAGTGAAATCAATAGTGGATCCCTTAGTAAGATGAGATTTACTAAGATTGGTGGAAGATGGGTGAGCAAGGATGGTGACCAAGCTGGCCCAAGTGGAACAAATGAAGGTGATGCACCTGGGGAGGCAGCAATGCAAGATGAACCTGCTGCTGAAACTCAAGAGGATGATCACAATGACATCAATATGGGTGAAAGAATGACTACCATATCACCTTTTGAGAGAGTGATGATCAATCGTATGGACACCTTTTCTGACAATCAAAGGAACCTCTATGATATGTGTGAGTCAAGGTTCAGCAACATGGACACACACTTTTCCACACTGGATGAGCAAATTGAGGAAGTCCAGAGACAGATCTTGGAGATACAATTTGAAAGGGAGGATAGTCCTTCATTCTAGCTTATTTCCTTTCAATTTTTCTTTATAATGTTTTTAAAATCCTATCATTTGTCTATTTGATGACAAATAGGGGGAGAAATTTGGAAGTTTTTAATGTTCTAGTTTGGTTTGTAATATTTCTTACTTGAACATTGTTATTATAAACTGCTTTAACCGTTTTAACTGGTTTAACTGGTTTAGATCTAAGTTTTGTTAAAAATGTTTTACAAAATTTTAACCAATTATTCCTGTGAAATAACCGATTGTTTATCTGTTTTTGCACTTGTGTATGTGTGTTGGTTTCTCATCTGAGTTGGCTGATGCTCCTTTTTGGAAATCACCAAGTAAGAGCTAGTCTCTGGTGCATATCTGTTTTGGATTAGATTACCCTGTGTTTATTCAATGAATGCAGAATTAAACAGATTCTAAACAAAGAACATTCTTGAAGCATCCAAAGGTTTTGTCTCCATCAAATAGGGGGAGATTGTTGAAGATGGGAGCTTTGATGTATCAAATCCACATGAAGCCTGAAGCTGTATTGCTTTCTAGGTTTGGGTTTAGATTAGGGTATTTAGAATCTTTGTAAGATCATTCCTTGAAAGCCTACACAAAGCTTGATTAAATATGTTTTAAACAACTTAGTGTTTTTTTCCAAGCAATGGAAAAACAACAGATTGATTTATCGAAATAACCAGTTGTTTGTTACTTAGCTGGCTGAAAGTTGTGAAACTGTTTTTAAATCAGTTGTATAACTGCTTGACACATTTCAACCGGTTAAATGTATGTTTTCATAACAGAATTTTGAAAACCTGTTTTAACTAATTTAGTGAATCAAAACTGCCTACAACGGTAGCTTTTCAAAGGCTATAAATAGAGCTTCATTTTCAAATCAAAAGTGACAAGATATACAACAAGTATTCATTCAGATTTGAGAAAAAGTTTTGGTTTGAGAAAAAGTTTTAAAAAGCAACAGTGCTTTCAAGCTTTGTTGTGTGCTGACAAGTACTGATCATAGGATCTCTAGTTTTGTAAATCCAAGTGCTTTCTATCCTGTTTAGTATCTTGTAATTGTTCTTCTACATACTATTTGTTGTTGAAATCCTGTAAAGGCATAGGGTGTTCTGTCTTGAGGTGTTTTTGTGTGCAAAGGGAGTGAGTAGGCTTTGTGGGATTCAAAGTCACCTCTTTGTGGTGGGGGCTTGTAATCTGTGATTGATTGCTAGTGAAACTCAGTGGTTTGACTGAGAACTGGATGTAGCTCAGGGATTGAGTGAACCAGTATAATCTCTGTGTGTAAATCTCTCTTTCTCTCAAACTCTCAAACTGTTTGATATTTTCGCTGCTATAAACAACCGATTAAATCGTGACTTTAACCGGTTGAAATTCTGATAGTTGTTTGTTGGATTGTTTGATTGTTTGATTTCCTTCCTTAAGCTCTTATCTGAGTTGTTTGTTAAGGATTCATTCTGAAGCAAGTATTGGCGAAAATCTTCGATAAAACAATTCAACCCCCCTCTTGTTTAAGCCATCAATTCTTACATCTTTGACCTACCTTCTAGAAGGTTTCTCACAAATGACGCCTCTACCCCTCTCACTCTTGCTCCCCAAGTCACTTTTCTCTTATATAAAGGGTGTCTTGCCTCATGTATTTTTACAGTTGAATTTGAATTTAGAAGAGAAATTCTGCTTGAGTGATTAGTGAGCTTTATCTCCTTAATTGTTCTTTGGTCTTATCTTGAGAGTAGTGCACCTCAAGTGGCAGCTCCTCATCACTCATCTTGGAATTCCCTCACCTTCAAAGTGGCATGATTCCTTGCTCTATTTTCCATAAGCTTTCTTCATCTCTTCACCGTTTTTCATTCCTTTTCTTCACGCCATTCCTCTTCCATTTTTATGATCTTGTGTTCTTCATTTCCTTTTTGGTTTTCATTGTGTTTTATTTCCATTTTATATTGTTCATTTCTGCCCATCATCATCTAAATCACCATATAATTGTGTTTTCTCTTTGCTCTCTAAAAGAGAACCTTCACACTTAACCACTTGGTTAAGCTCGTGTCTAGTGGCAATCTTCTTTGAATTTCTCACCATATTCTTCTCAAACAAAAACTCGTAAACAAAGTGAAACCCATAACCATGTGCAATCCTAAAATTAACTTACATCAGAGAATGAACAACATTTCTGTACCGTCCCGTATCAGGGCGTTGACTAAGTCAAGGTCAAAGTCAACGACTGGAGAGTCAAAGTCAACTCAAGGTGTCGCCCAGATGTAGAGACGCCAAGAGGAAGCGTTGCCAAGGCAAGGCGTCGCCTGGGTGGAGGCGTCGCCCAACCAGGGCGTCGCGAGATCAAACAGTGTAAAAGCAAGGCAATAGTGATAAAGACCATGGAGGGAGCGACGCCGTGGGAAAGCCTCAGGACCCGATATCTCGGGAAAGTGATAAAGAGAAGGAAAAGGTGGCTTCAACGAGCGTAGAAGTCAGCCTGGAGCTCCAAGGCCTCCGCCAGTTGCCTCTCTGTTTCCGATTTAGACTCAGAGAAGTTTTATAGGCTTCGTTCTGGCGTCCCAGGGTCCTCATTTCCTCTTCCAGAGTAGATGCCTTTGTTTCCAAGGCTTGGAGGGTTTGAGCTTGCAAGACCGCGTTTCTGGCCTGGGAGCGCCATTCGAAAGCCACCGCCAAGAAGGCCCCCAAATAGAAAGGCATACCTTCCCTCCTGTCGGTGCCTTCTAGCATAGTCCCGCCACTGAAACCCCTCATCAGATGCATGATTGGAGGAGGGATGGCGATGAAGTCGGGGGCAGCAGCGTCGGGAGCCGGGGAAGCAGTGGTTTCTGGCGGCGGCGGAGGCGGCGCGGATTCGGCGCCTTCGCCCCTTTCCTCTTGGAGTATCCTAGGAGGGAGTGAAGTTGCGCTTGGAGGGTTGTCCATAAAGGGATTCCCTCCCTGCGGCGACGTCTCTACCAGAAGAGGGACCCGCGCGGATTTTCTCCTCCTGAAGGGCGCCACGCCTTCTGATTCCTCATCATCTGACAGAATCTCCAAAACCCTTTTCCCTTTGTCAAGGGGGGTTGGAGCTGGTGACGAGGCCGCAGCTAGGGGGACAGCGGCGATAGGCGAAGAAGAGTTGGGAGTTGGAAGCACGTCGGAGCCAGGTGGAGACGTCGGAGATGGGCTAGAAGCAGCTTCAGCAGTGACTGGAGGTGGCGGCGACGGAGCCGGTGGGAGAACTGGATTGGCCACAGGGCTGGAGGAGACGCCTGCCTTGGCGGCACGAGCCTCCTTCAGTGCTTTCGCCAACATTATTCTTTTGGAAGCGCCCATCACCGATCCTACATCAAGACAGGCCAAACAACAAGGATTAGTACTAGAGCAGTTATGTGAATTCACAATACAGGAAGAGATGTGAAGTGCATGTAACACTGTACAGCGAACAGGTAGCATCAGTCTAATTCAGATGAATCAGAAGGAAGACTCTATAGCCAAACAACAACTAATGCATCATAAATCACTAAGGGCAAATACCGAAGTAGGTAGAAAGCCCATGGGCATTGAATTCGTTCGAGATGAGCTTGGCGGTATCGAAGACTATCCCCAGTCCCGCCAAGGCTTTGCATACATCCCGGTCAGGCGGGGCAAGTTCGTCCAGAGCCAAGGGCTTCATAGTTATGGGTTTGTCTGTCCAGTACAGGGGAAAGCCCTCTAGAATGGTAGGATCGCGCTTGGTCGCGCGTACCTTGAAAAATTTCCCCTTCCAGCCTTTGAATGAATTCTGGAAGAGCGTCAGGATGATGCGCCCGGTGATGCCAGAAAAGCTCATCCAGAGACTTTTCCCTTGCTTCTTTACCTCGAAGAAGTGAAGAAAAACGTCCACGGAGGAAGGAACGCCTAGGTAGCCGCAGAGAATTTGGAACTCCCTCACGAAAGCCCAACTGTTGGGATGGAGTTGGGCGGGAGCAGTGTTTATCTCTGTCAGTAGCTCTTTTTCGAAGGGAGTGAGGGGCAGACGCAGGCCCACCCTTTTGAGCACCATCTGATAGAGAAAGAAGAAAGCGCACCCCCCAGTATCCCGTGAGTCCGCACAAACGGGCACCCCAGGTCGCACTCGGCTTACCAGGACTTGGGAGTCATGACTTTTGTGGAAAGCATTGAAGTTATAGAGAGCAGGGTCCCCCCTGTGGGCCTCCACGTCCTCAACGGAGTTCAGGAGGGAACATTCGTCCAGAAGTTCATCGGGGGCCCAGTCATATTCACCTTTGTAATAAGACTTAGGGAGCGGGGGAGGCGCGGTGGTCATGGTTTTCGCCATAAATGCCAATGCTGAAGATCAAAAGAGAAAGAAAGGGTTCAGAGAAAAGGGGTTTGGGGAGAAGAAAAGGGGAAAATGGAAGAACCCTAGGAGCGCCCTATCCGCAAGAGAACGAAGGGAAGCGAAAGGAACAACGAAGCATATAAACAATATCCAGAGAAATACGAGAATAACAACAGTCCCAGGCAGTTTCCTCTAATGCGACGACAGTGAAGAATTGTGAGTGCTCGAAACCATACCTTTGTTGTTGGAACGGAGGCAGTAGGAGAGCGCAGGAAGGGGAGAATTGCAATTGCAGAGAAAAAAGGTTTTGGAGGCGATGCAAAGTGCGAAGTAGCAGAGTGAATGAATGTAACAGTAGGGTGAGCGCGGGGTTTGGAGTAACTTAAACGTTACATTTCGTAACCCAAGAGGCGCTAACTAAGGGCCGCAGGATCGGGCCACGCGTCAGAGGGTCGATTGCCCAGGGGAAGCGCAAAGGTCTCTAAAGGAGGGCCACGCGATGGGCCACGTGGCGCGCGATCAAGGGTAGCCCAAAAGGTGTAATCATCCCCATTTCAGGGAATGTCCAATCGGTCATTAAGAATACCCCTGTGGTTCAGAAAATGTCGCGTCAGTAATTCGAAAATTTGCTGAGTCAGCAGAGAATGACACGTCATCGGGAAGGCACGTGGATGGCGGGGGCAAGGCCTTAGTCTTTGCGCTGAAGACAAGTCTTCGGCTTAAGACTGGGGGGCTTGTGTACCGTCCCGTATCAGGGTGTTGACTAAGTCAAGGTCAAAGTCAACGACTGGAGAGTCAAAGTCAACTCAAGGTGTCGCCCTGATGTAGAGACGCCAAGAAGAAGCGTCGCCAAGGCAAGGCAACGCCTGGGTGGAGGCGTCGCCAAGGCAAGGCGTTGCCTGAGTGGAGGCGTCGCCTGGGTGGAGGCGTCGCCAAGGCAAGGCGTCGCCTGGGTGGAGGCGTCGCCCAACCAGGGCGTCGCCCAACCAGGGCGTCGCCAGATCAAACAGTGTAAAAGCAAGGCAATCACGGTGTGGTTCCCCGATACCCATGGGTAGGAAAGACCATGGAGGGAGCGACGCCGTGGGAAAGCCTCAGGACCCGATATCTCGGGAAAGTGATAAAGAGAAGGAAAAGGTGGCTTCAAGGCCATAGTGATAGTACCAGTGAAGGGCAGCCTGACTCGTGAAGTACCCCTGCCGCCCAGAGACGCCTTCGGGACAGATACGACCCAAGAAGAAGGTCACGCCCAGGATAACCGGGTGCAGGGTGCGAGAGGAAGGCAGATACGCTCTCAGAGTAAGTGGCTAGATACTTGGGGGCATGAGTTGGCACCCAAAAAGCCACCCCTAGCGCAGTAGCACTCCCAAACAGGAGGACCCACACGTAGAAACGTCCCCAGATGGGCAGAAACGCCCCCAGATGGGGTCATGGCGTCGTGAGGCCCTCCACGTGTATGACAGCAATGCCGGAATAGAAACACCCTCTAGTTAGGTGCCAGGTAATTAAAGATATTCAATACAGTTTCCCTTTCGAGCATTCAGGTACTATTAGGGCTCCCGAGCATTTCAACGTCTTAAATGCGCTACGTTTCGTAATTAAGTGCTTTAATGAGTGCGTTATGTTTGAGATTAAAAGCGCTTTAAGGCGCTTTAAATGCTGGGGCAGTTTAAATAGCGCTAAGAATGTCGGAAAGAGGGTTGGAACCTTTGGCAAATTTACGAGAAACTCTTTGGTTGCTTGCCCGTGCTTTAAGGTTACGTACAGGTGACCGGAGAATATTTTTGCCTGAAGGAGACAACACACACACATATACACAGTTCTTTTACCACCTTCAGAGTGCCACACGCGGTGCTCAGATACGTGGGTGGTCAGTTTTTTGGTGTTTCTTGCTGGCTGACTTGAGCGTCGGAGTGCACACGGCCGCTAGGGCGCCTCTTTGTCCTCTTTTTTGCAGGAATTCACGGGCAACCAGCGGGAAGGAGTCCCCAGCTGACTGTTGAGGTCGTGCACGAAGACGTCCCGGTCAATCGGACGGAACAATATCATTACTCTTTCAAAGTGGATGTTACAAGGGATGGTGAGTCCTATTTATAAATTTCATGGTTAGTCATTTAAAGATTGTCTATATACGGTCTAATATTCACTTTGTTTTACTATTCACTTTATTTTTTAGCGTATTTAATTCCAATTTTTCTCCCCCTTATTAATTTGTAAATGAAAAATTACAGGCAATGAGTTATGACCATGTGATGGTGTCTTTGCATTCGACCTAGGTTGACCTTATAGTACATTAGGGGGAGCTTACTTTTATTTTGAGACTGGACACGACTAACAGTTCTACCAAGGCCATAAATCTTTTGAGTGCCCCAATGATAGGTGCCAAATATTGATAATTTTTTCATATATTTAGGCACTAAAATTGAATGAATTGTATATTAAATCTTATGAAGAAAAAGTACTTTCTTACTTAGAATCATGATTTAACTTGATTAAAGATGATGGTGTGCATTTGAGTGGAACCTTATAGGAATTTGAGGAAAACAACTAAATAAAGAAGTGGAAAAATGACTTATCTACTAAGTGCATACATGAAGCCCTCAACTATTCAAGGTATAGAAGACATGATCATAGAACCTCCATCCGTTGAATGCCAAGCTATACGCTAAATAGATTTTCACTCATAAGAATGGGTAAAGATGTGAAACTGGGTTAAGGAGTGGATCTGTGAGGATTTGAGCACAAAAGAAACCCCCTGACTAAGGAAATCATTTCACTGGGTTATGTTGGGAATGGGCTCTAAGCCAACAAAATTCTTCAATTTGAAGAAAGTCAAGTCGTTGAGTGGATTGACCATGCGTTGAACACAATTCACATTTAAGTCATCCCATCACTTAACTCTATATAAATAGTGTGCCCTGGTTCAAAATAAGAAGGTTGGAATGAAGGTGTAAACTTCATAGAAGGAAAGCAGCCTCAACTAGCGTGCAACTTCTAAGACTCCATGTCTCTAGTGTTTAGCTCTTCATCTTTGATTTTCTTGTAAACATCATTGTACCGCCCAGGTGATCGGAAGTGATGACGTGGCAGCAAGCTATTATATAGGCGTGTTGAACGGGACACCTGGCTGGCAGAAGGGAAGGAGGTCGGGGGGCTCGTGGCGTGCTTCGATCTTTAGCATACCTAAACCGGCGGTCACCGGGTTTGAGATGAAGTCGCCAGATGCGAACCTAGTCGACCAGGTGATTAGAGATCGCCGAAAGAAGGACATCGCCGAAGGATCAGGGAAGCTTGTTCCAGGCTTTAGAAGCAGAGGATGAAGTCGTCAGATAGTCATTCCCTAGCTAGCCAGAGGTTGAGATCGAGGAACAGCTTACCCGAGCATGCACGATGAGGCAAGTAAAGTAGATCATGATGGCGGCCGGCGAGACCACAGGGAAGGTGTGTATGAAGACACCCGTACTCGCCACACAGAAGAGATCGCGCTCCAAGGCAACTATACACCGAGTTACTCCTTGCATGGATTACTTAGTCGAATAAGCTTAAAGAGTAAGAAGTGACGCCCAAGTCAAGGATGCTCCAGATGGTGACACGTGTACAGCTGGATGCGAGCCACGTGTCCAGATGTGTAACTGTCAGGAGAGAGAAAGTGCGCACGTATATAAGAGATTCTAACGAACTTCTGAGGTACGCGTGTTTTAGAATATTTCTTTTACGCTTGTGAGAACTTGAGTACGCTGAGAGAGAATTTTGCACGGTTCCAAAGAGTTCTTAAGTTTTCTCTTAGTATTTGGTGGTTCAGTCGCTGACTTGGGCGTCGGAGCGTGATCGGCCGCAGCGGCGCCGTTCTGTCTTTTTGCAGGTTCTTGAGGTGAATCAAAGCGAAGGACGGAAGCTAACACGGCGCAAAGTCGATCCAGATCTGACGAGGCAAGGCTCTTGCGTCTTGGTCAGCAGGCAGGATCATCAGGCGCCCACCGTGGGGCCGTGTAAAACTTGTTCCCATCCGCAGCGTGAGTTCTTGGAGTTTCTGCAGTTTCTGTGTGGTTGTGTGCTGGTGCAACCATTTTCCGTTGTTCGTTGAAGTTTTGTTCGGTAAATTCGCGTTTCCACCGTTCGTTTGAAGTTTCTTTCGTTCTTATTCGTTGAGGTGAAGTTTTCGCCGTTCACGCGAGTTTCAATCGGTGAGATCGAAGCTTCACCGTTCGTTTGGATTTTCGACCGGTGAATCAGAGGTTTTGGTGGAGGAGTGCTAGGTTCGTGTCGAGATTATAAGTTTCTGCGAAGGTCTTTGCTGTTGAGATTGTGTTCTTGAAGTTCTTTGGAGTTCACGAAGTTCTGACCGGTTGATTGCTGGATCGATCGTTGCTGAAGGAGGTTTTGTTCGTCGCTCGTTGTGGTCTGTTAAGTTTTCATGAGAAAGATGAGAAGCAACCGTTCAAGTCCAGTTGCGCCAGTTGCTGCTGAAGGCGCCATGACTATGGCACAGATGGTGGAGATCATGCGTGCACTGCAGGCGAATGTGGAGCCTCGCGCATAGAGCAGGCAAAGATGCATGAGGACCTAGTCGCCTCTCAGGCCAGGAATGAAGAGCTCAGCAGAGTGACTGAGGAGTTGCGCCAAGCTCTTCAGGAGCAGAGAGGGCGCCCAGTCGCTGAAGAAGTTGCACCATCGTCGCCACCTCGCGTTTTCCCCATGCCATTCGCTCAGGCGATCACGGACACGTCTATCCCTGCGAGTGTGGTACCCGTGAAGGCTACTTTTACCGGCGTGGAGGATCCTGAGGCACATCTCACCACGTTCCACACGCAGATGATGCTGTCAGGAGGCTCGGATGCTGTGTATTGCAAGATGTTTGTGAGCACGCTCCAGGGAACAGCGCTGGAATGGTTTGTGAGCCTGCCTACAGGTCACATAACCAATTTCCAGCAGTTTTCGAAGCTTTTCGTCGAGCAGTACATAGTGAACAAGGCGCCGCCTAGGGTGTCTTATGATCTGTTCGACATAAGGCAGTACCAGGGAGAGTCCCTCAGGGACTACTTGAATCGTTTTGGGGCGCAGATGGTCCGCTCGCCGGCCAAGGACGAAGAGATGTTGGTCTACGCCTTCAAGAAGGGCGTGCTGCCGGGACCTTTCTGCGAGGCGTTGATCAGGGCTCACCCCGCCACGTTTGCTGAGGTTAGGCGACTTGTGGTGGCCCACATCACCGATGAGAGTGAGGTCGCCGAGAAGAGGGGGAGCGTGGCCCCCGCTAGGCCACGTGCCCAGACCCGGATCCAGCCGCAGAGGGTGCTGGAGACATCGGTGGCTAAGAGGGATCAAAGGACCCGCCATCCTTATGATCCAAGGAAAAATAAGGGCAGGGGCCCAGGGCGCCCCAGGGAGTACAATCGCCCGCCAAAGCATAAGTTTGTCATGGGGTTGGCAGACCTGATCGCCATTCCCAATATAGCAGCCAGGCTCAAGGCGCCTGAGAAAGTGGGCGACAAGGTGTTAGGACCAAAGCCCGACGCCTGGTGCGAATTCCACCAGGGTTTTGGTCACACTGTGGATTCATGTTTGGCATTGGGATACCAGCTCGACGACCTGGTCAGGAGCGGGTTCCTAAATGATTACTTGCTGGACAGGAGGGCGGGGGGAGCGTTGAGCTCCCAGCCGGCAGGTGGTGAGGCCCAGCAGCACGAGATGCCCACTCATGGAGAGATCCACACCATGGTAGGAGGTTTCTCGGGTGGTGGGTGCACCGCGTCACAGCGGAAGAAGTATGCGAGGTCTGTGATGACGGTGGACATGTTCGAGGACCACTCGCCAGACGTGGACATCACGTTCACAAGGGAAGATCTCAGGGACGTTGTGCCTCATGACAACGATCCAATAGTCATTTCGCTTGTTACGGCGGGAAGGAAGGTCCACAGGGTTCTGGTGGACCAAGGAAGCTCGGCAGATGTGATGTTCTGGCCGACTTTCACACAGCTGCAGTTGCCCCTTGACCAGTTGAGGCCCTATGGAGGGTGCTTGTATGGCTTTGCTGGCGATCAGGTGGAGGTCAGGGGGTACATAGAGTTAAGAACTACATTCACGGATGAGGCGGGCTCAAGGACGGAGAAAATCAAGTACCTCGTCGTGAATGCTCCCTCAGCTTATAACATTCTGTTGGGAAGACCAACGCTCAACAGAATAGGAGTTGTGCCTTCCACCAGGCACATGAAGGTGAAGTTGCCATCGATGGAAGGGGTGGTGATCACCATCAAATCTGACCAGAAGGAGGCGAAGAAATGCTATGAGAATAGCCTGAAAAACAAGAGGTCAGTAAGTTACATCACAACGACGCCGCCTCCCGGTGTGAAGCCCAAGCCAGCAGAATGGCGAGTTGTTGATGCGGCGATGGAGGTGGCCGCCGGAGGTGACGTCACCATGCTGGATGCTGAGGTTGAGGGAGAGAACGCCGATCGGGAAGAAGAGGCGAGGAACCGCCTAGAGGAAGCGAGGGAACTGGGAATCGCCAGGGCGGTAATCGCCAGGGAAGCTAGACCCAAACCCGTCGAGGAGTGGCTCGAAAGGGAGATCGGGGGAAAGGTCTTCAAGCTGGGAAGATCCTTGGAGGCTGAGCTCCAAGACCAGATCGCCAAGGTGATAGAGCGGCATCTGGATGCTTTTGCATGGTCTGCTTCAGACATGCCGGGAATCGACCCCGATTTCTTGTGCCACCATCTAGCAATGGACAACCAGGTCAGGCCGGTGCGACAAAGAAGAAGGAAGTTCAACGAGGAGAGAAGACAGGCGATCAGGGATGAAACACAGAAACTCCTCGCCGCAGGCCACATCAAGGAAGTCCAGTACCCTGAGTGGTTGGCCAATGTCGTACTGGTGAAGAAAACCAATGGGAAGTGGCGCATGTGCGTCGATTTCACTGACCTGAACAAGGCCTGCCCAAAGGATTCGTATCCTTTGCCAAGCATAGACGCCCTGGTCGACAGTGCTGCAGGGTGCAAGTTGCTGAGCTTCCTGGACGCCTTCTCGGGGTACAACCAGATAAAGATGCATCCCATGGATGAAGAGAAGACCGCCTTCATGACCGAGAGATCGTGCTACTGCTACAAAGTGATGCCCTTTGGGCTGAAGAACGCGGGGCCCACGTACCAAAGGTTGATGGATAGGGTACTTGCACCAATGCTGGGGAGGAATGTGCAAGCGTACGTGGATGATATGGTCGTGACCTCGCCGGAGAAGAGCAAGCACGTTGAGGACTTGGAGGAGTTGTTCACCACAATCGCCAAGTTCAGGTTAAAGCTGAACCCCGAGAAGTGCATTTTTGGCGTGGAGGCGGGAAAGTTCTTGGGATTCCTCTTAACTGAAAGATGAATAGAAGCCAATCCTGATAAGTGTGCTGCCATCTTGGCGATGAGGAGCCCGGCTACCGTGAAGGAGGTGCAGCAACTTACAGGTCGGATGGCCGCCCTGTCTCGTTTCGTATCAGCTAGCGGAGAGAAGGGCCATCCGTACTTTCAGTGTTTAAGGCGGAACAACAAGTTTTCCTGGACGAAGGAGTGTGAAGAGGCCTTCGTCAAGCTTAAAGAGTACCTGGCGAGCCCGCCGGTTTTGTGCAAACCGTTGGTGGGAACCCCTCTCAGGTTGTACTTTGCTGTGACTGAGAGGGCGGTGAGTGCGGTGCTCGCCCAAGACCAAGATCAGGCTTAGAAGCCTATTTACTTCGTCAGCAAGGTGCTGCAGGGCCCGGAGGTGAGATATCAGGCCTTGGAGAAAGCTGCACTGGCTGTTGTATTTTCGGCGAGGAGGTTGCGCCATTATTTTCACAGTTTTACCATACTGGTGATCACCGACTTGCCCATCCAGAAAGTCTTGAAGAAGCCTGATGTAGCTGGTAGGATGGTGAAGTGGGCGGTGGAGCTGTCGGAGTTCGATATCAAGTACGAGCCCCGAGGTCCGATCAAGGGGCAGATTTTCGCTGATTTTGTGGTCAAGCTCTCGTCAGAAGCAGCGTGGGTTGAGGGGGATGATTTCCGTTGGGTGCTCTCGGTGGACGGATCGTCGAACCAGCAGGGTAGCGGTGCTGGAGTCATCCTGGAAGGGCCCAACGGTGTGCTGATTGAGCAGTCCCTGAGGTTTGCTTTCAAAGCCAGCAACAATCAAGCAGAATATGAGGCGTTGATCGCCGGAATCTTGCTGGCCAAGGAGATGGGAGCTAGGGTGGTGATGGCTAAGAGTGACTCGCTGTTGGTCACGGGACAAGTAACAGGCGAGTTCCAGGCCAAGGATCCACAAATGGCGACTTACCTGGAGTATGTGCGGGAGTTGAAGAGTTCCTTTGTTTCCTTTAAAGTGGTGCATGTGCCCAGAGAGCAGAATGCCCGAGCTGACTTGCTAGCTAAGCTCGCCAGTTCGGGCAAGGGGGGTAGACAAAGGACGGTGATCCAAGAAACTCTGAAGACGCCTAGAGCATTTTTGGCAGACCACCTGGTTCTTCAAATAAGCAAGTCGACGGAGAACACGGCGAGGAGTCACAGGTCTTTAACTCAGGAGACCTTGAGATCGCCGAGAATAAGAGCATGTCGGGGGGAGAAGGTGAACGTGGCGTAGGTCTGCGCTACCCATGAGCCAGACACCTGGATAACACAGTACAAGCGATGTCTGGCAGATGGCCTTCTCCCACTGGATCCGACGGAGGCCAGGAAGATAAAGAAGAACTCCAGCAAGTTCACGATGATTGATGGCGAGTTGTATAGGTTTGGGTTCACACACCCACTCCTGGAATGTGTGCAAGGAGAGAAATGTGCAAGAATTATGGCCGAGCTCCATGAAGGGATATGCGGAAGTCATGTCAGGGATCGAGCTCTGGCCGCGAGAACCCTCCGTGCAGGTTACTACTGGCCAACAATGAGGGAGGACTGCAAGAATTATGCACAGTGCTGCAAGCAATGTCAGCAGCACGCCGATTGGCACAAAGCGCCTCCCGAAGAGTTGAAGTCGATTTACAGCCCTTGGCCGTTTCATACGTGGGGGATCGACATTCTGGGACCTTTCCCATTGGCGATCAGGCAGATGAAGTACTTGGTGGTGGCGATTGAATATTTCACCAAGTGGATCGAAGCAGAACCAGTGGCCCAGATCACCGCGCACAAGATCGAGAGCTTTGTGTGGAAGAACATCGTGTGCCGGTTTGGTGTGCCTAAGCGCCTGGTGTCGGACAACGGGACTCAATTTGCAAGTCACCTGTTGAAGAAGCTGTGCGAAGAGGTGGGAATTCAACAAGTGTTTGCATCCGTCGAGCATCCCCAGACAAATGGCCAAGTAGAGTCCGCCAATCGGGTATTGCTAAGAGGCTTGAAGAGAAGGCTAGAGAAGGCCAAGGGATCGTGGGCTGAGGAGGTACCCCGCATAGTTTGGGCGTACCACACCACCGAGCAGTCAGGAACCCATGAGACCTCGTTTAGCTTGGTCTATGGGTGCGACGCAATGATTCCAGTGGAGATCCAGGAGAGCTCGCCGAGATTCCAGAACTTTGTAGCGGAAGGCTCGAATGAGGAAAGAAGGTTGAATCTGGATTTGTTGGATGAAGTCAGGGAGGAGGCGAGAGTAAAAGCCGAGGCAGTAAAAAGAAGGATTGAACGAAGGTATAACTCGAAGGGGATGCCAAGGCAGTTTAAAGAAGGCGACCTGGTGATGAGGAAGGCCCACCAGTACGAGATGGAGAACAAGTTGTCGCCTAAGTGGACGGGACCGTTCAAAATAACCGAGGCGCTCGGGAACGGCGCTTACCGCTTAGAAACATTGGAAGGAGGGGCGATTCCTCGCACTTGGAACGCCACGCACCTCAAGTTATATTACAGTTGAAGCTTTGTAAGTAAAAACAAACACGAAGAGTTTTGCAAGCTTTCTGTTAAAACAGTTTGAAGGGGGCACTCTTTTTTCCCTAAGGAGGGTTTTTAATGAGGCCACCCAATAAAGAAGAGTTTTCGAAGTTTAAAGTGTGTTAGATTGCACGCTTATTGTTACGAAAGTTTTAGAAAAAAGACCTTGTCACTCGTATGTGATTTAAGGCAAGTTTGAAGTTATGCTGCATGCTTTCTAAAAAGTTTTTAAGTCCCCATCGCTTTTCGGCGATTGGCAGCATCAGTTAAAGTTAAAAGTCCCCATCGCTTTTCGGCGATTGGCGGCATCAGTTAAAGTTAAAAGTCCCCATCGCTTTTCGGCGATTGGCGACATTAGTTAAAGTTAAAAGTCTTCATCGTCTTTCGGCGATCGGAGGCACCAACAACGTTTAAAAGACCTCAACGCCCTCGCGCGTCCTGAGGCGAGAAAGAGATTAAAATACCTCCTCGCCGTCGAGCGAGTGCAGGCGAGAAAGTGAAAAGTCCTCAATGCCTCCGGGGGAGAGAAGATGTAGCCCCTGGGGCAATGTAGAGGCACCAGTAAAAAGTCCTCAGTGCCTTCAGGGGAGAGAAGATGTAGCCCCTGGGGCAATGTAGAGGCACGAGGTAAAGACCTTCTCGCCGTCGAGCGAGTTCAGGCAAGATAAAATCCTTCTCGTCTCGAACGAGTTCAGGTACGGTGTAGAGGGTGGAAGAAGTTTGCAGGATGGCTAAGGTAGGTTCGAAGAGAACGCCTAGCTGTCCGGCTTATTGTTCTTAAACTCAGGGAGGTAGAGAAGGATCCGAAAGGCGCCTCTACCCCCCAGATGAGGGAACAATAGCCAAGTTCAGAAGGCAAAGGAGGGCTTACAACGCCGGGATCCTCTGGCGATCAGAAGAAATTCAGCCGATGGCAAGAGTAAGGGCCCATTTTGATGGAGCAGATCAGGTGAACTACATCTTAAACTATCAGTTGGATTGAAACTTGCTGTTTAGTAAGTAGTTTCGCGCTGAAGTTCGTTGTCTTAAAGTTCACAAGTTATTAAAATGCCATCGTTCGAAAGGTGATAGTTTGATCGAGTTTGAAGCAGTAAGTAAACGGTAGAATCGCTAAGTTACTTTGTTTAAGCGGTTTTTACAAGGAGAAGCAAAGCAGGCAGAGAGACCATATGTAGAAGCAGAAAAATTTATAATAAAGGCAGCATCAGTTCAAGTACATAAGAAGAGAGGAAAAATATTACAAGCAAGGCCTAAAGATTGTGCAAAAAGATATCAGGGAATAAGCGGTGGAGGGAGACGACTAATCTTCAGAAGGCACGGTCTTCCCATCCACCACTTCATTATATAGTGATACCATGGAGAGGTCGAGCTCGGGGTACTGGCAGGCGACTTGCTCCAGGGCGGCGTCAAACCCAGCGACGAGGACTTGGGCGGAGCTCAGTTTGAGCTCTTCATTTTGCTTTTTGAGCCCCTCGGTTTGCTGTTCTAGCTCGTCAGCTCGTTTCTTCAGTTCTTCAGTTTTCTCACGAGCTTGAACGAGGTCTTCAGCAACCTTTTTGTTTTCCTCCCGCACCTGGGCCAGCTCTGCAACAGTTCTTTTGTTTTCCTCTCTAGCTTCGGCGAGCTCAGCCACGGCGTCGTTCCTCTCCTTTTCGACCTTTCCAAGGAGAACCTCCCGATCAACCGACCTTTTCTCGAGGTTCTCTACCTTGGCTGCATCCGCTTTTATTGATGCCTCCAAGTCAGCCACCTTGAGTCGGTAGGGAACCAGCTTGCTTTCCAACTCGATTTTCTCTTGAGCTAGGAGGTGCAGTTTCTGGCGTAGATCGGAGGCCTCCTTGTGTGCAACCCTCAGCTCGGCACTCATGGCGTCTTCCACCCTTGAGTGATCAATCTCCGCCATCATGAGGTTGCAGGACAGCTTCTCCGCCTCGATCCTTATCAGGCGATTCTCCTCTTGGAGTATGGAGATATCATCCTGGAGTTTTTTGGTGGAGCTCTCCACAGATTTTGTTATGATGGAGGGGAGGTCCTCTGCCATCATTTTGAGCTTAGCTGTGAAGGGCCCCCAGATTTCTTTGACCGCAGGGGGAAGGCTTGCAGCCGCTGCTGGTGGAGGGGCTGAAGGGGCCTGGTGCTGACTCTCACCACCACCCTCTTGAATT